>NC_037352.1:625000-1250000 GCF_002263795.3 Bos taurus | reverse complement strand
ATCCCACCCCCTAGAGGCTCGGGGGCATTCCTGGCACCTCTATCCTACCTCCCAACAGGTGACCCCGCCCACCCCATCCATCCACTCAGACTCTGCCTGAAGCTCGACCTGGCAGCCAGGCCCGCTTTCCCTAAGAGCAGGGCTTCGGGGCGTTACTTATTTCAGTGAGGCAGGCACTAGGGTTATCCTGAGAACCTGAGATGTGCATCAGGAACTGAACACACGGGAGGGCGTGGGGGCCCTGCCTCCTGGCCTGGTTCCTGCAGGTTGTGAAGTCAGTCTCAAGTGTGTTCTCAGGCCACTTGGGGCGCATGGCAGGGCCAGGGGAGCATTTGTTTTGACATCAAGCAGAGCCACTGGTTTCTGACCTGCAGCCTACCTTCTGTCTCAGCTGAACACGTTATCTGAACAACACTCCTCGGTATCTGCGCCCAGATAAAAAGCAAAGTAACAGAGGTGCAAGATGGCTGGCACACAGGTGCTAAATCATTGCCACTTGCCCCTGGTCAATTCAAAAAGGATTTGATTCAGACTTCCACTTCTGGTTTTTCACTGAAGTTGACAAAAGAGTCCATTCTTATGAAAAAAGAAAAGACAGTATTTGTGTGGACAGAAGCAAAACGAAAACTTCCTTTCCTCCCCAAGCCTTTTCCTCCCAAATGCCGGCAGAGTTCTCCATGCATTAAGACTGAAACTGGAAAGCGGTCAGTGACCAAAGGAGCCTTCTCTGGCTGGGCTGTGATTGTACCTCAAATATAATGGAAATTTTTACTTTCCTGAAGTGAAAAACCTGGAAAAATTCCCTTACTGGTCCATACTCATCACTACAGGTGGAGATCTCCACCGTCTGTGCAACGAACAGCTCCTCCAAGAATGTTCCCCAAGGTTACAATTGACCTGCTCTCTGCCGGTCAAAGGGGCGGGAGAGGGAGGAGAGGCTGCCCGAAGCAGGCGGGGGATATCCTGGGCACGGGGAAACTTGAGGCACAGCCCAGACGTGGCCTCGCCAGGAAGCTCCGGGCCAGAGGCAGGCCCAGGAGTCTGTGAAGCAGAGGAAACACACTTTTCACTCCTCTCCCAAACATCAACACCACAGTTCAGCTTCATTATTCACTTTAGCAAACTTCTGCATGCTAAAACAGGAAAATACACAAGCTGTAAGCAGCACAATTTCTAACAAACTTCCATTTTACTGATGGGAACTGGATGGCTGTTCCAACCACGTTTGGGCAAGAATTAAGAACACATCTGAGGCCAGGCTAATCAGAAACCTTCCCCATCAGCCCCACACTCAAATGTGCAAGGGAAAGCAAACCGCCCCTTACCCACTGCCAACATTCTAACTTTAGTCTCACGTCCCATCCACGCCACATCACCTCACAGGCAGCCATTCACAGGGGACAGAGAGCTTCCAGTGCCTCACTCCATTTTAGCAGCTACACGTGGAGAGAGGGGAGCCATCCCCGGCACTCCTCAATTCACAGGGAAGGAAGGATGCCTCTCCAAGGAGAAAGCCGGTGAGAGGGGTACAGCGAGCAGACGGAGGTCAGAGGGCCAGGGGACCAAAGCCAGAGACTCTGACCGGACGTCAGAGCCAGTGCTTCTGAAGCCACAAACAGACCCTTGGAGGCTCACTAGCACTTACACACGGTAACTTAAGACATCTCTCTGAGTAGGAGTGAAAAACTGCTTTTTACAAAACAAAGCCATGAAAACAAATTAATGTTTTCCTAATCAATCAGCAATTTTCACACCAAAATAAACTTTTATGAGACAAGTTTTAACTTCTGAAGCATACAAAATTATCTCATGCTTACATCTCCAAGTGAGTATAGTTACACCAAAAGTCTTCACCCCCCCCCACCTCCCCCCAAAAATGAGTAAGGCTATGACTTCAGAGGCCAGTCCTCTTCAGCTGAGAATGAGGCAGAAGTTAGCAAGTTTAACTGCACACATTTGGCACAGATCTCCAAAATGGGTCCTCCACTAGCTTCTGAGGTATTTCCTTCTTAATATTATCAGGACCAGCTAACGATTTAAATTCCATCGCCCAAGGAACCAAGTCAAAGTTTTTCTCATGTGAAACTCACTAGAAAATGGTGTTACATATGCTATCTATAAAAGTGCTGCAGACTTGGCCTGAAACAGAATATTAAGAACAATTCACTTATACCATTAAGAAAAAACAGAATACTGAAATATAAACAGATACAAGCAGAAAACAATGGGGAATTGACACATGGTTTTCTTACTATTTTGATAGAGACGTCCTCAACAACCTGAGAATGCCAGGACAAATCCTGTGGACTGCTACTCGTTTATGTCAGGTCATAAATGTTTTCACCACTTACTACGCTAGGGGAGATGTTCTCATGGCACCCAAGGAAACCTTAGTAGAAACTCAAAGGGCCATGTCTTGAGGCCCTTAACACTCTCAAACCTAGCATACTTGAAGTAGAGGGTGATGGGCCCAAGCTGGACCCTCGGAATCATTCATTTTCGACTTATCAACCTTTCCCCACAAGAGTTTCAAAACTCCATTCCTTTGTTGTATTTTCACCATCTGAGGCTGAGGAAAAGATACAGCACGTAATTTCTCAATCCCTTTCTAAACTACTGTTTACTGTTTAAAATAGCCTACCATATAAATCACCCAAGCGCCTTTGAGGGGGGAAAAAAACCCAACCATCAGAAATCTATCCTATTTGTCCAAGGAAAGAATACTTACTGCCCCTTAACACAGTCGAAACACAGAAACAGTCTCTTTGGAGCAGGAAGAGAGCATGTCCCCTCCAAAGTGCCACTCAAAGTGCGGGTGCAGACACACGAGGGAACCCCAGCGGGGTGGAGGCAGGGAGGCATGAGGGAGGGGCCCCCCACCGGGGGCGCAAGGGCACACCCTGCAAGGGGACAGGGTCGCCTTACCTTTCCCGCGGGGCCCGGAGCTGCCCGCACCGCTGCTCCCCCCAGCGCAGGACGAGTCCTTCCTGAGCCTCTTGCTCTGCGGCCTCACGCTGGACCTGAGGAAGTGGTGCTGATCCTGGGGGCAGGCGGGCGGCGGGGACGGGGCCTGCGGGCCGCCCGAGGGGGCCTGGGGGCCGTCGCCGCCGTCCCGGGGGGTCTTGCCGTCCCTCTTTGTGCCGCCGCTCTCCTCGGCCGCGTCCCCGCCGCCAGGCCCCTCTCCTTCCAGCGAGTCTTCCTCGGCCGACCTCTTGCCCAGCCTCTTGAGCCCGTCCTCCCCGCCGCCGCCGTCTCCCAACTTCACTGTCATCCTGGCCGGGGCGGGGAGAGGGGGCCCGGGTGAGGCGCGGCCCGCAGCCTGCGAGAAGTTTAGCCGCACCGCTCCCCTCTCAACATGGCCGCCGTTGTTTGTTCCAGATCCCCTCCCGCGGCCCGCCCGCCCAAGCCCGGCCAGCGGGCCCGAGCCGCCGCCCGCCGGACCCCGGCCGGGACCCCCGCGCGCCCGCCCGCCCGACGCCCAGGAAACGGTGGCCGGCGACGCGGAGGCGGCGGGGCGGCAGCTGGGCGGCCGCGCCCGGACGGCCCTGTCCGCGCGGCGCCCCGGTCCAGGGTCGGAGAAGGGGCACTGGGCCCGGGTCGGGGTCCAGGGGTCCTGCAGCCACCTACCCTAAGGGCCCGCGGCTCATGGCCTGCGCGCCGGGCAGCCCGCGCGCCGGCCTCGCTCCCCGCGCTGCCTGAGCCGGCCGGGCCTCGGCGCCCGAGCCCCTCGACCCCACCCCACCCCACCCCGCCCCCCAAAACGCGCGGGGCTCCGGGCCCGCGCACCTGCCCCGCACTCCGGCCCCCAAAGTTGGCTCCGGAGCGAGGGTGAGGGGCCCGGATCGACCCCGGCCGGGCAGAGGCGCGGGCTCGCCTGCGTGCACAGGGAACTCCATGGTGGCCCGAGGCTGCCAGTCCGCCTGCTTATTTTAAAACAGACATAAAGAATAATAAGCTCGGGGTTTCTGGGAGTCTTGCTTCCGAGGGTGGGAGATGTGTGCTGCTGCGGGGATTTACGAATTAAAAATGCTTTTGCAACAAAGGAGCCTGTTGTGTGGAACAGACTGGTGTCACCCGTGAAAGTGACAGACAGCACAGTAACCTCCAGGTAAGAATGGACAGAAGATAATTCTGTCAAAACGCTAGGTAACCATGAATAAAAATCCTGCGCCAACTTTGTGACTCTGTTGTGAGCAATGTCATTGACAAAATATGATGACTTTAAAAATGTTTGTTGCCCAAAAAGCAGATCCACTCAATTTATTCAAGGAGATTCAGGTACTATCAACGTTGTAAGTCCAGAAATAGTAATGTGCACATGCGATGAAGCAAGAAACCTAAAAACTAGATTCCTCAACAGGTGTTGATACTGTGCCCAAACTGTGTTTGATATGCTCAACACGACTGCTGAGAAAAGGAAAATGAGAGTAAGACATCAAGGCCAAAAATGAAATACAGTAACAGGAGTGTAAGGAACTCTCCTAGAAAGACTTGGAAATGATTAAAATCATAGTGATACCTACCACTGCTCAAAAGTATTATGCCTCCAAACTACCTGCTACAGCTTTCATCTGTTAAAATTGATGTCTATCATAAACCATCTGAATCCACGTCAGTTACAAATAAAAATTAAAAAGACCTGCCATGCCAAAGAATAGTAATGTAAGACAGATGCCCAAACTTAAAGGACTTCGTGGTAGTACAGGACATCTCACTATTCATCCCTTATCCTATCCGTTTCTACTTAAGAAACCTGGGTTATAATGTGGCGAACCCTACCTTCCAGGAACCAAGCCATCATCCCAAAGCTACCCACAGTCAACCCAGGACCCAAGTAGTGGTTCTATCAGCTACAACAGAATAAACTTGCCCGTTGGCCAAGCTAAATCTTGGGAGACACTACCTGAATACAGAAGAACGTGGCTTTTCAGAATTCAAGAGGTATTGACGTATTTCAGAGTCTTCCCTTGAGGGAAAAGGAAAACAGGAGATGGAATTCTCTCAAAGAGTCCCTCCAACCTTACTTCCTGACCGCGCACACAGGAGGGATCGCCTCAAGCCCCATCCCGGCAGGACACCACTTGTCACCTTCTGGGAAAGGAAAAGCAAAACCCACCTCCCTGGCTGACTTCTAGCTGCACACAAAGAGCTCCGTCAACCCAACACTCCTGGGTCCCGGCTCCCCGAGCCGCCCCGACGAAGCACCGCGTGCGTAACCACCGCCGTCAAGGCGCAGGCCGCTTCTCCCGCAGCCCCGCTCGGGCTTGGGAGCCGGCCTCGCCGCGATAGCCAGTCGGGGCGGTCCACCCCTCCCGAGCCCCCAGCCTCCGGTCACCTTTTTCATCAACGCCTCGCAGCAGCCTGGCTTCCCGGGCCCGCCGGGGTCCTCCCGGGCGCCCGCAGAACCGGCCGAGTCGGGCAGCCCGGCCCCCGAGCGCCGGCTGCTGAGAGACCGCAACGCCGGTGTGGTCCTCCCGCCTCAGAAACAGTCGCCGAACAGCACTCGCCCGGGTACGTCCCCCTCGGCGGTCGGCGTGCGGGTGAGGAGGCTGCGGGCGCCGGTGCTGTCGCCCCTCAGCCTCCCTGAGGCCCGGCCCGCGGCGAACAGGAGCAGTTCCGGCTACGGCGGCCGGCGGAGTCCGCGGGGCCGACGCGCGGGGCGGGGCCGGGGCGGCGGGAGTGCGAGCCGGGGCGGGGCGACGCGCGCGGGGCCGAGCACGCCAAGGTTTCCAGCGGGCGCGCCCCCTCTAGGCGCCTTTCCATTGGTCAGAGGCGGGCGCGCGCGCTTACACGCAGGGACGCTGGGTGGGGGCGGAGGGCGGATCTGCGACGCGGGTAATGTTGTGACGCTAGCCTCGCGGCCGTGCGGACTGGTACGTCTCTCCGGATTGGTGGATCGGCAGCCAATAGAGTGAGAGCCTAGCCTGTGATTGGCCCGAGCCCTGTTGACGGATGCGTGAGAAGAAAACGCCGCCTCAGCTCTGAGTCTTGAATCCGGCGCGAACCGGGTTTTTACCGAAAAAGTGTGGAAGTGCGACTGAGGCAGATAAACACAGCCTTTATTGGATTGAGTGTGAAGGCTTTCAAGTTTTTTAGTGCTGCCGATGGTGCTGGACGCTTAGGTTGTTTTTCTTCGTTTTGGCGATAAAGGAGTGGAGTTTATGGAGGAGGGATAAGAGTGATGGGGCTTAAGGGTACAAATTTGTTAAGGAGTAGTATGTAACGCACAATGTTACGCTTGCGTGCTCAGTCGTGTCCAACTCTGCGACCCGGTGGACTGTAACCCGCCAGGCTCCTCTGTCCATGGGATTTCCCAGGCAAGAATACTGGAGTGGGTTGCCATGTCCTCCTCCAGTGGATCTTCCTGACCCAGGGATCGAACCCCTGTCTCCTGCATTGGCAGGCGGATTCTTTACCACTGAGCCACCTGGAAAGCTTGCACAATATAATGGATACAGACAATAATACTGTACTGACTAATGTGATAAATATCTCTACAATCTAATCACATAATATATAATGGGTCAAAGTAAGATTTTGTACACCTTAAATTTACGCAATATTACATATTAAATTTATTCAGTAAAATCCTAGTGTTCATGAAAATGGGTTTTTTAAAATAGAATCTTCCTTGTATGCTTAACAAGTGAAAGACCTTTGCTGCTGTTTGCTATAGTAAGTTTTCTTAGTAACGTAGCTTTTTCTTTTAAAATTAGTTTAACCCACCAGACCGTTAGAGCAGGACGGCACGTTGATAATACCTTAGGGAATGCAGTCAGCCGCCAAGGTTAGGGAAAAGGTTAGTTTCTAACTAAATGAACTCGTACTTTCTACTCTACGCTATTTTCTCTCTAATGGCGTCCATAAGCCTCCCCCCTCAAAGCACTGAACCAACTTCAAGGAACTATGTTGAATCAACTGACTTTTCTCAGAAATACTCTTGAACGATACCCTCTTGGAGACAAATCAGAATCTAGCAAACCTTTCGGGGTCCAAGCAATAAGATTAACCAGAGGAGAGAATCTTAAAGATGGCGTTCTCCTTTCCCAGTCTCCCTGCTGCCTTCCTCCTGACTGACCTATGTGGTTGGAAAAACTGAACTACAGGGGCGGGTCGCGAACCGACCGTGTATCCCCATCACATACAGAATACACTAGCTTCCCTTCTCTGGGCAGAAAGGCATATTCTGTCCCCTCGGCCCCCTCTGCGAGCTAGCGTTGTGGGCTCTAGACAACCATCGAGAAAGGGGGAAATTGCCCTGCACAGCCCAGGAGCTCGCCACTCGCGGGAGGAATCCTGCCCTCGGCTGCGTACGAACGTTTCCGAGCGTCTTCGGCTCTTTCCGGCCTCTCGGGGCGCTTCGGCTGGTCTCGGCGTCCGCCCGCTCGGCTTCGGCTGTATCCGAGCTGGGCTCGCGGCCGTTGTCCCGGCAACGCGCGGCGGCGCAGCGGCCCAGCCAAGGCGAGTGCGGCCCCCGGGCCGGGACCCAGGAGTAGGAGGTCTGGGGGCCCGGAGCCTCAGGACAGGGCAACGACGAGGCAGGGCCGGGGATGGGCTCGCGAGGCCGAGGGCCGGGACGGCTCGGGGAGTCTGGCGGGTCCGGGAGCCCGGAGCCTGGGCCCGGGAGAAGGGCGACGCCGAGGCGCGCCGGACTCTCTTCTCCGCCTCCTGGATTATCTTCGCCCAGAAACCCTGCCTGGGCCGATCGCCCGAGCGGTGGCCGATCAGGCCAAGGCTTAGGGGTGCGGGGCGGGTGTCTGAGGGCTCAGTGCGCGGCGAGGTCCGATTGAGGGCCGCGTGGCGGCGCGAGGCCGGGAGAGCGGAGCTGGAGGGGAGGGGAGGGGACGGGGGCCCGGAAGGGATTCAGAAAACCACCTTCTGCGCTGTCAGTTCTGTGGCCCGCGGGACTGCGCGGTCGAGCCGGAGATGGTGTTTCTTCATGTCCACGGGATGCAGCGATGAGCCTGCATTGACGAGGGTCGGGGGCGGTGGTTCAGAGTGAGGCTTTTCGGGGTGTCTTCCAGTGCCCTCCACTGCGCCCCTCCACCCAGCCCCCGTTGCCTCAAAGTCCTTCTGGTTCCCTCCCACAGCGTCTCCAAGCAGTGATGCAACTGAAGTCATCCTTAATACCACAAGCCGTTGCTTCCCAAAAGGTGGCTTACCTGAAGACTGAAGAGGTTGCACGGCTGGAGGTGAGAGGAGCAAATCGGTGAGAAGTGGAATTTTTTTTTCTTTCCTCCAAAGTTTATATATTGACAAACGGCATTATGTTCAAGAGGTACCCTGCCTTTAGGAAAGGAAGTGCCCTTGTTTCTGAACCGATGCCATTAATGGATGCGATTTCATTGTTAGTCATCTCTCCTTCTTGTTTTCTTTGATAACTTTTGTTTGTAAGAGCACATGTGTATGTGCGTGCTCAGTTGCTTCAGTCGTGTCTAACTCTTTGTGACCCCATGGACTGGAGCCCGCCAGTCTCCTCTGTCCATGGGATTTTCCAGGCAGGAGTACTAGAGTGGGTTGCCATGCCCTTCTCCAGGGGATCTTCTAGATCCAGGGATCCAACCCAAGTCTCGTGCATTTCAGGCAGATTCTTTACCAACTGAGCCACGAGGAAAGCCTTGGTACACAGGTAGCATTTACTGCTGCTGCTGCTAAGTCACTTCAATCGTGTCCGACTCTGTTCGACCCCATAGACGGCAGCCCACCAGGCTCCCCCGTCCCTGGGATGCTCCAGGCAAGAACACTGGAGTGAGTTGCCATTTCCTTTTCCAATGCATAAAAGTGAAAAGTGAAAGGGAAGTCTCTCAGTCATGTTGGACTCTTAGCGACCCCATGGACTGCATCCTACTGGGCTCCTCCGTCCACAGGATTTTCCAAGCAAGAGTACTGGACTGGGTTGCCATTGCCTTCTCCCAGGTAGCATTTATTCATTGTATAAAACTGGATTCATTCACCCTGGCCTGACCCCAATTTCTGCAACTAACAAGACATCAAAAGCCTCTTTCCTTGCTAGTAAGTATGTCCATCAGAGATTCATGTACTGGGGCCTGTTTGGTGGAGGCAGTGTTCTGGGGCCGGGTATGCTCCGGTGGCCCCTCACTCTGTGGGTCAGGTAATTGGGTGAGGAGTGGAGGATGGTCAGTCAATCACAGACTTACAGTACAGTCTAAATGGAGAATACAGGGTTCTCTGAGGACACTGGGCAGAAGCCCAGGACGACCTGGTGGAAAGAGGGTCCTGAGTACCCAGTGCAGGGGTGTGAGGGGGAGAGCCTCTGGGAGAGCCCCAGCAGGAAGAAAGTAACTTAAAGATCTTCTAGCATACTCGCTCCTTACAAAGTGATGTTCGAAATAAAAGATAGAGGAAATCAGGTTTAACTTTTCCAAGTGCTCTTATAATTCTTTTTCCGTCATTACAAGAAGATTGATATGTTACTCATTTTTCCAAGGCATATTTTCAGAGAGTAAACTTGTTAAACATGAGTAAGAATTTCCTGTAGCCCAGAATTTAGACCCTTGGTGGCTGCAACATGTTAGAACTCAGTGTAAAAGGCTTCCTTGCTGTGTTAATCTGCCCAATTTTTAACCCAGTGTGTCTCATTGTGGCTCTGTGTGAACGATTGCATGAAGTCTTTACTCAAGGAATCCAGAGCCCTGGACCAGTGCACATGTCCCCTAAGTGGAGTGTGTGCAGCTGGCCATGGATCCTACCCCCACAGACCCCAGTCTCCCATCCCCCCAGCTCCTCCGGCCAGTGCCCAGCCATCTATCAGGAGCCTGAATGGGTGCTTTTCAGCACCCATTAAACTCACCACCAGCTTGTGGTGGTGACTTTAGTGGTCAGGGTATATTTTCATAAAAGAAAGATACGCATTTGAAATGTGACTGTTCATTTGTACTCTCCTGCCTTCCAGCTTCTGGAAAAACAGGGTCTCCCTCTCTGAACCCAAAATGAGCCTGCATGGCTTTCTCTGATACAACCGTTGCATTGCTCAAAGCAAATGGCGTAGCCTGCTCCCTTCTCCAGTGATGGGATTTTGTAGGTGCTGGATAGCTTGTTTTGCAGTTTTTCTGTTGTGGTTAAATATACGTAAGATTTACTCTTTTAACCATATATAAGTATATAGTTCGATGACAACATTAAGTACCTTCACACTGTTGTGTGGTCATCGCTACCAGTCTTTCGAAACAGAAACCTTATATATAATAAACACTAATTGCCCATCACCACCTGTAGCAGGCCCTGGCAACCACCAGTCTACTTTCTTTTTTCTTTTTTAAAGATTTTTTTGATGTGGGCCATTTTTAAAGTCTTTATTGAATTTGTTACAGAATTGCTTCTTGTTTTTACATTTTGGTTTTTTGGTCATGAAGCATGTGTGATCTTAGCTCCTGCGGTGCCTGCATTGGAAGGCGGAGGCATTGAATTTGGTGACTCTTAAGTACCTCATATAAGTGAATCATGCATTATTTGTTCTTTTTGAGTCTGATTTATTTCACTTCTTCTAGGTTCATCCATGCTGTAACATGTGTCAGAACTTCATCCCATTGTAAGGCTGCATTGTATGGATATACCACATTTTGTTTATCCATTCATTTGTTGATAGGCATTTGGGTTGTTTCCACCTTTTCACTATGAATAATGCTGCTATGAATATTGTGTTCAAGGATCTGTTCATATCCCTGCTTTCGATTCTTATGGGTTTGTGTCCAGAACTGAATTGCTGGATAATGTGATGATCCTGTGTGTGAGCCTGAGGGACCCACCAGACTGCTTTCCACAGCATCTGCACCATTTTACATTCCCACCAGCAGTGCACAAGGCTTCCAGTTGCCTCATCAACACTTTTTACTTTCTGTTTGTTTGATAATAGCCATCCTGAGGGGGATGAAGTTGAATAATTTCAAATGATAGCAACCACCCCAAAGAGACTTTTCTGGGCTAGTTTGCTTCCCCAGACTGACTCTAGGATGTGAACAAATGAGTGGCAGTCAGACAGTCATTCCATTCACCCTCCTGCCCCTCACACACAGGGACAACGTGCACATCTCTTAGGGAAGGAAAGAGAAAGAGATGTTAGGTAACTGATCAAGCTTATTTTTTCCCCAGTTGCCCTGTGGCCTTGCTTCCTCCCACTCCCTGACAGATGAATCCTTTGCTTCCTGCCACCGCAAGAGGACAGCAGGGACCACCTTGGTTTTCTGTCAAAAACTGGGGGTTAGGTTTTTCTGCACATTTCTCTTCTGTGCAACAGTTTGCTTTTTTTGGTTTGTTGTTTGAAAATATTGCTTAAAGGGGAACTGTAAAAATATGAATTGTCCTTGTTATGATTAGAATAAAAATGATCAAGGGTGGCACGTGTGGTCTAGTCTGCAGGCTTCATTTCTTTACTGTTTTGATGGCAACGTGTGTTATTCTTTTCCGTCATACCCCAGGCCTAATCCCTTGCTTCTAATTGTGTTTCCCACATTAGAGATCTCTTCCACATAAATTGCGTGCATCGGTCTGAAGGAGTGTTGATAAGGCTGTTGATAACTTGCCTGATGTCTTATGATTGTGGGTTTGTGTTACCTTTTTTTCCTAATTCCATATGTAGGAGTTTTGTTCAAAACCAACAGGACTTGTTTTTTCCCCAGCAGGTTTCGGTGCTGAGCAGGCCTGCGTTCCATCATGGCCCTCTACTTTGACCACCGCATAGAAGCCCCAGACACAGTCGGGTCTCCGTCCCACATTGGCTGGCATCCCATCTACCCATTCTTGGCGGTTGCTTCTGTTAGCACAACCTCAGGAGGCAGCGTGGATGTGTATCTGGAGCAAGTGAGTGTGGAAAGCAGCAATCTGACTGCAGTGGCATCTGGCTCTTGTCTTGTTCTTTTGTTCTGGTGTGTGTGTGTGTGTGTGTGTGTGTCTCACGAGGTCCAAATTCTCAACACTGTAAAAGCCCTGTTATATAAGTAATTCTTTTACCCTTATTATTTAGTTTTGGGTACACAGTTAGGGATGCTTGAGACAGAATCCACCGTCAGTTCACAGTCACCACCAGGGCTGTCTGTCCCCACCTCGCCAGCCTTGTTGGGTCACACCAGCCTTCGAAACTGTTCGTTTCCTGGAGCAGCCATAACAAATTACCACGGATTGGATGCCTTAAAATAACAGAAGTTTATCCTCTCATAGTTATGGGGCCAGAAACCCCCAGCCCGGGGCTGGCAGGGCCCTGCCCTCTGAAGGCTCGAATGGAGGGTGTGTACCCTGCTGCACATTTACTTTGGTGCAGCCTGCAGTCTTCAGTGCCCCCTAGCTGTGGTGGGCTCTCTTTCCTCCTCATGTAAGGATACCAGTCATACTGGACCAGGGCCCACTCTAATGACCTCGTCTGAGCTTGGTCATCTGCAAAGACCCTGGTTTCATAGGTCATGTCACAAGAACCAGGGGTTTAGGAACCAGCATATCTTTGGGGGCCACACAACTCCATAACAGGAACTTTCTAGAAACTCCTACTTCACCAAGGAAAATGGATTTCCTTTCCCGCCCCCTGTCCCACCCTCCCCGGAAATCTACCTCTCATGCTTTGGGTCCGCACCTACTATCCCCTCCCCACACATGGCACCCTCCTGTGATGTCCTCCGGAGAGCACACCCAAGGGGCTTCCTCACCCAGCCTGCTGCGTCCAGCCTCCCCCATCCCCGACTGGCCTCCTCTCCCTCCATCCCTTCCTCCTCCTGAGGCTACGTTACCATCTCTTGGGGGACAACTCACAGGCCTGCGGTCCAGCCCACCAGTCCCACTGGACCACCAAGGAATTCCATAGATAAAACTTCAAAATTCAGAAAATTTAAAGCACACTATTACAAAACTTCATGTGTTTCTAATTGGCAGAAGGAAAACTGTAGGATTTCAAAATTATGATTTATTCGATGATAAGAAGGTCACAGATACAGCAGGTATAACTGGAGATTGGTAGGAAGAGCCCAGTAGAAGTGCTGAGAAACAAAACTGAGTTAATCTCTGAAAACACACACGTTTATACTTTTAACCTGCTGCCTTTGAAAATTCTAGAAAACATGAGAATACAAGAGCACATATCTTACTAACTCTTAGAGCAATGACATTGTCATATATCTCAAAGCTTCCGGAAAACTCCACTGTTCACTTGTGAGAGAACGAGAGTTAACAAGGCAAACCACATCCTAGTATCATTCTGAAAATGACTTTGGCTTTGCAGACCTCAAAAAGGTTCTTAGGGTCACCTAGCCACACTTTGAGAACCTTAGGTCAACACACTTCACCTGCTGGCCCAGCACTTGCTTTTGTAAATAAAGTTTTATTGGTAAGCTGGTTTGTGGGGTCGGTTAAATGTTTGCCTTGTGCTGTCATAGTTCAGCTGAGGCAATATGGGTGTTTCTATGACAATTAAATAAATAGACTGTTTCCTTAATAAGCAGCTTGTTATATCCTCTACCTGATATCATTCCACTGATGAGGCAGAAATGCTTAGTCGCCGCCATTCCCTGTAATAAGGGCTTTACCTTGTGTGTCGCAGGGCGAGCGCGTGCCAGACATGCATGTTGAGAGGTCGTTCCGGGTCACCTGCCTGTGCTGGCACCCAACGCGGCTGATCCTGGCTATTGGCTGGGAGTCTGGAGAAGTGGTCATGTTTAACAAGCAGGACAAGGAGCAGCATGCAGTCCCCGCCACGCACACAGCCGACATTGCCATCCTCGCCTGGAGCCCCAACGGGAACTGCCTAGTGTCGGGGGACAGGGTGAGCAGACGCGCGGCGGCCCGCTCGGGGTCTCAGCCTTGCCCTATCTGTGCTCTCAGGGATGCGGGAGGCTCTCAGGGACCAGGTTATTAGCGACGCGTGGTTGCCGGGCTCCGCTGACCTTGTCAGCTGTAACGGCAGGCTGTGTTTTATGTTGGGAGCAAGATTTGAAAGCTTTATTCTACCTTCTCACTCTGTGGCAGAAGTGTGTAATTTTGTAAAGGAACATCTCTAGATACCCACATTCACACGGATGGTGCGGTGCCTCAGGTACCCCAAACCCCAGTGTGCCCTCTGAGCATATCGCTTTGTTGCCCAGGAGTCCCTGGTCCCCATCATCTGGCCTGGGGCCTCCTAAGCATGTGGACGTGCCCCCAGGGGACACTGGAGAGGTCGTTCCTCATTGTAAGGGAGAGGGTGCTTTCTGCTGGCATCCGGTGGGTGGAGGCCAGAGTTACTGCTCAGGATCCACCAGCGCTCAGGGCAGACCCCACCGCAGAGAGTCACCAGCCAGAGACGTCCGCAGGGCCTGGGCTGAGAGGCCTGCTCTAGACCTTTTGATTCAAAAGGGACAGTAGAAAGTGTACGGTGTGTTTATTTCTCTTACACTTTCAAGGTAATACGTTTGCATGTTTCAGAACTCAAACAATGCTAAAAGGTACATGCTGAGAACACTCTCCTCATCACCCCACCCTGCCCCCGGCACCTGCGGCTCCTTCATGTCTCTCTGGGTTCCCACGGGAACACACAGGAGCATGCAGTGCATTCTCTCCCCAGCTTCCAGCTTTGAAAAATCATAAACGTTAGAGGAAGGAGCAGCACAAGGAATACCCTTGTGCCCTTGCTGTGAGTTCAGTAGCTGTTAACATTTCGACACATTAGCTCTCTGGGTGTCTGTACTCCCCCTGCGCATTGGGGAGTTTGTCACAGATGTCACACTTCACCCCTCGATGCGTTGGCATCCGTGTCCTCGGCGCGTAACCACGTGTGCTGTCGCACAGGAGGGCAAGGCCCGCGCGCTCCCCGCCGCGGTCGGTGTGGCGCTCCTCCTGCCGTCCTGGTAGCCCGTCCTCACCTGGGGCTGCCGCGCGCTCTCTGCCTCTGCTGCCGTTCCTCTTTTGTCTCCTCCCATCGTAGCACTGGGAGTGTAACTTTTGTCTCCTTCCATCCCTGCTCTCTTCTTTCGTCTCTCTCTCTCTCGTTTGGTCTTTGATGACATCGACATTTTGAGGGGTCCAGCTCGTAACTGTGTAGCGAGTCCCTTGGTTCAGGTCCGTGTGGCTGTCTCCTGACCACTGTGAGTGCCTTCACACGGGGACACAGTCCCCTCCCTGTTTTCCTGGATCCTTGTCACGTGAGGGGCAGCACCCATCACACACTGTGATGTTTCAGGCTTTTCATCAGAAGCCGTGTCTTCCACTCTCCACGGCAGCGCACAGCAAGCCTCCTCACTCTCTTTAGACCTGCCCTTTGTGCCACGAACCTGTTATTATTTGCCTTCGCAGCCTCTGGGGGAAGCAGTCTTCAGTTCTTCGCTGGACGGTGACACGACAGCTGGCCTCATGCTTTTGTCCTTTCTCATGTGTGAACCTTTAGAGAAAGTCCTGGAGGGAGGTGGGACCCAGGGCGTGCCCTTGTGGTTTGATCGGTGTGCCCAGAGCTCCCTCCGCGGGGCTTGACCGGCTCACACCAACCCACGCGTGTGTCGTGACCAAGCTCAAGATCTTGGAGAAGTGCTGTCTCGGTTGTGTCCCAGTTTGTGTGCGTTTCTCTTCCTCCTGAGGGTAAATGTTACCTAGAAAGCCATTTATACTTAATTTCTACTCATACTGCCTCTTCCCTATTCTACTTATTCCTTTTTTCCAGACATTTCTTGTTTTTCTGTTTGATTCACACCTGGTGACGTTGCCCCACCCCAGGCTCCTTCTCCTGTGGGCTCCTACCCCTTCCTCATCTCCCTGCTCTGAAGATCCCCCATGGGGATAAAAGGAGTCAGGGTCCTTGAACATCACCATTTGCATCTTGAAGAAAGGAGAAACAACTGACATAGCGAATGACTCGAGCGTGACCTGGAGCCCCGGTCACCGCTGACCGAGTTCTGGAGTCAGAGGATTTCAGAACAAAAATACCTGGTCCTTCTCTCAGAAAATCTGCAATCATGTCCCAATTTGATACTGGACTCCAACAGGAAAAGACGTACTAACGAACAGACACGCTGAGAGTAGCAACCCCTGAGATGCCAGCTCCCCAGGCTTGGCTGAGGGTCTTTTCCACTCTTCCACCAGAGGCCTGGTTTGGTCACCCTGAGATTCACCAGATGCATCAAGAAAGCACAGTCTGGAAGCCTTGAAGTGTCCCACGTCTCCAGGGGCGGGAGCCAAGCTGGAGGGCGGGAGCTGAGAAGAAGGTCTGAGTGTAGCAACTGGGGTGAATGGCAGCTGCTCTGCACCCAGAGAGCAGCCCTCAGGAGTGGTGGGGGGCCCAGGAGCATCTGCTGTGTTGTCTTCCGCTTGGCAGTCGTCTCTGCCTGGTTCCCAGAGACACGAGAGGACCTCCCGTGGCCTCCCCCCACCCGCCGTGGTGCCTCTGTCCTCGTGTCCGAATAGGGGTCCGCAGGCCTCTGAGCCGAGCCCACCGCTCTAGGGCCCGGGCTCCAGACGCATCCCCGGAGCAGCTGTCGGGGCCTGGACGTGCAGAGTGTGCATGGCTGCTCAGGAGCCCAAGGGGTCGTCACGTGTGCCGGTAAAACAGTGACTTACTGTGTTAAAAACTAAGTGCTGGGCAGGAATTCCCCAGCGGTCCAGTGGTCAGGGCTCAGCACTCTCCTGCCAGGGCCTGGGTTCCATCCCTGGTCGGGAACTAGGATCCCATGACCCACACAGCACCGCCAGAAAAGAAAAAAGTGCTAGCCGGCTGCACTCACAGGGTATTTTAAAAGTAATTTCTAAACACAAAGAAACCAAGAGTGCTTTTATTCTTGTCTTTATAAAGCTGGCAAAGTCAAGAAGAATCTGTTTGGCCTTCCCTGGTGGTCCAACGGCGAAGAATCTGCCTTGCAATGTGGGGGACTTGGATTTGATCGCTAGTCTGGGAAGATGTGACATGTGTGGGGCAGCAAAGCCCGTGCACCACGACCACTGAGCCTGTGGTCTCGAGCCCAGGAGCCGTAGCTCCTGAAGCCCCTGGGCCCTAGAGCCTGTGCTCTGCGGTAAGACAAGCTACCGCAAGGAGAAGCCCACCCACTGCAGCTAGAGAGTAGCCCCTCTCGCCGCAACTAAAGACAGTCTGCGCTCAACAACTGAGACCCAGCACAGCCAGAAGTGAATATCTTTTTTAAAGTAGAAGAATCAGTCTAATAATACGTGATTTAGATTATATGTACACTCAGGTTACATACTATGTCCACTCTTAACGTGCTTTTCTTAGAGATTCATTGTGCAGGTTGCTTTGTAAGGCCCAGTTATTTGAAAATCCTCTTTTCATATACAATTAAGTGATATTATCCAATTTGGGGGATATATATATATATATATATCCCCCAAATATATCCCCCTGATATATCTAGTTTGGAATGAAAGCGACTTGAATGAAGGGAGAGAAGATGACCTCACTGTCTGCTAAAATGCCCGCTGACCTGAGCGGGAAACGCGCCTTCAGGACAGCTTGGGCTCTGCTGTGATGGAAACGGTACCATTTCACACAGCCAGGCTCATCCACAGCCAGACGCCCTCGCAGACTACTGCTCCCAGGCCAAATAGTCTCTCCCAACTTGAACTTTTCCAGCGCTTGTCTGAACCGTTAATCTGAGACTTTGATGTTGAATGTACAGTACACCTGGCATCCAGATCTTGGTTGGTTTCTTCCAATAAAAGGAACAAGGGCTCCTTGGAGAAGCAGCTGGTCCTGGACTGGGGCAGGACCGTGAGCCCAGAGGATCTGTCAGCCAGGACGCGAGGAGGGGCTCACACACCCATGGCGACGGCCGTGTGAAAGGGACAGTGGAGGCAGAGAGAAGAGCGCCCAACGGCCGGAGCTGGAGTGTCTACACCAAGCAATACTGAGCTATAACCGTGAGCAGAAACTAGACATCCGTGGGTCCAGATGATGAAAATCTATGACTTAATAAACCAGTAAATGCCGGAGAGCTGGGACACATCTCCAGATGACCTAGAGGTGAGACGTCACTCTCCTCCTACGTGTGGGCCGCACCCAGCGAGTTCCTTCAAAGCTGGACGGGATGGCAGGAGGAGGAGCGCCCAGTGAGGGAGGCCACATCGAGGGCATGACCCCGATCAGAGATGCCAACAACAGCACTTTCCCTTCGATGTCCCTCTCAAACCTGCCACTCCGTCAACAAGGAGAAAAGCATCAGACATATCCCGCCGGGGGGCACATTCTGGAACCCCGGGCTGGTCCTCCTCACACCGGACAGGCCTCTGAAGCAGGAGCCCGAGGAGGTGCAGCCACCACGTGTGTGAGGACGAGGTCCCAGAGGAGGCGCTGAGGAGACGGCGTGAAGCCCCAGCTGGAGTTAGTGGCATGTCCCCTGGTGACCGGAGCAACTGGGGCTGGGCTGGGGCTTCTCCCAACTGCCTTTGCCACCTTCCCTTCAATCTGAGTCTGTCCTCAAAGGTTTGTTTTTTGAAACTGAACACGTGATGCTTGTGATCTTTAGGGACTGAAGGCAGGAGAGGGCACAAAGAAGGTTCTGGCTCCTTGCGGAGCCCGTGGATTGTTGGATTTTTTACAGTGCCTGCTGTAGTTTTGAAATTGGAGAGGGAGTGAGTCCACGCTCCAGGGCGTGGTGTCACCTCCGCGCGCTGAGGATGTGACCTTGGGTTTACAGCTTGGCGTCCTGCTCCTCTGGAGGCTGGACCAGCGGGGCCGCGTGCAGGGGATGCCGCTACTGCGGCACGAGTACGGGCAGCCCCTCACCCACTGCATCTTCCTGCTGCCCCCGCCTGGCGAGTGAGTACCCCGTGGGAGGGGGTGGCAGTGGGGTTCTCGTCTGTGGTCACCCCGCCTGCACCCCAGGGGCCACGAGGAGCTCCCCATCCCGTCTGCTTTCAGGGACCTGGTTCAGCTGGCCAGGGCGGCAGTGAGCGGGGACGAGAAGGCCCTGGACATGTTTAACTGGAAGAAGAGCGGCTTCAGGAGCATCCTGAAGATGGGGTCTCAGGAGGGCCTCTCGTTCTTTGTCAGCCTGACAGACGGTGAGACGCGCGCTGGGGTCAGGGACACCACAGCATCTCGGGGCATTTGGCGGTCACCAACGAGCAGACGGAGTGTCTGTATAAAGCTGCAGGCCGTGCGCCCCTCCTGGACGGATGCCTTGGCCCTCCCATGCCAGGGTTATCCTGGGCCCAAAGGGTGGCTTCCCTTGGCGCCAGTGGAGACAAACAGCTTTTATTTGTGTTGGAAAGTTTTTTAGGAGGAAGCTGTCCGGTTCGCGGGCCCAGACGAGTCACTGCCGGGGCACCCACGTGGTCTCCATGCCCACGTCCAGACTCAGCTCTGGGGCCGTGACTGGGGTGCTGGATGGGCTCTGCCAGCCACAGCCCCCGGTGGCAGCCCTGGGGGCCAGGCCGTGGTGTCAGCTGTAACATGGCTCCTCCTCGGTGCGCCAGGAGGCAGGAGGCAGCGGCAGACGCAGCATGAGGGTCTTATCCTCTTGGGACATTCATGGGTTGCGTCCGCTGCAGGAAAGGGGTCCAGGAGGTGGGGCTGCGCGGGGTGATGGGGTCTGGGATGCGCATGGCCAGGCAGCTTGACTGTGACGGGTGACCGCGGGCAGGGGCCGGGTGCTGGTCATCTTAAAGATAGAGATACTGGCATGTCGGGGTGAGGGGTGGAGCCGCAGGAGGGCAGCTGGAGGGACCAGGGTGCTGCCCTGAGGGCAGAGGGCAATGCTGGTGCTGGGCGCTGCGGGCCAGGCTCTGTGTCTCCGGGCACCACAGTCCCTGTGCCTCAGCTCCTGGGCACGGCCCTGGGGACACAGTAGTCCCTGCCTCCTGCTCCCCACAGGCAGAGCTCACGTGAAAGTGCACACCCAGCCCACCGCACGTGTCTGCGGAGCAGGTGCTTGTTTCTGGGAGTGAGATGGGGGCCCCGAGGGTGAGGGGCTCTTGAGAGCCGCAGAATGAGCCCACCCGAGAGCTCACCTGAAAACAGAACCGGGAGGCAGCTAGGGGCCAAGGCGAGGGATCCAGACTGGGAGGGGCCTGGGAGGGGAAGAGGGGGCAGGCTGTGATACCCGGGACCTGGGATGGAGGACCTGGGTCGAGGCCCCAGGGAAGGTCGTGGTTCAGGCTCTGGGGACAGACATGACCGGAGCACAGAGGCTGCGCACCAGGAGGGCGGTCACTGAGTGCTGGACAGTGGTGGAGGGGACGGCAGGGGCAGGAGTCCGGCTGGACTAATGCACGAGACGGCAGGTGTAGCGGTTACGGGCCAGTGTTGTTTTGTTTTTTAATTATTTTATTTTATTTTATTGCCTTGGGTCTTTAGTTGCAGCATGTGGGATCTAGTTCCCTAACTAGCTATTGAACCCAGGGCCCCTGCTTTGGGAGCATGGAGACTTGGCCACTGGACCTCTGGGCAAGTCTGCCAGTGGTTTTTAAAATGGTCTATTTGTAAATGATTGTGATGAAGATGCTTATGTTGAAAGTGTCCGTAAGCAGGTAGAATGGCCGCGGGAGCGTCCAGCTTCCATGGACACAAGGCTCTTTCACAGGGACCGTGCACCACGTGGACGAGAAAGGCAGGACGGCCCAGGTGGCATCCACAGACAGCTCCATCCAGACACTGTTCTACCTGGAGCAGAGGGGGGCGCTGGTGGCGGTGACGGACAGCCTGCTGCTCTGCCTGTTCACAGTGACGCCCGAGGGCACGGCCGAGGAGGTGATGAAGGTGCGTGGGGCCACCCCAGGGCCGCCCTCTGGCCTGCCTCACCCTCTCTTCGTCTTGGTTGAGGGGTCCACGTTGCAGGGTCACCAGAGCTCTGGTGCCTATTTGTTGTGGACCATCGCAGTCACAGGCTGGGGAGATGTCAGGGGAAGGGGCCGCCCGAGCCTCGGGAGGCAGGGGGTGTGGTGGGGATGCCTGGTCACGTGCAGACCTTGGGGCTTGTCACCAGTGTTTCCACCACGGCTGGTCCACACGTGTGACGGTCGCAACTCTGAACGCCCCACCATCCCTGTGGGCGCCTCGCCCCTGACCTGGGGGCTTGCTCGCAGGAGGACGCCCGGAGCCTGGGGTGTGGTCAGGCAGCACGCACCGCTCCCTGAGGACCACTTGCTGCCCTTCTGCGGTCTCTCGGTTCCACCCGCAGATTCCAGGTTCTCAGGAACCCCGAACCTCCCTGGAGGTGGTCTGGTAGACACAGAAAGTCAGTGTGTTCGGGGCCCTCGTGCACCTGTGTCTGCACAGCAGCTGAAATGTGGTCACTGAGTCCATGGACCTGGGTTCAAATCCCCCCTTGGCCCCTCGCTGGTTCTGTGCGTGGGTGTGAGGGCGCCTCCCCCATGAGGGGCTCCATTAACTGCTCTGGCCTGAAAAGCTGGGGCCGCCCGCACTTCCTTTGCGTGGGCACTCTCCCCGGAGTTGCTGCCAGCAGAGTCCAGCCCGTCAGCAGCGACACAGCCTCCACACAGGCGGCACCCTCCTCTCAGGTGGCTGTTGTCGTGCAGGTGAAGCTGAGCGGGAAGACGGGCCACCGGGCAGACATCGCGCTGATCGACGGCAGCCTGCTCGTGACCGCCATCGGAGAGGCGGCGCTCAGGTGAGAGCCGACCCTGCGGGGTTGGAGGGAGAAATCTGTTCCCAGCACTCTCGTGAGTCGGCTCCGTACTGGAGCCTAACGTGCACAGAGGCCAGCACACGAATGATGGCCGATTGTCACCACTGTCTGTAACCGGCCCCGAGGTGGACGAACAGACAGGCAGAGCCCCAGCGCCCGCCCCACGGAGTCCTGCTGTCCCCTGCCTTTCTGACTCTGCCCCCTGTGTACGTGGAAACCCATGTCATGGCCTCTTGGGCCATTGCTTTGAGTCCACGTGATGCAGGGGTCTCCTGGGCTCAGGTGCTCGGGGCTCCTGTGCTCTCCTCCTGACCTGGTGTCCCACAGGGGCCCTCTGCATTGGCAGCATCTCCCTCTGGTCATGAGCAAGGCCTAACGGACAACATGATGATGAGAAACTTTTTTTTTGTAGAGTCTGAAGGGCTGTGTCTTTTTCCTGGTATTTAATGTTTAATCTGCGAGTTGAACAAGACCCTTGGAGCTGAGGGAAACACACTAACGCAGGCCCCTCATGGGCTTTCCTGCTTGCCTTGTAGATTCTGGGATTTAGAACGAGGGGAGAACTACGTCCTGAGTCCAGAGGAGAAGTTTGGTTTTGAAAAAGGAGAGAATATAAATTGCGTTTCTTACTGTAAAGTTAAAGGTGAGACTTCTGGCGTCAGGGGCTGTTCTCGGAACCAGCCACTCGAGGATGGTCAGCCCAGAGCAAGAGAGAGGCGGGCGCTGTGTTTGTCCCGTATGGTGGCCCAGGAGATGGTCAGGAATATGACCATCCGGCTGCGGGAATGGGTGTCTGTTCCTCCTGAACCCTCGGTAGAGAGTCAGCGTGAGGAACATTATATGTGTGTGTATATTAATATATATGTGCATGGATGTGTGTATGTGTACACACACGTGTGCACCCATGCGCGCACACACAGTGGAATAGGAGATGCATGGGAGCAGCACCTCTGTGCCCACTAAGTGCCAAGTCCTGTGTGGCTCCTCACACGCACACACACGCGCCTCACGCACGCGTACACATACTATCGCTACGGCAGTGAGCTCCTACAAAGGGGATCAGCTGGGTAAGTGGCTGCAGAGTTACTGGGCGGGCTGATACGTCTGAGAGGGTGGTCAGAGGGCGCCCGCTGCCACTTTATCCCTTTCCGGCTCAGCTAAGGTGAGCTCTCTTTTTACCTGTAGGTCTCCTGGCAGCAGGTACCGACAAGGGGCGAGTAGCCATGTGGAGAAAAGCGCCGGGCCTCCCGAACGGCCGCGGGGCGGAGGGCAAAGACAAGTGGACCCTTCAGGCCCCCACTGAGCTGGAAGGAAACATCATGCAGATAAAGGTACAGCCCGTGGGGTGCTGGGGGCCCTCGCTTTTTGCACAGGTGGAGGCAGTAATTGGCTCTGAGCCTATTTTTGTCAGTTGTTCAACTTAAGATTAAAAAATAGCAACAATAAAATATAAAGGCCTGTTGGGTCAGAAATTATATAAGCGGTCGTGGGTCTGCGGTAGTCTATATTTATCTATTTTACCGATTTACCTGTCCTTTTGTCTCTACCATCCTCTGTTTTGTTTTCTCACTTATGTTTTTTTGGCCGTGCCCCTCGGCTTGTGAGATCTTATCTCCCCGACCAGGGGCTGAAGCCCGGCCCTGGCAGTGAAAGTGCCGAGTCCTCACGGCTGGGCCTCGGGGAGCGCCTGCCCCAGCCACCTCCCGATGCTCCATACCTCCGCCGCTCTCCGGGCACTGCTGTCTTGCCCATGCTCTGTTTTAGATAGAGCTGCTTGTGTTGGGAGCTTGCTGCTCCAGAGCCTGCCTGTGGGGAGAGCGGCTTTGGGCACCAGAGCCTCTGTCTGGGACTGCCTCCCCGTGAGAAGCAAGCTAGGGCGAAGGCCTGGTCTGTGTGGTCAGGCTCCACCCCAAAGGCAGAGCCTCCCCGCACACCCACCTGGAGCTGGCCTGTGTGCGGAGCTGAGCGGTGAGAGACGCTGGCGGCCATCCCTCCCTGGGCCTTTTGGCCAAACCTGCCCGCCAGGCTCACCTGCCGCAGACTCTGCTCTTCTCTCTAAACTCAGTAGATTTTCTTCAGTCCTTCTTTCTCCATTTAACTTTGTGCCCGATTCCGAGAAAAATGGGCAGTTGTGTTCTCACAGTTTTCACCAGTTACGCCTGCTGTGTCCTCAGGGCTCCTCGCCTGCCATCCTGGGCCTGGCCTGTCAGCTCTGCTCTGTGTGATATGGGCGTGCAGCACACAACATCTTAGCTCCCTGACTAGGGGAGGGTAGTGTCCTGCCCACTGGACCCCCAGGGAACTCCCTGAACTTTTTAAGATGAAGTTTAAATAATCTAATCAAGAAATGAAACTTATATGGTAAATAGTTTAGGGATGTCTTAGAGCAATTTTGGAGGAGGAAATGGCAACCCACCCCAGTATTCTTGGCTGGAAAATCCCATGGACGGAGGAGCCTGGTAGGCTACAGCCCATGGGGTCACAAAGAGTCGGACATGACTGAGCGACTTCACTTTCACTTTAGAGCAATTCTAGGAATTTCTTTTAGATCCTCCACTGTTAGCCACTCAGTCATATCTGACTCTTTGCAACCCATGGATTGTAGCCCACCAGGCTCCTCTGTCCATGGGGGTTCTCCAGGCAATAATACTGGAGTGGCTTGCCATTTCCTACTCCAGGGGATCTTCTCAACCCAGGGATTGAACCTGTGTCTCCTGCATCTCCTGCTTTGGCAGGCAGATTCTTTACCACTGAGCTACCTGGGAAGCCAGGTAGTTCACTGATAGGGTGTAAACTCTCTTTCCGTTTATAAAACACAGATGCCCCTAAGTTTGCATCGGTAAACTAAGCTCTAGAAGATGCTCAGCCAGTCAGAACAGACACAAACTAGAACCAGCACATAAGTTTACATGCTGGATCTCAACTCTGGGTGTTGAGATCCAGTATTTTTAAGCTTTTCTGCAAATTACACATTTTACACTTATAAATTTTTAAAGTCATGTTTTTAAACAAGAGGGCGTCCCTGATAGCTCAGTTGGTAAAGAACCCGCCTGCAATGCAGGAGACCCTGTTTCGATTCCTGGGTTGGGAATATCTGCTGGAGAAGGGAAAGGCTACCCACTCCAGTATTCTGGCCTAGAGAATGCCATGGGGTCGCAAAGAGTCGGACACGACTGAGCAACTTTCACTTCACTTTAAATAATGAGAAGAAGCAGTGCTTGGAGGCTGTTTATGAATCTTCATACCTGTGACGTTGCCCTGACTGCACGTCTCCTTTCTGTTCATACCTCGGTGGTGTCTCTCCTCGTGGAAACCAAGTGGGGCTCCAGGAAGAGCCTCCTGGCCGTGAACAGCATCAGCTCCGTGCTCATCCTCCATGAACAGGCCATGTCATCCCACTTCCACCAGCAGGTGGCCGCCGTGCAGGTCTCCCCAAGCCTCCTCAGCGTGTCCTTCCTGTCCACGGGGGTGACCCACAGCCTGCGCACAGACATGCACGTCAGCGGAGTGTTTGCCACCAAGGTCACTGCCAGGGTGATCTGTGGGCGGGGGGCAGGGTCACTGATGTAGACAGAAGCCCTGGCCAGTTGTTAGGGTCACTGGGGACAGTGAGGCCTGGATGACTGGTTGCTTTTTCCCTTCCGTGGCTCTTCATAGGATGCTGTTGCCGTCTGGAATGGAAAACAGGTGGTGATCTTTGAGCCGTCTGGAGCCACGTTACGCAGTGCAGGTGGGAGTCTTTTCAGCCCCCGGAGGGTCTTGTGTCTGATGCAGGTGGGGGTGCTAGTTCCTGAGGGGCCGGGAGGGGGCAGGTCCTGGGCAACCGGGAGACCCCACACCCGTTCTCGTGCCCGGGCTAGAGCTCGTGGCCTCCAGAGTCCTATGTATGATGAGCTGCAGCTTTGACAGTGGTGCTGTCACAGAGGCTGCGCTATGGGAAGCACCAGCTGCTCACCAGAGGGAGGAGGTGAGGGCATCAGTGAGTGGTGAGGGTGGGTGCCTGGCACTGGGTGCCCCATCAGGCCGTCACTGGCAGCCGTGGCCCTGGGCAGTCCCTGTATCTTGGAGCCTCACTTACCAAGATGAAGAAAACACACCTTTCACAAGGCTGTTGTGGGGCCAAGGAGCAGTAGGGAACACACGTGAGAACATTCTTGATACTACAGCTCTGCCTTTTCTCCCCATCTTTATAGCCTGAGGCTCTTCATTATGACTTTAGTTGTAGAAGATGTTTTGTGCTAGATTCCAGTCTTTCTCATCAATCACTCTATAAAGAGTTCTAGTTTTAGTGTGAGAATGCTTCCGAAACTCTAAGGAGCTCTGACAAGACTAGCTGCTGGTGTCATGACCTCTGTCTGTCATTTCAGGGTCCTTCCTGTGTGAGTCTCCAGTGTTAGCCATGCATGAAGAAAACGTTTATACGGTGGAGCCAAACAGAGTCCAAGTTCGAACCTGGCAGGTAAATGACTGTTCTACGGTGAGTGGCCTGTGACGTTAAAGACAACTAGAGCAGAGTTTAAAACGCCACCTCTAAATCAAGCCAGAGCCTGCTTATTGACTTCACCCAGCCTTATCAGATCCCCTCACTGGGTGTCTGGTTGGATTGTGAATCTAATGGATTCTCACATAGCTGTTCCCATCGACAGCTCTTGTGACTTCAGAAATCAGGAGGTAAGGCAGTGGCCCTTTGCAGCGAAAAGGACTGCCTGGCTGGTTCTAGAGTGCATTATGAAATGGGAGGAAGGTGTGCTGTTTAATGTGCACCTAGAGGACTGAGGGGCCGTCAGTTTTGGCCACAGCTTTAGACCTTTTCCTGCATGTGTCTGAGGGTGGGAGCCACGCGTACCTCCAGGACCCACAGCCTCTAGCACCATTCTGTCTTCTGCAGGGGGTGCAGTAGGGGAGCCCCTGCCTGCCCGCATCCTGTGCACACTTGCTTTATCCCTGGGGCTGACACGGAGTATTAGTTTCCTGACTGGCCATAACCAATGACCACAAACTGAATGGCTTAAAACAATAGATATTTATTTTCCTCAGCACCGTTCAAGAGGCTAGAAGTCCAAAATCTAGGTGTGGGCAAGGCTGCTCCTTCTAAGGCTCTCGGGGAGAGTTTGTCCCATGCCTCCTCCAGCTGCTGGCATTGCCAGCATTCCTTGCGTTCCGTAGCCTGTAGCCAGGTTTCTGCCTCCATCTTTACATGGCCTTCTCCCTGTGTCTGAGAAGGACGCTTGTCCCTGGATTTAGGGTCCACCCTAATCTAGAGTTATCTCTATTTGAGAGCCTTAGTTATATCTTCAAAGACCCTTTTTCCAAATAAGGTCATGTTTACATCCAAGTGGGTGTATCTTTCAGGGGAGACCATTCACCCCGCACGTTCAGCAGTGTTCTGCATCACATTTGAGGACACTTGCTGTGCTGCTGGTTTGGCTCTCGGTGTGTGACCACTGTGTCCAGCTCTGAGTTCTTTCCTAAGGTCTGTCCTGTGCTTATACCTCACAGACTTATACCTCCCCTTCTCTATTCAGTAACTCCTGAAGGAGCTTCCCTGCAGTTCTAGCCTCTAGCAGAAGGGTCAGACGGTAAGGAGCACAGTAAAGTATGGAGGGGGTTGGAGAGTATTGCAGGGGGACACGTTAGAATAGAGACCTGACAGGTGGGGAAGGTGGCCGCAGTCCCATGAGCCTCCTGGGGGAACTGCAGGGAGGGATCTGGGCCTCAAGAGATGCCTGGCCAGGTTCAGGTCAGAGGGGAGGTGGGGAGGCGGAGGGATGGGGCTTGCAGACCGCTGATAGTGGTGAAGGGGCATCAGGTGTGGACATAAAGCTGAGGTAGGGAGGAGCCCTGCCAACAACAGATGAGGGAGCAGCTGGGTTATTAGAGGGATGAACTCCAGAGCCAGAAGGTGGAGGCATGCAGGAGAGAAGGAAAGGCCTGCTGAGAAGGGGTGAAAGGCATGCTGGCAGAAAACGAAAGGCACACTGGGAAAAAGGCGAAATGTTGCTGGTAGGGGCGAAAGGCATGCTAGGAAGGTGAGTGAGAGGCATACTGGGAGAGAATGAAAGGCATATTGGGAAAGGAGTGAAAGACATACAGGAAGAGAATGAGAAGTCCACTGGGAAGGCAACAAAAGGCATACTGGAAAAGGAGTGAAAAGCATGCTGGGAAAGGGGCGTAAGGCATACTGGGAGAGAATGAAAGGCGTGTCAGGAGAGAACCAAAGGCATATTATGAAAGGCCTATGAGGAAAGAATAAAAAGGCCTGCTGGGAAAGCAGCAAAAGTCATACTGGGAGGAAACAGAAAGGCCTTCAGGGAAGGGGTGAAAAGTTTACTGGGAAAAGGGTGAAAGGTTGCCGGTAGGGGTGAAATGCATGCTGGGAAAGTGGTGAAAGGCATTCTGGGAAGGGACAAAAGGCCTGCTGGGAAAAGAGAACAGCATGCTGGGAAGGGGTGAAAGTCAAGCTAGAAATCATGGCAGTAACTTAGGAGCATCTGACCATAGACAAGAGTTTAACCTTTTAAAATTTTTATTGAAAGGAATATATGTCAGGGACTTCCCTGTTGGTCCAGTGGTTAAAACGTGGCCTTCCAATGCAGGGGGTATGATTTGAACCCTGGTCAAGGAGCTAAGCTCCCACTTGCCTCATGGCCAAAAAAAAAAAAAAAAAATATATATATATATATATATATATATATATATGAAACAGAAGTAATATTGTAATAAATGAAGACTCTCTGAGTCTCTGTTCCTGGTATGCAGAGCCCACTAAGTTCTGTGGGAAACCCCACCCCTGGCCACTCTGCTCCGAGCCCAGTGCCAAGCCAAGCAGAAACTCACTGGGCATTGGTTGAATGTGAAACCATTTACCTCAGACTGGGACTTGAACCCACGTGCTGGGACTCAAACCGGCCAAAACCCACAGTCTTCCCACTGAGGTCACAGACCTAGTTTCAGGATCTGATAAAGCTCAGGTTCATGATATCTCATTGCAGAAGAAATTCAGTGAGAGACAAAATAATAGGTAAGAAGTGGGTTTATTCAGAGAGAAACACACTCTACAAGCAGTGTGGACCATCATGGAGGACAAGTGCAGAGGCCTTGAAATATGGTGTGGTTAGCTTTTATGGGCTGGGTAATTCATAAGCTGTACAATGTCACGAACCTCATTCCATAGCTCATCAGGCACTCTGTCTATCAGATCTAGGCCCTTAAATCTGTTTCTCACTTCCACTGTATAATCATAAGGGATTTGATTTAGGTCATACCTGAATGGTCTAGTGGTTTTCCCTACTTTCTTCAATTTAAGTCTGAATTTGGTAATAAGGAGTTCATGATCTGAGCCACAGTCAGCTCCTGGTCTTGTTTTTGTTGACTGTATAGAGCTTCTCCATCTTTGGCTGCAAAGAATATAATCAATCTGATTTCGGTGTTGACCATCTGGTGATGTCCATGTGTAGTCTTCTCTTGTGTTGTTGGAAGAAGGTGTTTGCTATGACCAGTGCATTTTCTTGGCAGAACTCTATTAGTCTTTGCCCTGCTTCATGCCAAGGCCTGTATTCCAAGGCCAAATTTGCCTGTTACTCCAGGTGTTTCTTGACTTCCTACTTTGGCATTCCAGTCCCCTATAATGTAAAGGACATCTTTTTGGGGTGTTAGTTCTAAAAGGTCTCGTAGGTCTTCATAGAACCATTCGACTTCAGCTTCTTCAGCATTACTGGTTGGGGCATAGACTTGGATTACTGTGATATTGAATGGTTTGCCTTGGAAATGAACAGAGATCATACCATCCCCATGGAAAAGAAATGCAAAAAAGCAAAATGGCTGTCTGGGAAGACCTTACAAATAGCTGTGAAAAGAAGAGAAGCCAAAAGCAAAGGAGAAAAGGAAAGATATAAGCATCTGAATACAGAATTCCAAAGAATAGCAAGAAGAGATAAGAAAGCCTTCCTCAGTGATCAATGCAAAGAAATAGAGGAAAACAACAGAATGGGAAAGACTAGAGATCTCTTCAAGAAAATTAGAGATACCAAGGGAACATTTCATGCAAAGATGGGCTTGATAAAGGACAGAAATGGTATGGACCTAACAGAAGCAGAAGATATTAAGAAGAGGTGGCAAGAATACACAGAAGAACTGTACAAAAAAGAGCTTCATGACCCAGATAATCACGATGGTGTGATCACTGACCTAGAGCCAGACATCCTGGAATGTGAAGTCAAGTGGGCCTTAAAAAACATCACTACGAACAAAGCTAGTGGAGGTGATGGAATTCCAGTTGAGCTCTTTCAAATCCTGAAAGATGATGCTGTGAAAGTGCTGCACTCAATATGCCAGCAAATTTGGACAACTCAGCAGTGGCCACAGGACTGGAAAGGGTCAGTTTTCATTCCAATCCCAAAGAAAGGCAATGCCAAAGAATGCTCAAACTACCACACAATTGCACTCATCTCACATGCTAGTAAAGTAATGCTCAAAATTCTCCAAGCCAGGCTTCAGCAATACGTGAACCGTGAACTTCCTGATGTTCAAGCTGGTTTTAGAAAAGGCAGAGGAAGCAGAGATCAAATTGCCAACATCCGCTGGATCATGGAAAAAGCAAGAGAGTTCCAGAAAAACATCTATTTCTGTTTTATTGACTATGTCAAAGCCTTTGACTGTGTGGATCACAGTAAACTGGAAAATTCTGAAAGAGATGGAAATACCAGACCACCTGATCTGCCTCTTGAGAAATCTGTATGCAGGTCAGGAAGCAACAGTTAGAACTGGACATGGAACAACAGACTGGTTCCAAATAGGCAAAAGAGTACGTCAAGGCTGTATATTGTCACCCTGCTTATTTAACTTCTATGCAGAGTACATCATGAGAAACGCTGGACTGGAAGAAACACAAGCTGGAATCAAGATTGCCGGGAGAAATACCAATAACCTCAGATATGCAGATGACACCACCCTTATGGCAGAAAGTGAAGAGGAACTAAAAAGCCTCTTGATGAAAGCGAAAGTGGAGACTGAAAAAGTTGGCTTAAAGGTCAACATTCAGAAAACGAAGATCATGGCATCCGGTCCCATCACTTCATGGGAAATAGATGGGGAAACAGTGGAAACAGTGTCAGACTTTATTTTTTGGGGCTCCAAAATCAGTGCAGATGTTGATTGCAGGCATGAAATTAAAAGGTGCTTACTCCTTGGAAGGAAAGTTATGACCAACCTAGACAGCATATTGAAAAGCAGAGACGTTACTTTGCCAACAAAGGTCCGTCTAGTCAAGGCTGTGGTTTTTCCAGTGGTCATGTATGGATGTGAGAGTTGGACTGTGAAGAAGGCTGAGTGCCGAAGAATTGATGCTTTTGAACTGTGGTGTTGGAGAAGACTCTTGAGAGTCCCTTGGACTGCAAGGAGATCCAACCAGTCCATTCTGAAGGAGATCAGCCCTGGGATTTCTTTGGAAGGAATGATGCTAAAGCTGAAACTCCAGTACTTTGGCCACCTCATGCGAAGAGTTGCCTCGTTGGAAAAGACTCTGATGCTGGGAGGGATTGGGGGCAGGAGAAGAAGGGGACGACAGAGGATGAGATGGCTGGATGGCATCACCGACTCGATGGACATGAGTCTGAGTGAACTCCGGGAGCTGGTGATGGACGGGGAGGCCTGGCGTGCTGTGATTCATGGGGTCGCAAAGAGTTGGACACGACTGAGCGACTGAACTGAACTGAATTCATAAGCTAATGAGTGGGAGGATTTTTCCAGCTATTTGGGGGAAGGGGTGGAGATTTCCAGCAATTGGGCCACCACCCACCTTTGGGTCTTTTGACTTTTGGTGTCTTGGAACTGTCATAGTGCCTTTAGGTGGTCATTTAGCTTGCTGATTGAGGATCAAAGTCTAGGGGAAGCTGACTTGTCTGCCTCTTTGAAAGTGACAGTGAAAGTGTTAATCGCTCAGTCATGTCTGACTCTTTGCAACATTATGGACTATAGGCTGCAGGCTCCTCTGTCCATGGAGTTCTCCAGGCAAGAATACTGGAGTGGGTTGCCATTCCCTTCTCCAGGGGATCTTCCTGACCCATGGATCGAACCCAGGTCTCCCGAATTAGAGGCAGATTCTTCAGCATCTGAGCCACAGGGAAGTGGAGTCTGCCACCCTGGACCCATTTGATTCTAATTGGTTTATGTTGTGTCCTTGGGTTATGTCACTCTTTCATAAGTTGTGCCCTGCCCCCTTCCCTCCTGTTTCAAATTGAGCTGGGGACCCATCTCAGCTCCAAGGAGAGGGGTCAATCCATGCATAAGACACCCAAAAGTGTAAGCTCTGCCCAGGCCTGACTCTGGTCACTCTTTCCAAAATAACAATAGTGGGATGTGTTGTAAGAACAACATTTTAAAACATAAATGATTTTAAGTCACCTGTGGCTCAGAACCCTCCAGAGTCTTCCAGCTTCATGTGGAACAAAATGTGACTCTTCCCTTGGCCTGCACTGATGCCCAGTGTGGTGTCTGCTCACTGCCCGCCTCAGGGCCCGCCTTCCTTCCTGCCACCCGGCTCCTCCTCCTTCTGGAAGGCCAGTGCAGCTCTCCAATGGCTGGCTCCTTCCCCCCAGGCTCACTTCAACTTGCCCCCAGACAAGACCTGTTCTCAGGCATTTACCAGCATATGATGGACACACGGGAAAGTAGGCATGTGGTGTGGGCGGCTCATGAGTTTTTGCAGATGGACATACCTGGGACGTGATCACCACACCTTCCACTCATGGCCTCCCCAGAGGTGACCACTAGCCACACAGTCAGCTTCACTGGGGCATTAACATAAGACCTCGTGGGCAGCATCTCCTGCGTCAACCCAAACGGATGGAATTCCACATGCTGCCGCCTAGATAGTTTTCTTTTAGCATCCCTTCCGTCACCTGTCTGCGCATGCTCAGGCTGAGTCACGTGTGTACCTGCTTGTTGACCTGGCTTCTCTGTACCTCCCCCATGACCGGAAGCACCAGGGATTCCCCGATGAATGGGCCTGTCCTCCCACGTGGGGTGAGACTCCAGCAAGGGGTGGGGCCTGTGACTGAAGCCCCCCTGAGGTCCCTGTCCCCTCCTTTTTCCTTAGGGGACCGTGAAGCAGCTCCTGCCGTTCTCCGAGTCAGAGGGGAACCCATGCTTCTTGGACATCTGTGGAACTTTCCTGGTTGTAGGGACGGACTTGGCTCACTTTAAAAGCTTTGATCTTTCCCGAAGGTACAGTTTTTGTCCAAATAAAAGTATTTTAAATGCATTGGGAGACGATGCGATGGGTAGAAGACAGACGGGGGCAGCAGACTGTTTATGTTCTCGTTTCAACATTAATGTGCACTTTCCTGTTGGAAATGCCTGATGCCTTGGTTTAAAGTCTTAATCTCTACACGAAGTGGGGAGCAGCGTCACTGTGTGGTAGACACGTGACACAGCATGCTTGCCGAAATCCACAGACCTTTACAGCTCACAGTGAGCGTTAGTATCTGCAAATTAAAACAACCTTTCAGTTCAGGGGGGGCCCAGGATGAAAGGCAGACAAGGCAGGACAACCCCCATTCATGAGTGTGTGGAACTGCCTCCCTCTGCGCCAGGAGCTGCCCGGGTTACCCTGGGCCTGAGCGGGGCCCTGAGACTAATGGCTGAGGGCCCGCACGCAGCATGCACTCTGCTGATAAAGTCAGTTCCCACTGGCACGGGGAGGCGTCTAGGCTGGTCGTGAGCAGCTGAGTGTCAGGATGAGGACTGGCAGGGAGCCGGCTTCTCACCTGAGGGGTGGTTTCCAAGTCATCAAGGGAGGAGGCTGAGTGACCCCTGAGCGAATGCATCCAAGGTGGAGACCTGAGTCTGGAGCCAGGTGAAGCTTCGTGTCGATGCAGGTGGAGGCAGGTATGTGTGCAGGTACCGGGCAGTGCACACGGCCTGGTCTGTCCGCCACTGAGGTCTGGGAGCAGCGACACCCCAGGAACCATAAGCACACCCCATGCCCAGATCTGGGTCCAAGTCCTCCTGCAGGAAAGGGAGTGGGCTCCTAGGAGACTGATGCTGGAATGGATTCTGGGCCTAGGCAGGAAATACACGAGATGAGCCTGGAGCCCGAGGCCCTGTCCCAGCCCAGAGGGACCCAGGGAGACGAGATGATTAGATGCCACGTGAGGCCTGGATGGGGGTCCCGGGCAGAAAGAGAACACTAGGGGGAAAGTAAGGAAATGTGAATAAAGTAAAGAAAGTCATGGTGAGCTACCTCTACAAGCCAGTTTTGTTTCTGGAGGCATCAAGCTTGACACAGCTAAACAGGACTAGTGTAATAAATTTGAGTTTGTCCACACAGTGGAAAAGCACGTGACTGTAACGAAGCGTGGGCAGCAGAGCCCACGGCCGTGCTGTGGGGACGGCGTGGCATCTGTAATCAGCTGCTTCTGTCTGTGATGGGAACGAGATAGTGCTCCTGCCTGTTCACAAAAACAGAACTTTAAAACCTCAGCCACACAAATAGCAGACTGTTACACTGTGCTTCTGAAACTCAGATAATGTGTGTGTCGATTATATCTCCACCAAAAAATGTGGAAAACTCGCCCTGTCTCCTGAGCTCAGCCCATTTCCTGAGTCTGCCGTTCCTGAAGTGAGAGCCGCTGGTCCCAGGTTCCAGGCCCAAGGGGAAGGGCTCGCCTGCCGTCCCAGCGGGGCCACTGAGACCACCTCCCTCCCTGCAGAGAGGCCAAGGTGCACTGCGGCTGCAAGAGCCTGGCCGAGCTGGTCCCAGGCGTGGGGGGCCTGACCTCACTCAGATGCAGTGCCAGCGGCAGCAAGATCAGTCTCCTCCTCAGCAAGGTGGGTCCCTACGTGCGCTGCCCCACCTGCCCGCCCCCCTGCAGCCCTGGCGCCCCCTCCACCCCCTGGGCTCCCTCCACCTCCCTACCTTCCTTCACTTCACTCCCTGTGTCATCAGAAGCAGTGGTTCTTGCAGAGACCCTCACCTCTTCTCTTCTGCCTCTTTGCATCATCAGACTAAGGTCTCTGGGCAGCAGGGGTGACTGGTGTGGGAGGACCTGGAGCCTCTTGGTTTGAGAGTGGGTGTGAAGGAGCCAGGTGGCAGGGGCGTTGGTTCTAGAGGGGCTGGTGCCTTCCCGCCATCAGTGTCTGTTCATGTGCTTCTCTGTCATTCACTCATTCACACGCTCATCCCTTCACTCACTAACTCATTCACTGACTCACTGATTCATTCACTCTCATTCCCTCATTCACTCGAGTGGGTTGTTCGCGGCCGTGTGTACCACACACTTTGCTGGGTACTGTAAACACAAACTGATGTGTTAAATGGGGGACTCGACGCCACCCCTGTGGATGAGCAGACTCAAGTAAATTTTTACAACCCTGGTGAGAGCTGGGAGGAGAGAAGCAGGGCTGGAGGGCAGCAGTGGGCCCAGCCACTATGGGGGATCGGCTGAAACTAGAAAAGAGTAAACCCACAGCCGTTTCAGTGGGATGAACATAGGCTGACATTGGAATTACACGGTCTGGACCTTGGCACCTCTCCCAAACGTGTGGAACATCAGTGGGCAGGCACACTGAGCTCCGGCTCTCTCTTCCTAGGCTGACAATAGCCCCGATTCAAAAATCTGCTTCTACGACGTGGATATGGACACAGTGACCATCCTCGACCTCAAGACAGGACAGATAGATCAGAGAGAGACATTGTCCATTAATGGGCAGGAGACAAAGAAGTAAGCCTGTGGTTTGGGAGGACTTTGTTGAAAAAAGATGTTGAAAATGCTCAGTTACTTGTTGGCTTTGAGCCAGTTTGTTGCTAAGTTTTCTTCATACTTGGAAGAGCTCAGTGATCATGAGCAATGGGGACCAGAGGTGAAACAGAAGCCCGCTCCCCTGGGCCGTCGCAGGGATTTGAGTCTAATCTGACTCCTCGGTTCTGAGGTTCTGGAGTCATGGGCCAGGAACTTGAGCTTCCAAAAGGGCTGCAACGCGAGTGCCCATGGGCAGCCCCAGGTCTCGGGGTACAGAGGGCCATCAGCGTCCCTGCCGGTCTTTCTTCAGGGCCTTGGTGTACCGCGCATGCGGTTCTCTTTCTTTTTCAGGAGCCAGGCCCTGGAGGATGAGAGGCTGACAGACCTCGTGCCCGTCAGCCACTTCTGGGATCAGAGCGAGCCCCGGCTGTTCGTGTGCGAAGCCGTGCGCGAGGTGCCCGGCGCCCCACCACAGCCCGCGGACAGGAACGCGCTGGCCGAGGCCAGTGCGGGCCCCTTGCCCCTCGCCCCTCGCGCGGTCACCTGTGTGTTTGGACAGCAGGCAGGGCAGGCTCTGTCTTCCAATGTGGTCCCTGGGGAAGTCGTAGGGAACGGGTTCCGGGGAGCCAGTCTCCACCCCCAGGACGTCAGTGGACACCTCTCCCCTCTGGGTCGCCATCGAGAGCTGGCCCCACCCTCTGTCACGTGCCATTTTCTCTTGGGAATCAGAGTCTCCCTTGATCTGGGCGCGTCCTGTGGGTCCGGTTACGAAGGTCCCCTCAGTCATTCCCCAATCAGTGGGCCCCCAGCCTCGGTCACTGCCCTCCCCTTTCACCACCCTGCTCCCCTCTCTGCAGGGTCTTCCTCCCCAACACTCCAACGCCAGTGACTCCGAGCCCCATCCCCTCATTGGGCCCAGACTCCACCGCTTTCCAGTGTCCTATTTTACAGGACACCCAATGATCCCATACAAAGCCCTCTTGACCCTCTTGCATGCGTGACCTACCTTGTTCTACAGGGGTTGTGCATAGGGTCCTCGGCAGGGAGAGTGGGGTTATGTGAGAGCCAGCCTGTCGGCTGCTCTACATTCTCTGTGTTTTATGTAAACTTCCTGGCAATGTCGGACAAGTAGGGTGAGACAAGAACCAGGAAAGTTGCTATCGAACTGAGACAGGACACGTCCCTCCGCAGGCAGACGTGGTGGTCCTGTCCTTCTTCGTCTCAGAAGAGCACGGCTTCCTGTTGCAGGACAGCTTCCCCCGTCCCCCTGCCTTCCAGACGCTCCTGGGGATCCAGGTGCCCCACTACTACTTCACGAGAAAGGTGGGCCCTGCGGGCGCGGCCATATCCTCGGGCCCTTCTCCTCCCCGGGGGCTCCCATTACACAAAGCGTGTGCCCTGAGCTGTCCCCTGAGATCCCGGGATCCAAGGTTGCCGTCTGTGTGGGGACGGTCGAGGGCGGGCAGGTGGGCAGCAGCTCCACTGAAGGGTCTCCCTCCTGGCTCCCCCAAAAGCACTGGGCCCTTCCACCTTTCTGTCTTTTTTTAAAAAAGTCTAGCTGCTTTTTTAGAAGTTTCTATTCCTATATTTGCTCAGTTGTGTCTGACTTTTCTCTAGGCCAGAATACTGGGTAGCCATTCCCTTTTCCAGGAGATCTTCCCCACCCAGGATTGAACCCAGGTCTCCTGCATTGCAGGCGGATTGTTTACCAGCTGAGCCACCAGGGAAGCTCAGCCAGTAAACAATCTCACTGCAGTGCGGGAGACCAGGGTTCAATCCTGGGTGGGGAAGATCCCCTACAGAAGGAAATGGCAACCCACTCCAGTATTCTTGCCTGGAGAATTCCATGCACAGAGGAGCCTCACAGGCCGCAGTTCACGGGGTCACAAGAGTTGGACATGACTTATCGACTGACTTATTCCCATATTCACTGTAGGAAATTCAGGAACTGCAAATGAGGAAATAAAGACCAGAGGTGATACAAATCTCCATGGTTGCAGCCCCCAGAGGTGCCACTGGGGACAGCTAGGGAGAGGTTCCGTCTGTAGCCTGCATGTGTGCGTCACATACACTGTCCCTTCCTCCAGGGGATCGACCCAGGGATCAAACCTGGGTCTCCTGCATTGCAGTCAGACTCTTTACCAGTTGAGCCAACAGGGACGCCCCGTTACGTACTCACGTGTGTTTAAATTTCTGGTCAAATGGGGTCATTGTCAGCACTTGCCCCAGCCATTTTAGATGAGTTATTTGCCATCCCTGGGACATGGTCTCTGCATCTCCATGGTCCCGCCCAGGCCTGAAATTGGCATCCTTGGCCCTAAGGTCAGTGCTGATCAGGGGTGGGCACGTCTGTGATGGACGGCAGAGCTTCCAGCCCAGCTGAAACACCGGCTGAGCCACCTGTTCTCAGCCGGGCGCCCACAGCCCCCTGCACTGAGGGGCCTGTGCAGGCTGCAGCCCGTTACTCTGCCTTGGTCCTGTGGACGTGGGGTGCCACCTGAGTGGCTCCCCTGAGTTCTGCCGCTCCCCCTCCCCCAGCTCTGTGCTTCCTGCTGCTTTGCTTCTTCACTTGTTTCTTCACTGTCCTGTCAGAAGAACTAAAGTGTGCAGGCTTTTTCTTGGATTTTTTCTCTTTTTTTTTTGGCTTTTAGTTTAAGGTGACTTAAAATCAGGCCTCAACATGAGCTCTGTGTTTTCTGTGTTAGCAAGTATCCCTCTTGTAGCCAGACGTGGGAATGGACCAGGAGGCAGTGGTGCTGCACGTGCTTATAGCACCTCGTGCACGGGCACACGGTCAGACGCGACAGGAAGAGCTCTTTCTAGGAAGTTTACAGGCAGCTCATGGGTGGGGTTTTCACATGTTCATGGCTGTAGAGCCGCTGATGTCACTGCCTCAGCCGCAGGTCCCTGCATACCGACGCCTGCATCACCCACACTCTGAAGCTGGAGCCCCGTGCTCTGGTCCCTTCGAGGGCTTGCAGCCGTGTGATGCTTTTGCCAAGAGCATTGCTAAATGTGGGGTCTGTGCAGAGGGTCCCCTGGGGAGAGGCCCGGGGCATGCACTGGCTTCACAGGGACCCACAGATAGACTGCGCCCTTTGTCATCCAGCCAGGAGAAGCTAATCTGGAGGACCAGCTGGACTCCGGGTCCCAGTGCATCCCCCAGGCAGTGGGCAGGAGGCCCCTGCGGGACTTCGTAGGGCTGGAGGACTGCGACAAGCCCACGCGGGACGCCATGATCAACTTCAGCTTTTTCCTGACCATCGGGGACATGGATGAGGCCTTCAGGTCCATCAAGCTCATCAAAAGGTGAGGGGCCGCTCGCGGGGGGGCAGGGGGCGGTGGGGGCGGTCACCGTCGCTGAGTCTGCTTGGTGTGTGTGGTGTCTCACGGGTTCAAGGAGATGCTGGTGGAAACCGGGACGCGAATGGCATCCGGCTGGACTCATGGTGCTCAGAGCCTCAGGGGCTGCGATTCAGTTGTCTGGATTTATTTTACTGTCTGTACACTTCCTAGTCGAAAATTCTGCCGTCACTAAATATTTATAGTACCTGTCTCTCTGGGAATAATTGCACCACCCAGAAAAGGTTTTGATAGTAAACCCTCAAAACGGCAGGCAAAATGCAATTAAAATCGCTCCAAGAGAAGTTGTCCGTCAAGGGTTGTGTATAAGCGACTTTTTCTCTGTTCCTGGGGGAGCTTCTCAAGAGCATCTGACAGTTTAATCACAAAGGGTAGAAAAACTGTTGAAGGATGGAAGTCAGGTGGAGGGAGAGGACGGGAGTTAAGCGCCCCCCCATCCTGTCTGCAGAGACGGGTCTGTAACCGGGTCAGACTCTGGTCATCGTGGTCTAGAGCAGAGAGTCTTTTCCCCACATCCCCTGGGTGGGCGAGAGGCCCTTGGTCGGGGAGTGCAGAGTGGCTGGCGGCACTTGCCGTTTGATAGACGCTCCACCACAGACCACACGTGACCACTGGGCCGCTGCAGTGTGTCGTCGTGTGCGGAACGCTGCCAAGGCTGGACCCTGAGCTGCTGAAGAGGAGGGGCGGCCCCCGAGTGTGCCCCCGGCCCGAGCTGCGCTGACACTCTGTCAGGCTAGGTGTGCTTTGAAGCTGTCCTCCCTTGCTTTGTATTTACCTAAAGCAACAGAGCGACCCATCCCTCCCTCTGACTAAAGAAATTCCTGGGGCAGCATGGCCTTTGAGCCCCAGGCTGGTCACCGCTCATTGTGGGGAAGGGTGCGGCAGCCAAGCTAAACCTTTTTTAGCATTCTTAGAGGGCCGGCCCTGTGGGGAGGCAGCAGAGGACTTAGCACAGATGCCTCCCCGCCCCCGCCTGGCTTCCTGGGCGGCACGATACCAGCAGCGCTTCCCGCCGCCAGGGGGCGCAGCACCCGCGGGCCTCACAGATGTGGGCGGGTAGCCGCCGGCCTGAGGGTGCTTGCTGGTGTGAACCCCTGAGCTGCTGGTGCTCAGCGCGGGGAGTCGGGGCTCCAGCCCAACTGCTGGGTCCGGGGCTGTTGGCGCCAAGCTGGGGCTGGGACGGAGGTCTGAAGCCACCAGTGGCGGGGTCCCGGCTCTGTGCATTGAAGACTCTGCTAGGGGAAGAAGCAAAGCAACCTCTGAATTGTTTGAAGCCAATAGACGTCTCTCTTACTTGCCAACCTGGATGTGCTATCATGCAGCCGGAGCTCAGGAGCCGTAGGGACGGGGACTTGTGAGTGGAGGCGTGAGTGAGGCATGAGTGACCCCCAGCCACGCTGCCTGGCACCTTCTCTGATGGTCAGCCTACAAAACTACAGGACTGGCCCGATTCTTCACCACGTGGCAGTGTAGCAGATAAAACACAAGCTTTAAGCCATGGTGAGAGGTTGGCATTTTATTTTAACTTAGAAGGATAATCAGGAGTAAATGGATCTCATTTACACAATGCTGTCGTAAAGCCGTGACCATCTGACTGTGAATTCTGAGTCCCTGGAGGGAGGTCCGTGCATTTCGCAAACTCTCCCCGTGTTCTGTTTTATCAGAGTAGTTAGGACCCAGGACGCCCCTCTCAGCAGATGCTGAATAAATTAACGTGGGCCAGGGCAGAGTGCAAGACCGTGCAGGAGCGTGACGCGGGCCGCGGGGAGGGCGCGGATGCCATGTGGTCAAGCCCCGTGTCCGTGGATAACATGGTCAATGCGTGTGGTGTGTGTGCTCGAGTGGACAGCAGTGCCCTGCTCCCCAGAAGGTCCTGGGGTGGAGGGGTTCACCCTCAGCACGGCGACTCCACATAGTCGTTGTCCAGCCCGCGGCGAAAGCGTGCGGTCAGGGAGCGGCTGATGACGATCACGCGAGGGGCTGTGCAGTCCTCCCGCCGGTGCAGGACGTTCCAGATGAGCATGGCGGCGGCCAGGGTGGCCAGCAGGCAGGCACCGATGTTCAGGTAGCATGACCAGGACAGGCTGGTGTAGGGCCCGATGCGGTAGAACGTTACCAGCCCGATGACCAGGACAAAACCTGCAGACGAAGTCCGGGGTGAGGCAGCCGCTGGAGGGCCCCACTCCCCGCCCGGCCTCCTCCGCCAACCCTGTCCTGTGGGCCAGGAGCCCAGCCCCGCCCCACTCCCTGCCTCGGGGTCGGCTGTGTTCAACGGGGCCCGTGGGTCTGGTGGGGCGTCTGTCCCAGCCAGGCCCAGTCTTGGGGCTCAGGTGGGTCCTGAGCCCTGGAAGGTGTCTGGTCTCGGCCGCCCCCCCCTCCAGCAGAGGGGACGCTGACACCCGCTTCCTCACCCCAAACAGCCCAGCAGGGACTCCACGTGAGGTCCGCCAGGCCTGTAAATGCCTTATTCATTCAAAGTGAAGGAAAACACGTGTTTCCTATGTTGTACCTGGAAGAGCTCAGACCGGTGTGTGACTTAGTTGAATTCCCATCCTTAAGAGTTCTCTTATTCCTGGCACACCGAGCAGGCAGGGGGCCTGGGAGCTGGGCTCCAGGCGTCTCCTCTGCCCTCTGAGCAGCTGCAGGTGGTCCTAGAGCATGCCCACCCCGTCCCGTCCCCCTCATCCCTGTCTCTCTTCAAATGATGCCGGGCCCCGGGGGTGGGCGTCCAGGACTGTGCACAGCGCCCTGTGCGGCCTCGCTCCCCTCTGTCAGCTGTTCGTGTAGGCCCGTCATCACTGAGAGACGTGGTTCAGTCTCTCAGGGCTCCACAGACTTATCTTTTGGTTCCTACGATAAGAAGACTGGGATTTTACACCCAGGGTCTGTGGGCTAAGCCAACAGGCACTGGCGCTGGGGAGAGTTCAGGTCTGAGTCTGGGCCGGAAGCCCTGGTGGCTAGAATAGGGGTAGAGGCAGTGGTCCTGCTCAGGAAGCTGTCCGGAGCCCGCCCCTCCTCCCAGCCCTGGGTCATCAGCCCCCAACCAGGCAGCCCTGGCAACCCCTCTGCTGTGCCGACCAGGCTGAGTCTGTTTCTAAGGAACCGAACGTGCCTGATGAGAACAAAGGCCCTCAGGGACCTGGAGTGTCCAGATGGGACTCCCCACCCTTCCCAGACCGTCTCGGCCCCTGCCCTGGGCCCTGGCCAGCCGAGCCCTCCGAGTCCCTGTGCCGTGACATCCGCACTCTGCTCCTGCCAGACCACCCCCCCCCGCCCACTTTCCTTGGGAAACCAGGCCACGCACGAGCCGGGGTGGCCCCGGGGCGGAGGGCCGTCGCAGTGGTGCCCGCGCTGAGTTCTAATAGCCACATCCTGACTGGGTGTCGGGCGCAGGCTGAGCTTTTCTCGAAGCACAAGCGTTATGGTCTTGCCTTCCCTGCGCCTTCCAGAAAGTCTGGCTCAAGTGTCTGTGCTGCGTCGGTCACGTGCTCGGCTGCAGTGGCGCTGACCAAGCCCTGTGCTCATTCTCCATGGTATTTGGTGGATCTTGTTACACCTGACGCTTGTCCATGCTCCCTTTCTGTTAGAAATAACGGGTTCTGTTGGTCATGCACACTGGCGGCAAGAAATCCTGGGCGCTTCTGTGCCCACCAGGACAGACGGCCGCGCCCGCTGTCTCGTGCGGCCTGTTCTGCGTTCATGACGGGAGGGGTTCGGGCCTGTGTTCTGTGAAACGAAGGCGGAAGCGCTCTGCATCCCCTCCTTGTCACAGTGTCTGGGCGCTTGTTGGGCCTTCTGTCAACAGGACTCAGAAAGCGGGGGATGGGGTGGGGGGCAAGTCAGCACGCCAGCCGAGTCGGGGGAGGGGGAGCAGGGCGGAGGACTCCCCCGGCCCCTCCCTCCACGGTGCTCAGAGCCTGTTGCCCCGTCTTAGGGAAGCTTCATCCGGTTTGTACGTGTTACACAAGATCTGTTATGTGGTGGTGCCCATCCCCAGGGCGTGGGCCAAAGCACTGGGCCAGTCCGACGTGGGTGGCTTTGCGTCACTGATGGACAGAGGACCTTGAATTCATAAGTGGAGGCTTGTGAGTCGTGAGACCCCGACCTGGACAGGCCCTGGCTGAGACCAGGGCAGGGCATGCTGATGGAGTGTACACATGGCCCGGGGACCCGAGACCCACTCCCAGGACACGCCTGAGTAAGACCCTGCTTGTCACAGATCGCAGGAAACATGACTGTGACCCAAGCCAGCAGCGTCTGAAACGCGGTCATCAGACACAGAGCGCTGGGTGCGGGCCGCGGGTGCCCAGCTCCAGTGCTTGCATCAGACGGGCTCAGCTGATGGGCAGCAACCACCGACAGGCCGGGGCAGGGAACACAGGCTTCCCAGTGTCACGCGTGTGTCTTCAGCAGCACATGCGTGTCTCCTGAGCCCTGTCTATGTAAGGTTCACAAGAGGACGTTTAGAAGGTTCTGGAAGTGCAGCTAACCTTTCCTTCTTCCACTAACGGGTGCCTCCTGGAGCGCGTCACAGCTCTGGGGACGTGAATCCCCACAGCTGCACAGTTGCCCCGCGGAGGCCATAGAGGACACATGTCATCCCCGCTAGCGTCTACCGCCCTAGGGAGTTGACCAGGCCTCGTGTACGCTGCCCTCCCCCACTTTCCTGGTGCTGCGCCCTGTGTCCATCAGCTGGGGGCAGGCTGCCTCCGGTCCTCCTGTCCTGGCCCCTCAGCACACAGCTGGGCATCACCACCCCTTGATCCAGGCCCCCCCAAGGTGCGGCGCCCACCACGCAGCATTTAGGACGAGGGGCTGGGCGTCTGATACCAGGACCCTGGGAGTCTCCAGTGCTGAGAGGGCGCTGAAGAGCACATCCTCTGTTTTGGAGGGAAATAGGACAGGTGGTCGGAGAAGGCAATGGCACCCCACACCAGCAGTCTTGCCTGGAAAATCCCATGGACGGAGGAGCCTGGTGGGCCACAGTCCATGGGGTCACTAAGAGTCGGAGACATCTGAGCGACTTCACTTTCACTTTTCACTTTCCTGCATTGGAGAAGGAAATGGCAACCCACTCCAGTGTTCTTGCCTGGAGAATCCCAGGGACGGGGGAGCCTGGTGGGCTGCCGTCTATGGGGTCGCACAGAGTCGGACACGACTGAAGCGACTTAGCAGCAGCAGGACAGGTGGTTACTCTGTAGCCATTTTACTCAGCTTATCACTTCTGTGCAAGTACACAGGAGATGTTCTTATGTTACCAGAAGAAAGCAGTGTGAACTGGCATGTGAATAGACAGCTCTGCACACACAGCTGCAAGAGGTGGGGGCCAGGTGAGCACAGTCTCTCAGAGGGACGCTTGTCAGTGACCAGAGCAGGCTGAGCCTCGCCTCTCTTGCGCTTTGTCTTGAGCAGCGTTCTCTGCCGTCTTGAGCAGCGTTCTCTGCCGTCCAGAGTGAGCTGTGCGGGTGGGTTTCCAGCAGGACGGCACTCATCCGCGTCCGCCCTCGGCCAGCAGGGGCAGTGTGGCTGAGCAGACTTGGTTGCGGCAAGGACCGCGATGCACCACGTGTGGGCAGTGAAAAGCCACAGGGACATGAAGAGTTGGCAGCTGCTGCACAGGCAATGTGCACATCCTCCTGAAAGCAAACTGGCCTTTTACTTTGACGAGGTTCTGAAGCCAGGCCATCCGTCTCTCTCAGCCCGGGTTGAGGGCCCCCTGCTCCTGAGCGTCTCCGGAGCCTTTTCCGTGATGTCAGGGAAGCAAGTCTAAGGGGAGAGTTGCAGTAAACCCACGTGGAATTGATTCCGTCCTCACGAGCTTATGTTCCAAAGCAAACAGCCCCTTCCTGTGGGCCTGTGGCTGGGGCAGCATGGTTCAGGCACCCTCTCCTCTCTTCCTTCCTGTGGGCTTCCTTGGGCTCCGCCAGCTGTCACAGGCATCCTCCGGAGTGGCCATCCAGCCCACGCGGAGGTGCGGATGGAAACTGTGGGGCTGAGCCCTGAACTCTCACGGGCGCCTGCCACGGGCCACGGGCAGCACCAGCTGAGGCCCCGCATGTGGGGCCCTGAGGCTCAGCCACAGGCGGGCTTCCACGCCGTGGGCAGCAGAGGGTGTGGACAGGTGCTGCCCCCCCACCCCCGCCAACCCGGGAGAGTCTGGGAAAGGACACGGTCACAGGAGCAGCGGGGCAGGAGACAGGAAAGCGAGCCGTCCAGCCTGAGCCAGGCGCTCGGACAGCACAGAAAGGGGTCCGCTGGTGCAAGGAGGTCCCTTCCAGCTCAGATGCCAGGGCAGCCACCACGTGTCACCCGGCTGAGCTTTGGTGACAGTAAAGTCAGCCTCCTCCTCAGGTGTAGGGTAAGCGGCCCTTAGCGTGTTGGTAAGTTTTTCAACAACAAAAAAAAATCTCAGGATTTGCAGAAGTGGAGAGAGGAGCCCAGCAGACATGAAGCCCACACGGTCTGCGTAAATGCTGCTCTCGACCCCTGCGGGGTCTGAAGGGCTCGTGTCTGAGGAGGGGCCGGCCAGGCGGCATTGGCAGATGGCTGCCACGTGGCGCCTGCTCCCCCCGCCCCTGTGCACAGCACTTTCACACAGGCATGTTCAACTCATGCGTGGCGGTGGACTAAGGGACGGCGAGGAGTTTTTTCAACTTTAGGGTAAATGAAAATCACACTTGGAAGATTCTGTAAAGAATTGGAAACCCTCTCGTGTGGCCTGAGTGCAGTAGAGCACAGCAGGCGAAATTGCTGGCGGTCGCTCTCTCCTGGGGTCCTCCCTGGCATCTGAGACGGGGTCTCTTGGACTTGCATCCCTGATCGAGGGGGAGCAGGCCGGGCATCCTGTGCCCAGGGGACCAGTGCCCAAAGCAGCTGTGGGACCACCGGGAGAGCCACAGGCCGCCTCCTGCTGGGGTGTTGCTCTCTGGTGGATCCCCGTGCTCCTGCCTCCCGGGGAGCCACGCTCCCCTGCTTCCACGAGCACCTTCTCTCCCCCGCCCACCCTCTGGCCCTGCAGTGGGGACTCAAGGTTCCCTTGCATAACAGGTACCAGCAGGCATTTCCCCCTCCTGGGACAGGATATCCTGGCGCCCTTCAGTCTCTCTCTGACTGTTTAAAACAGACCAGAGCACAGGAAAAAACCTAACTCTAAAATTAGCCGCGTGATAGAAGAAAGCCCCAGCGCTGTGCTCTGTACTGTTTGTCAATGAAACAGTCTAAACAGGGCCAAGTGCATTTCCTCTCTGGGCACAGCAGCCCCGCGGGGGGTGACAGTCGGACGCGGGGCGGGGGCAGGGACCGTGACAGGGAGCTGGCCTGCGGAGGCAGGGCCACATACCGGACCGCGGAAGGGCTGCAGGTGCCCTGCGGGCTCCTGGCTTTTTCCATCGGCCTCTGCTGGCCTGACGGGTTTGGGCAGAGCCTGGTCCTGCCTCCCAGGGGCGGTGCTGGCCTGGGGATGCCCAGGAGGGCAGTGCGCGCCCCCCATGCCCATCGCTGCAGGACAGTGTGGTTTTAGTTAATGGGGGAGGGCTCCCCCGCTTCGATTTTTTTGTGTGTTACTTGGAAACAATACAGTTTTGTTCTGAAACAAGAGTTTGCAGGAAGTAAGATGTCAGGTTTAACACCAAACCCACAATACGTTTTCCAGTAACTCCAAATAAGTGTGTCAGGGACATTTCTTCCGAGGGGCAGTGTCACACTAGGTCCTCCTGCAGGGAGGAGTCCCTTTCTGAGTCAAGAGCTGTTACTGGTATTCCTTTAACACCACTCGAATGTGTCTTTAATCCAGCTTTTCCAATCACATTTTCAGAATCTCCCACTTCCTTCCTGAAGGGATGAAATTCCAGATGACCCCTCGTGGGGGAAGGGAGGTCTCAGCAAGGCGCGGAACCACAGCACCGAGCTCAGCAGGGCAGCCCGTGGAACGGTCCTGGAGGAGGGAGGGGGCGGCGGTCCCAGGCCCCAGAATCGCCCTGGGCAGGGTGGGCATCACCCCGGTGGCTTTGCCCCGTTCGCGGGTGACCGCAGGGGCGGACGCAGCCCTGTTTTCCTGACACCTACTGTGCGCCCTCCTGGGCCTCGTGGCGCCCCGGGCTGCCTGGCCCCAGGGAAGTGACCGGCGAGGGCTGCGCCGCCCTGTGAATAGGGCCTGTTTCCGAGTCCCACCCGGCACTTCCCAGCATGAGTGCTGCCAGCTGTCAGCCGCGTTCTGGAAACTGCGCTTCTCCAGGAAGTGGGGAGGGGGCCGGGATCCATCGTCCCCCGTGATTCACTCACACTTCCTGTCCCCCAACAGGGCTGGACTGCAGCCTCACCGCTGGGCGCTGCTTTTCCCCCGAGCCGGATGCCTGGCCCCCCTGTCCTGTCGGCCACCCACCTGCCCTTCCCCATGGGCAGCAGGAACCTGAAAGCCCAGGGTCCCATGATGGTTAAACCTGGGCCAGCAAGACAGGTGGGGGGCGGGGTGGGGGGACCTCAGCACAGACGTCCCCCCCACCCCTACTCCTGGGGCACACAGGTGGGCGGCTTCGGAGCTTCCTGGCCACTGTACAGCCTCCCTCGCCAGGCCCATTCATCACCTGTAGGGCCGCTGTTCTTGTCCTCGGACGCTGGCAGTGGCCAGGCCCTGCCCCACCTGCATCATCCCCAGAGCAAGGTGGCTTCTGGACTGTTCACTGAGGGCCTGCGGCCTTACCCCTTTCCCCAGCGTCGCCCCAACCACGCTCGTCTGACCCCAGCCGAGCCCAACCTCAAGCCTATAGATGGCCAGCTGGGAACCACATGTGTGCCCAGAACTCCCTGCCTGCTGACTGTTAGCCAGGAAGAACGCGGGGCTCAGAAGGGCACCCGCCTCTGTCCACGTGCCCACATGGCCATGGCAGGCTGTGGCAGCCTCGCGGGAGGAGCGTGAACCCAGGCCGCCTGCCACCCGGGCTGCAGAGAGGCAAAGAAACAGCAGGTGCCGGAGACTTTGAAAAGCCAAGCGAGTCACCCGAGTGTCTAGTGTGGGCACCTCGCCTTAGATGGCGGGAAGGGCCCGGAGGCCTCGGGCAGACAGACACTAACCTCTCAGATTGCACTGCAGCCCCCACCCCCACACCGTATGTATTTCTGTCTGGCTGCTGCCTACAGTGACGGGTGGGGCGGAAGGGTGAGCTGCGGGGGCCGCTGTGACTTTAGAAGCCACAGCTGACCTGCCGCCTCACCGAGTACTTACTTGCCAACTGGAATGCGGCAGCCATGGCCTCCTCCCAGCACTGGGCATCGGGCGACAGGAGGGGCAGGCCCGTCAGCCCCAACACGAAGGTGAGCTGGCCGGCCGCCAGTGCCGCCGTGGCAACCAGGTTGCAGGCTCGCATCATGTCAAACTGCACTGCGGGGCGGGAGGGACGGGAGCAGCGGTCAGCGCGGTTGGCACTGGCCAGGCTGCTTAGGCCGGGCTCCCTGCCCACCTGGGGCTCCTCCCTCTGTCTCCCTAAGTCTCATAACCCCCTCCCCAGCCCCACCCACCTGCACCCCGGACCCCAGACCCTGAACGAGACCCACAGGACGTGCATATGGGGCAGCCTGGGGCTCGGACCATAGAGGAGGGGGCTGGGGGGTGTCGAGAGGCCCATCGGGAGATACCGTCCCACCCGCGTGCTAGACGGCAGAGCCCTCAGCTGTGAAGTCTGCCCCTTCCCTGTGGTCCTTCCAGGGTGTAAAAGCCCCCTGCGCTGGGGCCTTGGGTGCAGGGCACTGTGGGCCAGCGGCGTTCTCCGTTAGCGTGTGTGGTCAGCTATGCCGCTTCCCACCAGAGGATCACTCCTCCTGCCCAGGGGCCTTGGGAGGCTTGCCCCCGGCCCCTCTCCTGCCTTGCAGAGCTCGAGGAGTCTCGCCTTCCCAGGTCCCAGGCCTGTGCCATGCGGCTGCTCAGGGCTGCGGGCACCCCAGGCTCTGGACAGACATGGGAGCAGCCCTGGGGGTGGGCGGGTGGACTGGTGCCCAGCACCGAGGGCCTAGAAGCACTCCCAGACAGGTGGATGGACGGACGGACAGACAGATGGCTCCTCTGCCTGACGCTCTAGCCTGCAGCTCTTGGGTCCCTGCCTCACTGTCCTGGGTTCTGTAGTCATCAGAGCGACCACAGGATGTGGCTGCGGTCTCTGGGAACCCTGACCTTTAAAGCGAGGAGCCGGAGAGCTCAGGGCAGGCCCCGGGAGCCCGAAGTCCCAACGCAGGCTCAGGTCCCTGGCCTCCCCACAAGGGGCGGCAGGGCAGCAGATCTCGTGACCTGTGGGAACCCTCCTGGCTGCTCACGAGGGCTTCCTGGGTCCCCTGACCGCACACAGGAGCGGGAGGCCACATGGGTCCCCCGTCAGCACGGGGCTCGGCCACTCGCCGGCTTTCCCGGGGAGGCTGCTCATCGCACTCTTCCTGCCTTTTCACCTGGACTTTCCAACCACGTTTACCCTTCAAACAACTTTATCCTACGGGAAGGCTCTGCTACTCTAAGAGATCACGAGTTTGGAGGTAGAGGTGGAGACAAGGGCTGTCGAGGGTGATGGATGCTCAGAGTACGAGTGTGGGGTCCACCTGAACCCAGGAAAGTCCTTCTGGTCCCGGGGCTCAGCCTCAGACGCGCGCAGACTGGCCGGCCGTGCCAGGAGCATCCATGCTGCAGGGTGCGGGTCCCGGCGCAGCGAGGCCCTGAGCCTCCCCCCGCCCCGGCGTGAGCAGGGCCTCCTGAGTCAGCGGGGGCCGAGGGGACTGAGGCGCGGACTCGCCCCTCGGCCTCGCCACCCCCAGCCACCCGGGTGGATGAGTCCCACCGGCGTCCTCTGAGCCCAGGCGTTTGGCAAGTCTTCACAGTTGCTGCGCGCGCAGCCTGGGCAGTGGCTCTGGGTTTGGAGGAGCCGTGAAAGTGAAGCTTGAGACCGGACATGCGTTTATTCATGTCCCCTCTGGTTCAGGGAAAGGACAGGATTGTGTCAGGGCCTGACAGAGTGTCCAACACATGGAGAGATGGAAAGCGGCAGAGAGAACGGGGATCCGAAAGCAAGACCGATTCCCCCCCACACACCCCCGCCTGATCAGTATTGAAAGTCAGGGCCGCAGCACGTGCTCAGCCAGTGATGTAGGGAGGGGCCCTGTGCTCTAGGACGGGACCGACGTGACGGGGGTGGCTGGGGGCTTGACCCAGCACTCGGGACACCCTGACCGAAGCTTGCCCCTCGGGGGATGGCAGAGTTGGCCCCACGCGCCTAGCAGCTCTGGCTGGGGTCCGCAGGCATTGCCAGGACGCAGGCACAGAGCCAGCGGGAGGGTGGCTGCTGTTCCCCAAGGGCTGCCCTCGGCACCTATGTGGAGTCTGGGACCTCCAGGTCAGCCTGGCTCTGGATGGAGTGGCACAGGGCCCAGGGTGTCCGAACGGAGATGATATCACGGTCAAGGCTGCCCCCTTCTCCTGTTCCTGGCTCAGCAGGAGGCTGGACCATCGGGCAAAGCCTGGGCTGGGGTTTTGCTGGGAGCTGCTGATTGGATTGGCGGGGACAGGCCCAGAAAAACACCAGAAGCCCCCGCCTCTGGGCCTCAGGGCGGCAGCGCTGTGCCGCAGGGAGCTGCTGAGAAGGGTGTCAGCGCCTCTTCCTGGTGGCAGCTCACGCGTCAGCAGCTACACTGACTGCCCCCTTCTTTGGGGAAAATATCCAATGCTCAGGGTGTCGTTAAGGGCCGGCTGCTGCAAGTGCTCAGTAGTGGAGGAGGGCGTTCTAAGAGCTGTTGAGGGGCCTCTCAGGCGGCGCCCAGCTAGGACAGCACGTGAGGGCAGCCGAGCGGCTGCTCAGGACTCAGGGCGGGGCAGCCATGGGGGTCCAGAGCAGGCTGCGGCCTGGCTTAGCAAGGGGGCGGCTGGGGGTGCCTGGAGCGGGCACCTGCGTGGTGGTGTTAAGGGCTGTGGCAGGCGGCCTGAGCCCTGGGAGGCAGGGGAGCCTGTAGGAGAGCACAGGGCCCCTGGGGGTCGGGGAGGCGTGGCCTGCACCAAGCCCACGCTGGAGCCCTGGTCCCTGACTCTCACTGCCCCTCAGCACAGATCCAGAACCCAGAGGGGACCCCCCCCGACCGGCAGGTCCCGGATCCCCAAGTTCAGAGGACCTGCCAGCGTCCCGCAGGCCCTGGTCTGAGAGCTCATGGGACAGGCCAACTCCTCCAGGCTCTGCCCACATTAAGGGAGGCTGTGGCCCACTGCTTATGAAGGGCGGGGGGCTGGCAGGCAGGCCCCTCCCCATGGGACACCCCGCCGGCTGTGCAGTGAGGGCTCTACTTGCAGAGACGGGGAGGCGTCCCCTCAGGGGCTCGCGGGGACCCTGCACCTCCCGCAGCCTCCATCTCTGCCTGCCAAGTGGAGACAACAGCCTCCAGCCAGCTCCCAAGGGGGCCCAGCAGGGCCCAGTTCCGGGGGCCCAGCCGGCTGGGGGCAGTCAGGCCTGTGCCGGCCAAAGCCCTGCTGGAGCTGCATTCTCCCAGGAAGAGAGTTGCCTTCAGAAGGGGGAGGAGGTCTGTGCGTCGGGGCCCGTCCGCAGCTGTCACGGGCTGTCCCCAGCCCGGGTGGCGGCCTTTCCCGTCGGCCGCCGGGAACCCTGGGTCCGCACACTTGGTGTCAGGCGTCTTCATGTGCCTGGACCTTCCCTCGCAAATGCTCAAACCCAATCCCGCTTTCAAAGTCAAGTTCCCACCTTCCAGACCCCGTGCCGGACGTGACCAACCAGACAGGACCGCTGGGGGCAGTAGGGGCAGCCAGGGCCCTGGGCTCCTCCCCGCCCTCCACAGGCCTCAGTCTGCCAGTCTGTCCTGGGTCACCCACCTCCAGCCAGCCCCCCGAGGGTCTCCCTCAGCTCTGCCCACAGCCCGAAGGACCCTGACGACTGTGGAACGAAGTCCAACCCAGCCGCGTGTTTTACGCTCCTTGTTTATTTCACTCATTAGCAATCTTTATTTTCCACCAGGAAAAACGCACTTTCCTTGCTTCGATTACTGTATCCGTCCCCCAGCTATGCATAATGGCAGAGAAAAGCGCCCTCCTGCACTGGAAGAATTCTGTCCCAAAAGGGCCAGTGCAGGTTGGACATGGAGCCTGGCACCCGGGTCCCCAGGAGCTCCTCTCTGCCGGCGTGCCCCACGCACGGCCAGCCACTCTAAAGGAGGCAGTGACACAAGCCGACTTACGTTTGACGGTGCCTCGCGACTCCTGGAAGCCGGCTGCCTCGGAGCCCCAGCCCAGAGCCTCGCAGTCGCGCACGTCGGCTGGCCCCGGCCTGGCCCCCGGGCCGGGCGCCCCCCGGGGCCGCTCCACCAGCCAGCAGGCCCACCAGAGCCCCACGCTGCGCCTCCGGCCATCCTCCAGCGTCTGGTACACCCAGTTGGGAGTGAAGGCCGCCGCGTTGTTGAGGACGAGAGAGACCAGGGCCACCAGTACGGCCGTGGCCACAACTTTCCTGACGGTCATCGCGGCCGTGGTGGCGTCTCGCGTCGTGGAGAGAGTCCCAGCCGCGGTTGGTCAGCGTGTCAGCGGGGCTGGCTAGAGGACATCCCCACTCATGCTCGGCGGCGGCGGGAAGGCCCAGGCGGCAGGTGCGGGGGCGCCCGCCTCGCGGGCCCCTTACCCGGCCTCCTGCACCTGGAGCAGCGCCAGGCCTGCGCTGAGGCCAGGGCCTCCCATCCCGGGGGGCACACAGGGGCAGCAGCGAGAGCCCCGAGTCCTGAGTGCGCCGTCTTCCTAGGGGGCGGAGGCCGCAGCGAGCAGAAAACCACAGGCAGGCAAGGCGGGAGAGCACGGGGCCGGCCACTCTGGGGACCAGCGTGGGGCGGGCGCAGAGCCGGCGGCGGGGAGCAGCGAGCAGCGGGTGGCGGGTCTGAGCCCCTGCCGGCGCCTCTGCCGCGGAGCAGCTGGGCCTGGAGAGCAGACGGCAGAGGAGGCGCGTGTGTGTGTGAGTGTGCCTCGCGCCTGCGTCTTCCCCGTCTCTGGCAGGGAGGAAATGGTTGTTTTTGAGGCTGTTTTTGGAGAGCCGGAGGGCGTAGCCAACTGCAACAAATAGCGGCCAGACGCCCACAGGATGTGTTTCCTGATGGGAAAGGCAGGGGCCTCTTCGGGAGGCCTCCGCGACCCTCCCCCGCACCCCACCTTCCCTGGGAGTTACGCGCGCCCGCCCACCGCCCTCGGGCCGCTGTCTGTCTGGCCCTGGCGGGTGGCGTGGGTGGGGGCCAATCATCCACTCTGGGCACAGGGCGTCCCCCCGCCATCAACTGCTCCCCTCTCACATGGGTGCACACCACAGACAGGCTGGTGTGCTGGGGGCCCCGGACGCCCCCCCTCCCAGCCAAGACCCTCACCCACACTCAGAGACCCCCCTCCCAGAGCAGGCCGTCGTCCATGTGCAGAAGAGGGTTGTGGGTGAGCTGAGCACCCAGCAAAGCCCGAGTGAGGGCCGGGCCGCGTCTGCTGCCAACACTGACAGGCCCAAGCGGTCTGCCGGTCCCACGGGGGGCGCCCTGTCCTGCACCCCGTAAACCGTCAGCCTGCTGGGCTCTCAGACCCTCATCCGGCCCACCTTCCCGTGCTGACTCCCAGCGGGCCGGGTCAGCCCCCGAAGGCCCCGCCCACTCTGGGTCCGCCTTGCAGGGGCCAAGTTTACATTCCTGAGAGGCAGGGGCCGTCAACTCCCAGCAGATTTTTACCTCTTCTGGGTTTTTCCCACCAGGGCTCACAGCAGACATACTCACTGAGTTCTCACCACTTTCCTCCTTCCGGGGCCAGAGGCGAGGCTGACCTCTGCTCCACCGGCCATGCCGTGTCTGGGAGATGCTGGCAGTCCTACATCTTCCTCACACCATCAGCTCAGAAGACCCTGCGGAGGGGCGCCCCTCCAAGGGGGCCGCGGGCTGGGGTCGCTGCACACACGGTGCAGTCACTCACCTCAGAAGGAGGTTTTCCCGACAACCTCTGGCAGCAGAGCGTTGCCTTCGCTCCTTACTTACATCGCTCTTCCTGAGCCAGTCTTCACGTGCTCTCTTCTGCTGGACAGCAGGCAGTGGTTTCAGGAATAGCAGTCCTTGCTCTGTCTTCCCGGGCTGGGCAGGCGCAGGCCAGGTCACCCGCCTGGGCTCCTGTGGGCCAGCGGGCCGGCGCCTTCCCAGCCCCCAGCCTCGGGCGGAGGGGACAGCTGGGACGAGGCTGGGGGCTGGCCTAGGAGCAGACCTGAGTCAGGAGTGACCTCGCCCTCCGAGGGTCCCCTCGTCCTTCGAGCACTGCCCCCCGCGAGCAGGGCCCTCAGCACCCCCGAGGCCTCCCTGCTCCTGCGCACGGACTCACAGGAGCATAACCTTAGAGCAGGGACGCATGGCAGAAGTGCAATGCCATGTGTGCCGCTGGGCAGCCGTGAAGCTGTCGTCCACCATGGCCCCATCCACCGGGGTCTCCACAGGGCAGCCCAGGAGGAGGGGCCTCAGCGGGTCCCAGGAACTTTTGCGGGGCCTGGGCTTATCGGAGAGTCGGCTGCTGGGAGCCTGTCTGCCCCTTATGTTGAGGGTACAGTCCACACGCGGGCCCGGGCAGCAGGGAGTTTGCACTGTCAGACGGGCATTGGGCGGGTGTCCATGTGGCCTGTCCGTCGGGTGTGCGGACCCGTCAGAGTGGCCAGCGTGCTGGGATGGCACTTCCCACGGGCTTTTCCCAGCCCGGCTTGGTAGTGGGGTAGGCCCACCAGCTGCTCACGTCCCAGGAGTTACTGATCTGTGCTCCTCAGGGCCGTGGGGTCTTCTGGGCATGGAGCACCCTCCCTCCCATCAGCCTCATTTCTCGTTTCTTGGGGAGGCCCGACCTGCTGGGGTGGGAGGGAGAGAGATGCCAGAAATCTCCGAAAGAGGAAGACCCCCGCCCCGAGCCTGTACCGGGGGGTCAGAGGGCAGCTCTGCAGGCCGGCCCCAGGGACCTTCACCACCTTCCCTCATCCCCCAGTCCCCCGCCGACCCAGGGGCTCTGTGGGAGGACGCTGGGCCACTAGGAGCCCAGCCTGGGATGGAGGTGCTGGTTGTGGGGGGCTAGGTGTGCTCTGAGGGGCATGGCGGGGCTGGAAGCCTGTGCAGGACACCCCTAGTCTTCGTGAGAGGGTGGCAGAGGGGAGCCTGGGCGAGGGGCAGGGTCCCAGCTGCGGACCGGGCTACAGGGCTGTCATCGCGTCCTCCTCGGGAGGGCCTGTGGGCCCCAGCTTGCTGGGCCGCTCTGTGGGTGAAGCTGTGGGGCTCGCACGTGGCCTCCTCCTTGGGGACCATGTGCCTGGCCAGGTCCCTGCGTTACCTGGCACGGGGGGCGGCCGCTCACCAAGCCCCGTGTCCTCCACCACAGCCAGGCCGTCTGGGAGAACATGGCACGCATGTGCGTGAAGACTCAGCGGCTGGACGTGGCCAGGGTGTGCCTGGGGCACATGGGCCACGCCCGGGGGGCCCGAGCGCTGCGCGAGGCCCAGCGGGAGCCGGAGCCGGAGGCCAGGGTGGCCATGCTGGCCGTGCAGTTGGGCATGCTGGTGAGTGGCACGCCCCTCATGCGGGCCCATTTCCCGCCCATGCGGGCTTATCTGGGTCATTGGCTCACAGGAAGCAGAAAACCCCTCGGGCAAGCTGAGGCCATAACGAGGGGTGGGGTGAGGGAGTGGACACCCCCGGTTCTGACGGGATCCATCAGCCCCTCGGTGATGGGGGTGTCAGACTCCAGCTGACAGGCTGGCCGCCCGCACCCCAGAGTGCCCGCACCCCCCTGTTGCCGCAGGAGGACGCAGAGCAGCTCTACAGGAGGTGTGGGCGCTACGACCTCCTCAACCGCCTGCTGCAGGCCTCAGGCCAGTGGCAGAGGGCCATCGAGGTGGCCGAGCGCCACGACCGCATGCACCTGCGCACCACCTACTACAACTACGCCCGGCACCTGGAGGCCAGCGGGGACTGCAGCCCGGCCCTCAGCTAGTGAGCCGCCCCAAGTGTCTGAGTTTCTCTGGGGAGGGGCCGGGCCAGCACCGCTGCAGGGGATGCCCGAGCCCTGTGGCTCTAGGGGGAGAGCCGGGCTCGGCCAGCTGTGTGCATGGGCCTGGGCCCCCACCAGACAGTGTGCTGGTGGGGCCCGCAGTCGGGAGCACGGCCGCAGAGCTGCAGGCGGGAAGCGAGGTGCCATCCGTCCTCGGGTCCTCAGGGCTGAACCTGGGCAGGGGTGAGTGACGCCGTCTCTGCTCCCGCAGCTACGAGAAGTCGGACACGCACCGCTTCGAGGTGCCGCGGATGCTGGTGGAGGACCTGCAGGCTCTGGGGCTGTACGTCAACAAGATGAAGGACAAGTGAGTGCCAGCCCGCGGGGCCTCCCGCTGGAGCCTTCTGTGCGACGGCATGGAGCGTCCCAGCCCCTCCAGGCTGGACCCCAGGCCTCCCCGGGACCTCACCCAGGCTCGGCCGCCCAGCATCCCATCTCCCGGCTGCTGTGGGCCGGGGCAAGGGCCTGAGGAGAGGTGTGGCTCCGCAGGACGCTGTGGCGGTGGTGGGCCCAGTACCTGGAGAGCCAGGCCAAGATGGACGCGGCGCTGCACTACTACGAGCTGGCCCAGGACTACTTCTCCCTGGTCCGCATCCACTGCTTCCAGGGCAACATCCAGCGGGTGGGTGCCCCGACCGGGTTGGGTCGGGCCGGGGGACACGGGGTGGGAGTGCCGAGGGAGGGGGCTGGGTGCTCCAGGGGAGGGGGCCTGCTGCAGCGGGGCGGGCTGGACGTGCGGCCACTGTCCCTGGTGTCTCTAGGCCGCCGAGATAGCCAGCGAGACTGGGAACTGGGCGGCCTCCTACCACCTGGCCCGGCAGTACGAGAGCCAGAACGAGGTGCGGCAGGCCGTGCACTTCTACACGCGTGCCCAGGCCTTCAACAACGCCATCCGCCTGTGCAAGGTGGGCGCCCCTGCTTCCGCTCCAGGGTCCCATTCCAGGGGAGACCCTCCCGCCAGGCGGTCCCCTCCACGTCTGTGCCCCCACAGGAGCACGGCCTGGACGACCAGCTCATGAACCTGGCCCTGCTGAGCTCCCCCGAGGACATGCTGGAGGCCGCGCGCTACTACGAGGAGAGGGGCGAGCAGATGGACCGGGCCGTCATGCTGTACCACAAGGTGAGGCCGCCCCGCCTGGCCCAGCCCCGCCTGGCAGCGCCCAAATGGCACACTCAGAGCCCCGCTGTCCACAGGCCGGCCACTTCTCCAAGGCCCTGGAGCTGGCCTTTGCCACCCAGCAGTTTGCAGCCCTGCAGCTGGTGGCAGAGGACCTGGATGAAAAGTCGGATCCCGTCCTCCTGGCCCGTTGCTCTGACTTCTTCCTGGAGCACGGTCAGTGCGAGAAGGCCGTGGAGCTGCTGCTGGCCGCCAAGAAGGTACGGCTGCAGACATGGGCCTGCTCCCCAGGAGGGCCGGGCAGCTGTGCTGGGGTGCAGGCCCCTCTGTGAGAGACTCACCGCTCTTTCCCAGTGCACGTACCACGGAAGTCCCGCCGGGGGCTCCTGGGTGTGCAGCTCAGGGCTGTCCGCAGGGCCTCTCATCCCCAGGACTCTGTCCCCCTCAGCTCAGCACACGCCCCCCTTTCTTGTCTCCCTGTGTCTGACAGCACACTCACACACAGGAGTGGCGTGTGCACAAGGCCCGCAACAGCAGGCCTGCCATCTGCATCTGGGCAGCACGCCTGCCAGGCTGCCTGTGCAGCCTCCGCAGGGGGTATCCCTGCCCAGGTCACACTGCACTTTCTTTCCAAGAATCTTTCTCAAGTGAAAAATAGAAAATTTTTCTTAAGAAAAAAGTAATTAAACCTCCTACTCTGAAAACTTGAATTGAGAAAGAAAATTGATCTGTGGTCTCTTCTTCCATGACGAATATACCTTCCTTCCTAGCGGCGTTTCCTTGGCTCTTCTAGAGTGTCTGCAGGGAGAGATGGTCCCCTGCCCTACCCTGGCCACGTGCTCCCCCAACCCAGGGTGGGGTTGGGGATGCCCCCCTCCCGCCCGCCCACCCACCCGAAGCTGACCACCCCTCCTCTGTGTCTGTGGCCCCCAGTATCAGGAAGCACTGCAGCTGTGCCTGGAGCAGAACCTGACCATCACCGAGGAGATGGCTGAGAAGATGACGGTGCCCAAGGACTGCAAGGAGCTGTCCGAGGAGGCCCGGCGGGTGCTGCTGGAGCAGATCGCCAGCTGCTGCATGCGCCAGGGCAGCTACCACCTGGCCACCAAGAAGTACACGCAGGCAGGGGACAGGCTGAAGGTGAGCATGGTAGGCTCCTGCTCACGTCCCGCAGGGCGAGTTTCCTGGGCTGGGCTCCGGGGGCGCCCGCAAGGCCCTTGCAGCCCAGAGCTCCCTCGTCCTAAAGCTGTGCCTGTTGCGTCGGGTGGGCGCTCCGTCCGTGTGCCTGGAGGGGCCCAGCCCGGCTCTCTCTCTGTCCAGGCCATGAGGGCGCTGCTCAAGTCTGGGGACACGGAGAAGATCGTGTTCTTCGCGGGCGTCTCGCGGCAGAAGGAGATCTATGTCATGGCGGCTAACTACCTGCAGTCCCTGGACTGGCGGAAGGACCCCGAGGTCATGAAGAGCATCATCAGCTTCTACACCAAGGGCCGTGCGCTGGACCTTCTGGCCGGCTTCTACGATGCCTGCGCCCAGGTGCCGCCCCGCTCCCCAGCCCGGGCCCGGGGGTGGGGTGGGGGGGAAGGCAGGGCGGGGCGCTGGTCCCATGCTGGTCCTGATGCTGCCTCCTGCAGGTGGAGGTCGACGAGTACCAGAACTACGACAAGGCACATGGGGCGCTGACCGAGGCCTACAAGTGCCTGTCCAAGGCCAAGGCCAGGAGCCCACTGGACCAGGAGGCCAGGCTGGCGCAGCTGCAGAGCAGGATGACGCTGGTGAAGCGCTTCATGCAGGCGCGCAGGTGCGGCCGTGGGGCTCACAACGCCCGCAGGGTGCCCTCTCCCTTGGAGCTCGCTGCACAGTGGGCACGGCACTGGCAGGCGCACTCTGCAGCCCCAGGCACGGTGTCAGGGCCCCTCTGGTTCCCGCAGAACTGGGCCAGTTCTAGGAAGGTCGCTCCAGAGATAGCCCAAAACGTCTGAGGGAGGCAGGTGTGCTCCGGGAGGCTGTACCTGCAGGGAGCCTGCGGCCCGCTCTGATGCGCAGGGGCTCCAGCCCCCAGTTCCGGCGCGGGTCTGGGGTGGAGGCCCGCTGTTGCCAGACCTGGACATGTCCAGGACCCCAGTTCTTATTTACTGGCTGCTCGTGCAGCACTTCCGAGACCCTCGTGTGGGCCCTGAGCTCGGCTTCTGACTAAATAGAAGCACTTTCCTTACCTGAGAGCAGGCTCTCCGAAGAGGAGCCCCAGGCTGTTCTGAAGCTGTTTACAGAGCTGGGCTCCTTGGAGGGCACTCCCGGCTCCGTGTGCAGGTTCAGGAACCTCGGGGTGGCAGGAGGGAATGGGCACAGTCCTGGACAGGTGCCCGGACAGACTGGAGGACGGGCCTGCGGGGCTTGCAGGGCCTCCTGGTGCCCCTCACCCAAACTCACTGGGAACCGCTGAGCTCCTGGCACCACTGTGCTGGCCTTTCCCCGGGGGGCCCTGCGTGACCACCTCCCGGGTCAGCGCACTCTCTCCAGGCCCTTGGCCTCCGACCCAGGCCCCCCACCCCAGGCAGGGCCAGGTGTGAACAGGCCAGTGCCCTCCAGAGTCCAATGAGGCCCTGCGAGCAGCCAGCACGTTTTGTTAAATTACTGAGTTTATGACGTGACTCACCAACAAATTCACGGACCTCATGGGATTGCCTTCACAAAAGCTGCGCCCTCCAGGCCGAAAGCCTGCCCTGACCCCTGACACACAGCCCTCGCGGGGCTGGGGCTCAGGCTGTCCGTGCCCCCAGCAGGACCTACACGGAGGACCCCAAGGGGTCGGTCCGGCAGTGCCAGCTGCTCCTGGAAGAGCCGCACCTGGACAGCGGCGTCCGTGTCGGGGACGTCTACGGCTTCCTGGTGGAGCGCCACGTGCACTCGGGAGACCTGCAGACGGTGAGGCCTGGGCGGGGTCGTGCCTGCAGGTGCGGCGGGGCTTGGCTCCCTGCGGCTCCGCGTCGGTTTTGATTTTTCAGTCTTTTAAAAAAATATTTACTTGGCTGTGCTGGGTCCTAGTTGAGGCATGTTGGGTTTGGTTCCCTAACCAGGGGTCGAACCCAGGCCCCCTGCGCTGGGAGTGTGCAGTCAGTCGCTGGACCACCAGGAAAGTCCCTTCCTTTCCTACCTTTCTTATTTTGAAATACTTTAAAAATGGGAAGTTACAAGAATAATAGAACCCCAATTACCCTTTACCAGATTGATGAGTTTTAAAATATCTTGTCATATTTATTTATTCACTCTATGTTTTAAGATTTATATTTTACACACAAAATGAGTATTTCCTGAGCCATTCAAGAGGCACAGAGTCCTTTCCTGCCCCTCACCCCTCAGTCTGCTTGTACTCGGGGTACCCAGCTCCTAGAGCTCCTGAGGGAATTTGTACAGTAAGATGGATGTCAGGTCCTTAGGTGCCAGATGGAGCGTGTAGGTGGACTTCTGGCCTCAGAGCACTCTTTCTGGAAGGCTCTTGATCATTCAGTTTAATAGAACAGTTCTCAAGCATTTTGATCTTGGGACCCCTTTACATTGGGAAACTTACAACTCAAAGAGCTTTTGTTTATGTGGGTTATGTCTACCAATACTTACCGTATTAGAGAATAATAAATTTATAAAATATTTGTTAATTTACTTAATCATGAAAAACCCACAATATGGTAACACAGATGACATTTTCGTTTAAAATAACAGCAATTTCCAAAACGAAGACCTTTATGAGAAAAGTAGCTTTGTTGTACATTTTTGCAAGTCTCTTTAATGCCTGATTTCTGCATTCTATGTGACAAAACAGGTTGTTTGAACTGAAATATGAGACCTGTGATGAAGACCCAGCTCACACCAGCATGCAGGCGAGAAGGGGCGGGCCTTCCCGCACCTCGCCGGGTGTCCGTGGGTCTGTCTCCTCACCACACTCCTCAGGCGGAGACCAGGCCTTGCTTTTCGTACTTGTTAGCTTAGAACCCGTTGGTCTGTCTTGGATCTTGTACACACACGTGATTTTATCACATCACAGTGGTCATTTGGAAAATACTGGTTCACTGGATTGTGCAAACGTGAACACAGTTCATTACACATTGGAGAAATCCGCTGGCCGACGTCACAGGGCCCTCATCTGGAAAGTCCCAGTGCAGGACGGCTCGCCACGGCCTCGATGCAGGCGGGTGCACAGTGTGTCTCACGGTGGTGGTCACGCCCCGTCTGCAGGCCCCTCTCCCCCACGAACGCCCACGCTTCCCCCCCAGTCTCGAGGGGTCTGTCCTCTTATTGGTGAGCATGGCCTGGACAAATCCCCATCGGACCTGAGTGCTGCTGTGTCCTCTCCATCTGTGGGGGCCCCTTGCACCCCCCATCTGGACCCGTTTTGTGTGGGTGTACTGGCCCTGGCACAGCCGATCCCTTTTTCAGAATTTTTCCTGTTTGCACTGGCGCAGCTGCTTTGCTGTTGCTGCAGGTTGACCGAGACCAGGTTGACAGCCCTGCTGTCGCTCCGTCTGCACTTGTGCCCCCGGTGGGTCTGGACCGCCTCTCCTCCCTCCGTCTCGCGTGTGTCTTCTCTCTCTTTGGAGTGTAGTCGCTCCACACTGCTGCGTGGTGCCTGCTGTGCAGCGAAGCACACCAGCCACGCAGACACTCGCGTCCCTCCTTTGGGTTCCGCCCCTGCGGCCCCCGCAGCGCACCTTGCTCTCCCAGTCTCCTTTCTGTGCGGCTCTCTCCTCTGCCTTCCTGTGTATGAGATGTGTTTACCGCACAGTCCTCAGCTCCCGGCTTAAGTCCCGGTGTTTCTGTTGGTTGAGTCTTCTCTATTGTGGTTCGTATTTTCCTGCTGCTTTGCAGGCCTGGTGATTATTTATTGGATTCTAGACACTGTAACGGAGAAGGCAATGGCACCCCACTCCAGTACTCTTGCCTGGCAAATCCCATGGACAGAGGAGCCTGGTGGGCCGCAGTCCATGGGGTCGTTAGGAGTCAGACATGACTGAGCGACTTCACTTTCACTTTTCACTTTCATGCATTGGAGAAGGAAATGGTAACCCACTCCAGTGTTCTTGCCTGGAGAATCCCAGGGACGGGGGAGCCTGGTGGGCTGCCATCTCTGGGGCCGCACAGAGTCGGACACGACTGAAACGACTTAGCAGCAGCAGCAGCAGCAGACACTATAAATGTTTTAGGTTGTCAAGTGATGATGTCTTTGTCTATGTGTGTGTGTCTGTGTCCCTGTGTGTGTCTATTTTTTTTTTACATTATTTATTTATCTTTGGTCATGCTGGGTCTTCGCTACTGCGCTCAGGCTTTCTGTGGCTGCAGCAAACAGCAGCTACTCCCTGCTAAGGTGCATAGGCTTCTCGTTGCAGAGCACAGGCTCTAGGACACGCGGGCCTCAGGAGTTGCGGCGCGTGGGCACTAGAGCACAGGCTCGATAGATGTGCTGCACGGGCTTAGCTGCCCTGTGGCTCGTGGGGTCTTCCCAGACCAGGGATTGAACCCGTTCACTGGCATGCGCGTTCTCATCCACTGAGCCACGGAAGCCCTGAGTGTGTGTTTAGACACCATTGAGCTTTCTTCTGAGATGAGTGTTACTTGAAAACAGTTTGATCCTTTTGAAACTGTATTTGGGAAAGCTATAATTTATTTTTCATCCAAATATTTTTTTCTGCCGTATTCTTTTCAGCCCATCTACACTGCATGCAATGTCAGGGTCCAGCAGAGGCCAGGACCTGGGCTCCAGGGCTCCCTTGTTCCTCGAGTACCGGCTGCCATGTGGACGCAGTTCTGGTTCTGGTTCTGGCTCTTTCAACCACAGGGTGTGGCTTCTGTGTGCCTCTCACGTTCCCTAGCGCCCGGGACTCGGGCCTCCCCAAGGCAGTGGTTACAAGCAGAACTCACCCAAGCGTGGGCCCCAGAGCACCTGTCACGGCTGTTTTCTGGGGCCAGCGTGTCTGTGCAGCCTGTCTTTGCTGGTGGGAGGCTGACCTAAAGCGGGCTCAGCGGAAGCCTCTGTCCTCATCCTTTGGGTCTCCGTCCTCTCGTGCAGACAGCAGAGCTCTGCCCGCCACATTTCCCTGTCATGTCCCCAAGGGCTGTGCACAGACCTCGCTGCAGCCCAGAGCGCTGCCCAGCCCAGCCCCCGCAGCCAGTGACCCGAGGCCCCTTCCTTTCCCAAGCGCTCACAAGCCCAGCATCGGCCAGTCGTTCCAGAAGTGTTGCCAGCAGGCCATGCCGGCCTCGTGGGGCACGGCCCCAATTCCCAGGGAAGCTGAGCGTCCGCCCAAGGCCCCAGCCTGAGGGTCTGCACTGTGAGCTCAGACTTCCTGGCCGGCTCGCCTGTGTCCTCTCAGCCCTTCCACTTCCAGCTCCGAGCCCTTCTGTTGTTGTGGAGACAGCTCTGAAGTGAACCAGTGTCCCCCTTTTAGGAGAACACAAGCTGGACGGCAGAGATGCTTAGACCTCTGAATCCTCAGTATCAGATCACACTGCAAGCATTTCACCAAATTCTTTGCGGTCTCAAGCTTTGAAGCCTGTGGGATTTTTAAGCTCTTTTATTTACTTATTTGGCTGCACCAGGTGCTCGTTGCAGCACACGGAATCTTTGATGTCCTGACCAGGGATGGAGCCCTGGCCCCTGGCGGGCAGTGTCTCAGCCACTGGTCCACCGGGGGGTCCCCTGAGGGAAACAGTAACTCCAAATTTAAAAAACCTATAAATAGAGACAGGACAGGCCTGCGTGTCTCCTTCCGGTAGGAGGGCAGAGAAACCCTCCCTGCAGCTGGGTGGGGGGAGGGGGTCTCCCCCAGACGCCCCTCCCCCGTCATCACAGCCCCGCCCAGACCCCTAGCCCTCCCGGAGACGCTGCTGCCTTGCCCCTGTGTGCCGCCAAGTCCCCCCCGCCCCGCCCCCTCAAGTCCTTTCCTGCTTCCCACCCTCCCATCCACGTAGCAGCTCCCCAGCACGACCCCTGCAGCTGCCCAACCACCTCCCCCCTTGCTGGGCCAGGCCTCTCACCGCAGTGCCCACCAGCCTGGCCTGGGCCTCCTGTGCTCTGCACTGTGCGCCCCAGCACGGCTACTGGCCCACAGCCGGCACTCGACAGACACGAGGGCCGGCCCTTGGTGCCCAACACCGCCTCCCCATCACTGGGGAGTCTGGGCACCTATACGCTGCACCCCTCGTCCCTCCAAATAGCCCAGCTTATCTCACAATCTTTGTTTATCTCTCTCAATTACATCTGAGATGACTGCTCTAGAATTGTATCATCTGTAAGAAATACTTAGATGTGACCATCATTTCCTCATATAGTCAGAGTTCCTGGAAACTTTGTTCACATCCTGAATTGATTCTTTTTTCCCTGAATTGATTCTTAGTGAATCCACACAAGCCACGTGAGGCCCCTCATGCTTGCGTGTGACCCTCCCTGCGGGGGCGCAGGTGGAGTGGGTATAAGCATGTTCATCCTGCCTCAGACACCCCCCCGAGCTCCTCGGTGGCCCCCATTGCCCCCAGATTCCCACTTGGCAGAACCAGAAGAGGCCCCATAGGAAACACCAGCCCCCAGCCAAGGACCACACACACACACACACACACACACACACACACACACACACGAGACTCACTAACCACAGGGCCGACTGACTGCACTAGACTGGACGCCTGGTCAAAATACACAAGAGAAACCTTTTAAATTTATTTGGCTGCACCAGCACGCACCGTGGCTCGCAGACCCTCAGTGTGGCTTACGGCTCCGTAGTTGTGGCACGAGAGCAAGACAAACTGTGTGTGTGTAAATTATGCTGCCCACCACCCCAGTGAAGCGTGTGATCCCTTTCCCAGGGTCCCCCTGTGAGCGTCCAGGGCGGCCCACCCTCCAGGGCCATGGCCCCAGACACAAGATCCTGCTGTCAGGCTGCCCACAGGACTCCTCCCAGGGAAAGTCACAGCACTGGCCCCAGAGCCCTGGCCGCCTCCACGCTTGGGAAGGTCACAGGGTCACCGGAGCCCCATCCTCCGCTGCCCACTCTGACCATGGCTGGGCCTTCGTTCTGTGCACTGACTGTCTTGGCTGCCCTGTGTCCCCAGGCCTACAGGTACCTGGAGGAGATGCGGCAGCGGCTGCCCTCCGCCAACGTGTCCTACTACGTGAGCCAGCACACCGTGGACGCCGTGCACCAGGGCCTGGGGCTCCCTCTGACCTGCGCAGCGCCGAAGCGCGCGCAGCACAGCAGCATGGAGGAGCACAAGGAGGCGGACGAGGAGGTGGCCGAGGAGGTGGAAAGTGGGCCCTGAGCTGCAGCCGGGCTCTGGGACCTGCCCGGGACCCGCCCACCGTGGCCAGAGGGGAGCCCGACTTCCCTGTTGAGCTCAGTGCCCGAGACCATAGGCAGAGCTGCAGGAAGACATGCTGGCCTGTCTGGTGGGGGTGGCGGGGTGTCTGTAAGCCACCCCTCCGAGTCCCTGGCTCCTGCCGAGGTTTGTTTTAGCCCTTTTGCAGTAAAGGGAGTAGGTTTTTCCCCATGACGTTCCCCCTGAGTACAGGGTGTAAGAAAGAGGTGTCTCCTGGCACCCACACGGGTTGCCTGGCAGCACGTCTGGCCAGTTCCTGCAGCACAGCCCGTCCTGACCACAGGCTGACAGCAGCTGGCACTGGCTGCAGCTGGAGGCTCTGTCCCTCCAGGCTGCGCCCCTTCCGTCACCAGCTCCCACTGTGAGGGGCTGTCAGGGGCTGCCTCACCCTCTCGCACCCTCAGCCCCGCGTCTCCTTGCTGAAATCCTCCAAATAAAGCCTATTTTCTCAAGGACCCATGTCCCCCTCGTGGCCCCATTTTCGCATCTCTCTGTCTGGGCACCAGGGTCCCTGCTGGAGACAGAACCATCTACCCCTCTCTCATGCTTCCTTCCGGGGTTCTCAACGCCCCAGTCTGCAGTCTGCATGGGGGCCAGGCTGAGCCGCGGCTCCCCGCTCTTGCCCAGCAGCAATCCTGGAGCCCGAGTCCCAGAGCCGCAGCGGCCACGTCCCAGTGCCAGGCCGTGGAGGACAGCACCCAAGGCCCTGGTGGACATCTGAGCCGAGCCGCAGGCACTCCAGCCTGCAATAGGCGCCCTGCTCATCCAGCAACATGCCTCCTGGGCTCAAGGGTCAGGGGTCGGGGCCTAAGGAGAGGAGAGCGGGAGGAGCCTGTCACGGAGCTTCTCCAGCAGCAGCAGCGCCTTCACCGCCAGCAACCGGCAGTCCTCGTCCGCGTCCTGCTCCGCCACGTCTGTGAAGACGGAAAGGAACACGCCACAGTGTCAGGGCGCCAGGCCCAGCCTGTACGTCACCTGCTGGAAGCGGCCCAGACGCGGGGCACCTGGGCTGGGAGCCCGGCCCAGGAGGCGCCTCAGCCACTGCGTGACGACGGCTGGAAAACCAGCAGAGACCCGACAGGCTGGCTGCAGGGGCTGGTGGCCTCGTGGGGGCAGGTGGGCAGAGAAAGGCCATCATCAGAACCCCCTAAGTCGCGAGCCTCGCGGGTGTACACGGGCACAGCGTGCTGAGGGCTGTGGCTCAAGTGCCCACAGGCAGAGGTCACACTGACCACAGGGGAATTTTTAAAAAGAACGTATGACCCGGGGGCAGGGGCCAGGACACTGGTAACCTCACGGAGGGCGAACCCGTCCACCCTAGATACAGGCACTGCCCCAACGTTCCCCACAGGGTGCCCTGAAGTGACCAATGGCACCGTGTCCCCACCACCGAGCTGACGGCCCCTGGGCTGTGTCTACCCCCTCAGCCTCACCACCTCAGCCTTGGCCCGGCGCCCACCTGCCAGCCAGGACCGGGCCTCCAGAAGCTCGTCCGGCAGGTCTGCCAGCAGCCACTCGGCTGGCACGCTGAGAAGGACGGAAGAGACGGCGGACAGCAGGCCCCGGCGCACGTAGCTGCCAAGAAGACGGAGGCTGGGTTGGAGGAGACGCTGCGTGGTGCTGTCCACCCCAGCCCAGCCCGCCTGCCGCTGTCCAAGTCCCACAGGATCCGAGACACCCCCACCCGACTGCCCTCAGCCCTGCAGCCACTCACGCGTCCCCGTGGAAACGAAGAGCCCACACGAACTCCAGCAGGGCCTTGCCCATGGGCACAGCCACCTGCAACAGGCACGCCAGTGGGCAGGGGTCCAGGTGCCAGCAGCCCCCACCGCAGGGCCCATGAGGCCCAGCACGCCCGCCCCGAGGCAAGGCCAGCAGGGCCAGGAGGCCGGGGTGGGCTCCCCGGGGGCGGGTCAGGTGCTCACCGCCGTGTTGACGGCCAGATACATCAGGGCCCCTAAGGTGTGGGCCAGTCTCCCGAGAACCAGCTGGTCATCTCCCAAAAGGTCAAAGGTCACCACAGGCCTACAACACAGAACCCAGCAATGATGCCAGCCAGGCGCTCAGGGCTGGCTCCCCGACCTCCTGGGCCACAGAGGGACCCCAGGCCTTGTCCGCCTTCCTCACCTCCTCATCCACGTACTGCCCAGAGCCGTGAGGGGGAGGCAGTGGACAGACGCCCCGTCACTCTGCAGGGCCGCCTGGTCAAGCCCAGCCTGGGGCAGGGAGCCAGGACAAGGAGGCACATGTGGGCGGCTGTGTTGAGACACCATGGAGGCTCTGGCCCAGCCCGGCCGTGAGCCCAGCGTCTGTGACAGATGCCCTGACGCCCTATCGTCACTTACGCTACGAACAACCACAGCCAAGATCCTGACCCCGCTGAGCCCACCTCAGCCCCCAGCCTGGGAGTGTCCAGGGCTCCTGTTCCCCAAACCATGGGCTCTAGAAAACGCCCTCACCTGTCGAAACGCTGAAGGAGGGGGAAGAAGAAGTATCCAGCCACTGCGTTGAATTCATTGGGGCCAGCAGCTGCTGCCCGCCCCGTGGAGCCCTGCTAAACACACGCGCACTCAAGGCCCTGTGGACCCACGGGGACCCTTGGGAGGGCTGGGCACCCCCCACCCCGGTGAGGACGAGAATGTCTCCAGACATGGCCCCATGTCGCACCCAGCGGCCGATAGCTGCTGCTGAGCCTTGGGGCTGTTCTCCCAGCCTTACAGCCCCTTCAGCCCGATGCCCTGCGGCCCTCGTCCACCACCGAAACCCTCCCTCCCCTTCCCGGGGCACAAGTGGGCACCGCGCCCACGGGGCAGAGGTCCCGCCCGGGAGGCCACGCCGGGGGCCTGCTGACCTTGCAGAACCGCCGGGTCTTGCGTCTGACGCGCTCCTCCACCACCGCCTTCCAGGCCGGGACCGCGGCCCCACTGGGCTGGGAGCCGGGCCCCGGGGAGCCCCGTTGGGCAGCCTTCCCGAGGCGCCCAGGCCGGGACAGCTCCTGGGCGGCCAGGGCCAGGACCTAGAGGAGAGGAGACTGGGGCAGCCGCCGCCCTGCTGGGGAAGGACAACGATTTCCAAATTCAAGGTGGGGTGGGGCCGCGGAGGGCCCAGCGGTCCCCGAGTGGAGGTACCGGGAGTCCCGCAGCAAGTCTGACCCCACAGGCGCACTTCGCTTTGTGGGGGGCAGGTGGGCGCTCCCTGCTGAGGAGCCCACACCCCGGTCACTTCTCCCAAAGCCCACCCAGTCCCGCCATCCCTGTCTCGTGGACAAAGGGAAAGCGCCACCATCCCCGGCACCCGCAGAGCCTCCCCGTCCTCACAGACGGAGCCCTGCCCCGGGGAACATGGACTCCCTGCCCCTCCCGCCCGTCCGTTTTCTAAGTCAGGTCATTTGCTGTCTGTCCTTTGGTGTCTGGCTTACTTCACTGAGCATCATGTCAGAATTTTCTTCCTGTTTAAGGCCAAGTCATGCTCCACTGGGTGAACATACCCTATTTTGCTTATCATAAAACTGAATTTACGCCGTGTGCATCACAACTCAGTGAAGCCGTTATTTAACACAGGACGCAGCCCCCGAGGCCGTGCCCTGTCAAGAAAGCACCGGACAGGCGCTGGTCCCAGCCTCTCACGCCAGGGACAAGGGGCCGGGGAGGCCTCTGGTCCCTCCACGAAGATTCTGGCAAACGCCTGCCCCGTCACCTCCATGCCCGCCAGTGCCGCTCTGATGGGGGAGGGCAAGGCCTGGGCACTCACGTCCAGAATGTCCATGCGCTGCCGGAGGCTGTAGTTGAGGGCGTAGAACTGCACGGCCAGGTACTCTGCCACCTAGGCAGGGCGGGCGAGAGGCGGCTGAGGGCCATGACCCCGGAGGGGGCCCCTGCACAGCCCCCGCCGAGGGCACGACCCAGGCTCCATACAGAGCGGGGACTCACCCGTGCCGGGTCTGTGACTGTGACGGCCACCAGAGCCCTCTGGCGCAGCCTCTCAAACCCTGCCACGGCTGTCTTCTCCTCCAGGTGCAGCAGCACCTTGGCCAGCTCCAGGCTCACCTGTCCACGGAGTCAAGGGTCAAGGTGCACACCGGAAGCGGTCCCGCCCCCGCCCCTGCCCTCAGGGAGGCCAGGGCGCTCCGCTTGCTCACCTCCCGGGTGGCAGCCGGGCTCTTGAGGACTAGCCCTTCCAGGGCCCGCAGGGCCTCCTCCCAGCGCTCCCAGTCTTCAGATGCGGTCAGAGCTGCAGAGAGGCCCCCACGGCCCAAGTGAGGCGGGGTGGGTGGGCAGGCTGGGCAGGGGGCGGGGGACCCGGGACGCAGAGGACGCACCTTCCAGGCAGTCCCGCACGTACGCGGGCGTCTTGCTGCCCCTCTGCTCCCCATCCCCTGACATGTCGTAGGGGACAAGCTCGTCATCACTGAGGAAGAACACAGACACTCAGTCCCACCGGTCCTGGGCCCCTCAGAGCCTGCGGGCTGATTTCCCCATGGGAGGAGGACTCGAGGGACAGAGGGAGCCAGTGCCGCGGGGCCCACATCCCGCCACAGCCCTCACGCCCTCCCTTGTGGGGCCACCCCTACCTGTCCAGCTCAGAGTCAGAGCCCTCCCACCCAGCCTGGGGGCCGCCACTGTCCACCGTCTCTTGGTCAGGAAACTCCCCACTGACGGGAGCCACAGGCGGGCTTTGGAAACAAAAAAGGAAGCCTCAGGGCTGCCCTGCAAGACTCCTCCCAGAACCCAGCCTCCTGGGGAACGCTCGCTCCGCCCCTGCCTGCATCTCAGCTTCTGTCTCAGCCAGGACAAGTCAGGAGTAGCAGGTGGGAAGGAGCCGCCCCCCAGGCCCACCATGCCCAGAGCTCCAAGTGGGACCCTCACCCCGCCTCCGAAGGGCCGTCAGCCGCGGGCCGGGGCACGGCCAAGGCCAGCATCTCTCGGGTCAGTTCATCCTCTTCGTACTATAACAGAAATGAGCTGGAGTCGGCGGGACGGGTCCAGCAGGCAGTGCCGTGGGGACCCCCTGAAGCCCCCATCACAGCTCGAGGGCTGCAGAGCCGGCCAGCCAGCCGCCCCTCAAGAGCAACTACGTCTCCCTCCGCAGAGGGTGGCACCGGGGGCTGGAGGGTCTAGGCGTCCCCAGGGACGGGGCAGATGCGGCCCCGTCTCCGAGGACATCCCAGAGGGCTCGGCGGATGGAAGGGCCTGAGAGTTCTGTCCTGAGTCCCCTGGGGGCTCGTGCTCCCGCATCAGCATGGGGGCTGTGCCTCCACCCCTCCCAGCTGTGCAGACACCTGGGGACACAGAGGCTCCGCAGCCTGGACCCCAGTGGGCGGGCAGAGCGACTGGGGCGAGAGTGACGGCGCCTCTGGGAGGGCCCTCGCTCACCTGGAACTTCAGGGGAGGCCCCTCGGGGTGCAGCCGGGCGCTGGCCACCTCGGCCACAATCATGCCCAGGCGGCGCACGGGCGGCAGGCTGCTGTCCAGGCGGCTCTTCACTCCCTCCATCAGGCTGGCCAGCAGCTCTGGAAGCACCGAGCCACACGGGCTGAGCTGGGGGAGGGTGGGGAGGTGCCGGGGTGGGGGATGGGGTGCCCCACTGCTCACTGCTCACTGCTCACTGCTCACCGTCCCGGCTGGCCCGGAGCTCCGCCTCCCCCAGGTGCGTCAGGCAGATGAGTAAGGCCTTGCTGACATAGCGCTGCTGCTCCAGGGGTGTGTGGCGGATGGCACTGCTGCTGCCCCACGTCTCCAGGAGCTCCTTCAGCGCCTGGCAGGTGGCGGGTCTAGTGTGTCAGTCACCCCACCCCCTCCTCACAGTGTCCCCACCAGCCCCCAGGAGGCTCCGGCCAGCGCCCTCCACCCCCAGCAGGAACACTCTCTCTGGGGGTCAGGGGTCCCTTACCTGCACGAGGAGCGGGCGCCGCTGGCTATCCATGGCCAAGTACCCCAGTAGGCTCTGCAGCATGGGCATCTGCGACACAGCCGGGCTCCCATCACCGTCTACAGACAGACACCACCCAGCCGGCCAGGGAGCCCGGGGGCAGGAGGGTCCAGGGAGCCAAGCACAGTTCCCACCCCACTGGCACCCTCACCGAGCAGCTGTACTGCAGGAACAGCAGCTTCTGTGTCATCACAAACTGGGCCTTCTTGCTCTTTGTCACCAGGTTCCCCAGCAGCCGCGAGAGGACCTCCGGCCTGTGAGGCGTGGCAGGGTGAAAGGGAAAAGCAGGACTCTGAATTCCCCGGATCCGTGCTGACCACTGGGAGGCCAGGGAGGTACCCCAGCCTCCAGTCAGTGCTGACCCTCCCTCCTCCCAGTAACTGTGGAGACTAGGGAGCCCAGCGCTGGACACAGAGGACATCGCTCCTCGCCCCAACGGGTCCAGGTGAAATGCTCCATCCATGCAGGGCAGCCAGCTTTCTCTGGGCAGGGCCAGGCACACAGCCCACTGGGCTCTGTAGCCGCCGCAGCTGGGAGCAGCCATGGCAGGTAGGTCCACAACTGAGCATGGCTGTGTGCCGATAAAACTTCATTCATAAAAGCACAGGGTGAGCTGCAAAGGCTGTAGTTTGCAAACCCTGATCTAGACTAAGAGACCCCTGTTTGCTTCAAGTGAGAGACCAGCACTCTCTCCCATGGCTTTCGTGAGAGCCCCGGGCATGGCCACCAGGCGGGATGGAGCCGCGTGCCCAGCACCCTCCTGTAGGACTTAAGTTTTCTGAGCACAGGGACCTTCCGGTGCAGAGAAGACAGAAGTGCAGACAGGGGGGGCCTGACTTGGCCACCAGGAGTGAGGAGGGATGGGCATTTGCAGGACCGAATTCCAAGCAAGGACCAGTCACCAGATGGAGGGGCCCCCACCAGGTGCCATGGCACTGACCACACAGAGACGGGAAGGCCAGGCACCCTCTGGATCCCCGCCACCCGCCCTCCTGGGAGAGGAGCATCTTCAGTAGGAAGATGCCTCGCTTCTTACCCTGGGGCGGCCTCCACGAGCCCCTTCAGCACGGCTTCCATGGCCCGGTCGGGCACACACTCCACCAGGCGCCAGCAGACCCGCTGCCAGAGGCAGTTGCCCTGGGTGAGCACTGTCAGCCGGGGCACCAGCACGTCCAGGATCTCCTCTGAGGGGAAGAAAAGGGGGCCCTGAGCCCCCTGAGCCCGGGGGCCATAGGGAGTCCAGCCAAGCCCCACCCAGCAGGGCCAGGCCCAGGCGGGGGCACCGCCCCTCCCAGGACACATCGAAGCCTCTCCCATGGCAGGGACACTCACTCTGTCTCCCATGGACGCAGGCTTTGCCCAGGACCTGAGACAGAAAGGAGACGGAGCAGTCCAAGCCACCTGGGATGAAGAAGGAAGCAGTGAGGCCACCACCTGTGTGCACCCGGCCTTGCAGGAACAGACCTGACTCCTGGCAGGGGGACCCCGTGTTGTAAAAACGCCAACATGTTCAGTCTAACCCCAACCCCACCAGCATTGTTTCCAACTCAAAGAGCCAATGAAAACATCAAAAAGCATCATGTTCACTTGCTTCATCGTCACGGTGATCCCACAAAGCAGGGACCATGTGGGGCGCTGGGAGAGGCCACAGCTGCCCCATAAGAACCGCTTGGTCGGACCAAGCAGGAAACAGACAGCCCCCCGCATGACGGGAACACGGCATCTGCGATCTACAGACGGGCGTCCGGGATCCGGGTGGGAGTGAATTCAACCCGGCCACACGGCGCGGGGGGTGGGAACGAGAAGTGTTCCAGACGCGTCAGCCCCAAGGACCCAACACTCAGGTCCATTCCTCTCAACAGACCCGTGAGGACCAGGGGCTGCTGCTTTGAACACCAGGTCAGCTGTGGACACAAGTCCGGGATCGCAGCTCACGCCAGAGGGAAAGTCAGACAGCAGGACAGGGGCCACTCTAAGCACTTTTGAGGTCAAGCTGGTGGCTGTGATACTAAACAGGGTGAGATGGTGACCGGGAAGTGGCCCAGAAAAGCAGCACCCGAGGCCAGAGCCGCTCCAGAGCTGTGAGGGGGACGTGGCAGAGCTGAGGGGGCGGGGCGGAGCTGGGAGTGGGCGGGGCATAGGTGAGGTGGGTGGGGTGGAGCTGGGAAGGGGCGGGGTGAGCTGCTGGGAGGTCCTGAGCGAGGCTTAAGGTAATAGCATCACTCAGCTGCTCAGTTTAGACAAGATGGGAGGGGTAGGTGAGGGTCTCGGTCCAGGCCTGGGGCAGCGCAGGGGCCAGGCCACAGGGAAGGAGGGCCTCACTGTGGGGAGGGCCAATGCCCACCCCAACTCAGGCTGCTACGACCCCAGCTTCTACTGGCTCCCAGACCACAGGACCACACTGGTGGGGAAGCCAGGCTCCTGCTGCTCCAGAGAGGGTGGGAGGGACACTGCCCTCATTGCCCTGGGCACAGGACGCTCCCTCAGAGTTGGCCCCCAGCACTGCCCCCACCCGCCAGAGAACCGAGGTCCTCTACCCACAACGACAGGGACACGGGCACCTCGGCCGGCAGCCACCTCAGATGGACCCTCTTCACACCACAGCTCTTTAGTTTCCAGACCTCAGACGTTCCCTTATTCTGAGTGGGGGGGCTGGACACACAAGCAAGGACTTCAGGGCCAGTTCCATCTCCAAGGCAAGCCGAGCCAGGCTGAAACTTCACAGGTGGGTTGCTGAGGCCCCAGACGGACCATAACATCCGACCTGCCCGTGGCACTGCCCAGAGGTGGAAGAGTCCCTGGAAGCCGGAGAGGGCGGGCATGATGGAGTGGACGCCGGGCTGGGGAGGCTGTCAGAAGAGGGGCCCTCACCTCGGAGAGAGTCCACCACTGCCTGCAGCACCCGCAGGACCTCCTCGCCCAGCAGAGGGAAGTAGTTCTGAGGGAAGAAGGCAGCCAGCGTCTCCCGCTGCAGACGGTTGCCCAGGTGATCGGGCAGGCCCACCACCCGGGTGAGAAGGGTCTCCTGGAGCAGGCGGGAGGCCGGCCCCGCCTGCTGCCCACACTGCCCCTCCATCACAGCGGCCATCCTGCCTGCACTCAGGAACCTGGCCAGCAACCGCGCCATCTTCATCAGACGGAAGCTGGGGCTGAACCAAGAGCAGGTGTGAGCAGCCTCGCTTCCTGAGCACTCTCCACACTTTGGGATCCCTGGACACGCCCCCTCCCATCCCGCCGCAAGGAGTCAGGTTAACCGGCATCCCCGCAGGGTGCTTGATGCCCAGGGAGGGGTCTTGCTGGGGTGCCTCACGCCGAGTTGGGAGCCACAGAGTGAAGGAAAGGGCTCCCCCCACCCAAGGATGGCCACACCCCACTGACTGCTTAGACCACTTAAGCCCGGAGCCACCCCGCAGGCCCGCCTGGCCACCCGGGTGCACCCACTCCTGCAGTCCCTTCACCCACATGGCAGGACAGAGGGCCTGTCCATTGCAGAGATTAACGAAACCCTCTTTTAGTTCAGTGTTCTGACATGCACTGCTTTTACTTTCTCACTTCTCAGGATGCTGAATTCTCATGTAATTTGGAGAACCCACTGGCTCGAAATCCTCCAGATGTTACAAGTGACCCCATAATCAGACCAAGCCTCACTCACCTGGCAGCACCCTCAATGGACTCCATCAGCACCAGGAAGGCTTGGTCAGCTGGGCCCTCCAGGAAGAAGCTGGCCCACAGCTCCTCCAACTGGCCATCAGGCAGCAGGTCCAGCCAGTCGGGGCTCAGCTTGCCGACCAGACATCTGAGAATGGTGGAAAAGTGGGTCCTGCTAAACTCTTCCTGCTCCTCAGGGGGGGCTTGGGTCTCTGTTTCACCAAGGTACCGCCTCAGGGACTGCAGCGTGGAGATGATGTGGCCCCCATCCTCAGATGAAGAAAGGATGTGAACAGCCTCCTGGACTGCCAGGCGGACAGCAGAGGCCACAGGATCCATCCTGGGGTTCACAGGAAAGGTGTGTGAGAAGTCCCAGGGGCCATCATCGTCCACGTGGGACTCAGTCTCGGATAAGGAAGCGTTTTTCACACACTCTCAGGAAGCCCACCCTCAGGCCCCCCTGCTGGCACCCAGCAGTATACTCCCCTCCCTTCAGCAGCTGTGGCTTTCTCCACCAAGAGCCATTTCTTGGTCTGAGGCTCTGAAGTAGGGTACCCACGCCCCGGGAACCCGTGTCTGGGGACTCCTTTATATGTCACAACTGGGGGCTGCTACTTTTTTGCCCCTAGTGCGTGGTGGAAGCCAGGGACGCTGGTAAACATCCCACATGTGGGGCGCAGGATAGCCCACAACAGGGAAGAATCCACACCCAGAGGTCAACGGTGCTGAGGCCGGGAGGCCCACCTGGGGTTCACCCTGCCAAGCCCCCTCCCTGCCCAGAAGCCATCAGTAGCACTACTGGTAGTGACGGTAGGGTCGGGCGCCCCTGCAGCACGAGCGCCATGAAGTCGGCACCTGTCTGACACCAGTGCACCCAGACACTAGATCGGGACCCAAGGAGTGTCCCCCCGAGCCTGGGCCTCCCTGCTCGGCCCGGCCCTCGCGGGCTCCCGCTCGCGGCGTGCAGAGCCGCCAGCGATCGCCCGGCTCGGCGCCCGCGCCCCGGCGCGCGCTCTGAGCCCACCTAGTGGCGCAGCGGACAGGGACCACGTGGGACCGGCGGGGTCCTCGGGGAGCCGGACGGGGCGTCGGGACGCGCGGGGGTCTCGGGGCAGAAGGGGCGTCAAGAAGGACCGGGATCGCCGGGAGGGGCGCACCCTCGGGCCCACCGAGTTGCAGTGGTGTGCCGCGGCCCCGCTCGCTCCGCCAATGCCCACCGTTCGCCGATTCGCCACGGCCCTCGAGGCCCGCTCAGCGCTCAGTTCGAGGCCCAGCTCACGTGGCACACAGCAAGGACTCTCGGGGCCTAAAGAGATGGCACTAAATATCTGAGCTCGGGGCGCGGGTTCCCGCAGGTTGCCCGTAACGAATCTGCCGCCAATCTGCTAGCCGGAAGAGGCTCAGGACGAGCGGCCGCATCTGCGCCTGCGCGGGCGCGGGGGCGGGGCGTGTCCGAGTGGGCGGGGCTTCTGGTGGGCGGGGCTGTTTTCTCTGGGGTGAACCGCACGTGGCTCGGAAGGACCGTAGCTGCTTCGCGCCTGCGGGCGTTGATTCTGCCGCTGAGTGCGTCTTCCCGGGGTGACCTCCTCCCTCCCTCCCTTCACCCGAGAGCTCCGTTTCTCTCCTGAGCCCACACGTTCTCGCCCCCACAAGCTCCTACTGAGCCCCGACCTCGTGTGCGGCCTTGCCGCCCGCCCTGAGGCAGGGCCCGGACTAGGAAGCAGTCGCAACGGGGGTGCTATCCTGAGGCAGGGGCGGCAATATTCAGCACGGTAGCCACCAGCCGCCGGGCCAGTTCCTTGGTCGCGCTGTCCATGTGTCAAGGGCTAGATGCACAGCACAGATACAGGACATTCTGTCTTCCAGAACGTCCTATGGTGACTTGGGGAGCGGCCCGGGAAGTCCTCCCAAGATCTTCAGCCCAAGGGGTGTTGAGGGGAAACCTGGGAAATAGTTATAAATTCAACACACGTTAACTGAATGCCTGCTGCGCCAGCAGGCACTCTTGCAGGGCAGAGACTGAAGCAAAGTTTGTGTTCACACGTCAAGGAGACAATAAAGTACACGTACAGTAGTTGTTCAGCCGCTAAGTCGTGTCTGACTCTTTGCGACCCCATGGACTGCAGCACGCCAGGCTCCCCTGTCCTTCACTATCTCCCAGAGTTTGCTCAGATTCATGTCCATAGAGTCGATGATGGCAAACAACCATCTCATCCTCTGCTGCCCTCTTCTTTTCCTTTCAATCTTTCCCACCATCAGGGTCTTTTCCAATGAGTCAGTTCTTTGCATCAAGTGGCCAAAGTATTGCAGTTCCAGCTTCTGCATCAGTTCTTCTAATGAATATTGACTGGTTTGATCTCCTTGCAGTCCAAGGGACTCTCAAGAGTCTTCTCCAACACCACACTTTAAAAGCATCAATTCTTCAGTGCTCAGCTTTCTTAATAGTCTAACTCTCACATCCATACATGACTACCATAGCTTTGACTACAACGACCTTTGTCGGCAAAGTAATGTCTCTGCTTTTTAATATGCTGTCTAGGTTGGTCATGGCTTTTCTTCCAAGGAGCAAGCGTCTTTTAATTTCATGGCTGCAGTCACCATCTGCAGTGATTTTGGAGCCCAAGAAAAAGTCTCTCACTTTTTCCGTTGTTTCCCCATCTATTTGCCATGAAGTGATGAGACCGGATGCCATGATCTTAGTTTTCTGAATGTTGAGTTTTTGTTTTTTTCTGAGTCTAGATCAAATATTTTTAAATTAATTTACTTTTTTAATTGAAGGATAATTGCTTTAAAGAATTATGTTGTTTTCTGTCAAACCTCAGTATGAATCAGCCATAGGTATACATATACTCCCTGCCTTTCGAACCTCCCTCCCCATCCCACCTCTCTAGGTTGGTACAGAGCCCCTGTTTGAGTTTTCTGAGCCATAGAGCAAATTCCCATGGGCTATCATGGAACAACAGACTGGTCCAAATAGGAAAAGGAGTACGTCAAGGCTGTATATTATCACCCTGCTTATTTAACTTATATACAGAGTACATCATGAGAAACACTGGGCTGGAAGAGGCACAAGCTGGAATCAAGATTGCCGGGAGAAATATCAATAACCTCAGATATACAGATGACACCACCCTTATGGCAGAAAGTGAAGAGGAACTAAAAAGCCTCTTGATGAAAGTGAAAGTGGAGAGTGAAAAAGTTGGCTTAAAGCTCAACATTCAGAAAACGAAGATCATGGCATCCGGTCCCATCACTTCATGGGAAATAGATGGGGAAACAGTGGAAACAGTGTCAGACTTTATTTTTTTGGGCTCCAAAAATCACTGCAGATGGTGACTGCAGCCATGAAATTAGAAGACGCTTACTCCTTGGAAGGAAAGTTATGACCAACCTAGATAGCATATTGAAAAGCAGAGACATTACTTTGCCAACAAAAGTCCGTCTGGTCAAGGCTATGGTTTTTCCTGTGGTCATGCATGGATGTGAGAGTTGGACTGTGAAGAAGGCTGAGCGCCGAAGAATTGATGCTTTTGAACCGTGGTGTTGGAGAAGACTCTTGAGAGTCCCTTGGACTGCAAGGAGATCCAACCAGTCCATTCTGAAGGAGATCAGCCCTGGGATTTCTTTGAAATGAATGATGCTAAAGCTGAAACTCCAGTACTTTGGCCACCTCATGCGAAGAGTTGACTCATTGGAAAAGACTCTGATGCTGGAGGGATTGGGGGCAGGAGGAGAAGGGGACGACAGAGGATGAGATGGCTGGATGGCATCACTGACTCGATGGACGTGAGTCTGAGTGAACTCTGGGAGTTGGTGATGGACAGGGAGGCCTGGCATGCTGCAACTCATGGGGTCACAAAGAGTTGGACACGACTAAGCAACTGAACTGAACTGAACATAAGTTTCCATGTTACTCTTTCCATACATGAATGTTGAGGTTTGTTTTTTTTTTTTTAAAGACATTTATTCAGCATCATGATCAGACTATTACATTTATCAATCAACAGCATGGGTGCAAAAAAAAAAAAATCTACATTAAAACCCTTTGTTGGAATGCTTTACACTTTCCATAGAACAGAAACTAAAATAACCTGTTATACAATTAGTCACAAGTACAGTCCTCGAGTTTTTTGCCCATACACATAAGTATTGTCTAAAACATGTCTTCTTTGTAGCAGCTAGGCCCTGCCACCACTGTGCTTGGCTGAGTTCACAAATCTGTTGTAACCTGTAGCTTCCCTGTCGCTTCTCTGGCGCTCCTCTCCTGCTAAGCTTTGTTTCCTGGCAGTAATTAAAACCTTCTGCCACTGCCATAGCTACTGCTGCTGCTGGAGCCACCATAGCCACCTTGGTTTCGTGGTTTGGCAAAGTATTGGCCTCCACCACCACAGGGGCCAGAACTTCTGCCTCCAAAGTTTCCTCCTTTCATGGGTCCAAAATTTGAAGATTGATTGTTGTAATTGCCAAAATCATTGTAGCTTCCGCCACCTCCAAAATTGCTTCCGTCATTACCAAATCCGTTATATCCATCCCCACTGCCACCATATCTGCCACCACCACGGCTGCCACCAAAGCCACCTCGACCACTGAAGTTTCCTCCACGACCAAAGTTGTCATTCCCACCAAAACCACCTCCACGACCGCCACCGAAGTTTCCAGAACCACTTCGACCTCTCTGGCTGGATGAAGCACTAGCCATCTCTTGCTTAGACAGGGCTTTTCTCACTTCACAGTTGTGGCCATTCACAGTGTGGTATTTCTGAATGACAATCTTGTCTACGGAGTCATGGTCATCAAAGGTTACAAAAGCAAAGCCTCTCTTTTTGCCACTGCCTCGGTCAGTCATGATTTCAATTACTTCAATTTTCCTGTACTGTTCAAAATAATCTCTCAGTGATGTTCCTCAGTGTCTTCTTTAATGCCACCAACAAAAATCTTTTTCACAGTTAAGTGGGCACCAGGTCTTTGAGAATCTTCTCCTGAGACGGCCCTCTTTGGTTCCACAACTCTTCCGTCCACCTTGTGTGGCCTTGCATTCATGGCCGCATCCACCTCCTCCACCGTGGCGTATGTGACAAGCCCGAAGCCTCTGGAGTGCTTGGTGTTTGGATCCCTCATTAGCACACAGTCTGTGAGCGTTCCCCATTGCTCAAAATGGCTCCTCAGACTCTCATCGGTTGTTTCAAAGCTCAATCCTCCGATGAAGAGCTTCCGCAGCTGTTCGGGCTCTTTGGGAGACTCTGATTTAGACATGATGGCAGTGGAGGCAGGGAAGACTTCAACGATGCTTTCTCGGCGGCGTCCACGGGCAGAAAAAAGCGAATGTTGAGTTTAAGCCAACTTTTTCACTTTGCTCTTACACTTTCATCAAGAGGGGTCCACCCAGGGTGCAATTAGGAGAGTGTACAGTAGAGGGCAACCGCGGATGCAGAAAGCCCAAAGAGGCATCCGGTAGGAGAACAGCCAGGGGTCAGGTGATGAAAAGGGGCTCACCTCGGGGAGACCAGATGGGTTGGATGTGGGTGCGCCTCGCAGGTGGCTTCTGGACTACAGCTCTCACTTCTGGCTCCTACAGCTGCTTCCTTCTCCCTCTATCCCCACGTTTTTCTGAATCCTGTCACTCAGTCATGTCTCAAGAGACTGGGCACAGAGGATACATTTCTTAACCCTTTGCATATCTGAAAAAATGACTTTATTCTTTGCTCCAGGTGGATTCACATTTGAGCTATTAATAGATACACAATTCATCAGTATTATTCTCTAATCATCTGGGCTAAGTGGCCACTCCAACTGCTGTTTTGTCCAAGATTTATTTACATTCCGTGATGCCGCTCAGGCTTTTTCTAGCTGCCTCGAGCAGGGGCTACTCTGTTGCACTGTGCAGGCTCCTCTCATTGCGGAGCACAGGCCCTGGGTGGGCTGGTTTCAGTAGTTGCACCTCTCGGGCTCTAGAGTCCTGGCTCAGTAGTTGCTCGGGGCATGTGGGATCTTCCCGGACCAGGGATCGAATGGTGTCCCTTGAATTGCGAGATGGATTCTTAACCACTGGACCACCAGGGAAGCCGTGCTCAGTTTTAAATGAAAATCATTTCATTCAGAGTCATCAAGTTTTGTCCCCTGTCTTTGGCAGCCAGCCTTGCTGTTGAGGTGGCCAATAGGCCTCTGGGGAAAGCCTCAATCCACAGGTGACCAGGTTTTTTCTCTGGACACTTAGAATCTTCTCATCTGTGGTGTCTGACACTTAAAGATGAGCCTTGTAGTTGTCCCTTGGCCTGGGGCTCTCTGCCACAAGGTCTTCAAGTGATGGATGCCTTTGTCTGCAGCACCTTCACAGATTATCTTCCTAGAAATTCCTTCCCTTCTTTCCTGTAGTCTCATACGCCATAGTGTCTTTTCATTGGACTGAGATCAATCCAGTGTTTGGCTCTTCTTTTCTATTTCTTTGCCTTTTTGCCTACTTTCTGACCAACTGTTTTAACTTTGCCTTTTAATTTTTCTATTCTACTTATATATTTATTTGCATTTTACTTTATTCTTTGTATTTTGGAAAATTGTGCTTTTCATTTCCAGGAGCAGCTTCATCCTTTCTGATTATTCCTTTTTCCACAGCATCCATTTCTTGCCTTGTGGACACAAAGCTTTTCTTGCCTTTCTGAAGGTGTTCTTTAGATTGCTTTTGAGCCTTTCCTTGGCCCTCTGCATCGTCTCCTGGTTCCTCTTCTGTTGGGGCAGATTTCTGTCTACCCTGTGGATGGAAGTTGGTTTGGCGGGGTGCAGGAAGCTCTTGCCCATGATGTTAGTAAGAGCAGGTTTTCTGCCTGGACTGAAGAAGCTCCCTTCTTCCTCCTGCCTGGGGGCAGGAGCCTGGAGGAGGTGCCTGGGGAAGGTCCCTGTCTGCTGCTTTCCAGAAGCTGGCAGAACCCTCAGACTCCCAGTCCAATAGGTAGATGTTTACTTCAATAACATGTTGTTAGTTTCACCCTTAAAATGAGTGAATTTTGTGATTCATGTTTTTTTCCACCTTTTTTTTTTTTTTTTTTTAAAGAACGGATGATGAAAGCGAGTCAAAGGAAAACCCCTGTTTCTGCCTGGGGGCCCACAAACCAGAGTCTTTCTCCAAGGTGACACTGTCCAATCAAACAATGACATGAGCTCCATATTTAATTTTAAATATTTTCGTAGTCTTACTAAAAAGGAGAAACAGTTGAAATTAATTTTTAAAACATTTTATTTAACCTAGTGCATCCAAAATATTATTACCATTTCTACATATGCTGCTGCTACTGCTGCTAAGTCGCTTCAGTCGTGTCCGACTCTGTGTGACCCCATAGACGGCAGCCCACCGGGCTCCCCTGTCCCTGGGATTCTCCAGGCAAGAACACTGGAGTGGGTTGCCATTTCCTTCTCCAATGCATGAAAGTGAAAAGTGAAAGGGAAGTCGCTCAGTCGTGTCCAACTCTTCGTGGTCCCATGGACTGCAGCCTACCAGGCTCCTCTGTCCATGGGATTTTCCAGGCAAGAGTGCTGGAGTGGGGTGCCATTGCCTTTATAATCATACATAAAATCTGATGATTGAGGAAGTATTTCTCATTCCTTTTTTATACTAAATCCTGGGATCCAGTGCGTTTTTTATACTTGCAGCGGATCTCCACCCAGGCTAGCCTCATGGGACGGGCTCAACACTCCCACGCATCTGGGGCTCTGGGATTGGACATCGCGGCTTCAGAGAACCAGCTGACCATGTCCTGGGGCTGGACTGGTGGGCAGGAGCAGCCACCCAGCGCAGCAGGTCAGGGAGGAGGCAGGGGGCCGGCAACTCTGTATTCAGACTGACATGAGTCTCTTCTCTCCAGCCTGCACATCGCCCCAGCCCCCCGCCATCCCTGGACGCCCCCAACCCCTCAAACCTCCCTGTAATGGACTGAATGGTGGCCGCCAAGAAACACATCTAAGTCCTAACCCCCGTGTTTATAAATGTGAACTTTTTTGGGAAAAGGCTCTTTGTAGATGTAACCAAGTTTCAGATCTCGAGATAGATCACCCTGTATTATCTGGGTGGGCCCTAGATCCAATGACTGGTGTCCTTGTTGGACAGAAGAGGAGAGACACGCAGGGGAGAAGGCCTTGTGAAGACGGAGCCGGGGCTGGGATGAGGCTGCCCCAGGAGCAGCCGGGGGATCCTTCCTGAGAGTCTTTGGATCCAGGGTGGTCCTGCTGACCCCTCCACCTCAGACTTCCGGCCGCCAGAGCCAGAGGAGAATGAACTCCAGTGCCCGCTCCCTGGGGTGGTCATGGGGTATGGCAGCCCCAGGACGCAGACCCACTCCCTGCCTGCCCGGGTCCCCTCTGCCCCTTCCTCTGCTCCCCAGGGCAGCTGCTGCATCTCCTCTCTTTGCCCTGTGGCTCCTCCAGGCTGTGTCCCTTGGCCGCCATCAGAGTGACCCTGGGGAAAGAGAGGAGATCAGTCTCTGTGCCCCGGTGCCTTGTTCACCTGGAACTCTCAGCCTTGACCGTGGTTTTCTCCTGCTCCCCTCACTGGGAAAACACTGGCCATGGACCTGGCCCTGGAATGAGGTCTCTGCCCCCCGTTCACTTAGGCAGGCAGCCTGTGTTCATCCCCTGGGGTTGCTGTAACCAATGATCACAAACGGAGGAGCTTAAAACAACAGCCACGCTTTCCCTGGCAGCCCTGGAGGCTGGAAGTTGGAGATCAGGGTGTTGGCACGACCATGTTCCCCCCGAAGGCTCCTGGGAGGATTCTCGCCCCCCGCCCCCAGCTCCTTGTGTTCCTGAGGCAGCTCCACCCCAACTTTGGCCTCCGTGTCACACGGCCCTCTCCCCTGCGTGTCTCCTCTCTGTCTCAGGACACTTATCCTTGGACTTGGGACTCATACGGATGATCCAAGATGAACTCATCTCAAGATCCTTAATTGTATTTGCAAAGACCCTTTTCCCAAATAAGCTCCCATTTGCAGGCACCAGGGTTAGCCTGGGACCTACCACTCAGCCCACTTCATAGCCCGAGGCCTGAGATGAATTAACGTGGCTCCCAATTCTGTTTCCATTGCCTCCTCCAAGGGCGAGGGAGGGGCCTCATGGATCCGGATCTGCTGTGCACGGCCAGCAGGCTGGGCCCGCTGCAGACAGCTCTAAGGAGCCCCTGCCCCCACCAGGGTCCCTGTGCAGCTTCCACTCCTCTGGTGGGAACACGAGTCTGTACGCTCCTGCTAAAGCAATCACCCCGCCCGCCTCCAAGCCAGTTGGACCAGGCCTTGTACCCAGTAGACCTATTTTCCAAAGACACCGCATCTGTTTTCAGCCTGTGTCCTTAGGAACCTCAAGTGTCCAGAGTGAATGTCTCTCATCAAGGTGGTGGGAGGCACCTGACTGCCCGCCAGAGGGGAAGAAGGGAAGCCACCCCCGGGAGAGGCGGGCCAGCCTAGTGGAGGCCCAGCTCCAAGCAGACCGTCCTCCTGCATTCAGGGTGCCTCTTGCCCCTTTTCAGCATGGGCAGCCCAACGGGAAGAGCTCTGCCTTTCTTCCTCATCCTTGTGCACATATATCTACATGGAGCTTTGTCGCAAACAACCGGCCCTGTGGGGCAACGAAAACCATTTTTCGAGAGGCTCCGTAGACTAGAAGAGCAGGTAAGTGCACCCACTGTCTGAGGCGGTAGAGTTTTTTAATTGACAGCAGGTGATGCAGAGGTGATACAGAAACAATGGGAAGTTTCTGTGCTCTGTGGGCTCAGAGTGGAGTTTGCAGTTTTTATGGTCTGATTTTTCACCTATGGTTGAAACAGCAAAACAGGTTTGGTGGGCTCCTTCTGAACATAAGTCAGCTGTGTGTGAGGGTGGGCAGACTTGGGGCAACCCCGAGGAGGGTACCCACAGGTGTGCTGGGGCCTTCTGGGCCTCGGGGTACCGGATCTCAGGTTCCCCATGGAGCAGAGACTCCTGTGTGGGGCCACGGCCGGCTCCTAGGAGCCCAAGCCCTCCTCACTTTGATCCCCACACAAGCTGCCCACCCTCACCAGGGGAGTGAAGAGTGTGGCTGCAGGAAGGGGTGGGAGCCGCCTGGGGGCCCTCACCCCCTGCAGCACAGGCCTGGGGTCGTCCCACAGCTGCGAGCTCGGTGTGGGGGCGCTGGTGGCAGAGGTCGGTCACCTCACCGAGCTGCCCTGAAGACCGAGCCCCTGGGACCCCCTGTGTCCTCTCCACAGTTTCGGAGGTTCCAAGAGGTGACCCTGACGCACCTGCAGGGCATCGCCAGCCACTACAACCTGTCCTTCGACATCGAGGCCCGGTTCCAGAGCCTGGCCCATGAGAGCCGGGCCGTGGCCCTGGCACTCAACCAGTCGCAGGCGGCCGTGCAGGACAAGCTGGGCCACCTCAGGACCTGGGTGCGGAGGACGCAGCGCCGAGGCCGGAAGGCGGACCACAGGCTGCTGGCCTTGAGTGCTGCCATGAGCGAGGGCAGTGCACGGCGCGCCCGGGAGCAGGAGAGACAGAGGGCCGCTGTCTCCGGGCTGGCCCGAGACGTGCGGGCCCTGCAGGATGCGCTGCTCCGCCTGACGCCCCTTGTCCAGAGCCAGAGTACCAGGCTAGCCGCTCTCGAGGGCCAGCTGCGGTTGGCCGGCCCCAGCCCCGCCGCCCGGAATGTGACCCCGGACCCATCTAGGCCGTCGAACCCGAGCGCCCTGCAGCTGCAGGGGGGCGGGCAAATGATCAGAGCTCCGCCTGAGCCCCGGGACCCACCTCTAGACTTCGCTTACCGTCTCCAGGGGGCACAAGAGCCCCTGGGCCTAGGCAACCAGCAGGCGTGGCCCCCCGAGAGCCCAGGAGAGGGTAAGCACCACACCCGCTCACCCCCATCGGTCTCCACCTCTCCCTCAGGGGCCTTCTTAGCCCTTAGTGCCCTCACACCCCCCCACACCCCACCTTCAAAGAAAGGAACCGCCCAGGAGATGGCCTGCCTGCAGGTCAGGCCGCCTGGCACACCCATGAGTCGGGTGCTGCCTGCGGGCAGTAAATGCCCACTCAGGGTTGGTGATCACACAGGTCAGGGCTGGCATCTTCAGCCGTCACCAGCAGGGTCCTTCCTGCAGGGCTGGGGCCCCGGTCTATAGCCCATGGGGTCTGTGCCCACTCATGGAGGGCCCCTGGCCTCTGCCGCTTCTCATCACCAGCTTAGGGTTCTCCTCCAGGGGCACCTGGGGTCGGGTCGTCCCCAGCTGTAGGGGCCTCCAGGGCACCGAGAGGTGTTCGGCACCTCTCTGGCCTCCACCTACCTCAAACTCTCAGCTGTGGCCCGGCTGCTCCCAGTCTGGCCTGGCAGCCCTCAGGGCCCATTAGTCTGGAGCAGATCTCCCTCCATCTGCATGGCTCTGGGGGCCTCACCAGTAAGACTGAGCTGACTAGCTGACCTTCAGGAAATCAACAGGGCTCCCGGGAAAGCGGGGCTACAAGTTTGGGGACCCCCAAAATCCTGACAACCAAACCTGTCTGCAGGCGTCATTGGACGTTCCCCGGGCACACAGGTGTATCCAGTTGAGAACCACTGCCCTAGATCATGACAGGAGCCCCCACTTCTACCCTGGAGCTAGAAATGCAGGCTCCCCACCCCTGCCCCACCCACTCTCCTTCGGGCAGATTTGGGAAGAAGTCTGGTCAGCAGGATGATGCCACCAAAGACGCCCACGTCCTGGCCCCAGCCCCTGTGGCTGCGTCACCTCACATGGCAAGAGGACTTTCTAATGTGAAAGTCCATCCAGCTCCCTGAGATGGGAGCTGATCCGACCTCATGACAGGGTCCTCAGGAGAGGGAGGCAGGGGGCTCAGCGTCAGGGACAGAGATGTGAGGCAGGAGCAGAGGTCAGAGGGCAGCGAAGGGCTTCTCCCTGGAGCCTCCAGAGGAACTAGCCCCACCCACACCGTGATCTTCAGCTCAGAGAGACCCGTGGGGACTTCTGACATCCAGACTGTGAGATGCTAACTTTGGGTTTTGTTTTGAGCCGCTGCATTTGTGGGGGGTTTGTCCCAGCAGCCACGTGACACTCATCTGGGGCTCCCTGCTGCAAGGAGCGCAGCTGGCCAGGTGCCCTGGGCGTCAGTCCTCCCATCTGGGAGATGGCGCCAGTCACGTGAGGACAAGTGAGCCGCCGCCCCCCGCAACTCGGGCTGACTCTCCCTCCTTGTTTGTTTCTAGTTTGCAACGTGGGCCCTGCACTCATCTTTCCAAATGCCTCCACCATGAATGTGGGCTTCCTCCGCCCCGGTTTCCTCACGGGTCTGCGGGCCCTGTCCATCTGCAGCTGGGTCCGCACAGCCGCGGACCACCTGGGCACCCTCTTGTCCTATGCCACCGAGGAAAACGACAACAAGCTGGTTCTGCACGGCCGTGACTCCCTGGCCCCTGGCTCCGTCCACTTTGTGATCGGAGACCCAGCCTTCAGGGAGCTGCCCCTCCAGCCACTGCTAGATGGCCAGTGGCACCATGTGTGTGTCATCTGGACGTCCATCCTGGGCAGGTACTGGCTCCACGTGGACCGAAGGCTCGTGGCCACCGGCTCCCGCTTCAGGGAGGGGTACGAGATCCCCCCAGGAGGGTCCCTCGTGCTAGGCCAGGAGCAAGACCACGTGGGGGGTGGGTTTGACAGCTCGGAGGCCTTCGTGGGGAGCATGGCAGGCCTGGCCATATGGGACCGTGTGCTGGTCCCTGGTGAGATTTCAAACCTGGCCATGGGAAAGGCGCTCCCGACGGGTGCCATCCTGACACTGGACAATGCCACGTCAGTGGGCGGATTCGTGCAGAGGGTGAACTGCACCTGCCTACAGCTGTGTCCCTGAGGGCTCACCGCACACACAGCAGTGGCACTCCTGAGGTGGCCAGCGGGAGGGGCACCCCCAAACTCTGCACAGTCCATAGAGGGCCCCCACTCAGACTGAGAGGCCGTCTGCTGCCCCCGACCTGGACCAGGCACACCTGCCCTCTAACACAGGATGTGGGCATTGCATGGGGGTGGAGGAGGGGAGCCAACAAGGCAGAGCCAGGCCACAGGGCCCCCAGGACTGCATTCTCTCCCTCCTGCAGTGTTCTTACAAACACCCCCCTTTGTAGTATGACGTCATTTCCGCGCAGCTGACCGGCCATGTGGTGGTGGCAGGCTCTAGCTCCACGCTTCTTGGGTGTGGGTTTGGGGCAGCCGCAGGCTGGTTCCTGGAAAACTCTTCTGCTTGTGTTAGCTGCCATGGTCCTCTCTCCATGAGGCTTGTGAGAGTTTCTGTTTGTCTGTTCCCTGTTCCAACACCTCTCATGAGAAGGGCCGGAGAGTTCATTTCCTGGCCCTGCAGCTCCTTCACCCTGGGGGTCCATCAGGGTTCTGTGACATGGCTGGTGAGGCTATCAGAGCCACCGGGAAGGGGGCTTGCAAAGGAAACAGGCTACTCAGAAACACACATTGAGGATGGGCAATGCTTTTACCTACTATGAAATTCACCCATTCTAAGTGTAGAGTTTGAAGATTTGTAGTCAATCTGCCAAGTATGCAACCATCACCATGATCCAGCTTTAGAACATTTCCATTGTCCCCCCCTCATAGAGACATCATGCCTGTTAGGGTCACTCCTGTCCCCACACAGCCCCTCCCCCAGCTCCGCACCCACGCTCCTGCTTTCCGTCTCTGTGGATTTGCCGGTTCTGGACGTTTCACATAAATGGACTCCGTCACTGTGTGGTCCTTGGTGTCTGGCTTCTCTCACCGAGCATCATGCTTTCCAGGTTTGTCTGTGTTGTGGTGTCTGTCTGCTGCATTCCTTTGTGTGGATGAATGACCTTCTGTCCTAATGACCCACGTTTTGTTTATCCATTCATCAGTCGATGGAAACTTGGGTGGTTTCCAGTAGGGGGCCCTTGTGAATGAAGCTGCTGTGCACACCCTCCTCTGAGTCCTTCTGTAGACACATGCTTCTGTTTCTCTTGAGCGGATACCTAACAGCGGAATTCCTGGGTTAAATGATAAAATCATGTTTAAACTTTCAAAGAAACCACCAAATTGTTTTCCAAAGTGACTGTATTGTTTTATATCCCTGCTGGCACTCTATGATGGTTGCCACAACTCCCCATTCTTGCCAGTACTGGGTATTGTTTTTGACAGCTTTTTTTTTTTTCTTCTTTTTTCAGAATTTTGAATCATGGCAAGTTTAAAAAAAAAAAATGCATTGGCAGAATAGGTGTGGGGAATTCCCTGGCACTCCAGTGATTAGGACTCAGCCCGGGAGGAAAAAAAAGAAAAAGAATCTGTGATGTAAATTAATCCTTGCAAGAGCTCAGAACCTGAAAGTCAATCTGTGGGCGCAGAAAAGAGCAGCTTTGGGGTGTGTGTGGTGGGGGCGGCGGGCATGTCTGCTCATCTGTCGGAAAAGCTTAGAATCACTAAGTCTGGAAACTGGCCTGCTGGTGGGCGGGGGTTGGCGGCGGGGGTTGGGGGGGCGCTGAAATCAGTCCCCGGGGCCTCTTAGCAGTGATCCCAGGCCTTTAGCCAGTCTGGCCAGCCACCTCCCCTCCCCCTTCCCAGCCCATTCCCCAACCACCCATGAGTCAAGGTCAGAGGATGAATCCCAGGTCTGGAAACCCCACTGGGTGGCCAGAGGAAGGTCCTAGAACCACAGACTTCTGCTTCCCCTGGCACTTCCCCAGGGCGTGTCTGTCTTCACAGAGAGCTGCCCTTCTCAGTCTCTTCTTTCCCAGGATCCTCTGGCCTTTTCTATAGCCCTGGCTGCATTGCACCATTGAGGAGGGAGAGATGACATCTTTTAGGGGAAGACTAATTTGATTAGGAAGTCTTTCTTTAGGGACAGCTGGGTCGCCAGCATTGAGAGAACACGCAGGCTGTTTCCCGCCCTCTGCAGCTTTCATGCGTGTTACAAACACCTGTTATAACAGGTCCGTTAACACAGCATCGTCCATTAACCACAGCAGCATTTCTGCCCAGTGTTCACAGATGCTGAAACGGTGGGCATTTGGCAGAGGTAGTACAGCAGTGGCTGTCTGCCGACCTTCGTCCAGGTGCTTGGTGGGGCCTCTCCAGGAGGGGAGACCCACCTGGGAAGGTGTTTGCAGGGGAGATTGGTGGGAACTCAGGTCATTAGGCATTTGGGCAGGGCTGGGCTTTCCACCGAGGAGTGTAGGGAAGCCCGTCTAGGTTTTGGGGCAGGGGAGGCTGAACAAGACATGGGGATCCCCAATGGGTGAGTGATGGGAGCCACACCCACCTCGAATCCTATCAACCCCACTTTTGATCTGAGTCCGCTGCGTTCCTGGGTAGGGAGGACGGAAGAATGCAGAGGGGCCTCCCCTCCGGACCCCTCGTCCCTAGGCCTGTTCTCACTTCCCCATTGCTCTGTGCAGCTCTCCACAGGCCTGGGCTTCATACAACCTGCACTTGCCTACTCCCTTCAGTTGAGAACCAGCCCCACCACTCCTCGGAGCCTGAGCCAGCTGTACTCCGTAGCTTCCAGGCCCTCCTCCACAGACAGGGCTGGCTTACGATTGTTCTTATCCCGTAAAAGGGCAAAGCCAGGTCACACCTTTTGTGATAGATCATGGGGAAAACTTACAATCCTGTTGGGCTTCCTTCCTCTTATTTTGGTTTCAGTTTTGGTTTTATTTTGAAACATGCGGGGAGAAAAAAGCCTATAAAGAACTTCTAAAATGTCTTTATTTTGAAAAGCTTCAAATTTAAAGAAAAAAGTTACCAGAAGAATACATGGCACAGGTGTATTTACCCTGGATTCATCCGTGCTAACATCCCACCAGCTTGCTTTCTCCCTCTGTGGGTAGCTACATACTGTGATTACCATTAGCCTGTGAATCACCTGAGGCTACACTGCAGACATCACATCACAGTCCCCGAATATCTCAGTGCTGTCTCCAGAGGAAATGGGCTTTTCTGATATGACACCCAGACGAAGATCACGCCCCAGGTTTGGGCGCCGCAGTAACGCCCCTACCTAATACACAGTGCATGTCTCATCTTTGCCAATTGTTCCCCAAATGCCAGGCCCACGAGCAGCCTCGGTTGCCCGGCTCTGAATCTCCTGTCATCCAGGGCGGTCTCACGGTGTTCCTCGGTGTTTCTCGGTGGACGCTGACACTGCAGGAAGAGCTGCCTAGCTGGCACGTGTCCCGAAATTGGGGTTCAACTGATTTTCCCTGTGTGATGCGCTCAGTGCAGCGTTTTCTGCAGGAAAGCCACAGGGCCATGGTGTGCCCTCAGCACAACCGTTTGCTGCGCGGGGACTCGTCCCGACAGGCGGGTCTGCATGCACGGCTGTGCGGACTCGCCCTGGAGCCGGCTCACTCTCCGCGCGGCCCAGCCGGTGCCGGGCAGCAGAACTGCAACTCCCAGAAGGCCACGCGCGTCCCGCGGCGCCGTCGGATCACGTGGGCGCCGGCGGGGCACGTGACCCGGACGGCCGTCACGTGACGGCTGCGCGGGTCACGAGAACAAACACGGCCGCGGCGCCGGCGGCCGGTCCACTGCGGCCGGACATGGCCAACGTTTCCAAGAAGGTGTCGTGGTCCGGCCGCGACCTGGACGACGACGAGGCGGCGCCGCTGCTGCGGAGGGCGCCGCGGCTCGGGGTGCCGGCCGGCGAGGCGGCGCCGCTGCTGAACGGGGCTGGGCCCGCGGCCGCCCGCGCGGTGAGCCGGGGGCAGGCGGGCCGGGCAGGGTCCGCGCCGCGCTCGCGGGGGCCGGGGGCCGGGGGCCGGGGACGCGGCGAGTCCGTGCTCGGACCGCCGGGCGGACGGTAGGGCGGGCTCGAAAGCCGGGCCCCGTCGGTTCTGGACTCGCGGGATCGCGGGGCCGTCCCCTCGTCCCCGGTGGAGCCCGGCAGCTGCGGTCGACTCCCGGCAGCACGAAGCTGTTTCCTCCCTGTTTGCTCCACAGCGGTTGTGAAGAGAAGGCAGGTGGTCTGCTGCTCAGGTCACCCATTACTTTTTGGTTTTGTTTTTTTTTAAATACGAGGTACTATTTTTACCGGGTCGTTTTTGATCCGCTAGGAAAGATGTTTCAAGAGCTTAGGTCGCGGAGTTTGCTTTTGCAGTGGGAATACCTTGGGGACTCGGCCAGGCCCCTTTAGACGCAGCGGTGTCAGGGCGATCTTTGGAATGACAGGGACCTGCGTTCGGTTTTCCCGCAGCTGTTCTTTGGAATGCAAGCGCGGCCAGATGCAGGAAGACAAGTCCGAGTGGTCTAAATGTGCCCTGCGAGTCAGCACAGAAGTCTGTGTCACTTAAGTCAGTTCCTGTGTGTTGTGTTAATTTTGAGTTGATTGCGTGGCCTTACTCTGTTTTGTGACTTTTCTTCCCCTTTCTTTTTTCTCACTGTGTTCTAGATGTGTCCTTTACACCCTTTTGTGGTGTTTAATGAGGAAGGACTCAAGCATGGGGTGTTCCCCTAGAACTTATCATTAGATTCCCCTGGTCCCCCAGAGATGCATTGGACTGTGAGGGTCACAGTCTGCTCCGTGAGTGAGGTCTTCTGCTCAAGCGCTGTCTGTCCGCGTGAGAAGTGACCTAAAGGGTTTGATTTACAGTAGTTTTTGATCTGCTAGGAGACAGGGCTGCTTTGTTATTTTCTTCTCAAAATGTTTGTTTCTTTTCTCCTCCTTAAAGTGTGGAGAAGGAAATGGCAACCCACTCCAGTATTCTTGCCTGGAGAATCCCATGGACGGAGGAACCTGGTGGGCTACAGTCCATGGGGTCACAAAGAGTTGGACATGACTGAGCGGCAGGGGCAGTCTTTCTGCCCCCTTCTGATGTCTATGCCAGAATCTTTGTCTATCTCCTTCATACTTTAATAAAACTTGATTACATAAAAAAAAGAAAGTGATCTGAAATCTACAAACTACAAATATGAAACTGGCCCTAAGGGCTGACAGGTAAAATGATTGAAAGCTTCCAGATGGAATTGGAGTTTATTTCAGGACTCAGTGTGCGGGGGTTTCTCAGTTCTCCTTAGACAGCATAGACACGGGAGTTGACTTTCTTTTGTTTTTCCTTAAGAACCTGTTGACTCTTCCCTTGAAACTCATTCCCCTGTAAAAAACCTTTAGGGGCTTTTTTGTTTTTCATTTGTGTCTAGTAAGTATCAGTTGCTCTTAAGCAATTTGAAAATAACGTGTGGTGCATCTGCTGTGTGCCCCAGCTGCACACAAGAGGTGAACAGCGCAGCTCCCTTGCCACTGGCTCCAACTCCAGGAAGAACAGGCCCAGGGCTCTGGGAGGACTGTGTGAGGGGCCCCAAGGGCAGGAGAGGTCACCTTGGGTCCAGTCTTGAAGCCTGCATGATCCTCGGGCCAGTAGACAGAGGGGAGAGAGAAAGGGAGAGTGCATTTGGGAAGCAAATTGGAGTGAGTGGTGGGGCGGGGGAAAGAGCCAGGATGGACTCGCAGGGACAGCTGTGGGCTTCCTGTTGTCTTTATCTCGTGGAGAAACCTCGGGAAGCTGGAAACTCCAGCCTTGAAGGATGCTCAGACGGCCTGGGGTGGGCGAATGGAGGGGCTAGGGGTCACTGGAGGCATTGATGCAGGAGCTTTGCTCTGCACCAGCAGAGGCAAGTGCTCAGGCTCCTTGCTGGCAAGGAGGGTCACCCATGTCCAGCCCCCAGCCGCCCGTCATGAGGTGGTCAACACTGGTCACTCCCAGGGGTATTAGAAACAGCAGTTTGGCTCTGGTGGTCTTTGGGTTGCCGCTGACTCAGCCCCTCAAGGCCAGCCATCTTGCAGGAGGGGCGGTTCTGGACCGGCAGGCTGAGTTCACCACAGCACACTTGGAAGCTGCTCTTGGAACAGGGCCGTCTGAACTGAAGTGGCAGCCTGGTGCCTTGGGGTTTCCTGCAGGGTGTCCCCAGCCGGAGTCCAGTGCACCCAGTATGGGAACCTGCCAGGCGCTCTGGGGGCTGCTATGGGCCGTCCTGGGCAGGATGGTTGTGGGGCGCCCCGAGTGTAGCCCCATCCGTCGGGAACCAGGCCATTCGGAGCTGCTCTTCTCTCTCTCTGGTCCTTGGCCTGTCATGCCCAAGTGTGGGGTGAAGGCAAGTTGCTGCCTGTCCACCCCTGGGGCAGGGGAGGTGGCGTCAGCCAGCAAGTCACAGTCATATGTGCGGGCAGAGGGTGGGCAGCAGGAAGCAGAGGCGTCTCAGGACTCAGAGGGAAGCCTGAGCCGGCAGCAGCTCCGGGCTGGGGTGAGCGTCGGCGGAAAGTCCCTCTGCCTCCGTGTCCGCGTGCTGTCCTCCTCCCCTTCCAGCTGCCCTGGCTCCACGTCACAGGGTGCAGGCCAGCCACCCCGGCACCTCCCCGAGGGCTCCCTCTCTCCCCTGTCTCCCCCAGGCCTGCAGTAGCCTCTGCCCAGGGCTGGTGCAGGCGGCTCAGAGTCTGGGAGGCAGAGGACGTGAGTACAGCCGAACCATGTGGGAGAGATGAAGACAAGGTGGGCCCAGAGCCGGTCAGGGCGTCCGGGAGGCCCCCGGGGCAGAGGCAGCTGTGCCCAGACAGCAAGGCCATGGCAGGGCTGTTCTCATCCCCCACCGTCTTCCGTCAGCTCTCGGCCCGATGCCGCTGCCCCCCGCCCCGCCGCTCTTGGGCCCTGGCATCACCCTCAAAGCCTTCCTTTATGCTGACTTTGTTTATGGGCAGCCTGGTTTTTCTGACTGTAAGCCCCTGGTGGCAGAGGCCCTGTGCATGTCCTCAGTGCTCAGGGCGGAGGGCTTCGGGCTGAGGGGGGTTGGAGAGCAGAGGGCAGGGGTGTGCAGACAGCCGGTGAACTTTGCCATTTGTTTTAATGATGCAGAAGCTACGTAGCACAGTTGACCACCTCATGCGTGACTAAGCACACGTCGGCAGCACTAAGTCCACCGTCAGCAGCAGCACCTCCAGGACCTCTCGTCCTCCCAGACTGAACCTCTGTCCCCTGTGAGCCCCGACTCCCCAGCCCTCCCCCAGCCCCTGGCAAAGGCCGGTCTGCTGTCTGCGTGACGTCTCAGAGCAGCGGCGTCATGCAGCATTTGTTGTTTTGTGACTGGCTTCTTTCGGCGCCTCCAGGTCTGTGCGTGCTGGAGCATGTGACGGGGTTTCCTCCTTTCTAAGGCGGAACAGCGCTGCACTGCGTGCGTGGACGTTAGGCTTATGCACCATCTTCCAGTGGGCAGTTGGGGTGCTTCTGCCCCTTGGCTACTGTAAACGATGCTGCTGTGAGTGTGGGTGTACACACACCTCTTTGAGACCCCTTTTGCTGGTCATTTGGGCCTCTACCCGGAGGTGGAATTCCTGGGTCATGAGGTAATTCTATTTTTAATTTTTTGAGGAACCGCTGTCCTGTTTTCCACAGCAGCTGCTCTGTTTTACGCTCCCAGCAACAGCACACAAGGGCTCTGGTCCTGGCATGTCTTCACCAGCGCTTGTTTCTCTGTTTTTTGACCCTGTCCGTCCTCACGGGTGTGAGGTGGTATCGCACTGTGTTTTTGATCTTCACGCCCCAAGCCCCATGGCCGGTCTTTTTAGTCGAGTCGTTCGTTGCTGTCGGGCTGCAGGAGTTCCGTTCTGTAGGACTAGTTTCTTTTCACTCTGTTCATCGTTTCCTGTGATGCATGGAAGTTCACTTTGATGTACTTCCCTTCGCATATAAATTTTTAATTAATTGTGGATTTATGGGAAGTTGAAAAGACAGTACAAGAGAGCCTGTGTGCCGCACCCCATCTCCCGGGGGCCTTCCGTCTTATCCCGGGGCAGTGCCATGCCAAAACTGGGCAGTGATGTTGGCACAGTGTGTGTGCCCAGCGCCCTGCTGTCCCGCAGGGCACACCCGTCAGTGCCCGCATCCTGCCTCTCTCAGCCACTGCCCAGCCCCTGCCTGCTCTCCCTCAGGACTGGCGTTCCAAGCATGTCGGCTCAGGGGAGCCACATGGAGTGAAATCTTGCAGTCCTTTCGGAAGCATGGAGGTTTCATCCAGGCTGTCGTGTGCATCAGCAGTTTGGGGACGTGCTAGCAATTAGCTTGGGTGTAAGAAAAGAGAGAAAACAAGTCCCCATAAATCCAGTAAACGGCTTTTTCATCACAGAAGATAATTCGTTTGTGAGATGCTCATAGAGTTCGGGGGAGAGATGATGAAAACACGAGGGTGCTGGAGGAGGGGTGCGGCCGGGAGCCACAGCAGGGGCTCCGTCCCTGCAGGAGCCCGTGTCTGGGTCTGACCGCAGCTCCCTGCTGCCCTCACGTGCTCACCCGGTGACTCCTGGTGGGGGAGTCCACGCCTCTGGGGCTGTGCTGCCCACTCTGCCTAGACCGCGTGGTTGCAGCCTGGCCCTCAGGGGCTGCTGAGCTGGCAGGGGAGCTGCTCTGTGGACCAACGGCTCAGCAGGAGCGACTGGTGGTGCGCTCTGTCAGTGGCACTGAGACGCGCATGCCCCTTCCGCCTGGTTCTGCGGCTCCGCTTGTTGGGTTGGAGGGCAGTTAGGTCTTTGCTGCTGCTTTCGAATCCCACTTTCAGCTTTGCCTATCTCTGCACCCCATCTCCTCAATGGAGAAGTCCCCAGTGCATGCTCCGCCAGTGGGCTGGCGGCCGGCGTGCCTTCTGGCGACATGTGGCTGTGTGGGGAGCACAGGCTGCAGCCAGCTCGGGCCTGACCTGTGAAGTCGGGTCCTTTCTGGCCCAGTGGGCCAGGCCCTCCTGCCTTCCTCATCAGGGTCAGCAGTTTTAAGGATGTTACCGATTGTTTTTAGGAAAGAGAGCAGTTGTGTTCTCTGCTCACTCCCATTGTACTGATGTTTGCCATTTACACTTGGAGGAAAGCGGCTGGAGCAGGATGGTGGGCTCGTGAGCACGCCTGACAGGTTACCTGTCGTGGGGGAGCAGTGCCCCTGTGGGGTCCCCCCAGCCTGGAGCCTGTGTGGGGTCTCGGCAGCTGAGGCCAGGCCCCAGTGTGGTCAGGCTGGTGTCCTCAGAGGGGGACACACACAACACATGTGCACACATACCCACACTCAAGCGCATGTACACCACGTGTGCGTACCTGTCCACGTGCACACCTGCAGGCACACATATGCACACACACAGGAGGCTGGTGGCAGCAGAGCAGAGGTTGGAGTGATGTGACCACAGCCGAGGGGCTGCCACACCACCAGGGATGGGAAGGGGCAGGGCCTCCCTCCCGACCCTGCGCGGGCATGCTCCCCGCTGGTACTTGTATCCGCGGAGCTGAGAGAACGTTTCTCTGCCGCAGCCTCTGCAGCTGTGGTCTCAGCCTGGGGCCTGCACTGCTGGCGGCTGGGCGTGCTGCTGAGTGTACGCCCTCCTGCTGGAGTGCCCGTGTGTTCTGGGCTCCCATGTGGCGGGCCCGCGGTCCTCATCCCTTCTGTGCTCCGTGGTTTCTGCAGAGGAGAGGCCAGGCGCCTGAGCGCCGGGAGCCCCTGTGTCCCACAGGGGGCTCGTTTCCCGGGGCTGCGCCTGTGGCGGCCTATGCTTCGTCTCTTGGTCCTCATGTGTGCCATGCCCGGCGCTGGGCGTGAGGGTGGGCACGTGCCAGAGTGACTGTCCTCTGCGATTGACCTGTCCTGGGCCCAGTAGCACGCCTTGCTTCAGAATGCCCTGCCCCAGAAAGGATGCTCCTCTGACCGTGTGTCTGGGTAGGGGTGGTAGTTGGGAGGCCTGTGACGGGCCCACCTGGTGGAGTGGCTCATGTCATGATGGGGGGACAGAGATGGGGCCTCTGCAGGTGGCCGGGGGGTGCGGGGTGAAGGGCTCCTGGAGGAGGGGCTTCATCCCCTGGGTTTCCCAGGACAGGAGAGAGGGACCCAGGAGGACCCGGGGATGGGACAGGCTGTGGGTCCCGGGCTGGGCCTGGGGGCAGCGCTGGCCCCGCTGGCATCTTCCACATGCGGATGTGGGTCTGTGTTCCCCCAAGGACGCCAGGACACCGGGGTCGGGGGGCCAGGAGGGGGTTATGCTGATGCAGCTTGGCCTGCAGCTGAGCAGCGTATGGTTCTCTTCTGCTTCCAGTCACCACACTCGGCATTCTTTCGGATCGGACAGTTGAGCAGCGTGGAGCTGGATGATGAGCTTCTGGACCCTGTGAGTGGAATCCTGCTTGACCAGGCCCCTTCCCTGCCTGCTTGACCAGGCCCCTTCCCTGCCCCACCCCAGACAGCCAGGCCCGTTCTGTGGAGCCACAGCCTGGCAGAGGACGGACAGAGAATGCCACACAGGAGGATAGCAGGTGGTGACAGTGCTGTGCAGAGCGTGGGGACAATGCCGTGCACACGGGCCACCAGAGGAGGCTCCCCTGCGGGACCCCATCCCCGAGGCTGAGATGATGAGCGCAGGTGGGGGCACGCACGTCAGGAGCAAGCTGCTGTGTGCAGCCTGGGAGGGCCAGGCGCGGGGCCCGTGGTGGCCCAGGGATGGCATCTCAGGGTGCTGGGCCCTTGGACCTGGGTGGCGTCCCTTCTCCTGCCCCTGTTTCGGGGGTTGAAGTATCCAGCAGTTTCTAGCCTTTTCCCGAGACCCTCCCCCGAGTCGTGCAGTTGACCCCCACCTCGGGAGTCAGCCTGCATCCCCGTGAGGCTGCTGGCACCGCACAGCCTTCGTGTCTTTGTATCTTTGGGAGAACTTCTGGGTCCTGTCACGTTTCTTAACCAGGTTGTTTGTGTTTTTGTGATTGAGCCCTGAGAGGTCTTTGTACACTCCAGACACACATCGCTTGTCGGTTGCAGGATCCGCAGAAATTTCCTCCTGTCCATTACTGGTCTTCTCACTTTATACCGGTGTCCTTTGAAGCACAAACACTGCTAATTTTGACACAGAGAGTCCATTTGGTCTGTTTTTTGTTGCTTGTGCTTTGGGTGTCATAGGTAAGAAACCACTTCTCAGGCCAAGGTCATAAGCGTTTACTCCCGTCTTTCGTGTTCTACAGTTTAGATCTTTGATCTGCTTACCCCTAGTTTTGTACATGATGTAAGATAAGGGTCCAGCTTCGTTCTTTGCACCTGGGTGCCCAGTTTTCCCAGCACCGTTTCTTGAAAAGATAGTGCTTTCCCTGTTGAGTTGTCTCAGCACCATCATTGAAGGTCAGTTGCTGTGACGGGTTTGTTTCTGGGCTCTGAGCCTGTCCCTGTGCCTAGGCGACACTCCTCTGACGCCTCTAGCTTTGTAGGAAGTTTCAGAAGTAGGAAGTTTGAGTCATCCCACTTTGTTCATTTCCTGAAAGAGGTTTTGGCTGTTCAGGATCCCTTGTGTGTTTCTCTGTGGGGTTCAGGCTCAGCTCATCAGTTTCTTCAGAAGCTCCAGCTGGAGTTTAGACAGAGGTGGCGTCGACTCTTAACATCCAGTCTTCTGATCCACAAGCTCAGCATAGCTTCTCATTTGTTTAGGTCTTCTTTTTTTTTTTTTTTTTTAACAATGTGTTATAGTTCCTAGTGTACAGATTTTCACTTGCTTTGTTAAGTGCTTTCTAGAAATAAATTTTATTTTGTAGAGTCTTTTTATGCTGTGGTAAATGGAGTTGTTTTCTTAATTTCTTGTTGGATTATTCATTGCAGGAACATGGAAATATGTTTTTCTAGAGTACTTTTTGGGGTTTTCTACATATCAGACCATGCCACCTGCAAAGAAGAGTTTCACTTCTTCCTTCCTGACCTGAGTGCCTTTCCCTTTCTCTCTTGCCCGATTGCCCTGGAAGAGCCTCCAGGACTGAGCTGAGCAGAGGTGCCCCGGCAGGCACCCTCACCTTGTCCAGCTGAGCAGAGGTGCCCCGGCAGGCATCCTCACCTTGTCCAGCTGAGCAGAGGTGCCCCGGCAGGCATCCTCACCTTGTCCAGCTGAGCAGAGGTGCCCGGCAGGCACCCTCACCTTGTCCAGCTGAGCAGAGGTGCCCGGCAGGCACCCTCACCTTGTCCAGCTGAGCAGAGGCGCCCCGGCAGGCACCCTCACCTTGTCCAGCTGAGCAGAGGCGCCCCGGCAGGCACCCTCACCTTGTCCAGCTGAGCAGAGGCGCCCCGGCAGGCACCCTCACCTTGTCCAGCTGAGCAGAGGCGCCCCGGCAGGCACCCTCACCTTGTCCAGCTGAGCAGAGGTGCCCGGCAGGCACCCTCACCTTGTCCTAGTCTCAGAGGGGCGGTCTCAGTCTCTCAGCCCTGAGCGTGTAGTTACGTGTGGGGCTTCACAGGCACCTTGGTCGGTGGAGGAGGTCCCCCACGCTCTTCTGTCCTGTCAGGTGTTTTCCCTGTGTCTGTTGAGGTGCTCTATGTGGATTTGGTCCTTTATTGAAACAGTATTGGCCTGTTTTTGCTTTTACACCACGTCACCTTCTGCTTGTCCACACGCCCCCAAGTGTCCTGCAGCTCGGTTCCTTCTGGCCCTAACGGCATCACAGACCCACGGGCTGAGGGCTCAGTCCATGAAACAACCCCTTCCCACACCAGTCCAGGCCGCCACCCTGCTCCCATTGACCAGTGCAAATCAGGGTTCCCACGACCCCCTCCTTGCTTCCATAACTTGCCAGAATGCCTCGCAGAACTCAGGGGAGCACTTTGCTTATGTTACTGGTTTACCACAAAGGACACGACTCGGGAACAGCCAGATAGGGGAGACCCCCAGGGAAGGTATGGGAAGGGGTGCGGAGCCCCACACCCTCCCTGGGAGCCCTCTCCCAGCCCTCCACGTTCACTGGCGGGAAGCTCCCTGACCGCTCCGTGTGGGGTTTGAGTGGAGGTCCATGGCGTGGGCAGGACTGGTTGACCCCTGCCCATTGGAGAACAGCTGCGTCTCCAGCCCGCTGGTCCTGTGGTGGTCTTCTAGTCCCAGCCCAGCCCTCTCTCAGCCCAGACTCGCTTGTCACTCAGAGAAGCCAGGTGTCCGGGGCCGGAGCTGGTGCATGGACGAGCGCCCACAGTGGGTGTCCCGTCGCACCACAGACATCTGCCATCTTGCTTTTCGGGGCCAGGCCACCTTGGTTCCTGGAATAACCCACCTGGCAGGTGTCGCGGGGCCTGACCGCCTGCTTCCTGTTGAGGTTCTTCATCTCCACATCCAGCCACATGCCTGGCCTGGCTTTGGGCTCAGAATCGCTGCCCTATGGGGCGCGCGGGCACAGCCCCTTCCTTGTGCCGCTGTGTCCTGACACGTGCTGGGTTGCCAGGCTCTGTCTCTTCCCCACAGGACATGGACCCCCCTCACCCCTTCCCCAGGGAGATCCCACACAACGAGAAGCTGCTGTCCCTCAAGTACGAGGTGGGCCCCCTGCGCCCCGCCCTCCCCCAGCGTGGCCGGCCTGTGCCCACGGGCCAGGGTCGCTCACCACTGTCTGCCGCCCGGTCCGCAGAGCCTGGACTACGACAACAGTGAGAACCAGCTGTTCCTGGAGGAAGAGCGGCGTATCAACCACACGGTGAGTCTGCGGGGGAGCCGGGGCGGGGGCAGGCCTGCGTGGGAGCTGGGGGTGAGCCTGCAGGTGAGCTGGGGCAGGTGAGCCGGGGGGTGAGCCTTTGGGTAAGCCTGCAGGTGAGATGGGGCAGGCAAGCCAGGGGGCGAGCCGGGGCGGGCAAGCCGGGGGGTGAGCCTGTGGGTGATGCGGGTTGCAGGGGGCAGTGTGTCTGTATGTGTGTGTGTCCGTCCATCTGTTTGTGTGAGACCCCGCCGCCTCCCTCCTTCTCCTTCCCGCCCCAGCCCCTCCTGGCGTTCTGGGGTGAGCACTGCCCACGGCAGGGCTCAGGTGCCCATGCCAGCGTCACGTTGTCACCTCTGAGGAGGTGGCGGCCGGAGCATCGGCATCCAGTTACGGCCCTGGTTGGGGGTCCGTCCTCCAGGGCTCCACAGCCTCTGAGACGCCAGTGGGCTGCTCTTCTGGGTCTGGGGGCCCGCAGGGTGAGCCTGTGCACAGTGGAGGTCACAGAGCGGCCCCTGACAACCACACCCGCCCATGGCGACCCGCAGGCTTTCCGGACGGTGGAGATCAAGCGCTGGGTCATCTGCGCCATGGTGGGCATCCTCACGGGTCTCGTGGCCTGCTTCATCGACATCGTGGTGGAGAAGCTGGCCGGCCTCAAGTACAGGCTCGTCAAGGACAGTATCCTTTGTCCGTGGTCACTGGAAGCCAGTGGACCCGCAGGAGGGGTCCCCACCGTGTTCTGCTGTGCGTCAGACAGCGTGATTGGGCGGGGCTACGTGTCTCAGGGTGGGGCTGTGTGGTGACCCCGAGATGCCCATTAAGTGTCCCGTAGGCCAGAGCACAGCCCCCTGGGGAGCGGCGCCCCGTGACCCCACAGCACGTGGCCCTTGACAGCCGCAGACATCGACAGGTTCACCGAGCATGGCGGACTGTCCTTCTCCCTCCTGCTCTGGGCCGCACTCAATGCCGCCTTCGTGCTCCTCGGCTCCACCATCGTCGCCTTCATAGAGGTAGGCGGGCCCGCCGGCCCAGCCCTGCAGGTCTGCTGGCGGAGGGCCGCACTGAGGGGTCACGTGCCCCAGGACCCCCTTTCCTCCCCATGCCCCTTTGCTCGTCCCTGTGGGGGTGTTGGAAGGAGGGGGGGGCTGTGTCCGGAAGCACCTGGGTGCAGTGCAGGGTTCTCTAGGCGGGCAAGAGCACGGGCCCCTTAGTGGGCCCCCTGTCCTGGGACCCCCACCTGCCCAGGGGGCCACCGGGCCCCCTAAGCCCGTGGCATTTACTCCCCTCGGTGGTCACTCTGTGTGGGGGTGGGAGAGGCGAGCAGCCCCCTCCCCCGGTGGATCGAGCCCCACCAGGCACGTCCTCTTGGGCCTGTGGCAGCGACAGTGGCTCGCCTAGCCTGTGGGCTCAGTGCTGCCTCTCCTTCCAGCCGGTTGCTGCTGGCAGCGGGATCCCCCAGATCAAGTGCTTCCTCAATGGGGTGAAGATCCCCCACGTGGTCAGGCTCAAGGTGAGGTGCGAGGCGGCCCCTGGGGGCTCAGGGCTCAGCCCAGGACGCTTCCTTGCCGACTTAGCGGTGTTCTATTTGCCCACGTTCACCTCCACAATTTGCCCAGACTCGCGCTGTCTGCTGTTGACACGCCTCTGTGTGGACGTGCTGGCAAGTTTATGGGAACTTTTTTTGGACGACGACTCCTGGGCATTTCCATGGGGTGGTTGGTGGACCTGGGCCGGGGGTTTGCTGGTGACGTCTCTCCTGCCCTTTCTGGGGATGGGGTGCTCCAGGCAGTCGGGGGTCTGGTCCTTCTCAGGGGAGCAGGGAGCAAAGCCCGAGGACAGAGCGACAGCTGCTCTGCGTGTCTCCTGTGTGGGCGTGAGTGCCTGGGATGGAAGGTCTGAGGAAACGGGTGACAGGGGAACGCCAGCTGCCAGCCCCCCATCCCTGGACGCCTGCCTGGGCCCTGGCCCCCTTTTGGCCTCCTGCCTGCTGGGGTCACGATGAGGTTCCTCTCTGTGTGCAGTTTGTCGCTTGGGTTCTTGACCACGTGTGGCCTGTAATCAGATTTGGCATCTTTTCCTTTGTGTTCCAGACCCTGGTGATCAAAGTGTCTGGCGTGATCCTGTCAGTGGTGGGGGGACTGGCCGTGGGGAAGGTAACGGAACGCGGCTGCCCCAGCCTGCACCCCCTGCCCCTACCCCGTGGGGGCAGGCTGACCTTCAGAGCACACCGTCCTTGCCTTCCAGGAGGGGCCGATGATCCACTCGGGCTCGGTGATCGCCGCGGGCATCTCCCAGGGCAGGTCCACGTCGCTGAAGCGGGACTTCAAGGTGAGTCCCCCGAGTGCCCAAGGCCAAACCCCGGGCAAGGCCCACCTCCCCTGCAGCCTCCTGTCCTCAGCCTCTGGTCCGTGGGGCATCCGGTTGCTCAGTGCTCCGTGCGGAGGTGTGTGTCTGTGTGGAAACGGCGTGTAGCTCTGAGAAGTGTCCACGGGAATGTGGCCCAGAGAGGTCGGGAAGCTCGCGTGTGCGGGCTGGTCCTTCGTGCACAGACCACAGCGTGTGGTCACTCCTGGAGTGGGCAGTTTTCTCTGGACGTCAGTGGGCAAGGAGGCTGCCCGAGACCCTGCTCTGCAGTCCTGCCAGCCGACCCCATGGCTGAGCCCATCCGCTCCCTTCCCTCTTCCCTTCCTCCCTCTCACTTTGAGTCCCTTTTCCCTCTCTCCTCCCCTCCCCCACCCCTCCCCTACCCCTCAGTCTGGGCCCCCTCCCCTGGTCTGAGAGAAGTGCCATCGGAGGCCGGGGCTGAGGCGTCTCTGTTGTCCTGGCCCAGATCTTCGAGTACTTTCGCAGAGACACAGAGAAGCGGGACTTCGTCTCGGCAGGAGCTGCAGCTGGAGTGTCCGCAGCCTTTGGGGCCCCTGTGGGTGAGGAGGGGTGACTGCTGTCCCCCGCTGTGGGGAAGGAGGGTCTTGGTGTTGGGGGACTCTTGCCACTGAGCACGTGGGGCGGGCCTCCCGAGAGCCCCGATGGCCCTCTGTCATGGGCCAGGTGCCCTGGGGGCGGGGGCGGGGGCGGCCATGGGTGCAGGGCTGTCTGGTGGGGCGGTCACCTTAGGGCTGGCGGCTGCTCTTCCAGGTGGGGTGCTGTTCAGCTTGGAGGAGGGCGCGTCCTTCTGGAACCAGTTCCTGACGTGGAGAATCGTGAGTGCCAGGGACGGCCCTCCTGAGGCTGGGCAGCCCTCAGCCCACAGTCCCTCCCCGCTGTCCCCCGCTGGGGCTCAGCTGTGTCCTGCTGCAACACGTTGGTGCTGACAGTGTGCGTCTCTCTGCCTGCAGTTCTTTGCTTCCATGATCTCCACTTTCACCTTGAACTTCGTCCTGAGTATTTACCATGGGAACGCGTGGGACCTGTCCAGCCCTGGGCTCATCAACTTTGGAAGATTTGATACTGAGGTGCCCGCCACAGCACCCCTCGCCCTGCAGCCTTTCTCCGAGGGGGCCGGGCTATGCACTCGAGGCTCAGCCCGAGCAGCTGTGGGGGGAGCCCTTGTCTGTGGGGCTAGGGCTGGAGCTGCCCCAGGAGGGGGTGTCTCGCTTGGCCCTGCAGGTGGGGCGCCCATCAGCCAGCAGTGCTTCGGGGCAGCTCAGGCGTCTGCAGACTGTCGGGCGGCATCACTGAGGCTGATGGCTGGTGCCCTGCAGCGGCTCCCGGAGGCCAAGAGGTCCTCAGTGGCTGGCTCTTTCCCATGACAGGCTGCTGGTGGCCACGTCACCAGCGTCCTCTTCCTCTTTCGTGGCCCCTCACTTGCCCATTTGCAAAACCCTGGGCCGTCCCCAGCCTCCCTGTGAGGAGGCAGGCGGTCTGATCTGCCTAAGTGCCTAGGGTTCCTCTCCTGGGGTCTGTGCCCTGTGGGGAGGCGTAGGGCCCCTGGACATGCCTGGCCTCATCTGAGCAGGGGCCGGTGGTTTGCTCATGGACGCCTGCTCTTGTTTTTCCACACAGACCATGGTGTACGTGATCCACGAGATCCCCATCTTCATCGCCATGGGTGTTGTGGGTAAGGACGGTCGCGGGCTCCAGGCCTAGCCTGGCTGTGGGGTCCAGAGAAGCTCACGGCCCCGGCTCTGCTGGCTCTCCCGGGTGGCGGGGGGGGGCCCACCCAGGGGGACAGCTCCTCAGCTTCCTCACTCTGAGTCCGTGGGGGGGCCCTCCCTCCTCGGGCATCCCCTCTGGCCCCCCTGCCACCTGGGCAGCCTTCCCTGAGTCTCAGACACGTATCTGCTCCTTCCTCTTCCCAGGGGGCATTCTCGGAGCTGTGTTCAACGCCTTGAATTACTGGCTGACGATGTTTCGAATCAGGTGAGAAATAAGTTTTGACAGGTGTGGCCACACGGGGTCTCTTAGAAACAGTCCCGTTCTGTGCTCTCGCCATGCAGTAGCCCTGTGCCCAGTGTGCTCCCTGCCCCCCACATGGCGAGGCACGTGAGGCCTGGCAGGAGGCACGGCCCGTGGACCTGGTGCGGCCCTGGTGAGGTGTGTCGGGCTGCTCGCATCAGCCTCGGTGGTCTGCAGGGGTGTTTGCCAGGCACACTCTGTCTGGCAGAGTTGCTCGTGTCGCTGGGAGAGCCATCCCGGGGGCCTCTGGTGTTTGCGGCCGAGGCGGGGTCTTGGCCTTCTTTCTCCTTGTCCTCTCACTCCGGGAGGCAGCCGAGAGCAGGCAGAAGCCTGGTGCGGGTGGGCAGATGGGCGTGGCGTCCAGGGCGGCCTTCCCGAGTGGCGGGCCCTGTCGCCCTTGCCACCGGCCAGCCCACACTTGGCCCGGCTGTGCGCTCCAGGTACGTCCACCGGCCCTGCCTCCAGGTGGTCGAGGCCACGCTGGTCGCCGCCGTCACCGCCACGGCCGCCTTCGTGCTCATCTACTCATCCCGGGACTGTCAGCCTCTGCGGGGGAGCTCCGTGTCCTACCCCCTCCAGGTAGGCGACCGAGGGGGTGGGGCAGGGCAAGCCCCCAGACGAGGGCAGGCACCTACCTGGCCTCCTGGAGTGGTGGGCTGACGGGGTCTGCAAGGTGCGGTGGTGGGTGTGCAGGGGAGACCCGTGTGCCCACGCTCACCACGGCAGGTTTCACCGCAGCCCCGGTGCCCGCCCACGACAAGCAGGAACCCGGTGGTTCACACACACAGTGGGTCCCCTCCCTGTGGAGAGGGCTGAGCTCTGACGTGCTCCCACATTGCCACCTGAGAGATGCCAGATGGGAAGGGCCACACGTGGCATGGTTCTGTTTACGGGAAACGTCCAGAGCAGGCTCCTTCATAGACGGGAGCTGTTTGCCGGTTGTCCAGGGCGGAATACACACTCACAGGCCTGTCTAGGCCCGCAGCTGGGGCCGTGGGATGGACACACACCACTCTGCTGGGAGCCCCTGCTCAGGTTAAGGCTTCTAGGGGGGCACAGTCTTGCTCAGCCTGAGGGCTGGGCCTAGCACACGCCGGGCACTGACGTCCGCCCAGGCACTGTGGGAGCCTGCTCCTGACACAAGCTCTCGGGCCTCACCTCCTCTCCGAGGCCGCAGCCAGACCCCCCGTGTGTGCTTGTCCCTGATGCCGCCCGGCCCAGGACCACCGCATCCCACTGCCCATCCACTCTCACCCCTTGCAGCTCTTCTGTGCTGATGGGGAGTACAACTCGATGGCCGTGGCCTTCTTCAACACCCCGGAGAAGAGCGTGGTCAGCCTTTTCCACGACCCCCCAGGTACGTGCCCCTGCTCCGAGCTGTCGTTTGCCTGTCCCCTGTAGGCCTGTGCCCTCTGGCCTGTCTGCGCGTGCACAGACGCGGGCAGGGCTGACTGACGCCTTCTGGCTGAGCACCCGCAGCCTTGCTGCAGGGCTGGCTGTACTAGGGCCTGCAGCTGGCAGCCAGTGCCCGGGGGCCCAGCCAGGCTCCCCAGGCTGTCTGGTTCTCTTCCTGGAGGCCATCCTGTCCTTTGTTCAGATGGACTTGCCTCCCAGGGTGGGCTTCCCTCTTGGCTGCTGCCCACAGGGGTCACTCGGTCAGAAGACAGCCTGGGGAGGCGCTCTCTGGCGCTAGAGCCTTGCGCAATCCCATGTTCCTAATGACAGGCTCAGGCTGGATGCAGACCTGCTTCCAGTGCAGTGGTCTTGGTTACCCAGGGGCGAGGGGCCGCCCTGGCCGCTCGGTGCCTGTCTGCAAGCCCTCTGCCTCAGCTCTGGCTGTCGCCCACTGTCAGTGGCAGCCCAGGGCCCCCGCTCCCCACCGCCTGTCCCCTGGGCATCTGGGCTTGTGCCCGAGGGCCGGGCCCTGAGACCCTGCACTGGGCCTCTGAGGATGGGAAGGCTCGGGGAATGGGCTGTGACCAGGGACTCAGCTGGACCACTGGGTGGGCAGTAGCACCCAGGGTTGCGTCCGCGAGGCAGGCCCTGGCCAGCGCCTTGTCCGCAGGCTCCTACAACCCCATGACGCTCGGCCTGTTTACCCTGGTCTACTTCTTCCTGGCCTGCTGGACCTACGGGCTCACGGTGTCAGCCGGCGTCTTCATTCCGTCCCTCCTCATTGGGGCTGCCTGGGGCCGGCTGTTCGGCATCTCCCTGTCCTACATCACGGGGGCTGCGGTGAGTGCGGGTCTTCCGGGCCACAGCCGGGCCAGTGCCCTGGGAGAGCACGGCGGGCCCAGGAGCCCACCGTTGCGGGGGCGGAGCCTGGGGGGTGGAGCTCAGGCCTCAGCCCTGGCGATGCCTCCTGCTCGCCTCCCACCTGCCTCCCCGGGTGGCTTGGCCTTCAGCCTGTGGGCCTTCCAGCTGTATTGCGGTGGTTCAGACAAAACCTTAAAAAGCCATCAGAGGGGTACAGTGGGTCTTCCCTCGCCAGGTTTAAGTCGTGTGGCCCAAGTTTCCTTCGAGACACGGTTTTGGCCTTCGTTACGGTGACTTTCACACCTTTGTAAACTCCTGCCTTGTGGAAGTGAACAGCTGGGCAGCTCCTCACGATACAACGTGTCGTAGAGTTGTATGACCACAACCACCACCGAGTTCCGAGTGTTCTCGTTACCCCAGAAGGACAGCTGTCTGCGCTAGGCAGTCCCGTTTGTGTCCCCGGCCCCGGCAGCCCTAGTCAGCTTTCTGCCTCCGTGGACTACTGCAGAGGCAATGTATCGTGCCTCTGCTGGCTATTGCGGCAATCTGTCTGTGCAGGCGGGCCATCGTGAGCGTTGTGTTTCCACGGCTCGCCCGTGCAGTAGTGCGAGTCGGCTTTTCACTCCTTTCTACGCTTCCTGGTGTGGCCCAGGTGTTTGTGTGTAGACTCCTGCCCACACCCGGCCCCGCCCCAGCGTAGCGCATGCCCGTCTCTCAGGCGGCCAGGTTCACTTGTCCCTGAGTGGTCCCAGTGAGCGTGTTCACAGACTCAGGTGACGCTCGCTCCTGGGCAGTGCGGTCAGTGCAGCCTGGGTGGGTTTGGATCGGGGCTACCACGCCCCCCAGCATCCCGTGTCTTCCCTGCAGGTCTGGGCGGACCCTGGCAAGTACGCCCTAATGGGAGCCGCTGCGCAGCTGGGTGAGTGCTGGCTACCATGTGGGTGTCCCACCCACCTCCCCCCACTCCCCCACCTCCCCCCACCCCCCACCTCCCCCGCCCATCTGGTGCTGCCTTGGGGCCAGGCCGCAGGGTTGGATGGACAGCGGGGTGCTGCACAGGGGACCGTGGGGCTGCTGCCCTACCCGCTCAGTCTCCCCTCCCCCTCCCCCGGGGCAGGTGGGATCGTGAGGATGACGCTGAGCCTGACGGTCATCATGATGGAGGCCACCAGCAGTGTGACCTACGGCTTCCCCATCATGCTGGTGCTCATGACCGCCAAGATCGTGGGGGACGTCTTCATCGAGGTTCGGCAGGGGGACTGGGGGTCGGCGGCTGTGGCGAGGGCGGGCCCGTGGGGGTGGTCCCCAGCAGCCTTGTGCATGGCCCTGCCCACTCTCCCCAGGGCCTGTATGACATGCACATCCAGCTGCAGAGCGTGCCCTTCTTGCACTGGGAGGCCCCTGTCACCTCGCACTCACTCACCGCCAGGTACCCTCCAGGAAGGCCTGCAGGCTGGGCGGGTGCTGGACGCCCTGGGAGGCTTCATCAGCCACATGGTGGGTCACAGCGTGGCTCTTCCCCAGGGAGGTGATGAGCACGCCGGTCACCTGCCTGCGGAGGAGGGAGAAGGTGGGCGTCATCGTGGACGTGCTGAGCAGCACGGCGTCCAATCACAACGGCTTCCCCGTGGTGGAGGATGCTGACGGCACGCAGGTATCGAGCCCCGTGGAAGGCCAGGCCGACACCTGGGCTGACCAGGGCGGCGAGTGGGGGCGGGCTTCTGTGAAGGTGGGCATCTTGCTCTGGGGTTTCTGGTAGAATCCTCTGCTCACACCGCTTTGCCCGTGAGCGAAGTTCCCGTGGTGTGGTGGTTACTGAAGCACCCCAGCGTCTTGTGGTCCCACCTCAGGCTGCACCCCAGCCGAGGAGTCAGGGCTGACTGTCGGGGTCCTAACAGGATGTGCAGCCACGCTGCCTCTGGCATCTGGGCCAGGGGCCAGAGTCTGCTTCTTGCCCGCACTAACACAATGACCTCTCGGCACCTCATGGTCTGGGTCCTGCCGCCTCTCCTGGGCGTTTGGGGACCAGCAAGCCTGCCTGGGGAAGTGCCTGCTGCATGGCTAGTGCCCGTGGGCTGTCGGCATCACCCGGGAGCCTGGCTGGAGCCCCCAGCTGTCTTGGCGCTGGCGGCCAGTGGCCCAGACGGGCGGGTGGGTCCCAGGGCTCCTGCAGATGAGGCATTTCTTGTGCAGCCAGCTCGGCTCCAGGGCTTGATCCTGCGCTCTCAGCTCATCGTCCTACTCAAGCACAAGGTAGGCCATCGGGTGGCCCAGAAGCCAGGCGGGGCCCTGGGCTCTGAACCTCCAGCACCCAGTGCCCGCTCCAGCACCCAGTGCCCGCCCCACCGTCAACCTCGCCTCCCGCAGGTGTTCGTGGAGCGCTCCAGCATGGGCCTGCTGCGACGCCGGCTGCGGCTGAAGGACTTCCGTGACGCCTACCCACGCTTCCCCCCAATCCAGTCCATCCACGTGTCACAGGATGAGCGGGAGTGCACCATGGACCTGTCTGAGTTCATGAACCCCTCGCCCTACACGGTGCCCCAGGTACTGCTGGGGGGTATCCTGCCCCGTCCCCTCCCGGGTGGGGCGGGGCTGGCGGGTGAGCTGAGGCCGTGTCCATGTTGCAGGAGGCGTCCCTCCCACGGGTGTTCAAGCTGTTCCGGGCCCTGGGCCTCCGGCACCTGGTGGTGGTGGACAATTGCAATCAGGTGAGGGGGGCCCACTGTCCCTGGCCTGCCTGCCCACCCCCAGGGCTCCCCCAGGCTATGCCATCCCCTGCATGCAGGGCAGGAGCATCCATAGAGGGAACGCTGGACGTCATGACCCGGCCTTGCTTTCTCAGGTGGTCGGGTTGGTGACCAGGAAGGACCTCGCCAGGTACCGGCTTGGAAAGGGGGGCCTGGAGGAGCTCTCTCTGGCCCAGACGTGAGGCTCTGGCGCCTGCACCTCCCCCAGGGCCCTGCCCCACTCCCTGGCAGCAGATCCAGTGACCGCAAGACGTTGGGGATGGCCTGGCCAGTGTGTGGCGCACATGGACGCTCTGTGTTCTCAGTGTTCCCTCCCCCAATCTCACCCCTGGGGTCCCACACCCAGCCTCCTGTTCCTGATTCTTTAGGAATCTGTGCAACTGCTGTTTTCTTCCCAAGAGCCCGTGAGCACGCATGTCTGCGTGTGTGCGAGGGGACAGCTGGCGAGCAGGGGCCCGTGGGTCTGAGTGCTGCAGCCCCACGACGGGCTGGTTCCTAGGCCTGCGCCCTGAGCACCACCAGCGGCTGCAGCAGACACCCCTGGCCCTGGCCCTCGGGCCTCGGCTCGGTTGGTGGCCGTCAGGTTTTGGGTCTGGACAGAGACCCGAACTGGAGGCACAGAGGCGAAGGCTTGGGGAGCAGGACCACCCTGGAGCGCAGACCCCAGAGCCGGACTCCTAGACTCACCTCTGCAGCCCTGGCTTCACCCCCCTCAGTGCAGTGGGGTCTGCGCCGGGGTCTGGGCCCAGGGGGAGACCTGAGACCCTCGTTCAGGCCCGGACCCCCGAGTCAAACCACGCCTCTGTCACCACGCCCTTGTGGACACCGCTGGGAAGGCGGATCTTCTTGGCACATGGCGCCCCAATGGCCCTGAGTGATACTCTATAGCAGCTCTGCTTCCAGGATTGGGGGCAGGGGCTTTCTGGGATGAGTCAGCGAGCCCAGAGCAGGGACGCACCCTTCCCAGGCCGGGCAGGCCCAGAGCTGGGATGCTGTGTCCCTGAGGCCCCACCGGACTTTTCTTCTGCAGGGACTGGCGTCCCTGACCCACTCTGGTGGCAGCCATGGATGGCTCTGTGGTGGGTTGGCAGGCGTTCCAGCTGTGTTTCAGCCCCTTTAAAGGGGGTGGGGCCTCAGAAGGTGGCTCTCTTGCTGGTGGGGAAGCCCTCCGTGGGGGGCACGGGGGTCTGATTGTGGGGATCTGAATGGAAGAAATAAAGGAATGGTACTGATGACCGTTGTCAGCTCCTTGTTCCCACCCAGTGTGGACCCTGATGCAGCACCCAGGATTCACTGGCTCACAGGGGTGGAGGTGGGGGATACCCCAGTGGGGACGCCCGTGAGTTGGGGATGCAGGTGAGGGACTCAGAGACCCGTGGATGGGCAAGTGCCTGGGGCCACCCCATGCTCCAGGGAGGGTGGGCCCTGGCCACCACATCCTTGTCCACATTCCTGGGACCACCGCAGAGCCCTTGGAGAAGGCTGTCTTCCCTCCCTTGCCTCCCGACTGCGGCCCCGGTCCCCACACTCGGGGGCCCCCAGGCCACGGCTGCTTGGTCGGGGTGCGGCCCCTAAGCCACCCTGTCCCTCACCTGCCGGCCTCCAGGGTGTGTGATGTGGCTGCAGGGCGTCGGGCTCCCTGGGGAGGGGTTGCCTTTGACACAGGCACACCTTGTAACACACAGGGGGACCACCTGGGTGGGGTGAGGGGCCCGAGTGTCCACACGGGCCTGAAGCCAGATGTGGCCCCCCTGGCACCTGGCTGCAGGCTGAGACACAAGGAGAGCGCGGGCGCCATCCCCAGTCGCCGGGCATTGACGTCGAGCGAGGGGCTGGGCGGCGTGTTAGTTACCTGCTTTGAGTGGATTGCAGGTCCGCTTGGCCGGCCCTTTCTCGCGGGGCTGTGTCTGCCCTGCGGCTGCACCCTCCAAGTGGCCCTGCCCCGGCCTCGCCCCATCGCCCCTGTGGCCCCGTGCCCTTGGCCTGGCCACCCCTCCCACCGAGTGTGGTCCTGGCCTCCAGCCTCCCCGCTTGGGCTCCCTGACCAGAGGATGGGTGATTGCTTCCAGGCCACCCCTCCCACCAGGCTAGGGGTTCCCTGGCTGACCCAGCGGCCAGCAGCCACTCCCCCGACGGGCAGAGGGGCGTCCCTTCGGGTCCATCTGAGAGTGGGCAGTTGGGGCGGCCTCGCTGGGACAGGGAAGCTGAGGGCTCGGGTTCCACCGGCAGTTGGGCCGTGAAGTCAGGAGGTTCTGCTGAGGAGAAGGTTCCGGCAGAGCCCCGCTGTCCTCCAACCTTGGTTTTGTCCCAGAAGGAGGGATGTGAGGGCAGGGGCAGCCTCTTTGCGCCCCACGTGCTCCCCTGACCCTGGAGCTTCTGGCTCTGACTCCCCACTGTGCCCTCTGCCCCTCACCCTCACCCCCGGGTCCGGATCTGGGCCGCCGCGGGGCGCGAGGCCCAGGCCTCCTAGCAGCAGGCCGGCCACAAGCAGGGCTGCAGGTGAAGCTGTGAGTGGCGGCTGGAGCTAGAGGGACTGTCTGGGCAAGAGCTTCTGTGTCCCGTGGGACCCCCGGCTACCCTCACAGCCCTGGCGGCCTTGGGCTGGCAGCCACTGTCCTGCTTCTGCTGTCCAACGCTGTGTGTCCTCAAGTGGGGCCTGGACCTCTCTCAGCCTGAGCTTCCTGTGTGGACGGCGGGATCCAAGCCCTCCCTGAGCCTCGCTGTGTACCCAGTGGGATGAGCCACGGTGAGCGCAGTGGGTGCCTGCGGCAGGGTCTGGGGTCCATCTGGGAGCAGCTCCCCGGTCAGCCCCAAAGGCGAACCCCAAGGCACCTTCTCGTAGAGTGGACAGACAGCAGCCCCTCATCCGAGGCCTCACCGCCCTCCCAGCTGAGCACCGTTGCCCCAGAGGACCTGGGGCTCCTGGAGGAAGAGCTGGCCAGCCCCGAGCCCCTGAGTCCGGAGGAGGTCTCGGAGAAGGATGCGTGCAGTCGCCTGCAGTCCGAGGCCTCTGACCTGGAGCAGGGCACCCTGAAGCGCTGGAAGCAGCTGGAGCAGTGGTGAGCCCCTGGGGCAGGCGAGGGAGCCTCATGGTCAGTACCACCGCCCCACACAGACGGCCGACTCGGCCTGCTCCTCGCCCCCCAGGGTAGCCGACCTGCAGGCTGAGGTGGCGTCCCTGCGGGGACACCGGGCCCGCTGTGAGCATGCCACGCTGAGCCTGCTGCGGGAGCTGCTGCAGGTGCGGGCCTGCCTGCAGCTGCAGGACACACAGCTGAAGAGGCTGCAGCTGGAGACACGGCGGGTGGCTCCAGCCCCCGAGAAGGAGGCTGTCCAGGTGGGGCGTGTCCCGAGGCCTGGGGGCAGCGCCTCCCCAGAACCTGAGCCCCACTCAGCCCAGGCCCAGCACCCCGACAACCCCCGGGGTCGGGCTCCGAGGCCCCGGCTGCACTCAGCCCGTGTCTCCGCCTCGCAGCTCCCTGGCCCACAGCAGCAGAATCAGATGCAGGCTCTGGACAAGAGGTACCCCCCCGTACCCCCCACTCACAGAACAGGCCTGGGGGAGGGAGAGGGCCTTTGGGGAAGCAGCCGCTGCTGCCCGGCCAGCGTGGGCCCCAGCCCCGGGCTTTGGTTCCCTCCAATGTGGCGTCTTCTCGGGTTAGCAAATCCATCCACAGCTCCTCTCCGGAAGGCCTGGTTGCTGGAGCCCGGGAGCCCAGGAAGGGGGCTGAGGCTTGGCCAAGCCCCCACCCTGAAGGCTGCCCAGCCTGCTCCTGGCCACTGGGCGGGGCCCCAGGCAGATGAGCCTCTTGTGTGCCAGGCTGGTGGAAGTCCGGGAGGCCCTAACCCAGATCCGGAGGAAGCAGGCACTCCAGGACTCCGAGCGGAAGGGCGCTGAGCAGGAGGCCAGCCTCAGGTGGGCCCCTCGGGAGGCGGTCTCTGGACCTGATAAGTGGTCGTTGGGGCGTCCCATGGCAGGGCAGGTGTCCCCCCGCCCTGGGTGCCAAGCTGCTGGTTGACAGGAGGCCTCAGAACCCCTGTGGACACTCTGTGGGGAAAAGAGACTTGAGCCCAGGGTCCCCACCCCACCCCTCCGCCGTCATCGCGCTCACAGGGAGCCCAGCTCTTACCATCCCGGAGTGGGGGCGCAGGGGGAACACGCGCTGGGCTTCTGGCCTCTCGAGAGCGTTTACCCCGGCGGGGTCAGACCCCCTGCTCTGCCAGCCCATGGATCAGTCTCCACCCCCTGGATACAGGCTCAGGCCTGAGAAGGACTTGATGTCCAGGCCCCCGCAGCATCCCTGGGGCACCCCAAGGCCCTCCGGCTGGCTGGGCTGCCGTCACCTACAGCCATTGCCCCCAGGCTGTCCGAGCTGACTGGGAAGCTGAAGCAGGAGGAGCAGGACCGCGAGATGGCCTGCGGGGCCCTGCAGAAGAGCCAGGAGGAGGCGGGCCAGAAGGTGGACCATGAGGTGACCAGGATGCAGGTACCCAGGAGGCCCACGCTGGGCCCAGGCATCTGAGCGGCCGACGAGCTGCCAGTGAGCTGGCCCACACCGGATCCCTCCCAGCCGGCGTCTCCTCCGTCAGCGGGCTCTTCCTTTCCCCGGCTCTCCTTTTGGTTCTGTCCACGTGTTTGGACCTGGACCAACCCCCAAGACCCACGCTGTGCACTGTGGTGGCCACTGGCCATGGGGGTCTCTGCATGTCGGCTCCTTGGTCATACGAGCCAGGCCACAGTGCCCTGTGGCCACCTGTGGTCAGCGCCTACTGCCACGGTCACGGCCACGAGACAGAGCACTTCCTCCCCTACAGAAAGTCCATCACGAGCGCCTCCCCGTCCCAAGGGACCAGCCCCTGGATCTGGAAACAGAAGCTCATACCCTGAGGCCCTTCCCCACCCTCCACCCCCGCACATGGACATGCATATCCCGGTAGGCCCGCTGCTGGGCCAGTGCGCGTGGCTTAGAAGGTAGGGCTGGGGCCGTGCACTTCTGGCCTAGCCTTTGCAGCTCTGCAAATAGAGACCAGGCCCCGCACCACGTCCCCAGCTGCTGCTTGCATAGCTCAGCTGCCCTGCTGCCTGCCGCCCCTGCGTGGCCCTGTGGGAAGGTGGTGTGCTGGCCCCATCGACAGGCAGGCGCTCCGGGCAGTGTCGGGGCCCAGGGTTCCCCATGCCTGGCTGGCCCACCGCCTCCGTAGTGTGCCCCAGGGCACTGAGTGGGCTCCTCGGCCTGTGGTCGTCTGTCTACTGTTGCCCACGGCTGCTCTGGCGCAGGAGCCACGAAGCTGGAGGGTTGTGACAGAGACCCTGGGCCCATCGACCCGAATGTCTGCCTCTTGGTTCTTTGCAGAAGCAGCTGAGCCCGGCTCTAGGTCAGCTTGCATGGGGCAGGGAGGCACGTGCCGGCCAGGCACACCTGCCCTGGACTAGGGGCGGCCCTCCCGGCCTTAAAAGGAGAGGGTGCCTCGAGCCTGTGGGCGTGTCGGGGGGCGGCGCTGGGCGGGGCTGCACCCAGACCCCTGGTGAGGCAGGAAGGGAACAATGGAGGGAGAAAGGGGAAGGGCCTCCTCCCTGGGCCCGGGGGCAAGGGCAGGCAGTGTACGAGCGAATGTGTGTGTGTACATGTGTTTGCGTGTGTGCATCCATGCTCAAACGGGCACCAAGCTCCTGGCAGGGGTGGGATAGGTGGCTGGTCTGCAGCGTCCCTTGGCCCGGGGGTCTGGGGGTCACTGTGGGGACCACGTGTGTCCTGGGCCCCTTCATAGCCCTTGGGGACCAGGGCCCCGCCTGCCCACCTGCCCACCTGCCATCCTCTGGAGGGCGTGACGGGCCCGGCTCTGCAGGTGTGGGGACCAGGGCTGCCTCCGACAGAGAAGGCTGGGGAGAGCACAGCATGGCACTGTGGGCGAGGGGGCGGACGTGGGGGATGCCCACTGCCATGGTGACCACATGGACCCCGCCCGCAGGCCCAGATGACCAAGCTGGGGGAGGAGATGAGCCTCCGCTTCCTCAAGAGGGAGGCCAGGCTGTGCGGCTTCCTGCAGAAGAGCTTCCTGGCCCTGGAGAAGGTGGGCGCCTGTGGGGGTAGTGGGGGTGGCCATGCCCCTCACGCCCCAGGCTCATGGCCACTGGCCGCTGCAGAGGATGAAGGCCTCGGAGAGCGCGCGGCTGCGGGCGGAGAGCGCCCTACGGGAGGAGCTGGAGGGCAGGTGGCGGCAGCTGCAGGAGCTGGACACGGAGCGCGTGCGGGCCCTGCAGGGGCAGTGCCAGGTGGGGGAGGGGCAGGGCCAGGGGGAGGGGCAGTACCAGGTGAGGGGGCGGTGCTAGGCAAGGAAGGTGGGGACGTTGCCAGGCAGCAGGGAGGCGCAGGCCCAGTGAGGGGGACGGGCAGTGCCAGGTGGGTGATGGAGAGGCCAGGGGGGTGGCACAGCATGTGCGGGCCCTGTGGGGGCAGCGCCAGGTGGGCAGTGTGCCAGGCCCCCTCCACCCGGCAGCAGGAAGAGTGCCACCTCCTGGAGCAGTGCCGGGGCCTGGACAAGGCCGTGGTCCAGCTGACAGAGTTCGTGCAGCAGAACCAGGTGTCGCTCAACCGCGTCCTCCTGGCTGAGCAGAAGGCCTGGTGGGTGTCCGAGCGGGCCCTCAGGCAGGGCAGGTGTCCTCCTAGCATGGTGCCCCAGGGCAGAGGGGCGGCCTTGTAGTGGGGGCTCCCCTCAACACCCCAGCCTGCTTCGCAGGGTGCTCTGAGTGGTAGCAGAGGACACAGCCCAGTCCAGTAGCCCCTGGGATGACGCCCATCATCTCGTCCCTGGGGCCTCCTGGAAGGCTCTGAAGCCAGTGGCCCTAGTCCAGTGCCCGGGGTGGGGGCCAGCCTTGGCTGGAGGTCAGTCTCTCTCAGTGACACCCACCCCCAGGGATGCCAAGGGGCAGTTGGAAGACAGCCGGGCTGGGGAGCTGGCCACCTACCTGCAGGAGAACCTGGAGGCTATGCAGCTGGCCGGCGAGCTGGCCCAGCAGGAGACGCAGGGCGCCCTGGAGCTGGTGAGGCCGCTGGGCAGGGGGCGGGCTCACAGGGTCCCCCTTCCAGGCGGGCGGCACACTCAGCCCCACCCCCTGCAGCTCCGAGAGAAGAGCCAGGCCCTGGAGGTGTCCGTGGCTGAGCTGGTCAGGCAGGTGAAGGACCTGAGTGACCACTTCCTGGCCCTGAGCTGGCGGCTGGACCTGCAGGAGCAGACGCTGAGCATGCGGCTGCGGGAGGCGAGTACCCGTCCCGCCGCTCTGGCAACTGGCCCCACGGCCCCGGGCCCAGAGCGCACGGGCTCCACAAAGCTGCCAGCACAGCAGCCTCCTCCCAGGGGTTCTTTGTCTTCTTTTTCTAACAGCTTTATTGAGGTTCAGGGCACACAACAGTCCACCTTTTCAGAGTGTGTAATTCCGTGGTTCTTCGTGCGTTCGGAGCTGTACAAGCACTACCATGGTCACTTCTAGAACCTTTCCTTCCTCTCTGAAGGAAACCCCGTGTGTCCGTGGACACTCCCAGCCCCAGGCAAGCACTGATCTGCTCCCTGTCTGTGGATCTGCCTGCTCTGGACGTTTCACATAAGTGGGACCGAACACCCCGTGGCCTCTGTGAGCATCTCTCACTGAGCATCTCTCACTGAGCGTCACGTGTCTGGGGCCCATCCGTGCTGTGCGTCAGCACCCGCCTCCTTTTCTTGGCTGTGACATCTCGCCGTGGACAGACCGCAGCTTATCCACCTGTCCGCTGATGGGCACTGAGCTGCTGCCCTTCGGATGCCCTCAGTCCTCCCGTGAACACACGTGTGCACACATGATCACCCTTCGGCGGTGGGGCGGATGTCTGTTTTCAGTGCCTGTCTACACAGGCTTGTGAGCCACTGGGGCAGGGAGCCAGGCCTGCCGTGTGCCAGGCCAGGCTATGTCCAGTTAGTGTGGACCTGCTCAGACCTAAGGAGGGTGCCCCAAGCCCTCCAGGAGCTCTGCTGTGTGGGGGTGACTGTGTCGGGTCTGGGTACGTGTCCATCTGTCCGCCCCTCCCCCCTCCCACTCCCTCTGGGCTCTGGCCCTCACTGGTGCCCCCCCCAGACACAGAGTGAGTGGGAGGTTGCAGAGCAGCGGTGGCGGGAAGGCCTGACGCGGTGTCGAGAGGAGGCAGAGGCGCACCTGCGGGAGGTGCAGGAGCGAGTGGACCAGCTGCCCCAGCAGGTGGGTGTGGGCCAGGCGGCCTCCCCTCCCACTGTGCCAGGCCGTAGCTGCCCGCCCGCTCCACGTTTCAGATAGAGGCTGTCACCGACAAGTGCGTGCTTCACAAGAGCGACTCGGACTGCAAGATCTCTGCCGAGGCCACAGCCAGGTGAGGCCCGGCTCCGACACGGCCAGCAGGGCCTTCGGGGCGGGGCTGCCCCCCCAAGCAGGGCACAGTTGTCTTAGCATCACCTGCGGCCTCCCGGGTCTCCTGACGGTGGGCGTCCTCCCCAAGCCCCTGCCTCTGTGGCTGCCCCAAGCCCTTCCCAGCCCCACCTGGCCCATCTTTGGGCTTGGGTCCTGTTGGGGGTTGCCTTCCCCCTGTCACCTCCTGGGGACCCCCCGGTGCCCACCAGAGAGGTGGCAAGGCTGAGCACCCCTGCCCCTCCCAGGGCCTCCTCCCTCCACCGCCCTGTGTGCCCCCGTGGGCTCTCCCAGAGCCCAGCAGCCCCACCTCTGTGCCCACAGAGAGCTGGCGGTCGAGGCCGTGAGGCAGGAGCTGGCTGCCCTGCTGTCCTCCGTGCAGCTGCTCAGAGAGGGCAACCCCGGGCGCAAGATCGCCGAGATCCAGGGCAAGCTGGCCACGGTACCCAGGGCCTGGCACACTTGGCAGGGGCCGGGGCCACGCAGACCTCCCCCCACCAGGGAGGCTCAGATCCAGGACAATGTCTGGCGGGTGGGGCAAGGCCCATGGAACCAGCCGTTCTGCTGCTGGCTCTGCATACCTCAGCCTCTGAGAGTACCAGTAGGGGCTCCTACATGGACCTTCAGATGCTGGGGCACGTCCACAGTCACAGGGGAGAGAGCGGCCCTGAGAACTGCCGAGTCCCGCCTTGTCACTGGGCACAGTGATGCTGCCAGCTTCCACCCAGGGGCCAGGACCCTCTCGTGGGAGAGCCTCCTGCCCCAAATGGCTGGGGTGGGGCTGCCGCCCGGGGCTGCAGACTCCCTGCGTCCGTGCGTGGCCATGAATGGAGGGCCGTGTTTAGTTTCAGAACCAAATGATGAAATTGGAAACCAGCATCCAGGACAACAAGACCATCCAGAATCTCAAGTTTAATACAGAAACCAAGCTGGTGAGAGGCGGCACCCGTGCTGGCCGCTCCCGCCCCCCAGGCCTGCAGGGGGGCCGCCCGTGCCTTCCTCTGTGCGGGGCCTGACGCCCTGCTGCCCTCACCACCCCCAACCCGGCCACCTCCTAGCTCTCCTCTCTGCGCAGCCGTTTGTCTGTCTGCGTGTCTGGCCCAAGCCGCATTTCCCGGCAGATAAGGCCCGGGTTTGTCCAGAGGGAGATAATCCCCGCTGACAGGCCCCTGTCTGGTCCGACTCCCGCGTCCACAGCGCACGGAGGCAATGGCCACCCTGCAGGAGAGCGTGCTGCGTCTGTGGAGCGAGGAGGGCCCCTGGACCCCGACACTGAGCAGCAGGAGGGGCCCCATGTCCCTGGGGCGGCAGCAGCTCTTCATCAAGGACGTGGCCCCTGACGACGTGGTCCCCATGAATCGCTGGGGCGTGTATCAGGCCGTGAGGTGGGCAGCAGGAGCCACCTTCCAGAGCGCCTGCAGATCCGGGTTCAGGGGAGGCCGCAGGGCAGGGGATGGAGGTGAGCCCCGGGCGTGAGCCGTGTCTCGGGCAGGTGGCTACAGTGGAAGGCGGCTCTCGTGAACCTGGCAGCCCGGCAGATGTCCAGGAGCGCGGCCTTGGAGAAGCCCCTTGTCCAGAAGCCTGCCCGCCAACTCTCATCCCTACCTATTCCCCAGAAATAAACGTGCCGGCCCCATTCCTGTGCGAGTCCAGAGTTCCCTCCCGGGGGGGGGCAGGAGGCCCTGGGCAGAGAAAAAAACCGAGAGGGTCTTTCCGAGACTCCCAGAACCCCTGTTCCAGCCAGAGCCACCAAGCCCAGGCCCCACAGCTCCCCAGGGCCTCCTGCCCACAGCACCACGCCCCCCTGGGCCTTCGCTCCACACCGAGACGGCGCCCACTTCCCGCCCCACCAGAAAGCCCTCGGCCCAGTAGCTGGCCTTGGCCTGCCGTGGGCACCGCAAGGAGGGGCCACCCTGGGGCCAGCCGAGCGGGCAGTGCAGAGGGTGGCCCTACACCGCTGGCTGGAACCTTGGGGGCTGGCCTGGGGGACATGGGACTCACCCACAGCATGTGGACTCAAGCCCCCACCTCCGAGGGGCTGCAGCTCCTGCCCTGCCCTCCCTCCTGTGGGCAGAGCCCCTGGGCAGGTCCGGCCCACCCCTGCCCTGGCCTGGGGAACCCCCACCTGAGCTGGTCCAAGTCCTGGTGGCCGCCGTGGCTGGGGGTCCCCTGGCTCCTTCCAGTTCAGCAGGAAGGTGAGTCTGGATGCCTGGAGCCCTCGGTTCACCCCCACTGACCCTCGACTGATCACTAGGCCTCGGCCAGCTGCACCCCCTCCAGGCCCGGGGCACCCGTGCCCAGCAGCTCGGACCCGGCCTCTGCCGACCAGCTGGCCAGCAGGTCACTGAAGTCAGGTGTGCCGGGGTGCAGCAGGCCCAAGGGGCTGGGTGCCGGCTCCCTCCAGAAGGATGGGGGCAGCTTCCTCTGGGTCATTGGGGTGATGTGGCCGTACTTGCGCTCCAGCCTGAGTCGCCGCCCACTCACTGCCTGGGCACCAGGGCACTGCCGCAGCCCATAGTCGAAGAGCTCGGCCAGGGGCCCCAGCAGCGGTGGCCCATCCCTACCAAGGCCTGGCCCGTGCGCCTGCCCCTCGGGGCATCCTGGGGAGCAGCCCCCGGGCTCGGTGGCCTCACGGTTTTCTGGGGGGGTGCTGCGGGCTGGGCGCACCAGATCGGCGCAGGAGAGCTCCCTGGCCAAGCTGCTGGCCGGGCGGCCGTCAGCGTAGATGTCACAGGCGTCAGGGTCCTGCCCCCGGTCCTTGCGGCCGAAGTACCGCTGGATGTCGCCGCTGATGAGCTCCGAGAACCGCAGCAGCTGCAGCGGAGTCTCCGGGCTGCTGGGGTCCAGGGGGGGATCTTCGGGGGCCCAGCCTGGGGTGCAGAAGTTTGGGCCATGGCCCTCTGGCCCCTCGGCCTCCAGCTCCTCCTCTTCACCCTCCTCCTCCTCAGAAGTATCTGGGGGCTCCGGGACTGGGGACAGGAAGGGCTGGAGGGCCGGCAGGGGCAGCCGGAAGTCACAGAGCGGCCGGATGACCCCCGCGGCCATCTCCTCCTGGATTGTCAGGGCAGCGGGTTCCGGCTGTGGAGGAAGGAAGAGAGGGGACAGGGTAGCAGGCGGGGACCCCAGCCGAGCTAGGGGAACGGCCACTGCAGGCTTGGGGCGGGTGCCGAGCTCGGGGACGGCTGATGTCTGGGGAGAGACGAGGTGGTGGCCCGCGGGTGGGTGGGCGCGGCCGGAGGGGGCGTGCGGGCCACGGTCACCCCGAGGGGGCGGGTTCATCCTGCCCTGTGGGCTGGGGGCCTGGCGACAGTGCCACTGAAACAGCACCTCAGAGACGGGAGTGGGCCAGGGGGCAGGGAGCCAGCTGGGCTGGGCTGTGGGTGGCTTTGGGGTCTGGAGAGCAGAGCGCTGTCGCAGCGCAGGGTCGCTGTGGCCCTTGACACACAGGCTGGCTGACGCGGCATCTGCCCCGGGGCGGGGTGGGAGCGGGGGACCCCTTTGGTGGCCCCCATGAGTGTCTGTGGTTGGCAGGGTCCCCCCGTCCCTGAGGTGCCAGTGCTGAGCCCAGGAGGCCGGGCCTGGCCACCTTGACCCAGCTGTTCTGTCCCTTGAAGTCTGGGGGATTCAGGGGCTGTGACGGTGACTCTGGGGGGCCTTTGGGGGAAGACAGAGCCATTTCTCCACCCCTACCACCCCAGGCTTCCCTGTGCTCTCTGGTTCGGGGTCACCTCGAGTGTTCCTAGCCTGAGGCTAGGTGTGGGGAGGTGGTGCAGGCAGGACTGGGCAAGTCACTGACAGGTTGCAAGCCAAGGGGGGCTGCGGGCGGGGTCGGGGGTGCAGGGAGCTGATTATGAATGTGGGAGGCCCCCACCCCGGGACAGGCCAAGCTCCTCTGCTTCAGGGAGGCAGGTGGGCCAACCCTTGGCCAAGAGGCCTCCTGGTGGGCGCCCTGGCAGGGGGCAGGAAGAAAGGGAAGGGGGTTCAGAGACGGAGGAGGTCCCAGCTTCAGGAAACCACGCTGTGCGTGGGGGAGGGGCGAGGAGTCGGAGTCAGGGGAGCTCCCCTCTGCTGCCCCCTGCCCCTGCTGTCTGCTCACAGTTCTGGGGTCTCTATTCCCCGCCTGGGTGTCCCGTGGCCCCAGTGCTGGGGTACGGATGGCCGCTGGTGGGGAGCCGAGCCTCGGGTGTCTGTCTCCCCCTGGCCTGGTTTTGTCCTCAATGGCCCAGCCCTCCCCACCCTGCTGGTGACCCCTCCCCGTGGGTGGATGGTCTGCAGAGACCACCTGGGCAGAGGAGCCCACAGTCTTCTTCTGCCACCCGCGCCCACCCACCACCCAGCCTGGCTCCTACCTGCCGCGGCCTGCAGCTCCCACTGGGCAGGCCCACCTCCACCTGGGCTCAAGCGTTTATAGCCGAGCTCCGTGGCCGGCCAGGCCAGCAAATATTTGATGACTGCATTGTCATCGCAGACTGGGCAAATAGAGCCCGTTTGCTTTAGCGCCCGGCAACCAGGGTCCCGCGGGGGGAGCCTCAGCCTGCCCGGGGACGGTGGAGTGTTTGCCGCTCGCCCAGCTGGCTCACACCCGGCCGAGGACCCTTATCTCAGCGCTGATTGGGGCCCAGACCCAGCCTTGTCAAATAGGCGGAAAATTAAATTTCATGCTATTTTGACTTCTGGAGTAGCCTTCTCTAGAGGACATCCTGCCTCCGCAGCGTCCTGGGTGAGCAGGCTCTGGGCCAGGGACCACCAGCCGGGCTGCTCCCGCCACCTCCCACCGCTCCAGAGCGGCAGGTGCACGTGCGGCAAACCCTGAGGAACCCCCGCCACCCCCGGGGCGCCACCCTTGGCACCTGCTTCTCTGGCATCTGGGTCCTCCTCTGAGGGACGTGGTAGCCCCTTCAGCCCCGGGGGTCCCGCCCAGGGGTGTCCTCCCCGCGTCTCCAGGGCGGTTACAGTCGACACCGCGAGCAGGACCCCAGAAGGCCTGGACCCCGCCAACCCCCGCCCAGGATCCAGGCCCGGACCCCAGCATCTTCGCGGGCCGTCCTCCCTGCCCCCTCCATGTGCTGCTGCACTTGCGTCTGGGGCCGCCCAGCCAGTTCCCAGCAAACCAGGGGGCTGAACAGAGCTGGGGGAGCCTCTCACAGCCCTGGAGGCCAGAAGCCTGAAGTGAAAGGTCCTGCCCAAGGCTCTATCGAGGAGCCCACCCGCCCTGCTCCCTCCTGATCCCAGGCTCCCAGCCTCCCAGCCTCCGCTCATCGCAGGGCCACCCCACCCCACCCTGTGTCATGTCCGAGTTTCCCTGCTCTTTCGAGAACACCTGTCGCAGGACTGAGGACCACTCCAGTCCCTCTGACCTCGCCCCGCTGACTCTCCTTCCATGTGAGGTTCCCTTCTGAGGTCCATGTGGACACGGTTTGGGGGACACTGTTCTGCCTCGTCACCCACCACATGTGGGCATAGCTGGGTGCTTTTCTCCCGGACAGCACCCCCAGTGCTGGCTGGGGGTCTCCCAAAGCCACCGCTGCTTGGGGGGCCAGGTTCTCAGCATAGGACAGCAGCCCCTCCCAACCTGGCATGTGCCCGGCCCCCGGGCCCCACGGTCACTCATGGCCCGAGATCTCCCTCCGGCTGCAGGCCTTACCTGTCCACCCCCTCCCTGGGCCCTTCAGCTCCAGGCTCCACCGCCCTCTGCAGGGGGCTGCTCCCTTCCCATCCCACAGGGGTCCTAGTGGGGACTGTGGGGGGACTTGCCCTGCTGAAAGCTGCCAGTCACTTCTCCGCCACCTGGAGGGTCCAACGCCTGCCTTCAGGACTGGCTTTGGCTTTGGGGGAAATGACAGGAAATGCAAAGTTCTACCCTAGGGACGCAACCCGCGCCCAGGCCAGGCCGGTGACCCGCCCCGCGGGGGCCTTCACAGCAGCCAAGGGAAGCTGTGGCATGGGGTCCAGTGGCTGCCCAGGGTGGCTGGGACCCCAGGGTCCCTCTCTGCCCAGAAACAGCCCCAAGGAGTGCCCTCCGTGACCGACCCAGGCCTGGACCCCAGCATCTGCCCGGACCCCAGCTGCAGTTCCCTGTCGGGAACAACCAGGGCCCGGGCCTGGGGAAGGGCTGGAGTCTGGCTGGGCGACCGGGTGAAGGGTGGCGAGAGCAGTGCAATCTGGGCGGAGGCCCCAGGAGGGCTTGTGGGTCAGTCTCCAGCCCTCGCCTGTGCCGGACCCCTGCCTGGGGGGGGCCGGGCTGATGAAGGTGAGGTGCAGCCCTGCCCTGGAGAAGGTCCTACAGTGTGGCCAGAGGGGGTCTTCATGAAGGAGGGGGTCTGCGGGCACTGAGGGGGCAGTGAAGGTGCTCCAGCAGCAGGGACGGCCTGGCGAGGATGCCCATCCCCTCGCCCTGGAAACTGCCGTTGCCTCACCTGGCAGAGGGACCCAGCGGGGCTGACTGAGAGGAGGACCCCGAGATGGGAGATGGCCCTAGGTTACCCCACGGGCCGTGATTCAGAGGGAAGGCGGAGGGGCCAAGCGCCGGGTGAGCGGACACGGGGCGACAGAAGCAGAGGGGCCCGGCTGGCTTTGAAAGGGGGAGGGGCCTCAAGCCAAGGAATGGAGTGGCCTCCAAGCCCCCTGACCCTTGGGGCCCCTGAGTGGGCCGGGGGCCAAGGCACTCAGGCTGCCAGGCCCCCCAGCGCCTGCTCCCAGCCGGTCCCCCTCGTGCGCGGTGTGGGGCCTTCACAGCTCTGTGCCCACCTGCCCCCACCTCTGCTCTCAGGCCTCGACACCCGGAGACAGGCTCTGCTTTTCCAAAGGTGGTGGCCCTGCCTGTCCCCACGCACCCTGTATTGATCTTCCCAGGGAAAATCAATAGGTCCAATATGTCAGCTCTCAAGTGGCGCTACAGTAAATTAGTCCCGTCATCGGGCACACTGGGCGGCAGCCTCCCTCCCATTAGTGGAGCATTAGGCCCGTGTGAGGTTGCTCTGTGTGTGCTTTGAGATAATGAAGGCTGAGGTGTTGGTTTATACCCCGGGGGAGCGGGGGCATCGCTGCCAGTGTGGGGAACCTATCACCCAGCGCCCTGCCAAGATTGCTGGGGTCAGGAAGGGGAGGGTCCTGGAGATGCTCTGGGGGTGGCCCCAGGAGCATCTGGTTGTGGCTTTTCCCATTGGGGCTCCCTTGCATCGGAGAGTCAAGCAAACCCCAGCATTTGGGGCTGCTGTCACTCTCCAGCTAGAGGCCGGAGGGGACACACATGTCACTGAACAAGTGGATTTCAGCAGGGAGAGCTCACGGCCGCAGTGCAGGTGTCTCGGGAGGTGGGGCTTAACAAAGGGCTCTGGGTTCAGCTGTGTTCCTGTGGGCTGTGCTCTGGGGGCTGTGAGTCTCCAGGATCTGCTGTAACAAAGTATCACCCACAAGGCCCGGCCGGGGCAGTTAAAACAACAGAGTTCCTATATCTGAAACCATGAAGACTCTGAGGAAGAAACTCCTCCAGGCCTTTCTTTAAGCTTCTGGTGCAGCCGGGATCCTCCCAGCTCCTCAGCTCTTGGCTCCATCCCTCCAGTCTCCGCCCACCTCTTGGCATGGCCTTCTCCCCACGTGTCTCTGGGTCTTTTCTCCTCTTATAAGTATGCCATTTAGGGCCCACCCTATCCAATATGATATGCATACGTGGGTGCTAAGTCGCTTCAGTCATGTCCGACTCTTTGCAATCCCATGGACTGTAGCCCGCCAGGCTCCTCTGCCCGTGGGATTCTCCAGACAAGAATACTGGAGTGGGTAGCCATTCCCTTCTCCAGGGGATCTTCCTGACCCAGGAACTGAACCCGCATCTCTTACATCTCCTGCATGGGCAGGCGGGTTCTTTACCACTAGCGCCACCTGGGAACCCCATCCAATATGACATAGTTTTAACTAATTACATCCACAAAGACCTTTCCAAATAGGGATTATGTGGTGGGCTCTGGGGGGACAGAATTTGGAAGAACATTGTTCAGTCCAGTGTAGCATCACTTAAAAGTTGTACTTCTTTTTAGCTGCGCTGGGTCTCTGTTGTGGTACACAGGCTCCTCACTGCTCGCGGGCTTCCTCTCGTTGTTGAGAGTGAGGACAACTCTTCATCGCGGTGCTCGGGCTTCTCCTTGCAGTGGCTTCTCTTCTTGCGGAGCACAGGCTCTAGAGTACATGGGCTCAGTAGTTGCCCCTCAACATGTATGAGCTTAGTTCCCGGCCAGGGTTTGAACCCACATCCCCTGCATTGGAAGGGAGATTCTTAACCACGGAACCACCAGGGGAGTCCCTAGTATAGCATCTTAACACATCTTGTCCAGAAGAAGGACAGCCATGGCTGGTGAATGACCAGAGTCCCTCCCATTAGCCAGGAAGCGGGTATTTGGTCTTTTTTTGAGGTTTGGGCCATGTCCATGTCTTGTCTGTGTTCAGACGTGATTGTCTTGAGCCACCATGGTCATGGAGTGCCCTGGTCCAACACGGATGTTCTCTGAAGTTGTTTCTGTTCCATGGGAGAGCCCAACTCTGAGCCCTAGACCAGCTCTCAGAGATCAAGGCCTGCTGACTCCACAGGACCCTGTGTCCTTTGCATCATGCCTTCACCTAGAATGGAGACCCGGCCAGCAGGACTTGGGCACAGAGGACATGTGGATTTGCTAAATCTTTGCTGTGGCCTGCACTGCTCCTCCTGGACTCTGCCCTCAGAGCACCCTAGGAGGCTGGCGGCCATAAGGGAACATCCGTTGCTTCAGGATGGGAGGACATTTCCACACTGTCCCATTAACATTAACAGCTGCCCCAGGGGCTGCCGAGGGCCCCTCAGGCAGAGCTCCAGTCCTGGAAGCAGCCGTGAACGACAGGAGATGCCCATTTTCCAGCTGAGGAAGCAGAGGCTCAAGAGGTGCCTGTCCAGGTGTCTAATTTCTGTCACGCATCCAAGGCAGTCATCAAGACAGTTTTAGTGACCCTTTAGAGGCGGCCTTGCACGGGGGTGGGGTCCCAGCTCCCCCATCAGCCCCTGCCCTTGACCTCCCCAGCTCTGGGCCCCCTCTGCTGGCCCAGGGCAGCTTGTGCCCAGATGCCTGAAAACAGACCAACCAGGTGGTTGTATAAGCTGCAGTCAGCAGCTCCACCCCTAACCTCCTCCTCAAGTTATCTTTGCCTCCTCCAGGAAGCCCTACAGGCTGCATACCAGAATGATTGTGGTCCATCCTCCTGCCTATAGTTGGTGCTCCTGGGGTTCCCTGTGGCTGAACTGGTTCAGCAGTGACTCTGGGTGGGGTTCTGGGGTGGAACAGGTGGGGCGGAGCCCAGTGAGGAGGATGTGAGCACACAGGCACCTCTGTTGACACAGCAGCTCTGGACACAGCCCTGGGTTTGGAGCTGAGCCACCACCAGGGGTTCAGAGTTGGGCTTCCCCAGGTGGGGAGACTTCCCAGGTGCTGCTGAGTTAGGAACACCTCCATTCCGCCACCCTTGCTCAAGTGTCTCCAGCATTCCTGGGGTGTGGCGGGATCCCCGAGGCTGGCGCTTCTCCCACCAGAAAGCAGGTGCAGAATATGCTCGAGGCAAAGGTGCGGAACCAGGGAGGTGGCAAATTGCAGCTGCCAACAAAGACTGGCACTAGCCACCTGGTTCTGCAAAAATGAAGTCACTAGCCACCGTAGTGGCTGACCTTCAACACACCCTAAAAGGAGTTAAGGGAAAACTGACCAAAAAGAAAAGCCCCCTCTCATGTTGTGGTTTTTGTTTTTCAAATGTCACAGCTCACAAGGTGGCCTTGTAATCTGATTTTGTCACTAAGTGCCCCCTCACCCCCAGCCCAGCACATTCCCACATCGTCACAGAGTCTGTGGTAATGGCCGGGGTCCTCCTATGTGGTCTCCAGACAGGACGGCTCAGCTGACCCAGCGCCAGTTTGCCTTGATGGCAGAAGGCTCCAGTAGCTTCCCTATGGAGCCGACTGGGGTACAGGGTAGACAGGGAGTCCCTGGACAGCTCAGAGCTGCCTCTCCCGGCCTGACTCCTGCAGGTGGACGAGAAGGTCCCCGAGGAGCACGCTGCACCCTCCATCCAAAACAATGGCGCTCCGGGCCCTAGGCAGGTGTTCCTGCCGGCCTGAAGAGGGAAACGTGCCCGAGTGCCCGTCGGCTCCGCGGGGAGGGCCACGGGCGTGCCCTGGTGCCGTGGGTGAGGCCCATAGCCCTGCGGCTGAGCCGTGTGCCTGCCAAGCAGGTCGGATGGTGTATATGCGGCGACCGCTGCGCAGCTCGGAGCCCGCAGAGCGCAAGGGCTGGGTGCGGGCCCGCGGCCCCGGGGCCGGGGACACTAGTCGACGGGACATAGCTGAAGTCCCACGAAGAGAGCAAGACAGCGGCGCAAGGACGGGGGAAGAGGCGTCCGGGCTGCGCCGGCACGGCGGGAGGGGTGCGTAGTGTGGGCCGTTATCGGGGGACCCGCGCTGAGGCGAGCTCGTCGGAGGACCATGCTAACGCCCCGTCCCGGCCGACAGGCCTCAGGCCTGGGGCGCAAGCCCAGGGAGAGGAAAGCTAGCACCGTCTCGGGCCGGCCGCGAACTACATTTCCCGGCATGCCCGCGCGGCCGACCAGGGGCGGGCCTGCTACGGAAGAGGTTGCAGGAGGATGTGAGTCATTTCCGCTGCGCGAGCGGGGACTCACGTTCTGTAGTCGTGCGCGGAGGCCCGGAACAGCACGGAACTTCCGACTTCGCGCGACGGAAGTGACAGGACTGCGGCGCCGAGCGCGGAGCTGGGGTCGCGATGAGCGGCGTTTTGTCCGCGCCGGCGGCCGGGTGAGCTGCGCGGGGTCTCGGCGGGACCTCGGGCGGAAGGGGCGGGCGCGCGCGCTCACTGCTTTCTCTCTTCCAGGGCGCTCCGGGCGCTGAGGCTCGTGCGCTGGGCTTCCCGAAGCCCGCCTCCGCCACCCAGCGGCCGGGCTCGAGCCCAGCTCGCGGCCGAGGGCGACGAAGAGGATGATCCTCACCTCCCCCTTCGGTTTTCCTCCAGCAGAGCCGCGCCGCCCCGCTGGACAGTGAAGCAGTCCCTGGGAACCGGGCAGCAGCGACCCTGGTGGGTGGTGCTGCCCTTAAGCTTCTCCCTCATGGCTCTGGTCATTTGGTGCTTCTTTAGGCGGGAGACCAGCGCGGACCAGTGGTTGAGACAGATGTTGCTGGAAGAGGTACCGGAGCCCAGCGACGCTTCTGAAAAGCCTGGAGCTCCGGTGGCCCACGGGGCGAGGACTTAATGGGGTGCCAGGAACGAAGCAACAGACCTCAGCCCTTAGGCTTTGGCGTCGCGTTTGACCGTTTCTGTCCCCGTTATTACTTGCGTCCTGAGACTGAGGGACTTGAATGACCGACCTGGCTAAGCTGACCCCTTGAAGGCGACACAGGATGTTAGCAGATCGGAACCGGCTCCTTGTCTGATGCTCGTTTCCCATCGAATATGTCGGAAAGCTTTCTCAGATCCACGGAAAAGGTTTTGGTCGCAGCATGTGCTATTGGATTTGTGGTGTCTTTGTACATTATCATGTTTACAAAGCAACGTAGTGACACCTGTAGTCCGGTGTGATCCACTTTCTGAGACAGAGTGACTGACAGAAGAGTTAAACACTTTATTTTACAGTGTACTGTGATGTGTATAAATTGATGTTTAACAATAAAATTTTAAGTTGGTAATGTGAAGTTAAGCCAATTTTTTTTTAGCACTTCATTTTAGGAAAGGGAGCCTTCTAGTCATTTCAATTCCTTTAGTTCCGCCCCCACCCCCCCACCACCCGCCGCGCCGCCACCCCAGAATAGGAGCTGAGGAAAGAAACCTAAATGTAACTGATGGAATATGATCAAACAATACCAGAAATAATGAGCTTTCTCAGCTCTCTGTACATTTTTATTTTTAGCAAGGCAATAACTTTCTGAGTAGAGTAAAATTGGTAAATATTTTTATTGACAGCTTACAGTATTTTGGATATGTAAATGATTATGTTTCTCAAAGTACTGCTTAGTAGGAAGCGTGCTTAATTCTGGATTAAATACAGGACGCGTAAAGGGATGATTTTATTTACTTACCATTTTAGTAGAACATTTTATCTTGACTTTTTTGGTGCCAAAGTTAACTGGAAATTTCTCTCACTCGGATTGAAGACCACTGACTCTATTGCAGTGTACTGGCTTCTTGCAAGACACCTGCAGAAGTGCTCTAAGTGGCTGGCCCACCTTGGTAAATTATGCTTGTTAGGGAGGGGCAACTGAGTCAAGTATATTCATTTTTTTAAAATGGAGAGACCAAGATTTGAAAAGATTGGCCTAATCATAGCTCAGGCTACATCCTCAGTCCCACTAGTAGCAGAGAATTAAGACGTTCTTTCTCTGGCCTGGAGTGATTTTGACCTTTTTGGTTGTGAACCATTTTTTTTGAGCAACAGTCATTCAAACCTGAATCCTGGCTTTACTCTCACTAGCTCCTGCAAGAAAGAAGAACTAACAAGAAGAAATTTTGTTTTCATTAAAATTAACTTTCATATGATCAAAGCAATAAGCTATATTTGGAAAAGTTAGACAGTGTGGTAAGCAGAAAGAAGAGAATTGGAAACACTCGAGTCCTACCACCTAGAGATAACCGCTTTCAAAGCTTTTGGGGCAGAAGATAGAGACAATTTTTTTTTAATCCCAGGAAAAGTTACTGAGGTCGATGATCTCATATCTTCTAAGCAGCTGTGCTATTTTTTGTGTGTGTCTGGGTACTATCCCAGCCTTTTAAGAACATTCTTCAAAAGTCAAAAAAACGACAGTCTTTACAGCCTATCCCAATTCTCTTCAAGGAAGGTGCCTCTTGAGTGAGGAGGAAAAGGAGGCATCGTTTTAAAGATGCCCAAATTTCTTTATCTTGAGCCCTTTTTTAAGCTCAATGTATGTGGGCTTCCCTGGTGGCTCAGTGGTAAAGAATCTGCAGGAGACAAGGGTTCTATCTCTGGGTCGGAAGATCCCCTGGAGAAGGAAATGGCAACCCACTCCAGTATTCTTGCCTGGAGAATCCCATGGACAGAGGAGCCTGGTGGGCAACAGTCCACGGGGTCGCAAACAGTTGGACATGACTGAGCAGGCGCACACGGCTCTGTGCCTCTCCACTGGACTTCACAGGTGCTTCAAACTCCTTAGGTTGGAAACAGAATTCAGCTCTCCCAAACCTGTTTCTTTATATCCTTCCCAGCTTGGGACCTTGGAATTATCCTAGGCATCTTTCTCATTTCCTACATCCTGGCAAGTCTTCAAGATCTGTTTTGTCTTCCAAAGAATTCACGGGCCCTGTTTCATTCTCCTGCTTGATTTCCTTAAAAAATGTCCTGTTGTTCATTTTTTGCTATTTTAATTTCCAGGTTTCAATGTACAGTTTGTAGAAGTAGTGTATCTTTTAGGCAATGTGAACATATAAGGAAGGTAGTCACTCATCCCACCACCAATGATAGTTCATACTATTCGATGTGTTACTTGTATTTGAAAAAACAACAGGAACTTATATTCTTGGCAACTAATGTATGGAACTGCTATATCTTGCTTTGTCTTGTCACTTGAGGAGGAGCATTTTTCTTGTTAACAATTCTCAGCATTTTTATTCTCTGCGAGGTGCTCTTAAGTTTATGCCAAATAACTCTAATATCTTTGTACATCTTTGTTTGAATCTCATTCTTTTTTAGGCTGGAGTCTCTAGAAATGGAACAAATTAGCTTTCCATAAAGATCCATACCCCTTCCTTCTAGCCACACTTCCTTCAAGGGTATTCTTGCCGCAGGTTAGAGTGTTGTTGATTTTCTGTTCAGAATAACACCAGAGTGCCTGTTCCAAGAGCTCTTGTGCATTCTGTCGCTTCAGTCGTGTCCGGCTCTTTTCGACCCTATGGACTATGGCCCACCAGGCCCTTCTGTCCATGGGGATTCTCCAGACAAGAAGACTGGAGTGGGTTGCCATTTCCTCCTTCAGGGGATCTTCCTCACCCAGGGATCGAACCCTTGTCTCCTGCACTGGCAGTCAGGTTCTTTAGGAGTAGCACTGCCTTGGGAAGCCCCCTTCTTTGTTTAATTTGCATTAAAAAAAATTACTGGCGAGGTTAAACATTTAACTTGTCTTGGGAATTCCCTGGAAGCCCAGTGGTTAGGACTCTGCAATCTCACTGCCCTGAGGGCTCGGTTAAATTCCTGGTCGGTGAACTAAAATCCCACAAGCCACCCAGCCCTGCAAAAAAAAAAAAAAGAATGTCTCTTATGCTACGTATTTACAAAATAATGCACTCTGGGCCTGGGTTCTTCTTCCTCAAACGCACACCGTGCTTCTTCCTTCAGGGACCACTGTTGGACCTCCGAGTGAGTCTTGAGGAGGGGCCGGGGGCGAGGGTGGGGGGCGGATGCTGCCTGCCCCGGAGTTCCCGCCCTCTGTGCTTCCCCTCCCACCCTTTTGGCGAAGGGTGTGTGTCTGGTCTCCCTCTTGACTTCGCGCCTTTGGATTCTAAAAAATCAGCTCTATTGATATGCAGTTCATATTTACCCATTTAAAGTAAACAAGTGAAAATTTTTAGTACGTTCGCAGGGAGCAACCACTACCACATTCTAATTTTAGGACCTATTCGTACGCCTAAAAGAACCCGGGTACCAGTGAGCAGTCAGGCCTCTTTCTGCTCCCTTGTCTCCCACACCGAGCCCTAAGCAACTGGAGCCACTCTTCGCGGTCTCAGCATCCCCCCGGGGTCACAGAATGAGTGAAGGCGCGCGTGACAGCCGGGCCGCGCTGTCTTTACTCGGGACCTGTCCTCTGTCTCGGAGCTTGGAGTTGCGCAGGGCGCTGTCCGGCTTGCGGAGCGCGTGGGCAGCCCTGCTGGGGTGAAGGCTGCAGCGGGGCCGCGGACTGAGCGGGTGCGGGATGGGCCGTGAACGTGGACTTCGGGGACCCCGCGGGAGTGGGTGGGGGCGACCGGCCGGGACTGCGGGCTCGGGGCGTGGCGGGGTCCGGGGTGCTTGCGCGTCCCCTCTGGGCGCAGGGTGACCGGAGGCGCCCAGGGCCGACAGCTCCGCGCCGGGCGCCGGATGGGGGCGTGGCGCGCGGGTGTGGCGTGGCGGGAGGGCGTGGCCGGCCGGGCGGGGGGCGCGGGTGGGCTCGACGCGGGGGGAGATCCGGAGAGGCGGGGGCGGGCACGCGCGGCGCATGCGCGCTGCATTGTTTTGACTGAAAATGCCGTCGGTTTCGAAAGCGGCGGCGGCGGCGCTGAGCGGGTCCCCCCCGCAGACGGAGAAGCCGACCCACTACAGGTCAGTGCCCCGGCTGGCCGCGGCAGGAGCGGGGGCGGGGCAGGGGGCGGCCCCGCGCTCCTCGGGCCCGCGCGCCCGCGCCCCCGCGCCCCTGGGCCTGGGAGCTGCCGCCGGGTGCGGCCTGGGGCCCCGCGCCGCCCCTCTCCCGGCTCCCTCGGCCCCCGCCTCTCACCTGCCGGCCCCTAGCCAGCTGGCCCCCCAGCCTCCGCGCGGTGCCTGGGCTCTGGAGGGTGGACCGCCATCCTACTCGGCTGCCGCCGCCCGAGCACAGGAGGCGGCGCCCAGGTTCTGGAGTGGCACCTGGGCTTGGGGGCTGGGGGACGGGGTCGGGGGTCCCCGCACCTGGGTTGGGGACAGGAGAACAGCGCCTGGGGTCGTGGGTCGGGGCCGCCGAGAATGCGCCTGTGGTCGGGGATGGGGGACCGCGCCTGGGCTCGAGGGAAGGGCGGCCATCTGGACTCCGGCTGCCTCCTTGGCTCGGGGCTTGGTACCGGGGCCCGGGGGCCGGGGCGCGCCTGCAGTCCCGGAGGTCATGTCTATGTTCCGTATGAGGGGGCTGCGCGCGGGGTCTGAGGGAACGCGCCTGAGATCCAGGAGATTCTCCTGGGCTCTGGGGGAGCGGCCGCCTGGGACCGTCTGGAATCGGAGTGGGTGTCACGCCTGAGCTCCGAGATGGGCCAGCTGCGCCCTGGGCCAATCCGCGTCTGGATTCTGCAGGGTCGTGCCTGGGGTCGGGGACCGTGTCTGGGATTGACGAATCATTCCTGGGATCCGAGGAACGCGCGTGGGCTTTCAGGGCGGCGGTGGAGGGGAGTGGAGGGAGACGGATGAGGAGAGAGGGAGGCGGGGCAAGGGGAGAGGGAAGGGAGGTGGGGAGGGGTCTGAACTTGGAGTGAGAGGTCGCGCAAGAGATTGGGGATCACACCTGCGGTCTGGGATGGGTAGCTGCGCCTGAGGTGGGGATGGGGGGCTTCGCCTGGGGCGGGGGGCTGTGCCTGGGATTGGAGCTGGGGACTGCGCCTGGGGTCGGGGATGTGGGATCGTCTCTGGGGTCCGAGAAATGCGCCTGGGCCGGGGGAGCGGGGCGGGGGGACGGCAGAGTCGGGGATTGCGCCTGGGGTCGGGGCCTTCGGGCGCACGGGGTCCGACCCCTGCCCAGGAGTCCTCGGGCCGCCCGCCGGCGGCGGCGGCGGCGGCGGAAGCGACCCCAACGCTGTTTGTCTTTTTAGGTATCTAAAGGAGTTTAGGACAGAGCAGTGCTCCCTGTTTGTGCAGCACAAGTGCACCCAGCACAGGCCATTTACCTGTTTCCATTGGCATTTCCTAAATCAGCGTCGGCGCAGACCGCTCCGCAGGCGCGACGGCACTTTCAACTACAGCCCGGACGTGTACTGCTCCAAGTACGACGAGGCCAGCGGCGTGTGCCCGGACGGCGACGAGTGAGTGCGCGCGGCTGCCGGGCGGCGCGGCCCACACCCGGCGGGTGCGGACGCGGGTTTCCCGGCCCCTCGCGCCGGAAGGCCCCGTCTCCGCTTTGAACTTTCCCCGTGACCGCTGGTCTTGGTGGGGACATTTGTCAGCCAGTGCGGGAAGGACCGCGTGCGGCTGGGGGATAGCCCTTGCAGGGGGCAAACCGACTTTGCTGCGCTTCCCGCTTTGATCACGGCCCAGTTCTCTGAACTCCCTGCATTAGAGCCAACCCTCACGAGGTACAGCTTTTGAGTTTAGGATCATTTTGTAGTCGTCTCTTGCTTTCTGGTCAGAGAGCTTGTTAGGAGGTTTGCTCACATTGTGCACATGTATCCAGAATGGCTTCTTGCTTGCTGTTTATATGTTTAAATTTTAAAGAATTGACAGGAGGGTTATTTGCAGACTGTCACTTGTATAGCACTTTTAAAGTTTAAGAAATCCATGTTTTGTTTTGGTTGCTTTTTTTTTTTTTTTTTTTTACAAGTTTCCTAATGGTGTTATGAACAGATGTCTTCATTTTGAAGTATGTAGAATACGAAAACAAGGAAAGTACAAGTTAGATTGTACTTTCATGAAACCAGCAGAGATCTGTAGCAGGAGGTCTTGCTTTTTTCCTGTGGGCTGTGTCAGGAGAAAGGGCCTCCCCAGTCCCTCCTGGAGGTGAGGTGGCGGCACTGTGCCCCAGGGCCTCTTGGAAAAAACGTCTAGGGTTCAGCTTCTGTCAGATCCAAGTCTGATTTGGGGGAGGTCTTTTTGGTTTCTCAGGGGATTCCCTGGTGGCTCAGATATTAAAGAATCTGCAATGTGGGAGACCCAGGTTCAATCCCTGGGCAGGAAGATCCCCTGGAGAAGGGAATGGCAACCCACTCTAGTACTCTTGCCTGGAAAATCCCATGGACGGAGGAGCCTAGCAGGCTCTGACAGTCCATGGTGTCACAGAATCAGACACGACTGAGCGACTAATGCTAATCGATAAATATTTTAAAGTCTTTCTTGAATCTACTGCAGTGTTGTTTCTGCTTTCTGCTTTGGTTCCTGGGCCCTGGGGCATGTGTGATCATACCCACACCCCCTGTGTTTGACGGTGAAGTCTTAACCAGTGGACCATTAGGGAAGTCCCCTGTTTTTCATTTAAAAAATGCTTAGGTCCAGGGAGTAAACTTTTGATGTTTGGCGATCATCTTAAAAGCTCTACTTCCTGAGAGGTTTTTAATTGAACACCAGATAGTCAAATAAGGTTGTTAAGGCAGCCTGTAGCCTGTGGAAATAATGTAACTGGCTTCATTTTGGTTAAGATGGTATTATATTCTGTGAGGTCTTAAAAGTGCGTTATTTAATTGCATCTTGAGCTGCTGTTTCCTGCAAATGGGTGTTTGGAAGAGAGATGTTTTTGCCTAGCTAAGGCTTAGCCCCGACTCCTCATTTCCCGCGGCCATGTCAGTCACCTCTCCTGAATGTAAGCCTTGAGTTGCCCTCAGGGGGCCACTGATGAGACCCTGCTGCAAAGACCCAGTCACCTAGTGTGTGTGACCCCATTCCAGAGCCCAGGATGGGAGACTGATTGGCAGTATTCATGGATGATGAAAAGAAAGCGTATTTTAGTGGCTGTTTTGGGTTCCAGAGTCTGAAGGGCCTGGTATTGATTCAGACCCATTGCTGGGCTTCAGGGTAGGGTCCAGTTCCTGAAGAGTACTCCTGAAGAGTACTGCGGTGAACACCTACCTGGTGATGGTCCTTTTAAGCTGGGTTTAAACATTAATTAAATAGTATTGCAGTTTATTATAAAAATGTTAACATGGGGAATCCCCTGGTGGTCCAGTGTCAGGAGTACACACTTCCACTGCCAAGGGCCTAGGTTCAGTCCCTGGTGGAGGAACTAAGATCTCACAAGTGGGGCAGCATGGCCGGGGGGTGGGGGAGGTGGGGGTGGAAACACTTGCAGCCTGAATAGCATGCAAGTCATCACTGAGAAGAGTGGGATTAAAATGGGTGTCTGACACTGTTTGGGGTGTATCCTGTGAACATGTACACATAGTGTGAAAGTACATGTGTGTCTTCTTAAAGATTTCCTTTGTGACTTTTATTGAGCAAGTGAGATGACTTGCTTTAGCCCCACAGGAAGTGTCTGACAGGCCAGACGTCTCCCCTGAGAGTCTCTCGTTAGTAATCACTACTCATTCGGCCTGAGATGGACTTTCCTGGAGTCTGTCCTGTTGAATTACATATTCTGGCTCATGCAGGGTTGCCATGGGATCTGTAAATAGACTCTACCCTTCAGAGCAGGGAAATAGCCTCCTTCCTTTTATTTCAGTTCATTGCTTCTTGAAATGTCTATTTTGGGCTTTTATAGGACCAACCTATTACTGTAAATCATGAATATGTATCAGAGAGCAAAGACCCTTCAGTCAGCTCAGGTGACTTGTGCGTCCAAGGCGGTTCTGCCAGTCTGATGGAGCCGTGGGGCTGAGCCACAGGCAGGAGCGGGGACCCCCAAGAAGGCTGGCATCCCTGATGTCAGTTCCTGTGCTAGGCATGTGGTCATTCTCCCCTCTTGCTGTCGCCCCTTCTCCTGGGGCGCCCTCACCACCTGTCCCCACCACCCCAGTGAGAACTCCAGCTGTCTCTGGGTAGCCCCCCATCCCCTCTCCCCCACGGGCACACCCCCCACCCCGCAGTCACCCCTTTTCCCCAGCGGCAGTCACCCTCCTCTCTGTCACACCTCCTCCCTGGCCCCGCCCCCGCTTCGCCCCGCCCCCAGGGGAACACCCTGTGGGCCCGCCCCCCCGCGGCGCCCTTTGTTCCGGTGGCCACGCCCCTTCCTCGGCGGGGCGAGTCTGGCCGCGGGGTCACGTGGCCCCGCCCCACCCCCGTGGGAACTGGCCTCCCGGCGGCTGGGGCCACGCTCACTCCGAGTCGGCCCGGCGCTGCCTCTGGCCGCGGGGTCAGGCCCGCAGCCCCGGGTGCGTGTTCCCTCACTCCCCGTGCGGATCCGTCTCAGGTATTCCCTAGGCTGGCTCTTCGAAGAAAGCGGCGCGGGCCGGAGCGCAGCGTGGCCGGAGGTCTCTCCAGATCAGCCGCCCGCTGAGAGCTGTCCGAGAGCGGCCCCGGGCCCTCAGCTGGTCCTACTCGCGGGTCTTGCTTCCGCTCCCCGGAGACCTTGTATCCCTCCTGTGCTGGTAAAAGGTGTCAGGTGCGTCTACAGAGGTCGGTTCAAAGCGAAGGCCCTTCCAGGACTCCGAGGGGCCCCTCCTGGCCCCTCCCGGAAATGTTTTCATTGGCAAACAATACAAGCAGCCCCCAACTCTGCCCAGTACAAAGTTGCCTCCCTCTTTGCTGATAACCCTCCTTCTGCCAAAGTCAGGCCGCCCGTGGGTGGCCTTCCAGGCCCCACGTCTAATAGATGTTTTCTTGGTTTTGGTAAGAAGTGGGCCTGCCCCCCCATCCTGTGCTGTAAGTTTCCAGGTCCTCTAGAGGCCTGCCTGCCTGCCTGCAGGGCTCCCTGCCGTGGCTCCACCGGCAGGCCCTGTCCTCTCCCCACTGCACCGGGGGCATCTGGTAACACGGCCCCATTGCCTCAGCGATGATGTGTGATTTGGGGACCTTCCACCTGTGAATCTGGGCACCGTGGGAGCTTGCTGACCTACAGAAACTTTTCTACATGTCCAAGGCTTGGTGTGCCTGTTGTGCCATACGGGTCCTTAGTCTAGTCTCTCTGCTGAGAGATGCTCTTGCCATGTTTAAAGAGTCGGGTGTCCTGGGACCCAAGGCTTAGTTAAAGTCTGTTCATTGCAAGAGGGTTATAAATCCTGGGACCCAAGGCTTAGTGAAAGTCTGTTCATTGCAGGAGGGTTATAAACTCTTGGTGTTAAACCGACCTTATGAGTAAACTCTGCTTGGGCTTTTGGGGGTGAGGTGAAAGCCAAGGGCAGGCTGGGAACATGAGAGCAGAATATTTAGAAGTTGTGCATGCTCAGTCACGTCTGACTCTGTACGACCCTGTGGACTGTAGCCCGCCAGGCTCCTCTGTCTACAGGGTTCTCCAGGCAAGAATACTGGAGTAGTGTGCCATTTCCTCCTTCAGAGAATCTTCCCCATCTAGGGATCAAACCTGTGTCTCCTGCATTGCAGGCAGATTTTTTAACCACTGAGCTACCTGGGAAGCCCTATTTAGGAGTCAGGGGCTACTTAACAGTCTCGAGGAAGACACAGGCTTACAAGCTGACCAACTTAAGGACATTACAATCAGGTGACTGAGTTGGATCTGTGAGAGACCAGTAGGTAGAAGAGCTAGAAGAAAGTGAGTGATGTTAGCACTTCAGTCTGTCCTGCAATGAGTAAAAGGGGGCTGTGAGAAGGCGAGAGCTCTGGTGCTCCTTGGGGGTGAGTGGGGAGATGGCCACCGCAGGGACAGGATCCCTGGAGAGGATGGCAGCTGGGAGGTGCAGAGGAGGGCGGTGGACATTGCTGGGCTGATGGTCCACGTTAGGGATTAATGAAGGGTGACTAGCCTGGCTCAAGAGTCCAGGGAAGCCCTTGGAAGCCAGAAGCTGGGGGTGCAGAGGAAAGGTGTGTCAGCCTGGGGTTAGCTGGCAGCCCCCCACCCCTAGTGTTGGAGAGGAGACTCTCAAGCTTCTCTGCACAAGACCCCCCCCTTTTCTTCATCCCCTTACTCCCCTACCCCCAGCTGGGTGTGACCCACAGGTCTTCCTTTTCCCATTTTTCTGCTGCCACTCACTTTCCATTCCTGTTCCTTGAGGACCAGGAGAGAATCACTTTGTACTTGAGTGTCCCTCTGAGCCCAGTGGTCCTCCCAGTGCGGCCCCAGCCCAGCAGCCACACCGTCACCTGAGGACTTGCCCTCAGTTTAGACCCACAGTTCCCACCAGTGTCAGCCCAGACTGTCCAGATGGTTCTGATGCGCTCCGGCCTGGCTTGCTAACTGGTGTTAACGCAGAGTGGCACTGGGTCTGTGTGTCCACCATTGCTTGGGTGAGTTGCAGGAGGGAACTGCTGGAGCTGTGTTCCTCTCTACCCCTCCCTCCTGGCTCTAGCGGCTCCAGAGCTTTGCGGCAGACCTGTGTCTGACATGTGCTGCTGCACCACGGCATCCACGGAGCCTGTGTTAATTACACAGAGTGGGTCACTGGTTGTATGGGCTTGTCAGCTATGGACACCGCCCTGAATTTGGTGGGCTGTGGGACTGAGTCATGTTACACGTGCTGCCAGGCTGTCAGTGGCCTGGGGGTTGGATGACTGAACTCCTGCTTTGAGGAAGCACCTGCCTGCCGTATTGAGCTGACCCCTGGGGTCTCCCGGCCCCTTCCCCACTTCGGTGAGGGCCTTTTGTCTCTTAGATGTTCTTAGGCAATGGCACCCCACTCCAGTACTCTTGCTTGGAAAATCCCATGGAAGGAGGAGCCTGTTAGATTGCAATCCATGGGGTTGCTAAGAGTCGGACATGACTGAGCGACTTCACTTGCACTTTTCACTTTCACGCATTGGAGAAGGAAATGGCAATCCACTCCAGTGTTCTTGCCTGGAGAATCCCAGGGATGGGGGAGCCTGGTGGGCTGCCGTCTATGGGGTCTCACAGAGTCGGATGCGACTGAAGTGACTTAGCATAGTGTCTATTAGTCGTTCAGTCGTGTCCAACTCTTTATGACCCCATGGACTGTAGCCTGCCAGGCTCCTCTGTCCATGGGATTCTCCAGGCAAGAATACTGGGGTGGGTTGCCATTTCCTTCTCCTGGGGATCTTCCCAGCCCAGCGGTTGAACCCAGGTCTCCTGCATTATGGGCAGATTCTTTACTATCTGAGCCGCCAGGGAGGCCCCTTAAATGTTCTTAGGTGAAGCCATTTTCTTTTCATTAAATGTTCTTCAATATCTTAATCTCAGCTCATGCTTGCAGGCAGAGGTGACATGCCCCTAGTGAAATAATAGTGCCTGTTCGGTACTCAGTGCTAGGGAGAGGGGGACCTTGGCCAGGTTCTGGTTGCCATGGAGATGGTACTGGCAAAGAAACAAAATGATGCTAAGAGCAGACCTGAGGGACCGCTAGGAAATGGGAGGGGTGTGGCACCACCACATTCCCTCCCCGGGTCCGGGAGGTTCCTGCAGTTTCTGCCACAGCCTGTGTCAGCCCGTTGGTGGTGCTCGAGGTCCTGTGGTCCTGCTCGGGCTGTTCTGCAGACTTGGTTCTATAGACAGACCTGCAGATGCTGCCTCGGCTCTGGTGTGCTGGCTCCCTCCCCAGACTCTGGAATTATCTTCCTTTAAACGTACAGTAGATGAGTGAGTGTTTCTGAAGATTGGAACTGTTTTTGCAGAATGGCTGTTTTCCTGTTTAAGTCATTTTATCTTTTATTGAGGCGAAACATAACATTAAATTTGTCAGCTTGGCTCTTTTACGTGTACAGTGTAATGGTGTTGAGTTCATTCGCGGTGCCGTGCAGCCATCACCACCATCCACCTCCAAAACTTCTCCATCTTCAAACCGAAACTACGTCCCCACGAAACAGCCCTTCCTTCCATGATTTCTGATGGAAGCAGATGGTGTGTCTGTATTCCTGCCCCTCCCCCACCCTCCGAGGTGAACTGTAGGGCGCAGCGCTTCCTTTTCTTGGTGCTTTTACCTCGAGGTGCCTCCTGGCACCCCTCCCGAAGCCCTCCACGCAGACCACCCGCTCATACAAACCACCCGCTCGCTCCTCTGCCTCTGCGGACCTCCCTTGGTGTTTATCCCACAACTCGGTTGTCTCCAACCTTTGGCGGTTACAAACAGCACATCTTTCTGTCTCTGTTTGCTAGTCTGTCTGTGACGGTTACTGGGACAGAGGGTAAGGGCACATGTCCTCTGGGTGCCTGTCACTGGCCGGCAACAGTGTCACTTGGCTGTCGCCCTGAGCCCCGGGTTCTGTCTGGAACAGACGGGCCTCCAGGTGAGTTTCTCTCATCAGAAGCAAGGCGAGTGCCTCTCAGTGCTCCAGACCCTTTGCATTTTCACTGAGCTAAGTTCCTGGTTTGTTTCTCTAGCTGTCGTCCTGTGACGTTCTGGTCCCTGATTCTACATTCTTTATCTGTTAGTGATATTAGTCTGTATATTAATGCAAAAAGTAGGGGGTCCTTGTTCTAGAACAGGCTCCCTGGTGTGGCAGAGGCTGCTCCCGGACAGCTCTCCTCTCTGGGATCCCAGGGACTGAGTCGTGCAGAGATGCGCAGGAGTGCCAGGAGGAGCTTGAGATGTGAGATGCAGCTCTGAGGGAGGGATTTTAAAGCAGGCTGCACCGGCAGCTAACGCAGTAAAACTGCTCAGGAGACGCCTGGCCATTCCACTCACACTCCCTGAGAACTGGTCCTTGGAGCTTGTCGCTGGGAACATGGAGGAAACAGCTCGTGTTCGGCATGTGGAGCACAGTCAGCACGCGGAGTGTTTCCTTTCCCTTATCTGTGTGCGAGACAGTAATAGTCAAGTTTTTTCTTCTCTTTTTTGTAAAGTGGGGACCAACTTGACCTGTAACCTGCTTTCTCCACTTTCCTCTTTTCCTTTATCTCATGAGGACGGCTCCGGCCGCTGGGATTGCCTGGAAGTGTTGTGCGGAGGTAATTGGAGGAATTGCCTCACTTTCAGTTCCTGCCCGCAGGCAAGAGGGTGCGGTCCATCCCTTCCCCCGACCCTCGTGTCCATGTGCGGGGGCCCTCGGGCTGGCTGTGTTCCATCCTCTTATCTGGATGCTGCCACTCAGGTGAAATGCCGCAAGCCAGCCATGTGTGATCTGTGACTCGTGTCCCTGTAAGTGGTATTTCACTACAGATGTGGAGAGCAGCTCTTGCTTCTGTCTCCAGTGGACTTTAAGTTGTGATAACATCCCTAAAGTTTGCCATTTTAAATATTTTTAAATGTGCAATTCAGCATCGTTAATTACATTCAAAATGTTGTGCAACCGTCTGTTTCCAGATTCTTTCTCCCAGACAGAAGCTCCGCCCTCTTACACACCCGTTCCCCCTGCCCCTCCCCGGGTCCCACTCTCTTCTTCCTGTTGCTGTGAAAGTGACTGCTTTAGGGCCCTCGTGTGAAACAACCCCCACAGTGTGTGTCCCCTGGTGTCTGGCTTGGTTCCCGTAACGTTGCAAGAACCAGCGTTCCCGGAACGTTGCAGCCGCGTCCACACTCACTCTGCTGTCTGGATGGACCACGCCTTGCTCATCTGTCCATCAGTTGGTGGACACTTGGTTTATCTCCAGCTTTAAGCTCTTGTGTCTCTAGTCGTGGGGGCACAAGTTTCTCCTCGAGACCCTGGCTCCTTCGGGGGTACGTCTGGAGGCGTCCCTTTGGGGCCCGCAGCATTTACCTTCTCCCTGGTGGCTGCAGGGCCCCCGGGACTTGCCAGGCACGGGGTCTTCTCTGCCTCTTGCCTCCTGCTCACGGCCTGCACGCCCGAGGTGTGGTCAGGTCTGCGGTGAGCTGCCCTAACCTGGAGCCTCTGTTTCTTCATCTTCTGAGATGGGGATGCGGATTGCTTGCCCCTCGGTTGCTTTCCTTTTACCCTCGGTCCTGCCCATCCATCTGTGCTCTGCCCGGGAGCCCCCACACCCCCACAGGTGCTCCCAGCGCCTGGGCCACGGCCTGCCTGACAGTGAGGCAGGAGTGGGCCTTTTCCAACTCCCACACAGTGCTGCCTTGCTGTCTCGGGGAGGGGCCGAGGCCGTGTTCTTAGACCTGGGGGCCTGCAGCTGTGGCCTGCATCGGCCTCGGGCCGTCCTGGGGCTGCTCAGAGGGGCTCCTGTCCCATCCTTCTGTGTCCATGGCTTTTGTCTGGAGGGACCGACCTAGAGGTGGGCTCATTCCCGCCATGTCTGTGCTGGGACCATCCATGCCATCTCACTGCTGACATCTCCCTGCGTGGGACCCTTGACCTTGGCCTTGACCCTGACCCTTGGTGCTCCTGGAGCTGCCCGTGGCTCTCCCTGGGCATGTGAGGCTCTGGGTCTTTGTGTGGCCCCAGGGACACTGCCCCGTCCTCCCCCAGTCGCTTTTCCCCGGCCTGTCCCCCACAGCGTCCTCCAGCGCCGCCTCTGCCGAGGGGTCCCCGGAAGCACCTGGATGGGAGGAGGGAGAGGCTGCCAGCCGCTTGTCTGATGGGAACTTTGTTTTCCACTTGATTCAAAAAAATTACGAAGGGTGATTTTCCAGGAGCTTGGGTGTTGTGCTTTCCTCCCACGTGTCGTCGAGGGCTTCGTGGGGTCTGAGGGCCATGTGAGGGGTCTGGGGCAGGGATGGGGCTCTGGTGCTGTTCACCCTCCGACCAGAGCAGGCATCTGGGAAAAGCTGACGCAAGCCAGCCGGCCGGGGAGCAGGTGGGCCCCGACACGCACTGTCCTGTGCCCCCAGGTGTCCGTACCTGCACCGGACGACCGGGGACACGGAGCGCAAGTACCACCTGCGCTACTACAAGACGGGCACCTGCATCCACGAGACGGACGCGCGGGGCCACTGCGTGAAGAACGGGCTGCACTGCGCCTTCGCCCACGGCCCGCTGGACCTGCGGCCGCCCGTGTGTGACGTCCGGTGAGTGGCCGTCCTGCCAGGAGCCGCTCTGCTCCCCCGGCCTCAGGCTTCGCTTGCCTCCAGGGGCTCTTCCGGGGCCTGGATTTTATTCCTAAGGAGAAAGTGACCCGCTGCTGTCCTGCTGACCTGGGCATGGGGAGCTCGGGCGTCTTGGGTGCTCAGCTCTCAGGCCTGTTGGGGTTTGAGTTGAGGCGGCCTTCCCGGGATGGACGTGCCTAGGTGGCTCCGTAAAGTGACAGAGCCCTGTGGCCGTCTCACCGTCCGAAGCTTCGGACGGGGCGCAGTGCCGTGACCACGCGTTGTTTGGTTTCAGGGAGCTGCAGGCGCAAGAAGCCCTGCAGAACGGCCAGCTCGGCGCCGGGGATGGCATCCCTGACCTGCAGCCCGGGGTCCTGGCCAGCCAGGCCCTGATGGAGAAGATCCTGGGCGAGGACCCCCGGTGGCAAGGTAACCCTGTGGCCACTGCCGTCTGCAGAGTGCCCACATAGTGGACCTCGAGACCGAGGCTCCGTGCACGCTGGCCCCCGTCAGCACCCCTGCTCATGGGTCTGGTCCCCGGGCTGCTTGGGGACGGGACTGCATGGCGGCCCCTGCTCCTGCAGAGTGTCCTGTCCCGGAGCCTGCCTGCTCCCCGGCAGCCTCACAGGTGATGGCCACGGGCAGCGAGCGGTTTTAATTGTGAAACACTCACAACATAAACACCCCACTCCAGCACTCTTGCCTGGAAAATCCCATGGACAGAGGAGCCTGGTGGGCTGCAGTCCATGGGGTCGTGAAGAGTTGGACACGACTGGGTGACTTAACTTTCACTCTTCACTTTCATGCATTGGAGAGGGAGGTGGCGACCCACTCGGGTGTTCTTGCCTGGAGAATCCCGGGGGCGGCGGAGCCTGGTGGGCTGCCGTCTCTGGGGTCACACAGAGTCATACACGACTGAAGTGACGTAGCGGCACAACATAAATCTTCCATTTTAACCATCTCAGCATCACAGCTTGTGGCATTTGGCATGTCTGCAGTGTGTGCAGCCGTCACCTTGGTTCTAGAACATTCCATCACCTCGGACAGAAACCCCTGCCTGTTAGTGGGCCTGCTTCACAGCCCTGGCCCGGCTCTGCCGCCATGGGGCCGCCTGTTTGATGCTTCTCTCGGGCGGTGTGGTTTTAAGAGACAGGCCCCACCGCCCCCACCACCCCTAAGTTATGCCAGCATGTCTCCTCAGAAGCTTCCCACACAACACTTCAGGCTGCCTCACTTCAGTGCTGAGTTCCCTGCAAGGGTCTTTCCCCTGCTTGCTGAACCCTGAGCTGCCCGGGGCCCAGGCATGTGTTTATAACGGTGGCCGCCCAGGCCTTCTCAGGACGGGCCTTGCGGGCCACCGTCCGTGTGCTTGTCCAGCCGTGCCCGGGGAAAGGCTGCCACAGAGGAACGGCCGCCCGCGGCTCCCGCTCGCCGGCACCTCAGAGCTTGTCATTCAGCAGAGCAGCCGTTTTGTGTTGCAGCCCCTCAGCCCCCCTGGTCCGAGACCCCAGCTCCGCCCGTGCGCTCCGGCTGGCGGCCCGGGTCGGGGTGTGAGTGCCCTCGTCACCGTCGGGCAGGCTGAGCTTGAAGAAGTAAAGTGGGCCGGGCCAGGCCCAGTGATTCTCAGCCCTGTGGATTGAGTTTTTAAGGAGCAGATTTTCTTTCTTAGGGAAGTTCTTTGTTGGTGCTTCAGGAACACCTAGTATTGATGTGGTAACGTTTGTTACAGTTGACAACCAGCATTGATACACGATTGTATTGATACCCAGTTGACAACCAGGATTGATACATGATCGTATTGATACCCAATTTCTCACCCGCCTTGTGTTGTCCTCCGGGTTTGGGCAGATGTGTAAAGACTTGGATCCTCCCGTTAGGATGTCACTGCCCTCAGACCCTCTCTGCTCTGCGGCTAGTCCCTCCCCCTCCCTGCCGGCCGCTGACCTTTCACCCCACGGTCCTGTCCTACAGTGGGGACCACAGTGCGCAGCCGCTGCACTTGGTGCTGTGTGTGCAGGGGTCCCCTGGTCTCTTCAGGGCTTGCTAGTGTCTTCTTATTGCTGAAGAGGTCTGGGGGGCTTGTTCATCCATCACCCTCCGATGGGTGTCCCCAGCCCCTGGGACTCGCAGATGCTGCCACGCCGCCTACTTCCTCGTGGGTCATGCCATGCAGTGCAGGACCTCTGTCTGTTGGAGACCTTCAGTCAGTGCTTGTGAACAAACAGCATACAATTTTTATTTTCTCAAAATCATCTTTTCTGCTCAAACTCCTTTTGTCCTCGCCATGCCCTGCTGTGCGGTTCATGTTTCTTGTCATTTAATCAGTTATTTGGAACTGAGTTTGGCCTGGTGGAGGTGGGGCCATTAAACTTGGGCGTGGAAGCATGTCCTGGGCGTCGGCACAGCACTGCCCCGGCCTTTCCCGCAACACCTCAACGGTCAGCCCCGCTGGGCAAGTTTGGTTAAAAACAATGGCGTTTGTAAAAATATAAAGGGAAGGTCAATTATTAACCAGCCCAAAGAAAGTCAAAGTCACTCAGTCGTGTCTGAGTCTTTGCGACCCCATGGACTGTCCATGGAATTCTCCAGGCCAGAATATTGGAGTGGGCAGCCATTCCCTTCTCCAGGGGATCTTCCTAACCCAGGGATTGAACCCAGGTCTCCTGCATTGCTCAGGAATGCGTATTATTTTCAAGAATCTCCTTTTATTGGATACGGCTTATAAATGACCCTTGGTAGGTTTTTATTTTTGCTTTGAGATAACATGAAATGAACCATTTAGAAAATAGACTTTATTTCTCAGGGCAGGTCTGGGGCCCACCTTATGGAACGCTCGGGGGCTTCTCACGTGGCTACTGCCTCCCCACAGGCGGTGGCCCTGGTGCCAGGGGACGGCTGTCACAGCGTCACCTGCCGGTCAAACCAAGCCTTTTAAAAGTGTATTTCGGAGGTTTCTAGTGTGTTCAGTGGTGTGCGTCCTTCACTTTCATCCGGTTCTAAAACTCTGTCCAGTCTCCCCGAAGAAGCCCCGGCCACACTCTGCCGCGGGTTTGCCTGTCCTGGACGCTTCCTTTAAGTAGGGTCAGGCCGTGCCTTCTGTGTCTGCCGCTCTCGCTGACCACGCATCCGGCCCGCTCAGGGCTCACCCACGTGGCACGCCTGTCTGTGCTTCACCCCTTTGCCTCCACTATAGGACAGACTGCATGGCGTTTCTCATCGCCTGCCCAGAGACGCTTGGGGCAGCGTGGCCGCCGTGAGCGGGCGTGCGCATTTCCCCGTGTGGACCCCTGTCTTGCAGACACCAACTTTGTGCTGGGCAGCTACAAGACAGAGCAGTGCCCCAAGCCGCCGCGCCTGTGCCGCCAGGGCTACGCATGCCCACACTTCCACAACAGCAGGGACCGGCGGCGGGACCCTAGGCGGTTCCAGTACAGGTGAGCCCGGGCCCTGGGTCACGGGTGTGGGCCTGGCTGCCCCTCCACTGGGCTTATGTCTGGCTCGAGGCTCTGCTTTAGGCAGCGGCCCCTCCATTCCCTTCAGCCTCCCTGGAGGCCCTGGTGTCCAGGGATGCCAGCCCAGCAGATGCCCCCATGGTGGCAGGTGTGGTCAGGGTGTGGCTCCTCTGTTTCCCTGTCCCCCCCGTGACCTGTGCGTCCTCCGGCAAGGGCGCCTGCTGGCGAGGGCCCGCCCTGGCGAGGCTGGGAGTCCTGGTGCCCACAGCCTGCTTCACCCTCTCTGGGGGCCTGACTTCCTCAGGTTGTGGGTTTGGGTCTCACCTGGGGTCGTGCACCTGGGTAGTCCTGATCTCTTCCTGGGCCATTTCCTCCTCCCTCCACCTATCCTCACCTTGGTGCCCGGCTTATCCTCTGGTTTGCCAACCCGCCGCACGGGCCCAGCACTGGGCAGGGTGGGGGCTGGGGGCGCAGAACCTCCAGGGGTGTCCAGGCATCTGGCCCCTCACCTTGACCCTCCTGTGGGTCCCCAGCTCTGTGTCCAGCTTGTTCTTTGAGCCAAAAGTCATTCTCCAATCATCTGACACTGCCTCGCATGCCTTACTTGGCCTTCACATAGAAAGAGATCTTTTTATGACGGTTACTGTTCTGAGTGGTTTAACGAGAGTTGAGGGTCAGAGAACCTCTGAGTATTAGTCACTTGATGTCGTCTCGAGAAGGTGAAGTAAATTTTACTGCATATAAAAGGGTAGAAAATCATAAAATATGTCCTATTTCCCACAGATAAGTTTAAAATAAACCCCATACAATAAAGCTGCTGGGAAGCACCTGAAGCATGGAGGGGGTTGTTAGGGTTCTCGTGTCTTGGGCCCTGGGTCTCAGATGCAGTGTTGAAGCAGTCTGGTGGGGAGAAAGAGGGTGTTAGTCCCTGGTGGGCTGTGCGGGGCTGGACCTGGTCGCCCAGATGCTGCAGGAGGCCCGGCTGAGTCTCACGGGCGCTGGGGGCTCTTACCGAGACTCACTCACACTTTGTGGAAAATGAAAACAGGCTCCCAGATGCTTTCTGGGCTCCCCTGGATGCTTGTCCTGGTGAGGAAGGGCCAGAGTACGCAGGGCTGCGCCTGGTCTCCGGGGGCGCATGGGGAGGCCATCTGCCCACCTGAGCCCTCCTTGCCGCAGGTCCACGCCCTGCCCCAGTGTGAAGCATGGCGACGAGTGGGGCGAGCCGTCCAGGTGCGCAAGCGGGGACAGCTGTGCGCTCTGCCACTCACGCACGGAGCAGCAGTTCCATCCCGAGGTACGGGCGCCCGATGGGGACTCGCAGTCTGCTCACGGGGCACATGCCATGGCCGCTTAGCAGGCACTCCTTGGGCACCTGCTGGGTGGCGGCCACTGAGCCAGGTGCATCTTTCAGGAAACGCCAAGTGGCCAAGCTGACCTGGAGGGTGGCTTCGAGGACAGGTGCCACAGGAGTGGCCTGGGCCCACGTGGTTCCCGGGGTTGATGGGCCCACGCAGGCGCAGCGCCCTGGGCCGCTGGAGGGTTGAGGCGGGGGGAGGCATGCTGCCTGCATCCGTCGTCTTCAGGAGACCCCGTTGTGTGGTTCTTTGAGCTCTGCGTCGTGACTGGCTCGGCTCCAGGCCTCCCGCGGACACGGGTCTCCAGCCCGGTGCTCTACGTGCTGTGTCGCCCTTGTTTCCTAGATCTACAAGTCGACCAAGTGCAACGACATGCGCCAGACCGGGCACTGCCCCCGGGGCCCTTTCTGCGCCTTCGCACACGTGGACAGTACGTGCCACCTTTGCTGGGATCGGGCGGGGGCTCCGCCTTGGGCGAGGGTGGCTGGGAGGGTCGGGGGCCTCTGGGCCTCCTGGGGCCCAGCCTGGCCCTGCCTCTGGGTGCCCCAAGGTCCTGAGTGCAGTCACTGTGACCAGATGAGCCTGTACAAAGCACCTGAAGGGGAAGCAGCCTCGGGTTCGGGAGGTGCACAGACGCAGCCCTTCCTCACTGCACCTGGGAGCTTCCTCCTAAAGCTGTGAGCGTGGGTTCCTGCTCTTACGAGCATGTTACGAATTCCAATTTTACTTCTGTTTTTTTTCTATTTTAATGGTGAGGGGGGCTTTTCCCATTGAAATTCTCCATGACTTTGGAGTCATTCATGATTCACCCCAGAAGACATGAGGGTCCCTTGCAGGTCAGCTTATACCTGTCAGAGGCTAATACACACTCACCCCAACCCCAGCTTGGGGTCCCTTAAGCAGAGTCTCAGCCAGGAGCCACTCAAAGCCCCCTTTCTCTGCAGAGAGCCTCGGGATGGCCAGCGACTGGAGCTGCCGAGACCTTGCCCTCACCAACGTCCCCACGACCCCCAGTGGGCAGCCCGGACACGTAAGTGGGGACATCCAAGGAGGATGCCCGCTGCCATTTGGTTTGAATCCAGTGTCAGGCACTCGGATGGGTGTGGTCTCTGCGTGATGCGGTTGGAGGCGGCCTGCCTGCAGGGTTGGTGGCGTAGAAGCGTCTAGAAGAGTCCTGGCCGAGTCCTGACTCAGGTGGACTTGCTTGGCCTCGTGTTTTGTCAGAAACGCATGTGTCAGTCGTGTGCGAGGCGCGGTCTCCGCCTGAGGGTGAAGAAGGACCCCCATCGGGCAGGCGAGGCCATGCTGGCAGCTCCCCCGTGAGGAGCACAGCTGACAGCTTGGGACTCAGTGTCTGAGGTGCAGGCGTGTCCCGGGGGCGCCGTCTCGGGGTAGTGAGTATCACAGGAGTTCTTCTTCATCGGCCGTGACTTCCATAAAGCCGTCTGCAGGTGCTGCCTCCGCATCTGCCTGCAGACGGGGCTGAGTTCTTTCAGCGGGGCAGGGAGTTGGGCTGCCCTCCTGGACGATGCCCGCCCTGTGCCCGGGTCGGGCTCTCAGCTCCACTGCTGCCGTATACAGGGCTGCACTTGGATGCAGCCCCCTCCCAGCTCCTCAGTTACCCTGAGGTGGAACTCCAGTGCAGCTCCTTCATGGTGAATGAACAGTGGTGGTCCAGCCACCATTTCTGGTTCACCTTATGTGAGCCAGAACTTGGGAGGGCCTGAAACTGAAATCTCCAGAACTGGAAATTGAGAGAGAAGTTAGTAAGATCCTCTAAGGAGTTGTTACGGAATCCCTTGTACTGCTCATCATAACAGGTCATAAGTCAAAAGGCTGAGTTGTTGGGGCAAAGAATAGCAACATTATTCAGAAAGCCAGCAGACCAAGAAAACGGTATAGACTCGTTTCCCAAAGAACCCAGTTAGAAATCAGGCTTCTTTTGCACTAAAATGGGAGTGGGACTGTGGTTGGTTGGGTTAGCCTGTAGATTTCAGACCATAGGCAACATTCTTTTAGTGATTAATTTGTAGCAAAGGCAATACAATACAAATGTTAAAGTGAAAGAGATCCAATATGGAGTCAGATTTGTTTTCCTATGTTACAAAGCGTCCAATAAAAGATTGGAGCAAAGTGTTTCAGAGTGAAACATCCAGCCTTCCCCTGGGCAGGAGCAGGACCTGGAAACTGGCTGTTCCTTCTGCCCCATGTTTTCAGCAAATGCTCAAACAGACTTTGAGAGTCCAGGAAACATGTGGGATCTGAGGCGCTGGGGTCAGTTGGGCCCACGCCTCGGCATGAGGTCAGGGACGTTGGTTTGGTCAAGACCCTAAGGGAATGTGTCGGTTGGGGTATTTGGAGACCGTCAGACCTCAACATGAGTCTTGCTGTCCCAAATGAGCCATTTTCATTTAAGGTGATGGTGAGGGGATTTGCTTGGTGGCCTGGTAGACTGGAGCTAAGACTGAGCTCCCAATGCAGGGGGCCTGGGTTTGATCCACCTGGTCAGGGAAGTTGATCCCGTGTGCCGCAACTAAGACCCAGCACAGCCAAATAAATAAATATGAAAAAATAAATAAGCCACGTTGGGGCTCGGACTAGAGGGCAGCTTCCCTTCCCTGTTTCCCAGGATCTCATCGCCTTTGACAGCCGAGCTGAGTGTGAGTGAAGTGCCCTGTGCCCAGAGGCGCACTGCTCTTCCCATCCTCCTCCCGCCCCGTTCCAGTGCGTCTGTGAACAGCTCAGCGCCTGCTCAATGTGATGGGAATTCCTGGTGTTGCGGAGCATGAGCCCCCACCCCCGTCCCCGGCACAGGGCAGATGCAGAGGGGCCTGGATGGGGCAGAGCCCTGGGACTTGATGAGGAAGCCAAGTGGAGCTGTTTCAGGATGGCCTGGCTCCTTCACAGTGTAGCTTCTCCGTGGAGCGAGGATCTCGGGTCCCGGGTCAGGGCCTTGGCGCCATCGCCCAAACTGGGGTCGCGGGGTCACTTGTGGAATTCTAGGAAACCAAAGATACCCAGATGGGCTCAGAGTTGAGCCATCGGGCAGGAGGAAGGGGCCCCGGTCAGGGCCAGCGTGAGCATCACTTCTCCACCCTCCATGGGTCCTCCTGCAAATGCAGAAACCAAACAGGACGGGGTGACTGGAGCCATCGCAGGCTCACGCATCATAGGATCAGACACAGGAACCAGAGTACTTCTCAGGCCTGCGGGGCATTTCACGGCAGCTTTGTGCCGACGTTTGCCCTGAGGAAGTCCAGGCCCCAGACGCTGTAGGCAGAGCCGTCCTCGTTCGCAATAGCCCCAGAAGGTGGTTCGTGGGAGTCAGGAGTCCACACACACAGGCAAAGGGGGGGAACGGTCCCCTCTACCCTTTCAGGGTTAGTGTCTGGGGTCCCGCAAATTAAACTGACCAAAGCCAGCTTAGCTGGAGGAAAGATTTATTATTTATTCATTGGGATGCCAGACCTGAGGACTTACCTACCGTTTTAACAGAGAGCGATAAATAGTGAAGAAGTGACTAGACCTAGGGGTTTCTGCTTTCAGGGAGCTGAATTACGGGATGGTAAAGACATGGGGGAGGAGAAGGCGATGGCACCCCACTCCAGTACTCTTGCCTGGAGAATCCCATGGACGGAGGAGCCTTGTAGGCTGCAGTCCATGGGGTCGCGAAGAGTCGGACACGACTGAAGCGACTTAGCAGCAGCAGCAGCAGCAAAGACATGGGGGAAATAGTGGAAGAGGAGGGTTACGGAGAGAGTTTGTGGTAAGGTTCAGCCTCCTGCAGCCCCAGGTGATTTGAGTTCTCTGGGGTGAAGCCCTTCCCCTCCTCTTGGGAGGGAGGGGACTGTGTCCAGGCCAGAAGGAGAGGGCAGAGAATCACCTCCAGGAAACCATCCTTTGCCTCAGGGGTTGACTTTCCAAGACTCTCCCCGCACTGGAGGTGCAGCCCTGCCTGGGACACTTTGTTTGACACTGTGGGTTCAGGGACCTCTCACCTGCCTCCACACAGACCAGCCGAGAGCTCAGAGATCCATGTCGGGCGCGGGAAATGGAGCCCAGGAGAGCTGACACAGAAGCAGCGACTTGAAAGCCTTTTCTGTTCCCTGGACTTCAGTGCTTGGCCTTTCCTGCCTTCCTGGTGGAGCTGAGGTCTCTCTGGGGTTCTGATCAACTGCTTCTCCTTCCAACAGCCAGTGCGTTTTCTGTTGCAGGCAAAGCGGAGAGAGTCACCTGCCGATGGCAGCCAGAAGGCCAGCGAGCAGGACGGCAAGCAGGTACCTCGTGCTGTCTGCAACCGACCTCTGCCTGTGTTAGGACTCTGCACGCAGCTGGTCACACTCACCCCCGCCTCACACAGTGACCGGGCTGACGTCCACTTGTGAGACAGCTCCTTTCTCACAGCCCCCATAGAGGCGTCTGTTCCGTGTTTCCTTTGTTTTCACGTTTTAAAAAATGTACCTTAGAAACAACAGAACCAAAGCCTCTTAAAGGTTCCCCCCGCCCTGGGAAAAGAGGTGCCCTTCGTGGTCTTCTGTGTGGGTGACGGCCCCACAGACCGAGGCTTAAACCGCAGGCCTCGGTTCCGTCCGGAGCCCGAAGTTGCAGACGGGGGGTCGGCGGTGGCGGTTCTTCCTGGGGCTACCCTCTGCCGTCTGCCAGTGGGCGCCGTCTTCCCTCTGCATCTGTGTCTGTCTGCAGTCGTCCTTTTGCCATCAGGACATGAGTCCTGTCGATCAGGACCTGCCCTGACGACCTCGTCTTAACTTGATTCCCTTGGTGAAGACCCGACTCCCAGTCAGGTCCCGCCCAGAGGTGCAGGGGGGTCAGGACCCCCATGTCAGTTCCAGCCGAGCCCACGACAGCGTCCGTTGGTGAGCCTGGCTCCCTCTTGGGTCACAACCTGGGCTCGTTCTCACCTCTGCGGGAGTTGTGAGGCTACACGGAGGCTTCCCCCGAGTCGGACCCTTTCTCTCTGTTCTGTGCCACCCAGCTTCCCGTGTGCTCGTTTAACCGAGTTGTTTGAGAAGCAGGGATTTTTTTCAGACATGGGACACGTGTTTTTCTGCCACTGTGGAAAGGCGGAGGGAGTTTCGCCAGCTTTGCAAGGCTGGGGCCTGGTCGGCAGACAACGAGCACACACCCTCTGCTCGATTGTCACTTGTCTCTGCTCAGTGCTTTCTTTTAAATCCCCAAGTGGACAGGGTGTTGCTGTTTCTCTTCTGCTGGTTTTCTTGGTGCCCCGAGGGTGCCTCCCAGGGGACTTTTCAGAGGGAGATAATCAGGACTTTTTGCCATTAGGAAGTTCTGAAGCCATCTCTGAAGTCAGCAGGATGATTGAAAGTAAAAATACAACCCAGTTACTTTGTGACTTTTTAAAAAGATATTGAAATCGAGACGTTGCTCATTAAGAATCTGAAACATGAAATGTTAACAGTAGCATAGCCAACAGGGCACTGTGGCTGTGATCTCAGGGCTGTGGAGGAAGGGCCTAGAGAGGAGTGGGATGCATGGCGGGGCACCTCGAGAGGGGTGGGCAGTTTCTGATGTGATATATGAGCTATACCCCCTCAGGCACTGTGAGCAGGCTGGCCAGGTTCATCTACCAGCCAGTGCTCACCTACACCCAGGGACCCCCTCCATCCTGTCCCCAAGCCAGGCTCCAGGGACAGTGAACAGGGGTTGGGGAGCAGTATCGGAAAGCCATCTAAGAGGGACCCTGGGACCCTGAGCTTTCTACTTGTTTGAAGGGTCTGCTGGAATGCCCAGGGGACGCCATGGCCGTGAGGCTGGCCTGCTGGCTCTTGTGGGCAATTGGTGCTCAGAGCTGCTTTGGGGACCCCTTCCTGCGTGTGGGTGCCATCCGCTCCTCCCCAGGACCTCCGTCTCCTCCTGCAGCCACAGAACCCTGAGTCCCTGGGCCCCGACAGGATAGCCCAGACAACGCACCGTCTTACTTTGCTATAGCCTCTGACTCCTGGTTTCCTGGTGACCTTGGAAAGCCCCGAGGCCTGACTTCATGACTCAGTCCTGGTTCATTTTTATTGCTGCCTTTACTGTGTGCAGTGCCCTCCACGTTCCTGGCTGTTTATCCAAGATTGTGCCAGTTCTTTTCCTTTTAATCTATCAAATAAAGATAATGCGAATTGCCCCAATCTTTTATTTTTGTTGTTGGATAATGAGATTACAAGGTTATTTCATTGAAATCATCAGAAGCATTGCTGGCTGGCTGCTCGTGCCGTGGTAGCTTCTTTTTTTCTGCTCTGCATCGCTATTACCATGATTCTTACTATTGTCACTATAAAGAATGACACTCTCTGGATGCACTTGTTCCCATCCCTGGGTGGTAGCAGCTTACGATTCTGCAGCGACAGTTTCTAACTAACCAGACGTTTAAAGCCCCTCCCTCTAGAATATCTGGAAGAGTAGTTGGCTCTCTGGTCTGCTGTGGGGAGCGAAGCAACCTGGCCTGTCCGTTGTGACTCTGTTGTCTCTGTCCCCCAGTGTCCTCTGTCACTGTGCGGCCGTGATCACGTTGCTGTCCACGAGCCCAGCACTGGCTCATCCTGTTGTGTCTTTGCACAGAGCCACCTTGCGGTGTTGGCAGTGGGTCACCCCCTCGCTCCCAGCGTGAGTTCCAGCCTCGCGTCCAGCCTGGCGTCCAGCACCGGCTCAGGCGGCTCCTCGCCCACCGCTCTGCCCGCCCTCTCGGCCCGCACCCACCCGCTCGACCCTTCTGGCAGTGCCGGCGAGGGCGTCCCAGGTAAGCCCGGGGCTCTGCTGCCTCTCTGCACTTGCCTTGACACCTTCCGGTGCACGCGTGTGTGCGCACGCTCCTTTGCAGAAGAGCGTTTCCGGTGGTCATCTGCCACTCCGGCCGTGCTGCCCCGGGAGAGCGCCTACCTCGCTGGGCGCCACAAGCGGCAGAGGGGATATGGCGCCCTCTGGCGGGCCAGAGCGGCAGTACCACCGAGAGCCCGAGGCTTCAGAGAAATGACGGGGGCCTGTAGATTCGACGGTGACCAGGGTGGGGAGCGGAAGGCGTCCCTGGCGGCTGGGCGTCCTTGTGGGTTTGTGAACTAATCACCCATGTAATCGGACGTGGGGGTTCGGTTAGGGGCGGTGGTCGGGGCGCAGAGCCCTGGCTGGGACTGTGGTGAAAGCCCAGGGAAGAGTGGAGCTGGTGCATGAGATGGCGCCTTCCAGGTCACGCCGGTCCCCTGATCCCCGTCTGGACAGTGGGCACCTTGCTGTTGTGGGAAGTCACAGAACGTTCAGAGCTGCCCTCTGGCCCCGGGAGGAGGGCCCTGGCTGGCCTTTCCGCTGTTGGCACCCAGGACCCGGAGTGCACAGCCTCCCCCCGCCCCCTCATGCCCCACTTCCCCATTCCTCCCCCCTCCCCACGCCCCACTCCCCCATTCCTCCCCCCCCGCCCCTGCTTCCCCCGGGGTGCACCTCTGCGATGCACTCACTGCCTGAGAGTCAGCTCAAACAAGCCGGTGCTCCTTACAGACCTCCCCCTTTCATGGACTCCGTGGAGCCCTTTCAGGGCCACTGGGCAGGTTCCTCTCCCTTGCCTTCCACCTCACACAAACAGGTGGAGCCCTGCAGAGTTCACTGCCAGGTGGCTGGCAAACGGTGGGACCCGGGAGGGAGGGACCCAAGGCTGTGGGCAGCTGAGGGCAGGGTCACGGCCTGTTAACCCCACGGGCGCTAGGTTGAGCGTTTTACTTGAGCCGCTGCGGGTGGGCAGGGTAGGAGCAGCCGGCCGGCGACAGGGCTCGCGGAGATCCCACTTTAACCCACCAGAGCAGCCCTCGCCGCGGTGGTTTTCGCACACTTTGGGCCCGGGGTCCCGGCACGCCGCCTTGCAGCGCCGGCAGAGTCAGGTGCTGGTGCGAAGAGGTGGAGTGCCCCGCCTAAGGCCCGTGCTCTGGGCGGTGGGGACGCTGTGCTCCGAGGACGCGGAGCCGCGAGGCGAGCACCAGTCCGCAAGCACCTGTCTGCACGGCGGGGCGGGGCCAGGGTCCAGGGCCAGGGGTGGGGTACCCTGGGGGCGGGGCCAGGGGCGGGGCGGGGCAGTGGGACGGGGTACCCAGGGGGCGGGGCCGGGGCGGGGTACCCAGGGGCCTGCGTCACCGGGGCGGGACGTTTCAGGGGCGGGGCGATCTAAAGCTTACGTCACCGGGGCGGGACACCAGGGGCGGGGCATCCCGTCTGGGGCGGGGTGTTCAGGTTTGCGTCACCAGGGGCGGGGCCGGCGCGGGCAGGCGGGGAGTGGGCCGCGTTTGAATCGGCGGCGGTGACGGCGGTACCAACGCGGGGTGCGGGAACGGTGAGTCAGCATTGTCAGCCCCGCTCCGGTAAGGTGCGGGCCGTCATTCCCCGGAGCTGCGGATGGGGCGGTGCGCCATCTGCCCCCCGCTAGATGCACCCCCCATCCCCTCCCCGCAGGCGGCCAACTCCCGTCCCCCCAAGCGGGCCAGGTGACCCCTCAGGTGCGGTGCATCCGCTTCTTCCTCTCGCCACCCCGGCCGCCCCCTCCCCACCCAGTGGCCCTCGTAGCAGTCTGCGGCACCTGCGCCCCGACCAGGTGTGACAGCCAGGGGTCCGTGCCAGGATCTTAGGGGTTGCGGAATGAGGCCAAAACAAATCTCCCGTCTTTAGGACCCTGCTCTGCGGGGACGCTCGGGTGTTCCCTGCGTGGGCGCCATCCACCGGGCTCTCCAGGGAAACATGCATCGCCTAGCGTGGGTGGGTCTCCCGCTCCCAGGGTCCCTGCCTTGTCCTGCTGCGAACTGCCGCTGCGCTATGGGGAACTCAGACCAGCAGTGAGCCGCTTTGTCGGGTGCGTGTCCATCCAGCAATTAGCGGAAGGACAGCCAGCCAGGGGCATCCTGGCCCACCCCAGGGGGTGACGGGTCAGGGTTTCCCATTCTGGCCTCTAATTCCTTGCGCTGTAAGTTGTCCCCATGTGTCTCCTGGTCCTGGGGACCTGGGCATCCCTCAGATGTGCTGTGTCACGTTGGGAACTGAGCTTTGTCAGGGCTGTTACTCAGCAGTTTTCAGCTAATTGCTCACTAATGTCTGGGCAGTTCCTGGCATTTTGACACGGTCAGGTACGGCAGGTTATAGGTCAGGTGACTCAGTCACGTAGATTCTGAGTGTTAAAAGTCATTTCTTTTGAGAGAACATCTCAGAACCTGGGTCTGATCTCAGGGAGCAGTGGGGTGTGTAGTAGAACAAGAGAAGCAGCACTGATTCTTTTGGGGGCCGGGACACTTCTCGGGGGCGCCTGCCACCACCCCACACAGGCTGTGGCTTGTCAGGTGAGACTTGGTCCCGGTTGTGCCCTGGCTGCACCAGAGGGGGGCAGGGCAACAGCAAGGTCCTTCTGTGCTGAGTCACAGGGTGGGGGTGGGGGAGTGGGATGAAGTAAATGCCTTCCAGGTGAAAAAGGCTCCTGCGCTCAGTTTATTTCCATCCATCCATCCATTCCTTCCTTTTACATGCCTTTGTTAGTCAAAAAAACGTTTCTGAAACTCTGCCAGCTTTGAAGCCAACCTGATCCCCCCACTGCAGGGTGAAGGGCCAAGTCCACATTGTTGGGCCCAGCTGACGGGCATGTCCCAGCCTGGGGAGGTGGTGCGGGGCAAGTATGCAATGGGTGGGTCACCCTGCTTATGCACAGCAGGTGAGTCTGCACGTCAGCCCGCAGTGGTCTGGGTCTGAGATGGACCACACGGTCCAGGTGACTTGAAGGGATCTAGCAGGGGGAGATTCTGAAAGGGTTTTGGCGTTTTCTCAGAAGTGCTGGGGCTGATGGGAGCTGTGTTTGAAGCTGCCGCCCACAGCAGCGCTGCAGTGTGAAGGCAGAGAGGGGCCCCTGCCGGGGTGGGTGAGGGTGAGAGAGGGTCCTGCTGGGAAGCGTGGACCAGTCACTGAGGGGGGTGCGTCTTTTCCAGGAGGCCGGGCTTGGGACATGAAGGGGCTGGCATCCCTGAAAGTCTCCTGGGACAGAAGAGGTCAGGGTTGGGGGCAGCCTGCAGAGATGGGGGCCCTAAGGGGGTGGGGGGGAGCAGCTGAGGGCCGCGCTGGGCTCCTGCTCAGCACGTGGGTGCCGGTGCAGCAGCCTGAGGGAGGCACCGCGCACACAGTTTGCTAAGGGGCCAGGGCTGCTGTGGGTCCTCCCTTGCCGGCAGGCAGTGATGCAGCCGCGCTGGAGGACAGCTGGTGTCTGCAGGTCAGCACCACAGAGGTAACTGGTGTCCGGGTGTGACAGCCACAGGAGGGGCTGCGGGGCTGCCAAGAAGGACGGGAAGGCCAGGAGGTGGCCCCAGGCAGAGGAGGGAAGAAGGACAGGTGGAGGGTGGCGGTGGGGGCATTTAGGAGCACCACTCAGGGGTGGGGGGCAAGGCTGGGGCAACAGTTTGAAGAGTGAGATGGAAACTGGGGATCGCAAGACGTGGGGGTCAGCCAACTCAGGTTGGATTTGGGTGAGGGCCTGAGGGGCCTGCCATCATGTCTTAGGAAGGGTGGGAGCCAGAGGTGGCCCCCTTTGCAGAGTTGACCGAGGCAGGAGGGGTCCTTAGAGGCCTGAAGCCCCAGGCCTGCAGGAGGTGCTGTTGGGCACAGAGAACAGCCTGGTGAGGATGGGTGGTCCCAGTTACTGATGGTTAAATTAAAGGCCTGCCTCAGCCCTGCACTGTCTGCTTCTGACCCTGGGAATGTGACCTTATTTAGAAACAAGTCTTTGCAGGAAATTCCCTGGTGGTCCAGTGGTTAGGACTCCTCGCTTTCACTGCCCAGGGCCCAGGATCAACCCCTGGTCGGGAACTAAGGTCCTGCAAGCCGTGAAGTGCAGCCTGCCCCCCACCAAAAAGTGAAAAATAAAAGTCTTTACTGGTGTAATTAAGGTAAAATGAGGTCATTAGGATGGGTCCTAATATGATATAACATGTACTTAGAAGAAGGAAACTTGGACACAAAATACAGGGGAGGGACGACCACAGGAGGACAAGGCGCTGGGGAGGCCAGAGCATCCACAGACTGAGGACCACTGAGGATTCCCCGCTGGGAAGGCAGGAGGGTGGGCCCCAGGAGCCTGGGCGGAAGCGCAGCTCTCTGCTGCTTGTCGGTCGCCATCCAGGAATTCTGCCACTTGGCACCGGGCAGCTGGGAGCGGAGGCGGGAGGCTGACCCAGAGCAGGCAGGCCTGACGAGGGTCCCATTGTCCACTCCGGGCTGGAGTCTGGGGCCTCTTGAAATGGGCCTCGGTGCGTCCACCAGGCATCAGGGGCACTGTGGGGCCCTGTGGCCAGCAGGGGGCATAGGACGGAGCCATGCCAGAGAGGCCCCAGCCTCCTGGAGGGGGTGCTCTGGAGTGGACCCCAGCAGGGTTGGGGACAGAAGGGATCTGGGGTGGCAGCGCTCCCATGTGCTGGGCCCTCAGCATCACCACGTCTCCCCAGACCTGGCTGTGGCTTGTGCTGGGTGGCTGCTCAGGCCCTGGGTCTGTCCCTGAAGCTCCTGCTCCCCTGGACCCTGGTCCCCAGGCCACACTTTCCCCAAGTTGCCCCCATGGGGCCACGGGAACTCGGGGGGTTGGCGGACCTGACCTTGGCCGTCCTGAGACAGCGTCCCACTCTGTGCCAGGGCCTGGAGGGCGTGTCAGGTGGGGACAGTGGGGGCTACGGCCCTTTCCCCTGTCCCTATGACAGGCCTGGGGGGGTGCACAGGGGTCCCCAGCAGAACAGGAGGGAAACAACCCTGCCCACTTGCAGGACCTGGTTTGGGCCCTGGGGTGGAGGTCAGTGCAGGTCCCCCCCCGCGTTGTCCGTGAGCCCCTTTCTCCCCATGGACGTCGCCCTCCTCAGATTTTCTTTACTAGGCAGGCATGTGATCCGGTCAGATTTTACCAAATGATCAGAAGCTCAGTCGGCGAGATGAGGGCTGGGTTGCCATGGCTATAGGAGGGGTGGACCCCGAGCCCAGGTGGGTCCCCCCGCCACAGGAGCCTGGATCCCCCCTCGGTGACACTAGATCTGTCCTGCAGGATCCACCTTAGACCTTCACCTTGGTGACATCAGCCTTGTGCCCCCGGATAAGGACCTGGAGGAACACGACGGCCGTGACCTGGGACCCACAGGTAGCGCCTAAGCCGATGCCTTCCAGGACCGCCCCCTGTGCCTCTGGGGTGGGAGGGGTCCTGTCTGCCTCCCTGCACCCCCCACCCCAAAGCCCCTACAGAGTCCGGGGCAGGCCTTTGTGGCCATTTCGAGGAGACGAGTAACCACCACATTGGTATGAAGACAAATAGGTTCACAGTTCACATCAGATACTGAATCGTTTTCTTCAATGTAAAAGTTCATCTTTTTTTTTTTTAATTTCTCTGATCTTAAAAAAAAACACTTCTGGGGCCTAAAACATTCTGGGACCACTGTGCCTGTGGACAGGTCACCCAGGCGGGCCTAGAGAGCATCTGAGGGGTGAGACGTGTGGCCTTCTCACCTGGGTGGGAGTCCCCCAGCTTGGGCAGTGCCGGGAGATTCCAGGGCAGAGGGTCTCCTGTTGTGTGTCTGGTCCCTGGGGCTGCAGCAACCGCCTCCCACTAACCTGACACCACTCCCCCAACTCCATGCAGGTCAGAGGTCGCTGGGGGGCTCTGCCCCTGTGGCCATCCCGGGCTGCCTGCCGCGTTCCCCATCCCTGCACTCCTCCTCATCCCTGTCCGCCTCCCCGCTCGGCTCCTTCTCCCAGTCCCTGCCGGGCCCACTCATCTCCTCGGCCATGACGCCCCCCCAGCAGCCGCCGCCCCTCAAGTCGGAGCCCAGAGCACTGGGCCCCTCAGTCTCGTCCTACAATTCCTTCGGTGAGTGGCCTCGTCAGATGGATTTGCAGAATCCATCTGCAAATGGAAACTTGTGATCTGTTTTAAAAGAATGTTTTTATTGTTATTTTTAAAGAAACCATGTTTTTAAATGCTTGTTTTACTCTCTGATGTCACATATGTCAATAGATGTCACTCAGGTAACCAGAAACCCTGTGGGGTCCTCCAGGTCCTAAGTGTGGACAGGGTTCTGGGACCAGGGTCTGAGCTCCGCGGCCCCCACGACACAGCTCTTGGGGCGAGTGATGGCGCAGGCGTCCTTGTCGGGGGGCAGGGCTGGGGTCCCCAGAGCTGGCTGGGGGGATGCCCAAGAGGCCCAAGCTCGAGCAGGCTGACGCCAGCTCCTCCACACTCAGGCTTGAACGGCGTCCCCGGCAGCATCTGGGACTTCGTCTCTGGCAGCTTCTCTCCCAGCCCATCCCCAATCCTGAACGCCGGGCCCGCGGCCTCCTCAGGCGTGAGTCCCAGCAGCGCCGAGCTGGCCCGGGTCCGGAGGCAGCTGGATGAGGCCAAGAGGAAGATCCGGCAGTGGGAGGAGTCCTGGCAGCAGGTGAAGCAGGTGAGCTGCGGGGGGCCACGGTGCGGGCGGGCGGGGCAGGGGGCGGGGCCCACGGGGCGGGGCGCGGGGCTGAGCAGGGCGTGGGGCGGGGAGCCGGCTCCGCAGGGTCACCTCGGCTCCTGGGTTTCAGGCCTGCGACGCATGGCAGCGGGAGGCCAAGGAGGCTAAGGAGCGGGCGCTTGCGGCCGACAGTGCCCGGCAGCTGGCGCTGCAGAAGAAGGAGGAGGTGGAGGCGCAATTCCGACGGCTGCAGGAGGAGCTGGAGGGCCGGGGCTTGGCCTCCGCGCTCCCCGGGCTGAGCGGCTGTGGCGACATCGGTGCCATCCCCCTGCCCAAGCTGCACTCGCTGCAGAGTCAGCTGCGCTTGGATTTGGAGGCGGTGGACGGGGTGAGTCCAGGCTCGTCCTCAAGGAACCAGCGGGCTGAGCACCGAGGTGGGGCGGGGGGCCCGGTACAGCTTCCGTCCACTCCCCCTTTGCCTCCTCTCAGCCACCGTGCCCCCCTGGACAGGGGCCATGTCACCCGCGTCTTTGGGTCACCCTCCAGGGTCCTTGGTCACCCCCCTGCTGTAGTGCTGAACCTGCTGCCCTTGGCTCAGCAGGAAGACCCTTCCACACCAGGCATTTTGTTAGAGCCTGGGGCGTCTGGGGGCTCCCCGCCCCTGCCTGTCACGCATGTCACTTCCCTGGCCCGGCCTGCACACACCTCATCTCCGAGGGGCCTGTACACGGGCTTTGGCTTTTCTCGCTGGAGGCTGTTCAGGAGCCGGGTCCATCCTGCCCAGGCCCCTCCACGGGCCGCCTGCCCAGCTCCCCTCCCCTCGCCCTGTGGTGGCACAGGCTCTGGGAGCCCAGCCCCACCCCGGAGGCTTGTGGTGGATCCTCCCGCCCTCTCCTGGCTCCTGGGTGGCCGCAGGAGGGCAGCCTAATGCCCCAGCCTAATGGTGCTTCACGCCTGGCCCGCAGGTGATCTTCCAGCTGCGGGCGAAACAGTGCGTGGTGTGCCGGGAGCGTGCCGGCGCCGTCCTGCGGCCCTGCCAGCACCGCGTGCTCTGCGAGCCCTGCGCGGCCAGCGCCCCCGAGTGCGCCTACTGCGCGGGCCAGCCCCTGCCCTGGTGACGGCTGCCTCGTCCGCTTCCTGGTGCCACCGACGTCGGGACCCCCGCCCCGCATGGCCCACCCATGGCCTCAGACTCTTCCTCGCTGACCCTGGTGCCCCACGGGGCGTGAAGGCAGGGTGACCCATTGGGGTCTGTGGTCCTGACGCCACTGTGACTGGATCCTGGGAGCTCGAGTCCCGAGAAGCACTTTGTAGATGGAAGAGTTTAGGCAGAGGTTCCAAGTTGCTCTGAGCTGCTTTGAGGTTCGTGTTTTTAATATGCGGTAATATGAAGCTTTACACGTGTACTGTGAACAGAGCACTTCCTCTTGGTCTCTCTCAGCCCGTAGCACGGTAACCATGCTAGTTCCTATCTGAGATTAGTACTTATGAAGTGAGCATTTATCTAGTAGTGAGAGATACCTAGGATTTTTACAGTTTTCAAATTAAGTGCAAACCAATAGTATTTATAGCAGAGTGATTATTGAGAGACATATACATGTAGATGAAATTTTATGACGGGAACTCACTTCCTGAAAGTGTGCACAGTAACTGCAGCGTCAGTGACAGCCCTGTGGCCACAGGCCCCGCTCAAGTGCCTATGCCTTGGAGAGCCGGGGATGGCGCGTTCCTCCTCTCTGGACCCGGCCAGCGTGCGAGGCAGCAGGGCAGCAGGGAGGGCCCTGGATGCTCCCCTCCCCCAAGCTCACAGTGGGCTTCCTGGCTGGAGCCTCGCCCACCCGCGTGGGAGACACTGTCGCCAGGTCTGTTGTCCAGGTGTTGTGGTCACGTGACCACAAGGTGGTGGAGGACCTGGCCACCGTGAGGGCGGTGCAGGGCCAGGGTGCAGCAGGGCTGCTGGGAACAGGTCAGATCTCAGTGCTGGCTTCGGTCTCTCCTGTCTGCGTTGGGTCACTTTTCCGAGGAATCCGGGAGGAAGTAAAAGCTGTCTGTAGTTGGCTGAGACCTTACTTGCAGACGTAGATAGGGCAAGGATCTCCCTGGAGTCTGCTGCAGGCATGGAGCGGGGACTGGGCCCTGGCCCAGAAGGGACTGGCTGTCCCTGCCCGCCTGCCCAGGGCTGTGCCAAAGACTTTATATAGCATTTTTTTAAAGTGCAAAGTGACTAGGTAAAAATTTTTATCAGTGACCAAATTAGAATGTATTTACTATAGTGAGAGGTTGAAAACCTTTTTTTAATGACACACTGATGGGAAAGCTGTCATTCAAAGGTGGGTCCATGGCTCCATGCAGCTTGCCCGCTGCTAACGGTAACTCTGACTCAGTTGTGGTGAACCTTTGTTTCTAATTATAGTGATGATGATTTATTAGCTCTTAGAAATTACGTATATTTTGTGCTACTGTAATCACTGTTTAAAGTTCTTTATTTTTATTAATATTTATGCACTTGTTTCCCACAGCAGGCCTTTGGCCTTCTAGGCAAACGGGACAATGTCTGTAATCGACATCTAGCCTAGACATTTTCAAATTATAAACAGGAACAATTAAGCTTTAGGTGTATTTATAAGCTACCCCGGTCAGTACTCTCTGTGGGGTTCCAGAAACTGGAGGCGCACCCCCCAGGTACTTGCTGGCTCTGACGACAGGTGTGGTGGCAAGACCAAAGAACCACCGGGGTGGGGCTCCTGGGCTGCCCCCCAGCGGCCGGGTGGCCCTGGCCTTCTGAAGGGCTGAGCGGGCCTCCCAGGCTGGGCCGGGCCGGGCTCAGGGTGTCACCGCCCCGCACTCGGGTGACAAAAGGGGGTGCTGGGCGTAGCAGCTGAAGCTACACGGTGCTCGGCGAGGCCGCGGCTCTTGCTGCCGAGTGTCAGCTCCTGCGTGCTCAGTGTTAGCGGTGACATTCCATCATCCCACCGTCTGTCGCTGTGGGCAGAAGACCTCGACTCCTTGTGGACGCTTCATACAAATTAACTTATGGAAGCCCCAATCTGTATGTTCGAGTGTTTAGATGAGAATGTTATTGGGATGGAGTTTTCTTAACCCAGAAGGTAGTATTTATAATGCATAATCATTTACTCGTAGTGAATTGTTTAAAGTTGTTAACACTTGTTTAAATTTTTTTACACTATAGCATTTATGCAATGGTTTACAGAATTCATGGAATTATTTTTATCAGTATGGAAATTAATTAAAACTCTGATCTTTATTTTGTCTGCATCTTTGAGGACAACCCCGAGGGCCTGCTGGCTCAGAAGGAGAGAAAGGTCCTTAGGCCGAAGCCCACAGTCCTGAGGGTCACAGGGTGTCCCCACGCAGTCCAGGGTCGCCTCGCAGGGGCTCTGCCATCCCGGCCGTGGGCACCTGGGGGCCCCAGTGCTCAGAGCTGGGGGTTTCTGCCGAAACACCAGACAGTGGGAGTCAGGACCCGACCGGCAAGCATAAAGCCCGGGTGGGCTTGGCCCCCTCACCCCCCACCGGGCACCACAGACCTGTGGGCTTCCCGTAGGGGACGCCGTGCTGGGTCAGCACGCCTTGCAGTCTCTTTATCTCCTGGGACAGGGCCTTATGTGCCTAGACCGGGAGTGGAGAAGAGTGGTCAGGCCCTTGGTGGGAGGCCGTCCTTGGCCAGGGGGCCGTGTCTGTACCTCCTGGCAGCTCTCCAGCGTCTCAAACCGCAGGCCCTTGGTGCCTCCTTCCTGCTGCGCCGCTTCATTTGGTTCTGATGTCTTCAGATAACCAGCATCTTCAAAAATTGCCCTGAGCGACTTCTCGTAGCCCTGCAGGTGGAGGATGAGGAGGGAGCGCCCATTGGGCTGCCCGGCCCCCATCTGGGGCCTGCCCACGGCTCACCTGGGCCGTGATCAGCTCGTCCACCAGGTCCTGCTCCAGCTGGTCCCACCGCTGCTGCAGGGCCGCAGGCAGGGTCGGATACACTGAGGGTCCAAGAGAAACTGGCTGAGCTGAGCCCCTCTGCCCCTCAACCCCCCGCCGCCCGCCCGGGCACCCACCTAACAAGGAGTGGGGGTGGCAGACGAGGGGCGTCTCGAAGGTCAGCGCGTAGACACAGGTGCTTGGCTCAGACACGTGGGCCAGCCGGTTGCTTTTGCCACAGGTGAGCTCCACCTGGGGGGACCTCAGTGAGCAAGTGGGGGAAGCAGGCGCCCCCCCGCCCCGCCCCCACCTCCACCGCCCACCTTGCTCTGCCGGCTTCGTGACTGGCATGCATCGCCATCCCGCATCCACATGCCCCTGAAGGTGTTGTTGGTGATCTCCCACTCATGCCAGATGCTGCGGAGGGGCAGAGAGTGAGGCGGGGTCGGGCACGGTGCCCCCGGGGCCTCGGCCGCACCCCGCTCACCCGAGGATCCCGCTGTAGGCGTTCCAGCGGAAGGTCTGCTCGTGCTGCGTCACGTTGTGGAACGGGCAGAGCTCGTACTTGTACCTGCGGGCACGGTGCCGTCAGCGGGGCCCCGGCCCCCAGCCACCCTGCCCTGCCCTCACTCACGTGGACTCCACCAGGCTGAAGCACTTGCCAGAGAGTCTGGAGAGGTGCGCGGGGCCTGCGGGGAGAGCGTAGCCTGCTGAGCGTGGTGTCCTGAGCAGGCGCAGAGCCCAAAGTCAGGGCCCTTTGGGAGGGCGAGTGCCGGAAACGTGACAGCCAGGTGGAGGGCGTGAGCGACCTCACATAGCGCCGGCTCACACCCTGTGAAAACACGGCCAAGCGTTCCAGAGAAGGCTTACCTGCAGCCAGGTGAGCCCCTTGCAGTGAAGCCCCCGCCCTAGCGGGGCCTTGAGGAGCAGCCTGGCTGAGGCCTGCCAGGAGCCCAGCCGCTGTTCTGCTCAACTCGGATCCCAGGCAGGAAAGGGGGGCTGCTCATGAAGGCTGCGGGTGAGGGGTGACGGTTGGACACACACAGCAGGCCGTCTGGGCCCAGGAGGAGTGCAGGGAGACCCCGGGGGCCTGCACGCGGACGCCCCCAGGCTCTGAACTCTGGGGCCCAGCCTGGTGAAGGGCCCCAGCACCGAGCCAGCCTGCAAGGGACCCGCAGCCTCTCCAAAGGAAAACGCAACAGGACCACCTGGGAGAAGCGCAGACGCTGGACTGACTGAAGACTTCAGTTAAACAAATGCCTAAAATATACTTAAGGGGCTGGAGGGAAACAGGAAGAACCAAAGCGAGTCGGGAAAATGACACGTGGGCAGAGAGGTGAGAACCATGTCGAGAGGAACTAGAAAACCCTGGAGCCGAAAAATACAACTGAACTAATAAACCCACAGAAGGAGTTCAACAGTTCTGAGCAGAGAGAAGAACCAGTGACGAGACAGTGGAGGTAAAGAGGAGGGGCAGAGACGGGATCTGAGGAAATAACTGCCCCAACCCAACAAAACACACGGATGGACAGATCCAAGCGGCTCACTGAACTCCATGTACAACACACTCAGAGACCCCCACCGAGACTGAAGAGAAACAGCAGACACCAAGGCAAAAGTGCCAGGAAGTGACTCGTTCCATGGAGGAACCAGTGATTACCCACCACTTATCTGCTGCACTTGGGGGGCCAGGAAGCAGTGGGGTGGGAGGCAAACTGTCAACCAAGGAGTCTATCTCCAGGAAACCCTCCTCCAAGAGTTAGGCAAAATCAAGACTCTCCCAGACAAAGGCTGAGCGATTTCATTACCACCAAGCCTGCCTTGGACGGAGCCCCTTATTGCCCCCAGGAAAGGCAAATACACGGGCAAACTCAAAGCAGTGCCATGGTCCTGAGCCGCAAATCTACAGGGTTCAAAAGACAAGAAGCATGGATGTAGCTACAGATTCATGCTTGAAGGGTCACTTTCTGAAGTCCAGCACAAAGTTGGGGAGGGACAGAGCTGTGCAGGAGAAGTCCTTCAAGTCACACCAACTTCAATCATGTACAAGTTAGACTTGAGTTACATGATCATATGTAATCCCCTGGCGACTGGAGAGGAAATGGCTACATAGAATGCACACAAAAGGAGGTAAGAGGGATGTCAGAACAGGTCGCTTAGGAAAAGGTCAACAAAAGGAATGGAGGGAACGAGCAACAAAAAACAACTATACAACAAATTTTGCTGTTTTGTCTTCTCCAAATCCTTCCTTATCAGTGATTAAACGTAGACAGATTAAACTCTACCATTCAGAAGGCACCGATTGGCTAAACGGGTAAAGAAATGTGACCCAACTGTGCATACTCTTATCTATAAGAGACACACTGAAGCTCGAGGGCACAAGCAGGCTGCAAGTGAGAAGATGGAAAAAGACGCAAGTAGAGCGAGCGGGGACGGCCACGCCGACACCTGACGAGACAGACTGCCAGTCAGCACTGTTCAGGGAGGTAAGGGGGGTGTTACACATGAGAGGGTCCCCTCACCAAGGTCGTGACAGTTACAAGCACACGGCACCAAACATCAGAGCGTTGGCAATGACGCCAAAGGCAACGGTACCAAAAGGAAAACTAGAAATGTGGGGCGCTCCCATAGCAACAGCAAAGCCCCAAACAACCCAATTAAAGGATGGACCACGGGGACTTCCTTGGTCCAAGTGGCTTAGAAAAGTGGCTAAGACTCTGATGCAGAGGGCCCGGGTTCTATCCCTGGTCAGGGAGCTAGATCCCACATGCCCCAACTAAGACCCAGCACAGCCAAATATATCAGAAAAAAAAATTTTTTTAAGATGGACCAAGGATTACTAGACATTTTCCTGAAGTGAAAAATAAATACAAATCAAATCCACAATGAGATATCACTTCATCTACATTAGTATGGCCATTATTAAGCAAACAGAGAACAAATGCTGGTTAGGATACAGAGAAACCAGAACCTCTGCACACTGCTACTGCTGGTGGGAATGTAAAATGCACAAGCCGCTGCTGAAAAGTCTGGTGGTTCCTCATAAAGCTTAAACATATGGGGTTGGCCAAAAAGGTTCATCTCAGATTTTTCTCGAAAGATTTTTCAGAAAAACCCAAACGAACCTTTGGCCAACCCAACAGAATCACTTGATACAGCAAACTGACTCCTGGGTACGTGAGCTGAAAGCAGGGACTCAAACGTGGACCATGTTCACAGCAGCCTTATTCACAGTAACCGAAAGGTAAAAACGCAAGTGTGCACGGCAGATGAATAGACAGAATGCAGTGCGCATGGGCAACGGAATACTATTCAGCCTTAAAAAGGGCAGGCAGTCTTGCCACAGGCCACGAAGTGAACTTTTGAGATACTGTGCTAAGTGAAATCGCAGAAGAACCAGTATTGCATGACTCCACTTACATGAGGTCCTTAGTTCATTCGAGCTGCTACAACAAAATATCACAGACAGGATTCTTCTCCTACACAGACAGGATTGTAAAGCAGCTATATTGCAACCATGTTCCAGGGTGTTAAGGAAAACAAGGTGCATAAATGGAATCTCAGCAGAGAAATAAAAATTAGAAAGAGCTGTGAAACTCTAAAAATAATCTTTTAAAAAGTCAGAAATAATTAGCCCAGAGATCCCGAAAATACACGTATTCATCATGCTCAAGGGAAGCTTATTCCGAGAACACAGTGTTGGCTCAATGTTCAAAAGCCAAAGATCCCCACCCTATCAGTTCAGTCCCTCAGTCGTGTCCGACTCTTTTTCGACCCATGGACTACAGCACACCAGGCCTCCCTGTCCAACACCAACTCCCGGAGCTTGCTCAAACTCATGCCCATCGAGTTGGTGATGCCATCCAACCACCTCATCCTCTGTCGTCCCCTTCTCCTCCTGCCCTCCATCTTTCCCAGCATCAGGGTCTTTTCCAATGAGTCAGTTCTTTGCATCAGGTGGCCAAAGTATTGGAGTTTCAGCTTGAACATCAGTCCTTCCAATGAATATTCACGACTGACTTCCTTTAGGATGTAATGGTTCCATCTCCTTGCAGTGCAAGGGACTCTCAACAGTCTTCTCCAACACCACAGTTCAAAAGCATCAATTCTTTGGCACTCAGCTTTCTTTATAGTCCAACTCTCACATCCATACCTGACTATGGGAAAAACCATAGCTTTGACTTTGCTGGCAAAGTAATGTCTCTGCTTTTTAATAATGCTGTCTAGGTTGGCCGTAGCTTTTCTTCCAAGGAGCAAGCATCTTTTAATTTCATGGCTACAGTCACCATCTGCAGTGATTTTGGAGCCCCTCAAAACATAAAGTCTCTCACTGTTTCCACTGTTTCCCATCTATTTGCCATGAAGTGATGGGACCAGATGCCATGATCTTAGTTTTCTGAATTTTGAGTTTTAAGCCCACTTCATCACTCTCCTCTTTCATTTTCATCAAGAGGCTCTTTAATTCTTCTTTGCTTTCTGCCATAAGGGTGGTATCATCTGCATATCTGAGGTTATTGATATTTCTCCTGGCAATCTTGATTCCAGCTTGTGCGTCATCCAGCCCAGCATTTCTCACGATGTACTCTGCATAGAAGTTAAATAAGCAGGGTGACAATATACAGCCTTGACGTATTCCTTTCCCGATCTGGAACCAGTCTGTTGTTCCATGTCCAATTCTAACTGTTGCTTCTTGACCTGCATACATATTTCTCAGGAGGCAGATCAGGTGGTCTGGTATTCCCATCTCTTGAAGAATTTTCCACAGTTTGTTGTGATCCACATAGTCAAAGGCTTTGGCATAGTCAATAAAGCAGAAGTAGATGTTTTTCTGGAACTCTCTTGCCTTCTTGATGATCCAACAGATATTGGCAATTTGATCTCTGGTTCCTCTGCCTTTTCTAAAACCAGCTTGAACATCTGGAAATTCACCATCCACGTACTGTTGAAGCCTGGCTTGGAGATTTTGGGGTATTACTTTACTAGCATGTGAGATGAGTGCAATTGTGTGGTAGTTTGAGCATTCTTTGGCATTGCCTTTCTTTGGGATTGGAATGAAAACTGACCTTTTCCAGTCCTGTGGCCACTGCTGAGTTTTCCAAATGTGCTGGCATATTGAGTGCAGCACTTTCACAGCATCATCTTTCAGGATTTGGAATAGCTCAACTGGAATTCTATCACCTCCACTAGCTTTGTTCGTAGTGATGCTTTCTAAGGCCCACTTGACTTCACATTCCAGGATGTCTGGCTCTAGGTCAGTGATCACACCATCATGGTTATCTGGGTCATGAAGATCTTTTTTGTACAGTTCTTCTGTGTATTCTTGCCACCTCATTCTTAATATCTTCTGCTTCTGTTAGGTCCATACCATTTCTGTCCTTTACTGTGTCCATCTTTGGATAAAATGTTCCCTTGGTCTGATTTTCTTGAAAAGATTTCTAGTCTTTCTCATTCTATTGTTTTTCTCTATTTTTTTTTTTTTGCATTGATCACTGAGAAAAGCTTTCTTATCTCTCCCTGCTATTCTTTGGAACTCTGCATTCAAATAGGTATATTTTTCCTTTTTTCTTTTGTCTTTTAGCTTCTCCTCTTTTCTCAGCTATTTGTAAGGCCTCCTCAGACAACCATTTTGCCTTTTTGCAATTCTTTTTCTTGGGGATGGTCTTGATCACTGTCTCCTGTCCAATGTCACGAACCTCCGTCCATAGTTCTTCAGGCACTCACTCTATCATCTATTTCTCACTTCCACTGTATAATCCTAAGGCATTTGATTTAGGTCATACCTGAATGGTCTACTGGTTTTCTCTACTTTCTTCAATTTAAGTCTAAATTTTGCAATAAGGAGTTCATGATCTGAGCCATAGTCAGCTCCTGGTCATCTTTTTGCTGACTATATAGAGCTTCTCGCCTACCCTAGAAACAGCTTGCAAAAGAAAACTCAGGACCACCTTGATAGGTTTAGAAAAAACCTTTGACAAAACCCAACAGCTATTCATGGTAAAAACTCAGCAACCAGGAACAGCCTGGAAGGTCCTCTCCCTGAGAAAGGGCTATACATGGGAGCTTCAGGTGAGAGACAGAGGCCAGGTGGGGGACACCTCTCCCCACTGCTCTTGAGAAACCCAGAGGACCGGCCAGCACGCAGGCACACAGCTGGACTCCAGCTACTACACGAACAAACGTTAACCACGGGAATCCAATGGACACAGTCCAGAATGTGGGAAACACTCGACCCAGTTTCCTTAGTAGATAAATCGCAAGGAGCCGGAGGGAGGGATCTATAGAGTCAAGGAAGCTGGAGCACACGTGGGCGTGTGTCAAGTGCACGACACACGGCCCTTCCCTACTGACTCAAACCACCGGCCTGTTAGAGAGCATAAGACTATTGGAGACATCTCACCAACGAGGGCATTTTACCGACTGATACTGTTGCTGTGTCCTTCAATACATGCACACCAAAATATTACAAATAAATTAAGTTGAGAGAAATTAGTTTCAAAGTAACCAGAGTGGCAAAGAGAAAGCTAGGTGAGGGTGCCTGGTGCTTCACACACCCTTCTTCCACTTTCACACATGCTTGAAATTGTCTAGAACTATTTTTTTTCTAAGTCAAGGAAAAATCAAAAGTAAAAATGTGTAGAGTAAGCACTAAAACTGAGCACAAGCAGAAACACAGCAACCCAACTGCAAATCAAACTGATGACAAAAAAAAGAATGACCTCGTGAAGGGTGGACCACAGTGCCCTGCTGCCCAACTCTGGCTGGACACACTCCAAAATAAATTGCAAGTCTCAAACCTTGCTCACTTGTCTCATAGTCAGTGAGACGGCTGGCCCAGCGCGGAATTAACCAGACGCATACATTCCCCTTGACTGATTCCCGGAGCGAGGGTCGGGGTGAGTGTGGGACCCGGGATAGCTGTACAAGGCATTCTGTGTGGGTGTGTGTGCTAGTCACTCAGTTGTGTTCAACTCTTTGTAACCCCACAGACTGTAGTCTGCAAGGCTCCTCTCTCCATGGAATTCTCCAGGCAAGAATACTAGAGTGGGTTGCTATTCCTTTCTCTCGGCATCTTCCCGACCCAGGGATCAAACCCTGGTCTCAAACGAGAAGAAGGTAAAGCAAGCACAGCAGAACATCAGCTCTTGCACTGAGTCGGAGTGTATGCTGCTGTTCACAGCCCCATTCCTCAGTTTTTCTATTCAATATTTTCACAGTAAAAAGCTAAAGTCTGTCTAGAGTGAAAGCTCACAGCTGCACCCTCCGTCTCTGATCTCGGCGCCCCACCCCCACCCCATGGCCAATCCTTCCGGGCCTGGCATCCATGCTCAAGGCCTGTATGTGGCCACTCCTTTTGCTGGACTCTTCTCCCCCCAGATAGTCACAGCCCTAACTCCCACTGCCCTTCAGTTTCTGACCGAAATTTCACTTCTCAGTCTTTTCCTGAACTAGCCCCCCATTTAAAATGGCAATCCCCAGAACAACCCCGCACGCACACTCTTCTCTGCCTTCCGTACCTACAGAGCACTTTTCACCAGTCTACATTTTACCGACTTTTTTTTGTCAGCCTACTCCCCTGCCAATTAAGACTGTCAACTCCATGAGGACACTGTATGTTTTCTTCATTTCTGCATCCACAGCATAGACCCTAACACATGGTAGCATTCAACTGAAAAAAAAAAAAAATGGAGGGACTTCCTTAGTGGTTCAGTGGCTAAGACTCTGTACTCCCAACACAGAGGACCTGGGTTCAATTCCTGGTCAGAGAACTCGACCCACATACCCCAGTGAAGATCAAAGATCCCAAGTGCCTCAACTAAGACCTGCTGCAGCCAAATAAGTATTTGTTTTAAAAAGAGATCTTGGACTTTTTTTCTTTTTAATTGGTGGGCTTCCCAGATGGCTCATTGGTAAAGAATCTGCCTGCAATTCAGGAGACATGGGTTCAGTCCCTGGGTCGGGAAGATCCCTTGGAGGAGGGCATGGCAGCCCACTCCAGTATTCTTGCCTGTAGAATCCCATGGACAGAGGAGGCTGGTGGGCTGCAGTCCACGTTGTCGCAAAGAGTCGGACATGAATGAGCGCTGTGCAGCTTGCAGGTCTTAGTTCCTGCGTCAGGGATTGAATTCAATGCCCTTTGCAGTGGAAGCACCAAGTCCTAACCACCAGAGAAAAAATTCCCTTGGATTTTTGGTTTGTTTATATTTAACACCCATTTAACAACATAGCAATTCCATTCCTGAGATGCTGCTGCAGGAAACCACTCCAATAGATGTAGAAACAGGGACCCCTAGAAGGGATATTCTTCTCAACAATGCTTTTAGCGACCGAAACCAATAAACAACACCTTGCTGGACAATGAAAGAACACAGAGCATCCTACGGAATGCTAGGCACCAAGTGAGAAGAGCGAAGACCCACAGTGAGCAACAACAGCAAATTAGCAAACCTGCATAGTGGAAGTTGCCCAGTGGTGTCCGACTTCTTGTGATCCCATGGACTAAACAGTCCATGGAATTCTCCAGGCCAGAATACTGGAGTGGGTAGCAGTTTCCCTCTCCAGGTAATCTTCCCAACCCAGGGATCGAACCCAGGTCTCCCTCATTGCAGACAGATTCTTGACCAGCTGAGCCACCAGGGAAGCCCAAGAACACTATAGAGTGGTTAGCCTATCCCTTCTCCAGCGGATCTTCCCGACCCGGGAATCGAACCGGGGTCTCCTGCATTGCAGGCGGATTCTTTACCAGCTGAGCTACCAAAGAATCCCGTTTTGAGCAGTAAAATGGTACTACTCAAAACAAGAAAGCAAAGGTCACACACAAAAAACCTACTACACGTTTTTTACGTGTAAGCTTATGCATGTAAACGCATTAAAAAGCGTTTAAGAAAACAGACACCAAACCTGATAACAGAGATCACCTCTAGGAAAACAAACTAAGGACTAAGTCCCTAACCAGTGAACCCGGCACAGGCACGCTCTGGAAGGTTAGCGTGCACTTAGAAGGCTGACAAAGGACAGCATGAGCCTCCAGGTCCTAACTTCCAAGGCCCCTCTCCCTCCCTGGCGCCGGCTCCCGAGAGCTGACGCGGCCCACCGGTGCTGAAGCTGGGCCGGTTCCCTGCTTGCCCCGGGTCCCCGGCACGTCAGCGGTCAGGGCCCCGCACTCACCAGACACGGGTGAAGGGTCCCTCTTGGGCTGGAGGCGACTGGTCTGGGGCAGGAACGGGTTGTTGAGCCTGCGAGACGCGGCAGGGTCAGGGAGAAGCAGGCCCGGGCCGCGGCGCCGCACCCCCACTCCCCGCGCAGCCACTCACCCGAAAGTGTTGGGCTCCTCCACCACCTTCATCTTGGCGGCGCCTCCGGGCGCGGGCCCTGCGGGGAACGAGCAGTGAGGAGGCGGGCAGGCGGGCAGGCAGCGCGGGCGGGGCCGCGGAGACCAGAGAGGGTGCTCCGGGACGGAGGCGCCGGGACGGTCACTCACCGCGGGCCGCGAACCCGAGCACCACCGCCAAGCCCGCCAGCCTCGCCGCCATCGCGCCGCCGCCGCCGCGCGGTCACGTGGGAGCCGGAATCGGAAGTGGCGCCCCGCCGCGCGGTCACATGGGGACCTGAACCGGAAATGGTGCCGGCGCACAACTTGGCCGCCGGAGGAGCGGAGACGCGGTAGGCGTAGTGGGCCCGGCTTCTCGCTATGGGCCGCCGGAGGGCCTCGCGCGGGCAGGGCGCGGAGGGCGGCCGTGCTCGGCGCCCAGCGGGCCGCTCCCTGGAGGCCTTCGCCGAGGAAGTGGGCGCCGCGCTGCGCGGTGAGTGGGGCGTGATCCTGTTGGGGGCCGAGGGTCGGGCCGCGGAGCCGCGCCTGAGGCCGGGTTCCCTTCTCTGCCCGCCGCAGCGTCCGTGGAGCCAGAGGCCCCTGAGGACCGGGGCGGCCCGGGCCCGGCGCAGCTGCCCTGCACGCTGGCCATGTGGGAGTTGGGCCACTGCGACCCCCGGCGCTGCACCGGCCGCAAGCTGGCCCGCCTGGGGCTGGTGCGCTGCCTGCGCCTGGGCCACAGGTTCGGCGGCCTCGTGCTCAGCCCCGTGGGCTCCCAATACGTGTCCCCCGCAGACAGGTAGGCTCGAGAGGACTGGGTGCGGGGAAACGGAGTGGGCCTGCTCGGACTCTTCTTAATTAGCGCCCAGCCTTGGCGCATCTTTCCCTTCAGGGCTCACCTGTTTGTGTTATCTGTCTAGTTGGCCCCCGTTGCCTAGGACAGAACCCAGGAGGTAGCAGGCAATAGTGAACATTTGTTGAGTGAATAAAAGCCTCATGGAGGAACAGCTTTCCCCCAGTTGCCTCAGATGCTTAGCCCGTGAGAGTCCTTGAATGATGCCCCTGAATCCCCAGGGCGGCCAGTCTCCTAGGACATAGCTGCCCTGGGGCCAGCACCCAGTTAAACCCAGAACCAAGCCCTACACTGCTCTTGGCAGACACTTGGTGGCACAGTCTGGGGTCGCTGTCATCGACTGCTCCTGGGCCAGACTGGATGAGACTCCATTTGGGAAGATGCGTGGGAGCCACTTGCGGCTCCTGCCCCACTTGGTGGCTGCCAACCCTGTGAACTATGGCCGGCCCTGCAGGCTGTCCTGCGTGGAGGCCTTTGCTGCCACCTTCTGCATCCTGGGTGAGTGTCAGGGCCTGGCAGCTGGGAGTCGGTGTGCTTTTGCTGCCAGTCCCGGGAGGAGCCTGACCACGTGCTGGGTGGTGGCCAGGGTTTCCTCCCAGCTCCCACTTTAGTCCTCTCCCTGAGAGGCGGAGGTGGAGACAGAACAGACCATTGGCCTCCAAGCACTTGTCAGGCTGTCGTCAGGGCACAACGGCCCCCAGAGCCCTGTTAACCCAGCTCATCCCCTGAGAACTTAAGGTCCACACGGAGGCTCAGACGGGCAGTCCCGTGAGACGCCCTGTGGGGAGAGGGACTTGGTGGGCTGCAGAGGGCTGTGGGCCAGTATTGGCGGGACTGTCAGTTCCTGGGGGGCAGGAGAGGGACTGTCTACATCCATAGGCTTCCTGCACCGACAGGCTTCTCAGACCTCGCTGTCATTTTGCTGCGGAAATTCAAGTGGGGTAAAGGCTTTCTGGATCTGAATCGCCAGCTTCTGGACAAATATGCGGCCTGCAGCAGCCCAGAGGAGGTGCTGCAGGCAGAGCAGGAGTTCCTGGCCCAAGCCAAGGAGCACCCCGAAGAGGAGGAAATCGGTGAGGCCTGGCAGGGACACCTACCCCCCAGGTGGGAGCCAGGACCCTCCAGGCCTGCCCCCTCCCTTGAGAAGCCCCGGGGTTGGGAAGACCTTCCTGCCACAGCTGTGAGACTCCTACTTCAGGCCGCTTTCCTCCTTGATTCTTCCATTCAGATCCCTTTGATGTGGACTCAGGGCGAGAGTTTGCAAACCCCAATCGGCCCATGACTGGCTCCCGGTAGGTCCCCCAGCGTCATGATAGCCTTGACTCAAGGCTCTCCTCCACCTCTGATCTCAGCCCCTCCTTCTGCAGGGTTGGGGACTGTCTTAAACATCAGGATGGTTTTCTGACTGCAGAGAAGGGAAGCTGGAGGGGTTTCCACTTTGAGAGGATGGGGAGTAGGAATCTGTCCTCAGCTTGGGGGCTCTGGTGAGTGAGTAGGTGTGTCGGGGAGGCCAGTGGACATACCCCTCTCTCTTAGGCTGCCCAGAGATGGTGCTGACAGTGACACTGAAGATGAGTCTGAGGAACTTGGGCCTGACCCTGACAGTGGGGGAGACAGCAGCAGCAGCCCAGAAGAGGAGGAGACTGCTGAGCAAGGGGCTGAAGCCAGGGTCCCCACAGAGATTTGGAAAGGAATCAAGAAACGGCAGAGAGACTGAAAGTCGCAGAGGTGTGTATTTTGGAGGCGGGGTGACGAGGACATCTGGAGATGGCAGTGGGGCTTGTGGGACACAGACGGGCCTGGCGGCCGCAGGCCGTGCAGCTGCAAGCAGGACTGGACTCGGACTGGGCTCTTTCCCGGCGCTTCTTACCCAGCCTTGCTCTGGGTCCTGCCTCAGAGCCCTCCCAATGAAGCTGCAAGCCAAGAAGACCCCCGCGTGAGCCTCTGCTTCTCGGCACTCGGCCTCTAGTGAGCCACATCCTGCCTAGAGAGCCTGGGGTGTAGAGATGGGACCCCTGGGTAGGTCTTGTGTGGACGCTGTGCATTCATGAAAAGGAGATGGCCAGACAGTTGGCACAGAGTGCCTTACACTAACCCAATCAGCCTGGCGTGACATCCTCAGCCTCCCACAATGACCGCAGAGGTCCCTCTCCTGGGCCTGTGGGCTGGGTGGGGACTGGAGACCTGTGGAGCTCTCAGGAGAACCCCTTCCATATGCCCTCTTGGAGCGGGGGGCATCCCCAGAGAAGGTGGGGGCGCTGCGGGTGTTCACCTCTCCCTCTGAGGCCTGGATTGTCCAGACTCCAAACTCAAGACCTTCCAGCCTCTCCGCTTAGGGAGACTCTGCCCTGACCCCAGAGAGGCCCAGGACAGAGGTCTTCCCTGGTTACTGGTGACATTTACGGGTGGACGATTCTATGTTGGGAGGAGGGCTCATGGCAGGATGTCAAACCACACTTCTAGCCTCTACCCACTGATGCCAACAGCACAGCCACCAATCACCAGGTGTGACTGATCCCCCCTGCCTAACGTCCCCTGGGGGCAAGGCCCCCAACTGAGAACCTTGTCTTAAGACCAGGGTCCTCCCACCCTGAGGCCGTGGAACCTGAGGGGAAATGGGAAGCTCACCTGGTGGCCAGGGCTCCTCCAGTCGGCTGTCCAGATCCAGTAGGGTAGGGCTTATTGGGCACAGTTCACAGCACACACCGCACAGACGTGGTGGGGCAGAAGGGAGCCGGGGAGTCCAGCCACGGAACACACACCATGAAGCGGGACAGGGCGCCATGGCCCAGCTGCACAGAGCTGACCACAAGGCGAGACAACAGCGCGGGACGTGTGGAGGGCTTGGCTCTCGCCCGCAGGGCTCAGGGGTCCGCCTCCATGTACTTCTCCAGCTCCCGGAGCCTCTTGACAAATTCCTGCGCCTCCTTGTTGGGGCGACCCTCCAGCATCCGAAGCGCGGACCTCACTGCGGGCGGGGGCGGGGGCGGTGTCAGTCCTGCTGGCCCCGCCCTCACTGCTCAGTCACCCTGGGCTCTGCAGGGGGCGGGGCCAGCATCGGCCCGGCTGGCCCCGCCCCGCCGGAAGCTCACTCACCCTGGGCTCGCGGCCGGCGCAGGTGCAGGGTGACCGGCTGGCTGGCCCTCGCGCTCCCTCCCACCTGGGGCCTCGCGACGCCGCCAACGCTGCCCAGGCCCAGGGCTGCCTCCCCCGCGAAGTCGTTAGTGGACAGCCAGTCATGGTCCATGACGGTGAACAGCACGCAGGCGCCACGGCGGCGGCAGGCCTCTGCGGGCACGGAGCTGCGTGGGGAGAGGGGAGGTGGGTCGTTATCTGGAGCCCTGCTCCCCACTCCGGGCCGGCAGGGTGGGGAGGGACACTCACAAGTAGAAGAGCTCGTCGTATACGGGGTGCAGCGTCCGGCTCTTGACCTGGGTCCTCTGGCTGCGGACCAGCGGGAAAAGGTGCGGCGGGCCCAGCTCCACGATCACAAAGGGGTCGCTTAGGCCTGGGGACACGGCTGTGAGCGCACCCCGCCGCCAGCCCCGCCCCGCCCGGTGGCAGCCCTCCCCACCGCTCGCCCGCACCGTTGGCGTCCAGGGGGAGCAGGTCGGCGGCGTGCAGCACCTCCACCGCCAGCCGCTGCTCGGCCGCCTCGTAGTGGCAGCGGACGCTCAGGCGCCCGAACCGGTTGTGTTCCATGGATCTCTGTGGAAAGGCCAGGAGCCGGTGAGACGAGCTCGGGGTCGTTGGGGGCGGAGCCTCGTGCGCGCACCTGGGCCGCACTACCTGCTTGAGCTTGTCCAGGTAGTACTGCTCGATGCACTCCCGCGTGGAGCACTGGTGCAGGCGCAGCTCCTCCTCCAGCCTCTGCAGGGAGGAGGCGGCGCCTGGTGTTACCGGAGCTCCTCACCGGCCCCATTTCACGCGCGGGGCGGGGCTGAACTCAAACCTGGGTCTCAGGTGTCCGCCCCTCCCCCTTCCTCTGTCAGAGGCCCCAGGGCCAAACCTTACCTTGTAACTTCCATCTCTCAGGCTCTCCAGGGGCAGACCCTGGCCCTCAGCGTGGAAAAAGTTGACCAGGGCCTGGGGTGGGGCAAGAAAGAAAAGGTATCAGGGCCGGGGTGGGTGCTGGAGACAGAGAGTGGGAAGGAATGGAGCCTTGAGCAGCACCCGGCCTGGGCTGTCTGGAGCCCAAGGCAGAGCCACTCACATCTGGGCCGTTATCAGAAGCTGCCAGGAAGCTTGGGGACATGAGGGCACCCAAAGCCAGACAGCTGTCAGAACAGGTGGCCCAGATGCTGCTGACTCAGCAGACTCAGGGAAAGAGATGCTGCCTGATGGCTTCCCAGAGGAGGAGTGTCTGGGCTGGGGACCAGGCCGGAGGGGGGCGTGCAGGTGGAAGGGTCAGCAGTCTTATTGCCAGGGGGCAAGGGCAGAGGGGCCAGGAACCAGGAGTTCAGGCAGGAAAGGCTCTTCCATGGGGCCCTACCTCCAGTGTGAAGTGGAAGCGCCCGTAGAAGTCGGCAGACACGTCTCGGTTTGCTCCCAGAGCCTGCAGAATGGCCTGCAGCAGCAGCTCCCAGAGGGCCTCCAGCACCCTGCAGGATGCTCAGCATCTGTGACCCGACCATGGGCCAGCCCTGCTCTGCCCACCCGCCCAGGACCATACCTGTTAAGGTTTTCCTTCACCAGTGAGGCATTCAGCAGAGCCAGTTTCTCATCCAGGTACTTCAGAAGGGGGGCCACGGCCTGCAGGTAGGGTCCTCAGGCTAGGACTGGGCCCCAGTGCACACACGCATTCCCCACCAAGCCCAAGACCTCGCTGGCCGGGCACTCACCTCGTCATTCTGGATGGAGTCCGGCGAGAGGCTGACGTGCTGCACATACTTCCTGACGTCACCCACCATCTGTGGGAGAGCAGGAGAGTGGTGCTTAGCAACGCGGGTGCAGGGAGGGGCAGCTGGCTCCTGCCCCAGCCCACCGGCCCTGCCACCTTGGAGGTCAGGTGTGCTGTCACGGTTCGGGCCTCCCGCTGCAGGTCCTCGTCCAGGGCCTGTGTGCAGCTGAGCAGGGGCCGCGGGAGCGTGCCCTCAAGCCCCGCAGCCCCCTCCGGCCACGCCAGGCCACGCAGTGCCTGGCCAGCAGCCTTGCGGAGGAGCTCCACGTCGTTGAGGACCACACAGAGCTGGGGAGGTGTGACAGACATGCGTGGGCTGGCAGCCGGGTGGTGGCCACCCCAGGCCTCCATCCCCCACTCCTGCGCCCCCCCTACTCACGGGCTCGCTCACTGCCTCTCCAGCTGCCCCAGGCTGAGCATCCACCTTCTTTCGCAGCAGCTCTGTGTAGAAGAGGGCGGCTTCACACAGGTCCTGGGGTGGAAGACGGGGGCTCAGGAACTGTGGGCCATGTCCCTTCTGCACCCAGACCCCAATCTCCTCCTGGTGGGTAGTCCCCACCTGGCTGAGCTGGGTGCCTAGTGTCTGGGCCTGGGCGGGGTCAGGCCATGCCAGGCAGGCCCACAGCTCCTGGATGTGGCTGAAGCAGAGGCTGGCAGTGGCCGCAGAGCTGCTGTGCTTGGAAGAGGCATCCATGGGCTCCAGCTAGGAAGCAGGAGGAGGCCCAGGTTGGGGGGAGCCCAGATGAGCCCAGCCCCCTCAAGTCTGAGAGCTCACTCACTGTGTCCACATCCACGGCTCCCTGAAGCCTCCACTTGGTTTGGTCCCGCAGCACCTGCAGCCAAAGCTTCACAGCAGGCAGGAATGGGGCATGGATGCCGGCCAGGGCGAGGGAACGGCTGTCCCTGCAGTGGGAGGCCCGTCAGCGCTCACCCTGATCAAACACCTTGAGCCAACATGTCCCAGGTTCCCAGCCTGCAGAGGCCCTGGGGAGACTGCACAGAGAGCCCTCCAAGAGGAGACTGGAGGACAGGTGGGGCAGGGCACCCACCGGCCCGGAATGCTGCTCCAAAAGCGCTGGATGTCCGCCAGGGTCAGGTAGAGCTCAAAGAGCCCCAAGGCCACCTCCAGGGTCATCTTGGGGCTCAGCTCCTCTGTCAGCACCCAGGCCTCTTCAGCCACCTGCCCAGGAGGGTGGACTCAGGCTGGTGGCAACAAGGAACCCCAGGCCCCTTCCCAGCCAGGGGGCTCTCCCCACGCCCCCTCCTCACCAGACGCTCCAGCTGCCGAAAGGTGAGGGTGAAGAAGTCGACCTTGATGATGCTGCAAAGGACACACCTCAGATACCTGCTCGCCCTGCTCCCCAGCTGGGTGGTGGCACTTTAGGGGCTGGGTGCAGGGGCAGCAGGGAGAGCCCTGGCCCCACCTGTGGAAGAGGCTGGCGTAGATGCCGTAGCAGGACTGCAGGTCCTCGTAGATGGTGTCAGCCAGCTTGATCAGCCCGGCGAGGCGCTGTGGGCCTGGCTGCAAGGAGGCCCAGCACACTGACCTTCTGGCCTGCACTCACCTGTGGCCGCGCACCTCCCCTGTGGCCACGCCCCCCCCACTCTGCCACCACACCTGCTCACGAGGACTTTGGGTGTTCAGGAGCTTGTCGAACCACTCACGGTTGCCTCTCTGCAAGGGAAGTGCCGAGGAAGCGTGTTGGGTGGGAGGGAAAAAGGGCAAGTGTGTGTGGTTCCACAGGTCCAGCCTGAGGGCAGGGGCACGGGCAAGGATGGGCAGTTAGCTCAGACCCAGCTACCAGACGCACCTTCAGGGCAGCAGCAATGTCCATGTTTAGCTCCGTCTCGAAGGGGCAAATCTCAAACGAAGGCTGGAAGAGCTGCAGCTTGCCAAGACACCTGGGCGAGGGGTTGCAGCTGACTGGGGGCTGCCCCACCCAGTCCCCCAGCCCCAACCCCCACCCACAGATGAGTGGCTGCACCCACTTCAACAGCAGCTCCAGGCGGTACACAGCTGTGCTGTTAGTGGCAGGAAAGTAGTCCCGGAGCTGTCGCAGCAGCTGAAGCCCAAACTCAGAGAAGGCAGAGAAGCTGTCTGCCAGGCCCTCCTCCTGAGGGACAGGGCCCTTCAGAACGGACGCTGAGTGCCCGCTCCTCGTCAAAAGCAGCCGGTCTGCAAGGCCCTGCCCTGAAGAGCACCCTCCCTACTACGGGCCTCCAACCCCACTGGCCTCGCCCCGGTGCCCTCTCCAGCCTCCACAGCGCCCCCTGGAGACACAGACGCCCCCAGGGCCTTCGCAGCACGAGCTGCGCCTCCTTCCTTGCGGCCCACTCCCTCCGCTGCTCGCGGGGCTGAAGCCGCACGGCCTGCCTCCCGCGGGACTCCCTCTTGGTATCGCACAGCCCTGTCCTGGGACCGCACAGCAGCTGCTCTCTCTTAAGTCCCGCGCTTTGTCCGCTTATTTTTAACCCCCTACCACTCCCACAGGCTATGCACCCCAGCAGGGCAGGACTCTGGCGGTCCTGTCCCTGCTTGTCCCAGCCTGAACAGCCCCCCGGCACACCCTCCAGGAGCATTTTCATGCGAGCCCACCTGCTCCTGGGGCAGCGAGCCCGCCTCCTCCCAGTGAGCCTGCAGGTCTTCTAGCAGCCCCAGCAGGTAGCCGTAGTCCAGGGTGCGGGTCTGATGGTGGCGGCTGCTGACCTGCCAGTGCCTGCGGGGCCCCAGCCCAGGCTCAGGGTAGCTGCGTCAGGGGCCCGACCCAGCAGGGGACCCGTGCCCCTCCGACTGATAGCCCCACCCCTTCCCAGACCCCGCCCCCGCCCCGCCCCGCCCCCTGCGGCAGGCCTAGCCCACCTAGCCCCGTGCGCCTAGGCCCCACCCCTCGCGACGCGGCCCCGCCCACTCACAGCACAGCCAGCTGCAGCGCCGACAGGTTGCTCTGTGCGCCGTGCAGACAGAGCACGGTGGCCGCAGGCCCGCTGAGCTCGCCACGCCAGCTGCTCGAGTTGGGCTGGGGGACGGGCTGGCCGTGGGTGGAGGCGGGAGACCCCCATCCCCTCTCGGCCCCCAGGTCCCTGGCCTCCCCGCCTCGCCCTCCCCAGCCGCCCCTGGCTGGCCCTGGGGCCGGAGGTTGGCGCTACCTCCTCCGCTCGGTGCTCGAACTGCAGCAGACGGTTGAGCAGCAGCAGGTACGACAGGAAGCCCGACCGCCCACGCTGGCTCATGTTCGTGTCCCTCTGGAACGCAGGGCCGGCTGGTCAGTAGCCCTTCCCGAGCCTATGGGCTGGGGTGCAGGGCTGCAGGAGGGGGGCCCTTGGCTCCCACCTGTGTGGTGATCAGCTTGAGGATCAGTTGGCAGTCACCCTGCACCCGGGAGGCGCTAGAGCGCGGTTCCAGCTTGAACCAGCGGTCCTCCCCAGCCACAGGCACCTCCTAGGGGAAGGGAGTTCAGATTGGTGGTTCTGCCTAACGCTCCCTCCCTGCACAGACTGTCTCTGGGACGGCAGGAGAAACAGGCCTCTACTTCCCACTGAACGCTGGTGACCAGCACAGGGGCGCTCAGGGGTGCCTGGACACTAGAGGTTCCTGGAGGCTGTCCCTCCCCACTTGCAGCATGATGTTCCCCCAGCCCCAGCTCAGGAAGGATGGGAAGCTGCTGGGGTATCACGGGACATAGCAGCAGTGGGGCAGGACTGCTGCCAACACCAGGTGGGACACCCAGGAGCAACCATTCGGCAAGCAAAACTGCCAGCCCACTCACCCGGACGGGTATGTTGAGGCACCCCAGGAAGTCATCAGTGTGGTCCTCCGTGGGCCCCGCTGTCCCATTTGCGCGGGCAGACTTGACAATCTGTTTGAAATACCTGGGGGCAGCAGGATGGCTTCAGGCCTGTGGCCCCTGAGGAGCCCACACCCGCTGGCCCCTGTGTGTGGGAGGGTCCTGCTGCCCCACCTGCTCACGCCCTTCAGGCCGATGACCTCATTCAGCTTTCTGCACGCTTCCACCAGAGACACATCATCGTCGTGATCCCTGGAGGGAGTGGGGGGCCTGGCTTGTCTGCAGCTCAGCCTGGCTCTGATTGCCCCCTCCCGCTCCGCCCAGACCAGAGGCGCCCGCACCCCCTGCCCTGCAGGGCACAGGGGCCTCTACCAGATGTCCAGGTGCAGCTGGTCTGTGCCCACGTCCTCGATCTCACTGTAAGGAGAACAGAGAGGTGCCCCGGAGGGTCCAGGTGATGCCCTGCCCGGTGCTGGGGCAGGGACAATTTCTGAGCCTCAGTCTCCTGCTCTGGAAAGTGGGCACAGGACCAGCCCTTCGGTTCCCAGGGGCAGGCACTGAGACCACCTATGGGTGCAGCTGCTCCAGGACCAGCCGGCACCGCCGCAGACCCCGCCCAGCCACCCCGCTGCCCAACTGGACAAGGGGCCTTACAAGAGGAAGTGCTCCTTCCACACGGGGTTCAGGGTGCTGCTCTTGACCTCGGTGACCTGGATGCACTTGGCTGGCAGTGGGCCACCTCGCTTGCTGCCCTTGCGGAAGCTGAAGCGCTGTTCCTTGTGCGGGCTAGGCTCCCGCACGGCGCCTGAGGCCGGCAGGATGCCCAGCATGCAGTACGGGTCACTGAAGCCTAGGAGATGGTGGGTGCCTCAGTCCCAGCCCCGCCCCCGTGGCCCCCAGACCCGGCTGGCCCCCCACTCACCGTTGGGGTCTTTGGCCAGCAGGTTCTTGGCACGCATGACGGAGACTTTAAGGGCATAGGTGGGTGCCTGCAGGTGGGGGGCAGTGACGGTCTCTGGGGCTCGGTGTGGGCCTGACACGGCTGGCCCTGCACCCCTCCACCCTGAGCCTCTGCCCACAAGCACTGCGAGGGCAGCATCTGCCCATCGGGCAGCAGCCTCACCTTGGCCTTCTTCACGCGCTCCACAGCCACGGCGTGCTCCTCGGGGCCGGTACCAAACACCTGCAGGCCGGCAGGTGTGAGGCCCAGGGGCCCTTGAAGCAGACCAGTTACCATCCCGGGGGCTTCACGGGGCAGGGGGAGCACACGCAGCAGGAAGAAAGGGGTCTGTCCTTCCTACCTTTCTCTGTGTGTCTGTCCATCCTTCTGTGTGAGTCCTACATCTGTCTACCTGTCTTTTCCAATGTTCTTTGTAGCTGTGTCCATCTGTGTGTTCTTCTGTTTGAATGTGTCTGTGTGTCTGTCCACCTTTCTGGGCATGCCTGTCAGCCTATGTGTGTCTGCCTGAGCACCTGTGTGTGTATTATGTACGTAGGGCAACTCTGTGTGTTGAGGCGACAGTAACACAAGCAGGTGGGGAAAGTGTCTCAGCCACCCCCAGAGACAGTGGGGCCGAGCCAGCCGAGTGGGCGGGGCCTGGGGCTCACCTGCTGCAGGTAGCTCAGCAGGGCCTCCTCGTCATCCACCTGGTCGGGGCCCATGGTGCCTGCGCGGTGAAGGACCGTGTACAGAGCCTCCTCGTAGAGCATGTCCACCTGTAAGTGGGGACGTGGGCCCTGAGTCCCGACTGCAGGGGCTCTCGGCTCCTCGGACGCACCCTCTCTGCCCAGCCCCCAGCCGCTCCTCCCACTGGCAGAGCCTGGTCTCTGCCTCTGCGCCTTTGCACCTTTGGGGCCTCCACCAGGGGTCCCTCCCCACCCCTGACCTCTGCTCACTCCCATGGGGAGGTCGGCCCACCCTCCCCAGACACCCCCACCCCCTTACCTCCTCTTGGCTCAAAGTTCTCAGGCCACGGCTGGGGTCCACGGGCTCTGCGGGGGCAGGTGAGCTGCTGCGCAGCAGGACCTGTGAGGGGCGCCGGGGGGTGAGGGTCTCCGTGGCTCCCTGGCAGGGAGTGCTCCAGGGAGGGAGGGAGGGGAGCACGGAGCAGCTGCTGGGGAGGCCAGCCCGGGCCCATTAGGGGCAGTAGGGCCCGCAGTGTCCGCACCTCAGGGCACGGGAGCCCCTGTCTGCCCTCCCCCTTCTTCAGGATGAGGCGCATCTGGGCGAAGAACTCCACACCATCTCCGGGTTTCCTGCAAGAAAGGCCACACTCGGGGTCAGCAGACCCTCCAGACACTGCAGCTCAGAGCACGTGCCAGCCCACATGACTCAAAGGGATCCCCGGGTCTCTGAACAGCTGGGGGTGCAGTGTGATGCCCTCCACAGCCTTGGGTTCAGAGCCTCCTGGGCTTCCCCCAGGGGCCGTGCTGGTGTGTGAGGTCAGGGGAGGAAGGGAGTGGGCTGGGGGGCACCCACCAGGCCCCGGCTGTGGGCTCCGGCGGGTCGGCACTGCCGCTGGCCGGCTCCTCCTCCGTCCTCCGGCGGAAGGATGGGCACACCTGCACCTGCCTGAGCACGCTGCTCTTGATCTCCAGCAACGTGGACATGGCGGGTGATCTGTGGGCAGAGAACCCCGCCTTACTGTCCCCTGTGGTCACATCAGGTGCCACCCTGAGCAGTGACAGAGGTGTGACCTGGAACTCAGAGGTGCTTACTGCTGGGGCCATGGGCTCCAACCCTCCCAAGGCTGCAGACTTGCTCAGTCCAAGCCCTGCCTCCCCGCAGGTTTGGGCTCCCCAGACCAGAATGATTCGGACTGAGCTGGTCTCAGGGGACACACAGGCGGGGGCCGCCAGGCCCAGCCCCCATTCCTCCCTTGGCAAGAAGAATTCCCGTGCCCCAGGGTGACATCTAGGCTACTCCAGGCAGGATGCTGCGTGGTGGCTCAGTTGCTATGGCAACACAGGCCCTGGGAGCAGACAGGGGCTGCGGCCCCACAGCCCACACTTTGCAGAAGGGGAGTGGGACCTGCTTGGGGGACACCTTCCTGTCCAGGGGGCCCGGCCCTGGGACGCCCCTGAGGGGCGCACGGCTGTCACTGCTGACTCCAACCCCCTCACACCTTGCGGGTGCTCGTGCCCCCTGCAGACCTCGGGGGGAAGCCACCAAGGGCCCTGCAGTCCGCCTCTTCCACCCCGTGACCTGGCCCAGGCAACTACCTCCGGCCTTGGCCTCCCGATACCCCTGCCCCCACAACGTCTCACAAGGTGGTCTCATGGTCTCCTGTTCCCACGCTGAAAGTCAACAGGTCAAAGCAAAGACCCTCTCCTGCGCCACCTCTGCCCCTCAGTGCCACCTATTGGGCTCCCTGGCCCTGGCTTGCTGGCCTCTGTGTGCTGGACACGCCATGTTCCCCTTGGCTCACCTGGGGACCTGCCCACTGCCTGGGTCCTGTCCTTGTCCACTCTTGAGGGCGCCCCCCGCCACCCAGGCCAGGCACGTCAGCCAGAGCCTGTCCTTTTCATTTGACAAAATAGGAAATGGGGACCCCGCCAGATCCAGCTCTACTTGCTGGGCTCTCACAGGTCCCTGGCAGTGGGGTAGCCAGGGAGACCCACCCCGCCCTGTGTGCCCACTGCCAGGGGCCATGTGAGTGCTGGCACGTCCTCATTTATAGCCTTGACCTTCTCCCGGATGGTCACCCTCTGCTGGGACAGCGGGGCCAGGCACACCTGCCACCTTGAGGGTCCAGGACAGACTTTTCGAGCAAGCCGGGTGTATCTCTGGGGGGGTGGTGCCTGGGCTGCCATAGCCGGTATGTGACCCCCGCCAGCTCTCAGCTCCTCATCTCAGTCCCTGATCCTCCAATCCTGGAGCTGCAGGGCCAGGGGAACCCATCCGGCCAGACCCGAGAGCTGGGACAGGAGGAGGGGTGCCTCGGCCTCCAGCAGCCCTGGGCCCCCTTCACGCCAGTTGGTGCTTGCCCCAGGGAGCCCCTACCCCTGCTGCGGGCTCGGCAGCCCAGAGAGCTGTGAGGTCCCTGGGGGCTGGGTGTCACGGGTCCCCTTTTCCTCTCTAGCTCACTGGAAGACGCTGCTTCCCCAACAGCCCCCCAAAGCGAGGGAGCAGCCACTGCTTGAGCTGTTGCCAGGGTAACCGCCAGCTGCCTCTACGTGTGACGGGGGCTCCAGGGCTCACAGTCCCGGAGACAAAGATGACGCAGGAGCCAAGTGGCCTGAGCTGCAGGGTGGGAGGCTTTCTTGGTGAGACGAGAGTGTTCAAGGCAAGGGGGGCCCCCTCCTCAGACCAGCCCTGGATAGGAAGTGACACTCTGCTCCCCGCACCTAGACCAGGAAACCGAGACCCCAGGCTCATGAAGCCCAGGGTCAACCCAGGCAGCAGGCAGCCCGGAATAGAGTCACGGCCTCCCAGGCTCTGGCATCCAGGCGCTAAGCTCTTGGCTCGTCCTGAATCCCAGGTCCAGGCGGGCCCCTCCCTGCTCCCATCTCAGCCTGTGCCCAGGAGGGAGGCAGCAGCGGTGTCCGGATGCAGAGGCTTTTCCTGGGAGCTCAGAAGCCCTCTCTGTCCCCTGGGAACCCCTGGGCTGCCTGTACAGCCACAGACTCGCTGCACCCGGCAGCCTGGGCCCTGGGGCCAGCCAGCACCCACTCAGAGCTATCATGGACAGAGAGCGTGGGGCCGATCTCTAGGGAGCACTCACTGGCTGCCAGGGGCTCTCGGCGTGCATGGGGCAGAGTGAGCAGGGTACAGGCTTCAGGGGACCCCCTGTCTGTCTGACAGACCCCAGAGGACTCCTTCCTGAACTTTTCGTGTCTCAGTCCCACCCAGGCCTGGCCAGAAGCTCTGAGCAGGAAACACCTGTATCCCCGCTCAGGCCTGGCCACCAGCTCCAGTTTGTCCAATGAACAAAGCGAGGCCAGCCAAGGAGCTGGACGCCCTACAGGCACCAAGACCCAGACGAAAGCAATAGGCCTGCTGTGTTTCAGGGCTGTGCCCAAGGCCTGGGGTTGAGTGGGAAAGGATCACTCTGCAAAGTGATGTCACTCGCATTTCACATCCCAGTGATGGGGTGACTTGCCCAGAACCCAGGGCTCAAAGCCCAGCTGTCTCTGCTAGCCCACCTGGGGGCTAGCACTGAAGGAGACAGGTCTGAAGCAGTGGGGCTGAACTGGAGAGCCAGCCTGGTCTTCTAGAAGAATCCCTAGCAGCCCACTGGCCGCCCTGAACGTGAATCAACACCCTCAGGGCGCTGGGGCCGCTCACTGAAACCGGTCCCTGGGGACTTAGGGGTAGGGCATCCACCGATGCTGCCCCTGGCATGTGTAAGGGGGCAGCAGAAGGTCTGGCCTGGCCACCTGGCTCTCCCTGCTGCCCAGCCCAGCCCCCAGCTGGCCCCCTTCACTCTCCTAGGGGGTTTCCGGCTGCCCCCCTCCGCTGACTCCCTGCACAGTGCTCCCCTGCACACAGTGCGGCCGCAGTGCGTCCCGCAGCCCGCCTGCAACGCCTCTTAGAAGCACTGCTCACTGGGATCTCCTCCCCACCCAGTCCAAGGGAGGGGTCTGAGGTCTGTATTGTAAACAATTCCGCGGGCGGACCTAGAGCTCTGAAGCCGGAGACCAGCAGTAAAATGTTGGCGAGATGCTTCTAGAATGAACGCATTTAAAATGAAGTGCCCGTACGATCTTCCTCAGAGGTCCCCTCCCACCTGGCCAGCCGGTCCCTCTGACCTGCTCACCCCTCCCACTTCTCAGGGACAGGCTCCCAGCTCGCCCCTTCCTCCCGACCCCCGCTCGGACCTCGCCCCCACCCCAGTTCTGTCGGGGTGCTTCTCTCATTGGTGGGTGTTCGGTTCGGGGACAGTTTGGAAGCCTGGAAAGGGTGTATTTTGGGGGACCCACCCAGACGCCGGGAGGAATTTGGGGAAAACAAGGGGTCCTGCCAGGATCCGGAGGAGGGGGAGCGGGCTGGGCTCAGGGGCGTCTTAATCGCTGGAGGGTGGACTGGGAAACCCCGTGGAGGGTCTCGGAGTCTTCGGTCCCCGCCCACCTGCGGCTTCCCCCGGGGATAGGGCTCCGGGTCTGAGCGTAGTGACCCTGCGCATGTCGGGGGGGTGGGGCGGTGGTCTTGGAGCCCCGCGCCCTCCGCGGCTGGAAGGTCTGGTTCCCCCGCCCCTCTGCAGTGCGCACCGTCTCCCGCTCCGAGGCTCCGCTCCTCCAAGCGCGCGCCGGCCTCGTCTCCCCGGTGCCGACGGCGCGTCTTGGCGACCTCCCGGCGCCCCGGGGTGGCGGCGAGCGCGGTCCGCCGGCGGGGCGCCGGGCTGGGCTTCGACGGCCGGGCAGGAGTCCGCGGCACTCACCGTGGGCAAGGCGGCGGGGGCGCGGGGACGGGGCTCCTGCGGGCGCCGCACTCGGCGCCGGCTCCCGGGTCGCTCCAGCGGTGCGACCGCTCGCTGCCGCCAGCGCCCACGACTGAGCGCCAGGGGCCCCGCGCCCGGGCTGCAGGGGCCGGGGGCGGGGCTAAGCCTGCTCGCCCCGCCCCGCCGCTCGGGGCCCGCTTCCGTCCCGCCCCCGCCTCCCTCGCGCCCCTCTTCGCCCCTGCCCGCGCCGCTAGGGGCGCAGGGCGAGGATCCACGTGCCCCTAGTGCCCAGCCCGCGGACCCTAAGGGGAGGGGGCTCGGGGATGCCAGTCAACCCACACGGGGGTACTGAGCCGGAGCAGACCCGCTCTGCGTCACGACCCCCTCTCGGGGACCCCAGGGCAGACAAGAGTTGCGGAAACCGAACTGGATACGCCCGGGCCGCAGCGCAGACTTTTCTGGAAGGGTTGTGTGGTCATCTCCAATGTTGCCCTCCCAGCCAGCAGTTGGAGCTTGGAGCGGGCCTGGGCCTGAGGACTCCGCCTCCGCAGTCCCAGCCGCTCTTCTCAGAGGGGACAGCCCGCACCCCGGGGGGTGCCTACGTGTGCTGCAGGGGTCAACTCAGAACGCCCGCAACAATCCTGGTCACCGAAAGGGCCACCGACCCCACGGCCCATGTCTAGCCACCTGCCAGGTTACCCCGACGGCTGGAACCCTCTCGAGCTGTTCCCAGCCTATCTTTGGCGCCCCTCCACCGCGCCATGGTCACCTGGGGAGCCCGTAAAAATGGCTGGCTGAGCCCACCGGGGCCTGCTGACTCCCAGAGCCCAGGCTGGGCCTCGCCATCTGAGGCTTCTCCCACCCCAGCTGAGAACCCTGCAGGCTGCTCACATGCGCGGGCTCCCTGGATCCCCTTCCTACCTTTAGTAGACCCTGCTGGACCCTCAGAGCACCTTGTACTTGGGGGATCAGACTGTGGTTTGGAGAAGTTTTCACCCCAAAGGACCTCGTCTCTAGTGGAGGGACTCTAGGCTGGCTGGGGATCAGACAGACCTGGAACCCACTTCTGCTCAGCCCCAGAGTAAAAGAACGGTTGGCTCTGGGAGGTCAGGGCTGAGCTGAGCGGAGGAGACCCTGGAGGAGCAGGGTTCAGCACAGAGCTGCATGCAGGGAGGCAGCTGTGATTTCTCTATTCCTTGGTCTGGAGGGGACAAGATGCACTCCTCTCACCCCAGGAGGGGGTGGACAGTGCTTTGAGAGGGCGGACAGTGCTTTGAGAGGGCCACCACCTGTCTTAGCTTCTAGACCCAGACTCATGTCTGAGCCGCCTGTACCTATCTGTGCAGGATGAGACACAGAACCACCTGGGTTGGGGAAAACAGACCTGCAGGGAGGGGGTACAGCCCTGCAGGGAGAGGGGCAGCCCTGCAGGGTGTGTTCTACTGCTGGAGGCTCTAGTTCCAGGTCCTGCTTCCATCTTGACCCAGCACAGCCGGGCAGAGCGGGTGGGGGAGCTTGGGAAATGCACAGCAGCTTTGCACAAATGAATCAGATGAGCAGGGGAGGGGGCTGGACCCCACACCACCAGCTGCCCCTTGGCTTCTACAGGGGATAGGAATGGGGTCAGGGCAACTAATGTCCTTCCCTGAGGATCTGGCAGGTCCTGAGCCAGGATCTTGTAGCTGATGCCCCCCAACCCCTGCAGTCTTGCGTCAGGTTCTTCCAACCTGTTGGAACAAACATGGCTTGGTTGCCATGGTGATCATAATGGCTTTGGGGTGAAGAGATGAGACTCTGCAGCTGCTGTAAACAGGAAGTAAGGAGGGGCAGCTGCCAAGGGAGGGGGCCCCTGCTTGAACCCCCATCCCATGCCCAAGGGGAGCCAAGGGGCTGGGGGCCAGAGCCACCCTGGAGATGCACCAGCCCCCAAGACTAAGACCACAGAGGGCTCCTGGAGACCTCACCACTCTCTTTTGCAGGTGGGGAAACAGGCCCAGAGAGGGGAAAGGGATTGTCCAGGCAACAGGCTGGGTACCAAGCCCAACTCAGGGCCTCAGTTTCCCCAGGAAGGCATAACCCTCAGACCCTTCCCTCCACTGACATTTCCTGGGGACGGAGTGATGGTCCCATTGGCGCCAGCCCCTTCAGTGTCTCCTGACTTGTCCTGAGGCTGGAGTCAGGCCCTCCCGGGTCATAGTCCTGCCCTGCTGCCCTCCTCCGGCACCTTGGGCCTTTGCTTTCCTCATTTGTCAAACAGAAATAGCAGCAGCAGCGGAGCCCAGCCCTCAGCAGGGGCTGGGAGCCATCCTAGAGAGGAGGAGCAAGTGCTGGTTGAGTCAGTGGCAGCTCCTCCACTCCAGGGGAGAAGAAGTGGGGGCTGTCACCGGGGACCCTCCAGGGGCCTCAGGAGGGGCTCTTTCCTTTGGGGACTGCTTTGGCCTCAGCAGGTTGAAAGGGTAAGCTTGTCCTCGTGTGACCCCACAGCAGGCAGAGGGCAGGGAGGGCGCCCCTGGCCCCAGCCTGTGCCCCAGACCTCAGGCTGAAGGATCTACCTGGCCCCAGACCCCCAACGGCACTAGGAGCTCGAGGCGCAGTGAGAGGGCAGCTCGGGGCATGCAGGGGCGTCAGGGCACAAGACACCCTGCCTGTGGGTGTCAGGGCTTGGTGGGGCCCCTGGGGAAGTGGGTTTACCCTCAGGGCTTGGGCTGGACAGGATCTGGCAGGCAGCAGGTGGGGCTTTCCCTCCTTAGGGCCAGGAGAAAAGCACCAGGCTCTGGGTCGCCACCCTGATGGCTGCTGATGGGCAGGGACAGGGGGCCGCAGAGGTGAGGTGCATCCTGTGAGGCCAGGGCACCACCATCATTAAAAAAAGGTATTGATTTGGCTGCACCAGGTCTTGGTTGCCACATGCGGGATCTTCCATCTTCCTTGCGGCACGTGGAATCTTTAAGTGCAGCACGCAAACTCAGTTGTGGCAAGTGGGATCTAGTTTCCCGACCAGGGATCAAATCCAGGCTCCCTGCAAGGAGAGCTGGGAGTCTTGGCCACAGGAAGTCCCCTGCCATAGGTTTAATAAGGCATGAATCCCGCCCTCTGGGGTCAGCCTCTGGAATTGCAGGCACAGGTCCTAGCATTCTGACCCCCACACCAGTGGAAGGACTGTGGCAGGCAAAGTAGGGAGGGAGGTGGGCCCCAGGGAACTCCTGGGCGCATGGCCAAGGGGTTCAGCCAGGGTCCCTCCCTGCTCAGGGCTGGAGGACCCTGAGGGACTGCAGGAATCTGGCCTGGGTGCTGGTTCTGCCAGCAGAGGAGGCGGCTCCAGTTAGGCGAGGGTCCGGCCCAGGTGTGGCCCCTGGCCTGGGGCACTTAGCAGAAGCCCATCGTGTATGTGGGGGGAGGGGGTCCTGCACCTGTGCAGGTGGGGCCTGTGCAGGGCTGGGGCTACGGGACCTCGAGCCCGAGGTTTCCGTGGGGCTGCAGGGGGCACAGAGCAGCCCCGCAGTCAGGCTGTATGGGTATCTGTGAGGCTGGGCCGATGGGCTGCAGGCTGGGAGTGGGCCAGGCGCCTGCTCCTCTGAACACACCCCTCTGCACGCGGGAGGCGGAGGCACTTGTACTGGCTCTGGGACCCCCGGTTCTCCCCTCAGGCAAGAAAGACCACCTTGGGACGGGTCACCTGTGAGAGGCCCGGGGAGGAAGGACCCAGGCCTGGGCACTGCGACTATTTTTTGCTGCTCCCTTATTACTTTCTTTTTTTTTTTTTCTGGTTGTCAAATGATCCTTTTTTTTTTTTTTTCCTTTGCAGTTCTTAACTAGCGGGGCACTCCACTGCGCCACTGTTGATATCATCTATGATGTCATGAGGGTGGCGGCCATCAACATTGCAGCCCACAGACTGGGCGGTCCCCAGGATCTCTTTAATGGTTCCAGAAAGTTCTCTAGCTAGAGACCGATGCCGCATCTGCCGGGCAATGTTGACGATCTCATCAAAAGTAATGTTTCCACTGTGCTTAATGTTTTTCTGCTTCTTTCTGTCCCTTGGTGGTTCCTTCTAAGTGTGTTAGTCGCTCAGTCGTATCCAACTCTTTGCAACCCCACAGACTGTAGCCTGCTAGGCTCCTCTGTTCCAGAATTCTCCAGGCAAGAACACTGGAGTGGGAGCCATTCCCTTCTCCGGGGGATCTTCCTGACCAAGAGATTGAACCTGGGTCTCCCACGTTGCAGGCAGATTATTTACCATCTGAACCACCCAGTTTCCCAACTGATGCCTGAGATTTCAGGCCAGGTGGCAAAGCCCATGTGTCTGAGAACTTGGGGTGGAAGGGGCCCAGTGCTCCCGCCCCTCTGCCCGGCCCACAGCCTCTGCAGACAGGACCATGGTGGTCTGGAGGCCTCTAGATGAGCCTCCTGAATCGCTGGGGCAAGACAGCCACAGACTCAGCACCAGTGTCACCTGGGGACAGACCTGGACCAGCACTCCTTGGGCCTCTCCCTGCTGGAGCTGGCTGAGACCGGTTCGAGCCAGCCCAAGTCAGTATTCAGGCCCTCCAACCTGGCAACTCGTCGTCATGGCAACCCCAAGCAGGAGGCAGGGCCTGGTGCATGGTGGGAGGGCCTCGGGCAGCTGGGTCAGGCACGAGGGCATGGTGATGGCTCAGCAAGGAGAGTCCAGGGAGGTCAGGGGGTCCCAAGAACCCAGAGCCCAGCCAGAAGCCACAGGGGCTCCACGTACAGGGGTTCCTGGGGTAGCAGTGTCCAGCCTGTCCTGTGGTCAAGTTCTCCTGGAAGCCCCGATGTGGGTTCCTTGCTCGGAACAGGCTGCCCTGAGCCTGTCCTGGACACGCTGAGGACTCATGCGCACCTTAGCACCCTGGGACAGCGTCCTGGCTCCCTGGGGAGGGCCACCCTGGTGGTGGGAACAGCCCCACGTGGTGGGTACCTGCTCCAGCAGGCGAGACTTGGGGGACAGGGCCAGGGGTCAGCACCGGACGCAGGCTGCCTGCGCACTGACCTCGAGGTACACACTCGACCTTGGCTCTAGGGAATGTCACCCCCTGACACCTGCGGGTCGCTGCGCCTCTGACGCTGGAGGCCGAGGGAGGAGGGACCAGCCAGCCTGGCTCCTTGGGGCAGGGTGGCAGGAAAGGACTCCAGCAGGCGGCAGTTATCGGAAACGTTTTAATCAGAGGATTTTAGATTCACCCCACAGTTCCTTACACGTCATGAGGCACCTCATGCTGGGGACACGCTCTTCCCTTATAGTAGAGACAGGGTGGTCACATTTCATAGTTCTTGTTACAAGATTCACATCTTTGTTAAGCCAAGAACTGTGGCACAAAAGGACATTTCATTAGCCAAAGTCACGACGATTTACTAGAAATACTGATTACCTTAGAATGCTTTAAGTAGAAAATAGATTGAATTTCCACACATGGTAACCATATACACGGGTAACTATTACGAAGAATAGTTCAGTCATTACAAAATAAGATGTTCTGTGAGAAGTTACAGATACGCAGCCTGTGGACCCCCAAAGGCCCTCTGTGCCTACCTATCCTCCGTGTCAGCAGCTCATGCGAGTCCAGCCCGACGAGAGGGCGAGCCACATGGGCCTTGGAGCCACGGCCCCCAGCTTTCAACACAATCCTGTCGCTAGGTGGTGGGTCCCCAAGTGGAGCTTGGCCCCGCCTGGCTTCCTGACGGGTCGGGGTGATCAGTCCTCCTCAGGCCCTCAGCCTGTGGGCGGAGCCACAGGCACCGGTCCGCCAGTGAGGGTGAGGGTTCGAAGTGTGGGAGGGCAGCTGGACCCCGGGCCTCTGCAGTTCCAGGGTGCAGGACCCGGGCCCAAGCCCGCCTGCCTTGTCCCGTCTCCATCTTCGGGACCCGAGTGGGGCGGAGCCTCCGGAGGAGCAGCCTCAGGTGCAGATGCATCCGCAACAGGGAGGTGCCTGTGGGGCAGCGGCCTGCAGCGAGGCCTGCCCGCCTGCGCTCGCGGGGCAGGGGCGGGGGTGGGGGTGGGGGTGTTGTGTGTGGGGTGTGTGGGGGCTCCGCTGCAGGCCTCACTGCAGTCTGGGCCCCATCGCCCAGCCCGGCAGCCCTCAGCCACACGTCGGCACTGGGGGTGAGCCGCCTGGACCATGGTCTTCCCGCCTGCCTGGCCTGGGTCAGCGTCTCCTGCTCCTGACGCCTGGGCCTGCGAGCTTGACAAGCCTCTGGATGCCAGTTCCGGCCTGACCAGACCTGACCCTCCGGCGCCCGCAGCCCCGAGCCCAGAGTGGCGGGGAGAGAACGCCTGCCACTGTTAACAGAGGATGGGGCCGGGGGCACATGGAGGCCACCTCCTCACTTTTAATGATGATAATTCAACAAAAACCTTTATATAAACAGTTTATTTACTCTAAACAGCAACACAGACAAACGCCATATAAACACAAAGGAAGTGATGCGGAAACGCGACGCTGGCTGGCTGGGGCTCTGGGGCTCTGGGGCTCTGGGGGCGGGCGGCTCTGCTTTCCGGCGTCGTGCGGCCAGCGGGAGGCTAAGTGCAGCTCTGGGCGGCGTGGAGCATGCCTGCGTCCGCGAGCGAAGGGAACGCGCTCCTCGGGACTCATCCAAGTATAAAAGTTTATAATTTTACAGCAGTTGAAATACTGACATCAATATTAAAATAAAAGCAAGTTTTACATAACAATCAAAAATACAAAAGACTGAAGGAAGAGACCCTGTATGAAAAACTGGGCGATTCAGCGAGTCGAGACTGTACCAGTGGCGGAAATGGAAAATGGCGCCCGCCCACCCTCCCCAGGTGACCAGTAATTGTAGAGCAACGTTAGATTTGCAAAAATGTTGTAAACAAGTTCTTGCCAAACCAATCCCTTCCTTTTACGATGCCACAGGTCGCTGCTTATGAGGGAGCAAACTTCTTGGCTTGTGCTCGAACCCTTTTCTCGTATTCCACTCTGTTTTGGCTGAGGAGGTCAAAAGAGAGACATGTTAGAAGGTGCAGCTGCCGCCCGAGCTGTACCGGGAGCCTGCGGCAGCCCGCGCACTCACCGGTCAGCAGGAGCAACAGCTCCTCTGTCTCTGAGGCAGCCTCCACCACCCTGGTCAGTGGAGGAGACAGAGCGTCCGCACACCTGCCTCAAAACCAGACAAGTCCCGGGGGTCTGCCCCTGGCTCTCAGCGCTGCCCGTGGGAAGCTTACAGCTGGGGGCTCCAGGGTGAGAACCGCTATTGATGAAAGGGGCGCTGTGCCCCAGGGGGGAGACGACACTTACAACTGAGGCTCATCAGGGACGTGCACACAGGTGTGTGAAAGAAAGGAAGCCAGGGCCCCCCAAGCTGTGCTCACAACAAGCGTGGCCCCTCAGCGTGCCGACCCCAGCCTGAGGCCCAGTGGTCACCTCCAGCCAGGCGTGGGGTGGCAGAAGCTGCCCTGCTGAGCCCTGGCACCCTGCCTGCAGCCTCCCTAGGGAACGGCTGCAGCACCCGCAGAGGGAGAGCTCGAGCTGCCCTGCAAGCCGGGAACGAGGCAGAGCAACCAGAGCCTGCAGCAGACTGACTGCACCCCAGGGGACGTGGGCGTGTGGGCCAGCACCAGCCACACCACTGGGGAGACCTCGGGCGCGGATGCTGCGGAGTGGTGTCCCCACAGCACCCGGCCGCACACCACCACCAACACAGAAACCCAGGAAAACCGGCCTGAGGCACTGCTCCCCAAGCTCACGGGTACAGGAGACTCCCTGACTTCGTGGGCCATGCTCCTGTTGCAGGGCTCAGCTCGGGTGCATACCCGCTGGCCTTACCTACTAAGGCTGCAGAACTGAGCACCCAGCACCCAGCTTGGGGTCAGGCAGAAGTCAGTGTACAACCAACCTGGCAGTGAGAACGTGCTCGCTAGAACCACGAGTGATGCTCCCAATGGGGACCCAAGGAGGCAGGGGGACTGAAGGCTGGAGGTGAGTGGGCCGGGGGCTCAGGGACTGGACCTCTGCCCTGCCGGGGGTGGGCACCATGCTGCCCTTGGCCAGTACTGGGCCTCCACCCGGGGACCTGAGCCGTTCTGGGGAAGCAACTTGGTGCTTCTTTCAGGGAACTCAGGCAGCTGGGGTGCTGGCCACTCAGCGGGGCCTGAGGACAGCCGCAGTCTTGGCTTCACCACCTCCCCATGCTCTCCAGGAAGGACAGGCCCTGGGTGCCAAGCCATCACGGCACTGGGGCTCCCTTCCCCCAGTCCCGAGGGAAGGGTGGGGCTGGGGTGCCGGGGCCCCCAGCCTGGCTAAACGCCCTGCCCAGGCCAGCCTGGGAAGGACCAGAGCACCAGGTGTAACGGGTGCTTCCCGACTCCATCACCCCAGCCTCCTCCCTCAGTGCCGACCCTGGACACAGGCCCCGAGGGACACACAGCAAACGGCTGGGCGTGAAGCAGACACCTGGCTTCGTACCCTACTGCTGCCCCCGCCCCCTGGAGAGGCACCAAGCCCGGGTGGGACAGGGAAGAGGGGCTGGGAGACCCGGGGGCCGCAGCAAGGCCAAGGCAGGAGGCTGGCGTCCCTGGTTGAGTGGGCCGCTGGTCACCCCTCCTCCAGGGCCCACACCCAGAGGAACGTTCCCACTGAGCCGGATCAGGGCTCAGACACAAAGCGGTCAGCCCCCGACCTCCGCCTCCTGACACCCCATCACCCGCTCTCCCGCCCGCCAGGGGCGGCCTAGACTGGCCTTCAGGGAGGCCAAGGAGAGGGTGCAGCGAGCGAGCGGGTCACTACTGACCAGTAGATCGTGTAGGCCTCTGCTTGAGCTGGGTCTTGGATATTTGGTTCGTTTAGAAGTTCCTGTATTCCTAATAAGATCTGCATGAGAGAGAACAGAGTGGTGGGAAGGGCAGGCTCTTCGGCCGCGGGCTGGGCTCCACTGGGGAGGGTGGGCATGGGCGCATACCTGCTTGATGGTGATGGCTGGCCGCCAGTCCTTGTCCTCCTCCAGGATGGACAGGCACACTGTGCCTGAGGGGTACACGTTTGGGTGGAACAGCGGCGGTTCAAACTTGCCTGGAGCACAGGGAGGGAAATGTTTCTGTAGGCAGGTGTCCCTCTGCCCAGGGCCTGCCACTCCCCTGGCACCCCTCCCCCACACCAAGCGGGAAAACAAACTGGCCTCAGGGGGAGGCGGCAGGGGGAGCGAGCAGGCCGAGCAGACAGGCCCAGAGGGCAGGCCCCGCGGTGGCAGGGGGCTGGGGGGGGTGTGTGTGTGTGATCAGAGTACCATGCCCTGAACGGGACCCCTGCCCTATGGCCTCCCAGTGGCCTGGCTCAGGAAGAAGGCAAGGAAACCCTGCAGCGGGAGACGGGGGGCCTGGGGGGCACCGGGCAGAAACGCAGGGGCCCTTCCCCACCAGTGGCCATTTTCAGATTCATCCTGCTTCACAACCAGAGGCTTTTAGGATCACAGGCTCTTTCTTCAAAAACAAAAAACACAGTTCACCTTCTTTAAGGAAAAATATACACATACAAAACTTGAAACTATAAAAACAGCAGGAAAAGCCTGCCACCCTGAGCCCCACCGCAGACCTTTCACTCATCTGCTGCTTTGGCCAGTTTTTCTCACCTGGACCCTTTCCCCTCTGTCTAAACGCGTCATACCCAGAAGAGGGCAGCAAGCACAGCAGCGTGGTCGATGAATTACCAAACAGCTTTGAGAAATCTGCCCCGGCCCGGGGCTCCGGCTCTGCCCGGGGCTCAGCCCACCCCACTAACCACGCAGGCCTCGCTGGCAGGCCTGGGCGCTGGCCTACAAACCTCAGGGCACAGCTCAGCCACTACGAATGGAGCCACAAGGCCTTCTCAGCATGAAACCACCACTTGAGCAGATGCTGCTGGTTTGCATGGCGGCTGCAACAATTCACACACTGCCAGCGGGTCTTCAGGCTCCCAGGCTTCACGACCGTGCCAGCCCAGTGGTGCCTGCCACCCACGGTGCCGACGTGCGGCCCGCCATGCCTGGTCAGGGCTGCTCCTCTGGGCAGCTCTTCTTCCATCTCTGGCACGGTGTTCTTGCTGACTTGCAGACGCTCTTTATACACACACATGCAGGACACAGGCCCGCTGTCAGGCATTTGTCCCCCACTTCGAGTCTGTCTCTTTGCTCCTTTAATTTTACTTTTTGGTAGATGTTGCTTCCCATCTTTAACTGAATCTTGCTTCTTGTGCAGGAAGACGCTGGCCCAGCACCAGCACCCTGAGCCCCGCCATGACCTTACCCCGCCTCATGGGCGCGGCTGACCCCAACTGAACACAGTCAGCGCCTCCTGTCTCCGGCACGTGCGGGCCCTTCTTTCCTCTGCGCAGACCGTCCTCTGCCCGCTGTGCAGACTCGAGGGCTGCCCCAGGTCTCCCTGGCCTTCTGCTGGGCACAAGCGCACTGGGCCCCTCCTCAGGGAGCGCCAGTCCAGGGACAGGCGTCGCGTGCGGCCTCAGGAGGCCCGCCGAGCGCTCTCCAGGGAGCATTCAGGGCTGCCGGGTTGCCCCCCGCAGCGTCCACGAGGAGCTGGGTGCCCTCCCGGGCCGCCGGCCAGTTGGAGAGCCTCTTCCTCGAAGGGCCGTCCGAGCTGATGGCCGCTTGCTTCTCCTCACCAGCGTGCAGGGGCTCCGATGAACGTGGGGAAAGAACCGACGACAGACACATCTTTCTCTCCTCCTCACGCGTACTGCCCCGGGGGAGGGCACGGTCCTGACTCCAGGGCTGCCCAGCTCACTTTCCCCCTGGTATTTCCAGTTAAGGGCTCTGGTCCGCCAACATGAGGGAGGCCATCTCCCCAGCAGTTCCTCTCCCTCTGGGCGCCAGGATCCCCAGGAGCACCCGTCCCTCTTCTCCCACCCCCGCCCCCCGACCAATCGCACACGGCTGGCCTTCCTGGCCTCTGCTCCTCAGGCCTGCCTGACGAGCCTCAGCCTGGGCCTCAGAACCCCCCTGGTCCCAGCCAGTGTGTCAAGGACGTGACTATTCTCAGCACTTGCCTCCCCTGCGTCTCAGCCAGGGCGACAGCTTACAGAAGTCTGCCTAATCACACTGGACTTGCAAGCAGAGCTGAGAGCAGACGCGGACACCCGCGGCCCCCTGAACCGCGCACGCACTCGTCCTGCCAGGGCTGGAGGCGGCCGGGATCCTTGCTGAGACGTCTTTATTTTGGCCACACTGCAGGGCTTGTGGGATCTTAGTCCCCCAACCAGGGATTGAACCCCTGCCTGCAGTGGTGAAAGCGTGGAGTCCTAACCACTGGCCAGGGAATTCCCTTTAAAATTCTTCTGTTTTTTTTCCCCAGCAGTGAGGCCTTACATCTGTTGGATTTACCCCGCTATATTTGATGTACGTAGTATACTTTAGAAGACGCCATCTCTTGTAATCACATGAAAACAGACTTTTGTGAACTGCTCTTTCATTCAGCAGCCTTAGACTTGGAGAGAAACTGGTTGTAGGCTTGTCCTCCAATTCCATGGGGTTTCCTCTTCCTCTCTGGCTGGATCAGCTTGGAATTCCAATTCAGGGTGGGACAGATAAAGAAAGCTGCTACAATTTATCTCATTTCTTAAAGATGTTCTTTAAGGTAGTAACTTTGTGGCAAAAAATTGAAACAGCAAAGAACAAGGCAAATGAAGTCAATCTCCCTCCCGGGGGCTGACTATCCTTTCAGAAATTCTTCCAGTCCTGCCTTTGTAACAGACAACACTCCTGAATCACCAAGCACCAGAGTGAACGCCGACACAGTCTTGCCCCACGCGCTGGGTATGAGCTCATGCGCTCAACGAACCAGCCACAGCATTTGCTGATTTCCAGCTACCAAGAGGAGGGGCCTGGCCCTGCCTGAGCCCTGCGGACCTGCTTGTGGAAGTCTGCCTCAGCACCACCTCAGACGCAGCCGGGCCGGCTCCTCCCGCGCCTTCTCTGGAGGCGCCAGTGCACCACCCACGCAGGGGCGACACACAGCACCACCAGGTACAAAATCCCAACAGGCGACAAAACCCGAAGCGGGGGAGGCTCCAGACTGCAGCCCTTACGCACACCTGCCTCCCTCCAGGGCTGGAAGCTGGTGGCAGCTGGTCCCTGCTGGGCACCAGGGGTCCAGGGGCCCCAGGGATGAGTCAGGTTCTGAGATCTCAGCCTGTTCCATGCACTCCCGCCACTGGGGTGGAAACAGACTCACGCCCACCGCCCATCTCAGTGAGCAGAGGCTCTAGTGGAGCCGCCGGGAGCAGATGGGAACACGAGCTCGGCTCCCCGGGCCCAGGCTCTCCAGGGGAACCTGGACCACCCGCTGAACACCGTGGGAGCGGCTGACTCCTGAGGACCTCGTCCTACTTACATTTTGGTGGTGAGGATGGGTAATCGTCTTTGAACAGCATCCGTAGTTTAAACAAGCCTCCTTCCCATGGGGTCTGTTGGGCAATGAAACTGATCAGGAGTGCTGGTGGCCAGGCCCAAGAGGGGCAAGGGGCCTTCCCCAGAGCACCCCCAGGAGGAGGACCCCAAGGCAGCTCCCCGGGACTCCTGGGGCCTCTACGGCCCCAAGGGGACATGGAAAGGGCCTTCCCTGGAGGAGTACGTGGCCCTGGACCCACACCAGCAGGTGTGGTGAGGACTCAGGGAGGGGGCTCCCTGGGAGGGACATTCTGCGAAGCCGTCCCCAGACACCCTGCGGGCCCAGGCAGCCTCCCAGCTCCACGGCGCAGCCCCACTGCCAGCGTCCACTCCTGCTGCAGCTTCGTGCCAACCAGGAGGGGTGCAGGGACGAAGCCCTGTCACCACCCGGGCACCTCAGGGGTCTCTTCCTTCCGCCCCTGAAGCCCACAAAAGCTTCCAACGTGCCAGTTCCAGTGTACCCAGTGGCGCCGTGGCGCCAAGTGAAGGACACCAGGCCGACAAGGCCATCCCAGGTGGCAGAGGTCGCTTCTGCGTCTAAGGATCTGCCAGGGTCTGAGACCCAAAGCCCCTCCGCCCTGGCCTTGGGAGCACCGCTTCAGCCTCAGCACGTCCGTTCCACTCCACCCCTCAAGGGCTCCCCCTGCTCCCGGACGTGGGGCCCCACGGTGCACTCCCCACCTGCTGCAGCCTAGCTCCTTTCTGAAGTAAGGCTGCCCGGGGGGCACGTGTCACTCTAACCTTGTCCCCTGGCCAGGGGACGGGACCAGGGCCGGCCTGGGTCCTTCTGAAGGGGTGGCCCCTCTTACCCCCTTCTTCCCAGGAATGGCACACTCCCAATTCATGAGGTTCATCGTGCCGTCAGGGTTCTTTGTTGGGACGGCCACGAAACCCTGCAAGGGAAGAGCATCAGCATATCGGCACCGGGCAGTGGGCCTGCCCCAGGACCAGCCCTCCAGCACAGCCCAGGCCAAGCAAGGACCCACAGGGAGCAGGCATTCCAGTCAGGGGATGCCGTCACCCTGCCACATGCAGAAATAAAGCTTTCCTTACAAACGGGTGGTCTTTTCTCCAAGCTTTCCTCTCCTGGGCGAGTCTGCTGAGGGCGATCCCCGACATGTTCGCGTCCCTGGAAGAGCCAGGCAGAATGTGTGATGAGCAAAGGTAGCTACAGGCCCTCCGCCCCTCACCCCGCACCTGGCCCAGCCTGAGACTTGATTCCGAGGAGCAAGCAAACGAAGGGTCCCAGTGACCTCACAGGCTCTCTGAGCATGCTTCTGCCTGGGGTGTGCATGGGGGTCGTGCTCCCTGGGGCGCCCCCCGCGCCCAGTAGCAGCCCTGCCCTCTCTGTCCTGCAACCCTGGCTGGAGTGACAGGGACCCCGATATCACTAGGAGGGGCAGGAGCAAGATGGGGACATCCAGAGGGCCAGCCTGAGACCTAGGGGGCAGTCACTAAGCAGAGGGACATGAGGGTGCTGCCAGAATCCACGCCTGGGCCCAGCCAGGAGGGGAGCCTGTGTTCTGGAAGGCGGCCCCGGGCAGAGAGCAGCTCAATCACAGGAGGGGCAGGGGCCACACAAGCCCAGCCTCCAGCAAACCCCACCACCAGGCCGTCCACAGCCCCGCCACTTCCTCACCTGACACCCCACCCAAGGACCCGCCGCCACGCCGCCTGTCCCCTGGACTTTGGGGAAGTCAGCAAAAGGCTCAGTGGGCCCTGTAGCCAAGCTGCTGGGGCCCCCGGGCACTTCTGAATGCCCTCCCCTACCACCTCTGGACCCCAGACCTTCAAGGCTGGGCCATCAGCACACAGACCCATTGCCTGACGCTGTTGGGTCACGTCCCAGGGCAGCTGATCCCGCACGCCGACCAGACCAGGAACAGGCCCAGGTCAGAACCCCACTGCCCTCGCCACCCTTCCGCCCACAGGAACCCGGCCCCAGAGGCCACAGAACCTGCTGGGCCACACAGAACCTAGTGTGTTCACTGGTCTTCAAGTCCATGGCAACATTGGAGAGTACCACGAATCAAGTACCTCCACAAGCACGACTTTAACCATACTGAGGGGAGGGTCTCCGAGCTGGGCACATCGGCCGGGTGGCCGGCTCACCCCACCTCGCGCCTCTGGCAGGGGAGAGGCCCAGCACCTGGAGTGTCCTAGGACAACAAGCCGTGCCTTCCACAGCCACAAAACAAACTTCCGCTGAAGACAGGACAAGAAACCGGCCATGCCTCCCAGTGGTGCTGGCCCTGCCCCAGAGCAGGGGACCAAGCCCAGCTCAGAGCTGAGAACGAAAGACCCAGAAAGTAACCTGCCCACTGGGGGAGAAGCCTCAAGTCAAACCCAGGGGTAGAAGGGCCACTTCTCACCGAGGCCACTGGCCCACCATCACTTGGCTCAAGCTGACCCCCAACTTCTCCAGCAAGCCAAATGGTGACCTTGTCCCAGCACCGGCTGCTGGTGGCCACTCTGGTGTGCCCACGTCTGTGCAGGGGAGCGGGGTCAGGTCAGCAGGTCGACAGTAGAGCCCGGCCCTGGGCGGCTGCTTGTTCCCAGACCCAATGGCCTCAAGGAGCCAGAACTCTGCAGGGGTCTGGCTCTTGGACCACTCCCCAATAAGTAAGCATATGGGAGGTGGAACTGGGATTGCCATCACAACCTCACCCAGGATCCCAGGGTCCAGGAAGTGGGGTGATTTACTGCAGACACCAGACAACTGGGTGCCGTGAGTTGTCAAGAAACACGGAGACTCGGGTCAACACAAGGAAAAGCGAGCATCGAAACTCTAGTTCCCACGCAGGAGGCCTGGTGACAGGGGCTGCTGCCCGGCTCTGACCACCGAGGACACTCTCCAAGGCTCTAACCCTGCCCAACCTCAAGTTCCAAGCAAGAAGGCCTTAATCCCAAATAAGCCCGGACCCCAAACAGAATTTCTCTTTGCCACCTGCAACCCTCCAGTCCTGGCCCGCCCACCTCCTCCTCATCCATGGACCTGACGGACAGGACCCCATCTGGGGTCTCCTTCCCTACACATACACACCCATCGTGTATTTTCATTCATTCATGCGATGTAAGTTGAAGACCACAAGCGCAGCGGCCAGAAGGCTGACATGGGTATACTGGTGCCCCTGGGTTTTAGTGGTGGTTGGCTGGCCACCTGGGCACTGCCTGCAGCACTGGGCTATCCAGAAACAGGACAGAGGGGGAGGTGGTGGAGTCACTTCCCTCAGGTGGGGAGCCAGCAGAGCAGAGGGGAGCGCCGGCCAGCTTTCGTCTTTAAGGTCCTCTCTGGTTAAGACATGAGGGCAGTAATCCTGAAGCCTGAAACCCTTCACTTCACACGACCCTTCTAAACAGAACTCGCCCCCCGCACATCCCCAGGGCCGATGGGAACACCTCTCCCTCCCCCAGTGGGGGCTTAGGGAGGTGCAGGATGTCCTACACGAGCCCCTCACGGGCCAGGGCAGAGCACAGGGCACCGGCTGCGGCCACCTCTAAACTGTCCCACACAGAAGCTCAGCGGCAGAGACAAGCAGCCTGGCTCCCCGTGCACTGCGAGGTTCCTGTTGAGTCTGCGCTCAGCAAGGCGTCAAGACTGGTTCCTGGAGCCTGGGCGGCACACGGGTTCTGGAATGGGCAAGCTGGCACTCCAGGGCTCTCGAGCGGCAGGGCTGGGCCAGGATGTAGAGAAGGCCGGTGGGGTGATCCTGAGTGCCGCATGCCTGCTGACCGCATGCCAGGACCCCGCCACAGGCCACCTCTTCTGCTGACAAGGAACAAAGCCGCCTCAGCAGACCCTGTCGGGATGCCAGCTGTGATTGTCTCAGGTGCAAAAAGTAACGGGGGAGGGGGGGTGTCCCACAAGAGCTGCTGCAACCCCGTCCTTGGGGGTGACAACCAAACCCGGCACCAGATAGATGCTGCAGGCAGAGCAGAGTCACAGGCACATACCTGCACCAGCCCAGAGAGAGGCTGGCCTCTCGCTCCCCAGGAGAAAGCAGCCAATTTGCTACATTTTAATTACAACACGGAACCACTCCTTCAGCATCCCACTTAGAATCGAATCAGCTTTTCCCAACTGACAGGGAGGCACTTAAGGAGCTGTTAAGTGTGAGGAGAGTCCTCAGAGCAGCAAAATCACTGAGAGGCAAAGATCGGATATCCATGACCTGCTAGAGACAGCCTGAAGCACAGGATCCGAGTCTGGGGCAGACCCTTGAAGTCTGCAGCCACCCTTCTCCAGCATGGGCTGTGCTTGAACCCACGCTTCTCAGATCACGCTCTGTGAAGCCACTTACTGGCTGCAGGTGAGGGCCAGCGGCTTCCCTCTCCCACCTCAACCTTCTCACGGGTAAAATGGGCGATAGCACTGTGAGCCCAGGGGTCAGCCCAGGGGTCGGCCCAGGATAAAACCGATGAAGGCTCGCGGCCCTTGGTGGGCTTTCCCACCCAACCGTAAACTCGCCAGGAGAAGGAAGGCACTGGCTTCACCTGCGCTCAGGAGACCCTCCAGCCCAGGTGCACTTCCCTGGTCTTTCCTGACACGCCTCCCAGGACGCCCGGCTGTTTCCAAAGCAAGCCCGGCACCCCCAGCCAGACTCACGTGCAGCACGATGCAGAATTCACCCCTAACCCACCCAAAAGCAAGTCAGGACAAACATGGGATCCTTCTTCCCCTGCTGCTCGGTAGGTTCTCCGTCCAAAGGCAGGGTTTCCTTGGGAGCAAGAAACACAGAGGACCACGGGCTTAAGAGCAGACCAACGAAAGCCAACTCCGCAAACAGAGGAGTAACTCTGCGAACGGAGCTTGTTTTCAAACCGTACAAACCAAACCAGCTACTTCTATGATTCAAGGACAGCTGCTGGCCGTTACCATCAGCCCAGCTAATCATTCCCTCGCCTTCCTCTTACTCGCGAAAACTACCAGCTCCAGCCTCCGTGCAATTGATATAAAGCGGTCTTGGGACGAGACCTCCCCGTCAAGGGAAGCGCGAACACTCGGTGGGTCCCCCCAACGGCGGGCGGAGCTCAGAGGCGCAAGAGCTCTGGCTTGTTTTCGTTTCCAGGCATCACACGCCACCCCCAAACGCGCCGGCGCTCCTGCAGCGCGCGGCTTTGCACTCTTTGTGCTGCGCGTCCTCTCCCAGGCTGGAACGCGCCACAGGTTCGCGCGCAGACCGTGACCCCGGAAACGCTCCGCCTGAGCGGAGGGCTCGGCGCTCCTGTCAGCGCGGCCCGAGCGGAGCGCGCCGTCGGTCGCCCCGGACGCGACTCGCCCCGAGCGCGCGCCCGGGGGAGAGGACGCCCCCACCTCGCGGGCCGAGGCCGCGGTGGGCCGGGGGCCGGGCCGCCCGAGGGGAGCCCGGCGGGCTGGCCCCCGCCGCGGCGTCAGCAGCCCGGGGCGGGCCGGTCCCCGGGAACGGGCCGGGCCGCGCGCGGAGGGCGCCTGCCCGGCCGGGCCCGCCGGCAGCGGAGGCTCGGGCCCCCGCGACCCGGCGCCCGCCCCGCGGCGCTCACCTCGGGCGGCCCGGCCCGGCGAGCGAGGCGTACTAGGCGGCGGCGGCGACGGCGGCGGCGTCTGCGTTCCCTTTGTCTCGGGACTTCCCTCCCGAGCCCGCTCCGCGCGCAGCCCGAGCGCTCGAGGACCCCGGAGCGGGCGGGGCGGGGCGGGGCCTGCGGGGCCTGCCCGCCGCGCGCCTGCCTCGCACCCCGCCGCCGCCACCGCCAGCCCCGCGCCACCCGCGCCGCCGAGCGCCGCTCGCTGCCCGTGTCCCGCCGCCGCGCGCTCGCGCCTCGGGCCCGGCTCGGGAGCCCGGCCTGGAGGCGGCTTTCCAGTCAGGCGGCGCCATGGACACCTGTGTCCTTAAAGGGGCCGCGTCCCGGGTGTCAGGGAGCGTCTGCAAACTCCCCTTAGTGGGGCACTGTTCCTCGCGAGGACGGGCCGGCGAGCGGCGGGGAAGCAGGGCGGCCGAGATCTCCCCGGGCTCTCCGGATGCCCCGCGGGCACCTCCCCGGGCAGTGGTCCCGGAGGTCTCCTTGAGGCTAGGGCCCCGGGCGGAGGAGCAACGACCACTGAGGCCTAGGGATCCCCCAAGCGTCGTAGTAAGGTGACAATCCCTCGCCTACGGCATGCTGTGAAACCCCTTGCGATTGGCCAACTCGGGGCCCTGGGCGGGGCATCCGTCTAATGTGCCCAATGAGCAGGCCCCGTACACAAGACCAAGTGCGGGCCCGACCGACGGGAGGAGAAGTGCAGACGCTCCCTAACCCAGGAGCTGGCCTGGGGGGAGGGGCGCCAGGGGGGGTGGTCCGGGAGGGTGGGGGAGGAGCAGGGGCAGGGCTGGGCCCCTGCGGCCGGGAGCTCAGGTCCTCCCCGAACCCAGGCGCGAACGCCTGTCCTTCCCGACCACGCTGGGCGCCTCCCTGTCGGGCGGCCCCCGACCCCTGTCCCCTGGCCCAGAGTGGGAAAGAGGGAGCGTTCCAAGGTCAGCCCCTCCGCCCGTGGGCTCTTTGGGGTCAAGTGGCGGGAGGTGACCCCCCACCCCCGGCTTGCATTCATTCACCCCTGCGCCCTGGGTCTCCTCCTTCCTCCGTTTCCTTCCATCCAACCCACCCTCGGCAGCCCCCTATTTGGCACTGTACTGAGACTGTTGGCCTCCAGGGCAGACCGCCCCGGCCCCCGCCCCCCACCCCCGCAAGACTGGTGTCCCAAGGCCCACGTCTGGCCCAGAGCTCTCAGCAGGTGTTCAGCGCTCCCAGCCCGTCTGTTACAATGAAGACGGTCACTAGCCCTGAGAAGGCCCCGGGCCGGGCGTGGGGTTGGGGTGGGGGCGTCTCCTGGGGCTGGTAGCTCCGCTGGGCTGGGGAGGTAGTCTGCCTAGGTTACCTCTGGGTCAGCCGTGGCCCAGAGGGCCTGGTTATAGTGCCTGGGGTCCCAGGTAACGAAGACCAGAGGGCCCAGACCCCTTGAGCAGCAGGTGAGCATTCCAGGTCTCTCTGAGGCCTCTCTGAGGACTTCAGAGAAGTCCAAAGGGGCTGCCGGCTCCTGTGTCCCCACAGTGACTCAGCGTGGGCCTGTTCTGGGACACTGCCTCCCCTGTCTCTTCACCGGGGCAGATGCCAGGTTCAGGGGCTTATCTGAGACATCTGTTCTCTGGGTCCCCAGCCTTGGTTCGCTGGCTCTGAGTAGAAGTGTGCGTTTTAACAAGTGTCTCATGTGGGCCCTCCATGCAGCACTTGACCACTGAGCTACAGTTTTAAGAACCCCAGGAGCATGGGCTCAGTGCCAGCACCATCTTTTTTGTGAGGGTACTGGGGAGGTTTGCACAGGGCTGCATGGGGAAGTCACCCAGACCAGTAACATTTGCCGGTGAAAAGTGGTGGTCATTGCTGGGGGAGGATCCTGGTGGACTGAGCCTGGTCATGTGCCCACTGTGGGGGGAAGGGGTGGTAGGTGTGATTGGCAGCTGCCTAGAGTAGGGGTAGCACCGCTAGCTCCCTCAGGTGGCTGTTGAGGGTCAGGCCGTGGGAGGTCTATGTGCAGGGGCTGCTGCTTCAGGGGCTGAGTTAAAAAGGAAGAAAATCCACAAGCAACGGAATGAAATTGGACCCCGACCTCACACCACATACAGAACCAACTCAAAGACCTAAACAGAAGAGCTCAAACTATAAAACTCTTAGAAGAAAATGGAAAAATCTTCATGACACGATTTGACAATCATTTCTTGGATGTGACACCAAAAGCACAGGCAGCTAAAAAGGAAAAAAATAAATGAATCAAATGTCAAGATTGTGCATCAGAGGACATTATTACCAGGGTGAAATGGTGACCCACAGAATAGGAGAAAACACAGATTACATATCTGATAAGGGGTTAGCATTTAGAATACATAAAGAACACCTACAATTCAACATCAACAGAACAAACCCAGTTCAAAAACAAGCAAAGGGTCTGAAAAGACTTCTCCAAAGAAGACATACAAATGGCCAATGACCACGTGAAAAGATGCTCAACACCACTAGTCACTAAAGAAATGCAAATTAAAGAGCGTTGGCTGGAATATGGAGAAGGCTTGTACAAGATGGTGGTTACATAAAATGGTTTGGGTTCAATTGCCATGGAAAAATCTGGAAGGTGGGAAGGTCTAGGGCTTGCAAGGACTGCATCTGTCTCCCTGAGCTTGGGAGCCGTCCTCAGAGAACCAAACTTCTGGACTTCCCACTCTGGGGGTATCTGTGGGTTGCAAAGCGTGCTGGGGAGGCATAGGATGGATGCCTACCAACTGGGAAAGGGTGGGTCTTTATTTATGCTCCCATGTGTCCTGCAGAAAGCTGAGCCACCAGGGTTAGAAATATTTGATTGTCACGAGCCTTTCTACGAGTGGAGGATAACGTCACCTGGGGCAGCTGGACATTCCTCTCAGTGCAGAAAGAAAGTGGCCCCAACAGAGCCTGGCTCCCAACCCCCATGAAACAGAGGACATGCAGTGAGGGTGCCTTCCTACCTGGTCATAGGTTCGTTCACTCCCTGCCTTGTCATTGAGCCCAGGGTTAAGAAAGGATTGGTTGGTTTTTATTTTATCTTAAGATGGGAGAACATGTTTGCTATACAAGACAATGAGAGAGAAAGGGTGCTCAGGGGTGAGCTGGGCACACCCCGGAGGTTCCGGGCTCCCATGCCCTGCAGGTGGGCACGCCTGCGAACGTTTTCAGAGCCCTCCCCTCCGCGTGAGCCATGATTCAGCGTATCCCCCTGGCACCCTATCAGACTCAGCCCCCAACATCTCAGTAGGCATTCTGAGGACCCCAGAGCCGCTGGCCAGGTCAAGTCCCCTGCACTCGGCCCTCCCCTCCCCGCACTCAGCCAGCTCTGCCTCAAGGGCGAGGCTGAGGCCTGGGTCGCTGCTGTACCCCTGCGCCCCTCCCCTTCCCTCCCCCAGCACTGCAGCCAGGCCTTCCCCTCCTGCGTCCCCTCCTGCCTGCTTTAAGTCCCAGCCCCCTCCCGGTCCTCTCCCAGCGTCAGAAGGCCGAACCCGCAGGATGTACAGCCCTCGATACGGGGGCGCTCCCCCGCAACCTGCGCCCAGCTTGGGGGAGGAGCTTTCAGGGTGCCAAGCGGAAGAACCGGGAGACCCGCGGCGCTCACCTGGCTCGGCGGGCGGCAATGTGACCGCGGCGCCTCGCCCTGAGCTTGGCCGCCAGGTGGCAGCAAAGCGCCGCCACCGCCCCAGCTCGGCGGCAGGTAAGGCAGGTTCGACCCCGGCCCGCCGTATTGCCAGTCCAGACTAGACCAGCCGTGTGTTTGCACACTTAGCAGCTGCTGAAAGGAGGCTTCCTACACAGCTGGATAGGGGGTGTCCCTGTGCCTTGCACTTAAGTAACAGTGCAAACTGAACCACGCTCTGAGTTTGAAGCCTGATGGCCTTACCTGACCCTAACCTGCCCAGATTCTGGCCTCACTTGTCCTTTCTTGTTAAAGTGGGGTGGGGATGGGAGGGAACAAGGATACCAAGACGTGGAGAGGTGTTGAAGTAGCCACAGCGGCTCAAAGGCAAGCCTTTCTCTTGGCTTTAAACTGAGGGATTCTACAAGCACCTGGCATGTCTCCTTCATCCTCTAATTTGATGTGTTTTTACTGCAGGCTCCTCCAGCCTGGGAACTATCTGTGGGCAGGTGTTCTCTGTCCCCACTCTGAGAGATGAGCTTAGAGCCAACACCAGCGTGCTCTGAGGCCACTGTGACAGTCCCTCCCAGCTTCCTGGAGCTCAGACTCCACGTCCTGGAGGACTCCAGGCCCCAGTGGCGCTCAGGACCGAGTGTGTGTCCCTGAAGCTGCTCTGTCCCTGGAAGCCTGTCCTCGAGCAGGGGGACAGTCTAAGAGGGGCGGCGCCAGAGCCCTGGGGCAGGGAGGGCAGCCCACCTCCTTCCCTGTGTGGCTCACTACCCATATCCAGGGCCTCTGCCAGGCTCACAGCCTGGGCCTTGTCTGCAGCTCTCCACCTGGTAGGGCTCGTGGGGCTCGAGCAGAGGAGCCTGTGGAGGAGTGGACGTGGAGCCGGGTGGTGGAAGCTACTTGTCAAGGAGCCAGAGCAGCAGGGTGAGGGTGGCTGTAAGGTCAGGTGATAAGGGGGCGGCCCACCCCTGCAGGTTGGGTTTAACATGGAAAGCTCCTTGCTATGTGACCCAGCACCCCCCACTTAGGCGAATATGCAGGAACTGAAACCAGGCATTCACACTGAGACATGTCCACACGTGTTCACAGCATCCCTGTTCACGGCAAGCAAGAAACAGGAGCACCCCACAGGCTCCTCAGGGGAAGATGGGTCAGGAGACCCTTCCATCCAGATAGGGCATGGCGTCCGGCCCACACCCCACACCACGTGGACGCACCCGGCAACGTGCTGAGCCAGCGAGGGAAGCCAGACACTGAAGACCATGGAGCTTGTCTCCCCCTCTGTACAAGATGTTCAGAATGAGGAAATCCACAGGCAGATGGAAAGTGGATGGGTGGTCACCCGGGGTAGGGGGTGGTGGTGCGGGGAGGAACGGGGAGCTGTGCCTTCATGGGGATGGGTTTCCTTTCATCCCTTGGAAATGTTCTGGAATCAGCAAGAGGTGGGAGTTGAGTAACATTGTGAATGTACTAAATGCCACCGAATCCTTCACTTTAAATGGTTACAACAGCACATTCGTAGTTTATATGTGCTTTACAATAATAACGGTGCTAATGGTAATGAATGTCCTAAAATCTCGCCTTCTGGTAACCCCCTCAGTCCAGACAGGTCAGGACAGCAGGTCGCCAGCACACATGGGCCAGACCGGAGCACGCGTGGAGGTCCGTGGGCGCCTGGCAGAGCACACGCACCAAACCAATGAGACAGACAGCCAAACCTGAAGAGCTGGTTGTCCAAGGAGGACCAGAGGCCAGTGACTCACAGCAGAGGAATGAGATCAGGGGAGACAGAGGGGAGACTGCCCAGGTGTAGCTGGGCCCTCGGGGTGAGGCCACCAGGCAGGACCTGATGAGCGCCCCCACCAAGGTTCTGGGTCCCGATGGGCCTCAGCCTTGCAGGGAGGGTGTGTGAGCAGGAGAGTTTGTATTGCAGTTCTGTTTGTGACGAGTGACAGTGCTTTCTCTTCCTATACAGTGCTATGGTTTTTGTTTTTAATCTGGATCTTAGTTAAACATTTGAACAAATTTAAAGACAAAACATGGAACACAGATGTGAGAGGGTTGGGATCCCAGAAACAGAGGTCTTTGCTCCTTGCCTCTCCTTGGTGGCTGCATCCTGCCAGGTGCCCTCCCCTGGGAACTTTTCTGTTGGCATCTGGGGGTTGCAAACTGTGTCCACTCCATCCCCTGCCCCTGCCCACCATGGCCTCAGGGGGCCAGAGACAAATTGAAGACATGCCCTGCCCCTAAGGACTCCCGGGATGCCTGGTGCTCTGGAAGAAATGGCCGGACAGGGGCTGTGCTCAACACTGAGCTGTGGGGACCCCTCCCAGGGCACTGGGCCCTGAGCCCAGAGTGATGCCAGCAGGTGGGTTGTGGTGGGGGAACAAGGAGACAAACTTCCGTGGAGATCGTGAGGCCCTGACCACCACCCACTGACCATTGCTGCCAATTCTCCAAGCCAGGCTTCAACAGTACGTGAACTGTGAACTTCCAGATGTTCAAGTTGGGTTTAGAAAAGGCAGGGGAACCAGAGATCAAATTGCCAACATCTGTTGGATCATCGAAAAAGCAACAGAATTCCAGAAAAACATCTGTTTCATTGACTATGCTAAAGACTTTGTGTGGATCACAACAAACTGGAAAATTCTTCAAGAGATGGGAATACCAGACCATCTAACCTGCCTCCGGAAAAGTCTGTGTGCAGGCCAAGAAGCAACAGTTAGAACCGGAGATGGAGCAATGGACTGGTTCCAAATTGGGAAAGGAGTGCGTCAAGGCAGTCTACTGTCACCCTGCTGATTTAACGTATGCGCAGAGTACGTCATGCAAAACGCTGGGCTGGAGGAAGCATGAGCTGGAATCAAGATTGCGGGGAGAAGTACCAATAACTTCAGATATGCAGATGACACCACCCTTATGGCAGAAAGCGAAGAACTAAAGAGACTCTTGATGAAAGTGGAAGAGGAGAGTGAAAAAACTGGCTTAAAGCTCAACATTCAAAAAACTAAGATCATGGCATCCGGCCCCATCACTTCATGGCAAATAGATGGGGAAACAGTGAAAACCGTGAGAGACTTTATTTCCTTGGGCTCCAAAATCACTGCAGCCATGAAATTAAAAGATGCTTGTTCCTTGGAAGAAAATCTGTGACAAACCTAGACAGCGTATTAAAAAGCAGAGACATTACTTTGCCAACAAAGGTCCACCTAGTCAAAGCTATGGTTTTTACAGTAGTCTTGTATGGATGTGAGAATTGAACCATAAAGCTGAGTGACAAAGAATTGATGCTTTTGAACTGTGGTGTTGGGGAAGACTCTTGAGAGTCCCTTGGATTGCAAAGAAATCAAACCAGTCAAGCCTAAAGGAAATCAGTCCTGAATATTCATCTGCCGGATTAATGATGAAGTTGAAACTCCAATATTTTGGCCACCTGATGCAAAGAACTGGCTCATTTGAAAAGACCCTGATGATAGCAAAGATTGAAGGCAGGAGGAGAAGAGGGCAACAGAGGATGAGATGTTTGGATGGCATCACTGACTCGATGGACATGAGTTTGAGTAAGCTCTGGGATTTGGTGATGGACAGGGAGGCCTGGCATGCTGCAGTCCATGGGGTGGCAGAGTCAGACACGACTGAGTGACTGAACTGCACTGAACTGAAGATGCTTTAAATGATGGGCCTGCCGTTACTTCTTGTGGCCCCACAGCGGTGCCCAGGCCAGCAGGAGGGAAGAGGAGGGTGACCAGGGACTCGAGATTGAGGTTATGAAGCCCCACCTCTGCATGCGTGGTTCTTGTGGACACTTGTAATGGCGAAGAATGTTGCTGGTCGGCCTGTGCACTTGCCCTCCAGCAGCCCTGTGAGTCAGCCCATCTTCTCCCTCTGCCCGTTGCTGCCCGCTCTCTCTGTCTCCTCCGTCCAGTGTCCAAACACTTGCCCATCAGACACGGACACGACACTGTGGCCTCTTTCTTCGCCTCCGAGTTGATGCCAGTTACTTGCGGCTTCTTGGCCGTCTCTGTGGCCGGGGTTTAGGGAGTGAGCGCTGAAAGCCGGCGGGCCTTCCGCTGTGAGTTTGGAGCCCCGTCTGCATGGTGACAACACTGCGTGGCCGCCCTCCCCTGAATTTCCCTCCAGACACCCTCGGGAAAATGAGCAGATTTGCCTGCAGTACCCCACTCCAGTACTCTTGCCTGGAAAATCCCATGGACGGAGGAGCCTGGTAGGCTCCAGTCCATGAGGTCGTTAAGAGTCGGGCACAACTGAGCGACTTCACTTTCACTTTTCACTTCCATGCATTGGAGAAGGAAATGGCAACCCACTCCAGTGTTCTTGCCTGGAGAATCCCAGGGACAGAGGAGCCTAGTGGGCTGCCGTCAATGGGGTTGCACAGAGTTGGACACGACTGAAGCGACTTAGCAGCAGCAGCAGCACGTCACAGTGGGGTCAGAAGGGTTGATGTTTGATGACAGCCACCTCGAATGGCATTTTGTTTCCCTTCTCTGGAGAGTTTTGCAGTCATCACAGACCTGCAAACATTCCTTGTGCAGCTATTAGAGGGGGTGGGGGCACCGATGCGGCTCTAGACTGGCCCCTCCCACAGTTATCCCTGGGAGGCAGGGACGACTTTCTTTCTTTCTCTACTTATTTGTGTTTAAAATATTTATCTTCCATTTCAACACTTTAAGAAACTTAATTTAAAAACCTCTTCAGTTGAAGCTTTTGGCTTTTCCGGGAAGAAAATCACATTATCTGCCAATAATAGTCAGGAGGCTTTTCCCCCATAAACCTCAAACCTCTTGCTTCTGGTTCTGGCTGATCCGATGGCTGTGTTCAGACCATGTCTTTGCCCCCAGTGTTCTCCCTCGGGGTTCTTTTCGGAAGCGGTGGCCCCCCCTCTCTCCCCGGCTCCACTCCAGCCCGTTTCACCTGATCTGGGCTTGGTGGGGTCGGAAAGTCAGGGCCCAGGCTCAGGCTCGGCCCTGGGGGCCTGGGGCTCCTGGCTGTCACCTCTGTGATGTGTCCCCGTCAGCTGGGCCTTGGGAGCCAACTCCTCACCCACACCCACCACCGTGGGTGGATGGATGGTGGGGGGTCGGGAGGAGGCCCCTCACCCAGAGCTTGTGCCCGGGGCCTGTAGGACCCCTCCCCTCCTGTGTGCAGACTCTCTCCCCCTGATGGCACCCTGGCCACTTGGGATCTGGGTTGTTCTCTGTAGAGATCTGAACATCTCCTGGGGTTCTGGGGCCCCCGGAGGAGGAGGAAGGATGCTGGTGACTCTCACCCCCAGAGGGAGTGATGGGTCCCTGGAGACCTGAGCTCGCCAAGTGTGGTGCTGTGACCAGAGGGGAACCTGGTTCCAGCTGGGGTGGTGTGTTGTAGGGCACTGCTGTGGCCCCAGCTTTCCTGGAATGACCTCCTGCCTGTGCCACAGCCGCCACTGCGGCTCCTCAGCCCCTCAGCCCCTGGCAGGAGCCAGGGTGCTGGCAGCACGGGCTGGTATTGGACCCTCCCGGGTGTTTGAGGAGGGGGCCCTCACTGCTCCTTCCCCGATGCCCACTCTTCACTCAGCTTCGTCCTCCACCACCCCCTGCTCTGAGACCTTCCTGCCGGGCCCCTGTCCTTGGCTCAGGGAGCAGCCGGACCATGCCCTCAGGTGGGGCCAGGGTCACGGCCTCCTCGCCTCCTCTCTGTGCAGCTCACTGAACCCAGGAGAGCCGGCTCTGGGTGTCCCTGCCTGAGGCTGTGGCCAAGCAGCTGCTGGGTAGACTCTTCCTGGTGGGCTGCCAAGGGTAGGGGAGGTGGGGGCTTACAGCAGTGGAAGGCTGCAGGCCGGGGGTCCAGCTCAGGGTGTCCTGGGGGCTCCGGGAGGACCGCCCAGCATCCAGGGTCACCTGCATCCTTGGTGGTGGCCACGTCCTCCTGTCTCTGCCTCTGTCACCTCCATGGCTGTCTCCTCCGTGTGTCTCCCAGCGCCCTCACCTCTTCTTACAAGGACACCCACCACTGGATTGAGGGACCACCTAGCTCCAGTCTGATCTGGAGGGACAGGGTGGTATCAGTCGAATACTTAGGGGTCCCAAGCTGGGGGTGGGCAACAATGCCTTCAAAGTAGCAGTGGGCGGCGGCTTCTTCCTGTTGGGAGTGAAGCGCACTGGTTGCTGCCCAGCCGGCTAGGCGGCTGGTGGAAAAGTGGTCACGGCCGGGGGCATTCTCAACAGGGCTGCTTTAGCCTCCCAGCAAAGGACACCAGTGCCCACTCCGATGGCACAATTCTGCCAGGGAGCAACTGGCCCTGTGGACAGAGCCCCATGTCGGTGCTTCTGCTCCTGGAAGGACCAGAGGTTTGTTCCTGTGGTGATGGAGGCATGTCCACCTGGGGTTTTGCAGGAACTTGGCTGGCACCACTATCTGGGAGCTTGGGTGTCTGAATCCCGTCCCATGGCACCTTAGGAGGCGAGAGAGAGGCCCACGGCCAGGCGCCAGCTGGGCACACCTGGGAGCCACTGGCTGGTGGCCCAGCTGGGCAGTGACACGTCATGGGTCAGGCTGTCCTCCAGGATGAATCCCAGGCAGAATTGCAGGCCTTCTCTGGAGCTGTGTCTCCAACTGTGGAATCAGGGTGCAGGGGCCATGGAGGGAGTCAGGGCCCATGGGGGCGGGAGGGAGCAGGGCTCACGAGGGGAGTGGGGTCATGGGGAAGCAGGGCCCCCGGAGGGAAGCAGGGTGCCACGGGGGGAGCAGGGTTTCCCCAGGGGAGTGCGGGGGCCACGCGGGGTGCGAGAGGGCGCAAGGGGAGCAGGGCTTGCTCACTGTTATGCTCAGTGGGGACTGGTGCTCCCGGAGCCCACAAGTCTGCACTGTGCAGGGTCAAGGGTCATGGCCCCTCAAAGGGTCCCAGTGTCATAAGGGTGTTGAAAGCAAAGTCGCAGTTGATGCCTGGCCGTGCTGGGCTTTGTGTCCAGAGGCCCCTGGTCAAGAACGAGGGGCATCCTGTTGGTAGGACAGTGACTGACCACCGGGAGGAGGGCTGTTGTGTCACAATGGAGGGCAGGGCACATGCAGAGCACGCCCCTGGCTCACCTCAGTTGTGACGGCCTGGGACTACAGCCCCGGCCCAGACGTCCACGTGGCCAGACGGAGCTCAGACACCTCAGGGATGGGGTGAATCTGCGGGTCATCGCCAAAGGGGGTCTAGTGGACAGTGGGGGGCCCTTCTGGCCCCCGGCATGGCCGCAGTGGCTGTGGGCTGGACCCTGAGCCCCGCTCTCCCCTGTCCTGCAGCTGCCATCCTCACACACAGTGGACGGTGCTGGACAGGGTGGGCTGCCATGTCCCCCTTCTGGGGAGCACTTGCTGACCAGTGTCCGGGGGGCTGGCAGCTCCTTTGTGGCTGCCTCACTCCCGTCGGCCCCCTGGCTAATCTAGGGTGGTGTAAGGGCTGGCATTTTTTCCCCACGAGGGCTGTGCATGCCCTGGGCCTCCTTGCGGGCGGTGGTCAGCCCTGCATCACCCTCCACCCAGCCTGGCTCCATCCACCTGCCTTCCACGGCCCAGTGGGTCACACTGTCTCAGCAACAGCTTCTGAGAACCCCAGCCTCAGAGCAGACAGGGTGCCATGTCCCTCCGCTGGTGGTGGTGAGGGTGGCGGCCAGCTGTGCTCCAGGCAGATGGTGGTGTGCTCCAGCTGCCCCGCCGAGCTCAGTGGCCTCAGGGGCTGCCCCGCGGCTCAAGCGGCCCGGTCACTGGCGAATGCTGCCCCTCATCCTGCCAGCCTGGGCCAGTGTTCCAGGACTTCATCCAGCAAGCCTGCATCCTCTTCACGTTCTTCTGGGCCTGTTTCCTCCGGCCTGGTTGTGGGTTGGCAGGTGAGGTTTTGGATGTCGGGCTTCCCAGGTGGCACTAGTGGTAAAGATCCCGCCTGCCAGTGCAGGAGACAAAAGAGACACGGGTTCAATCCCGAGGTCGGGAAGATCCCCTGGAGGAGGACATGGCAACCCACTCCAGTATTCTTGCATGGAGAATCCCATGGGCAGAGGAGCCTGGCGGGCTGCAGTCCCTGGGGTCTCACAGAGTCGGACAGGAAAGAGTGCATCCACAGCAAAGTGTGAATAGGGGCAGTTCAGTCGCTCAGTCGTGTCTGACTCTCTGCGACCCCATGAATCGCAGCACGCCAGGCCTCCTTGTCTATCACCAACTCCCGGAGTTCACCCAGACTCACGTCCATCGAGTCAGTGATGCCATCCAGCCGTCTCATCCTCTGTCATCCCCTTCTCCTCCTGCCCCCAATCCCTCCCAGCATCAGAGTCTTTTCTAATGAGTCAACTCTTCGCATGAGGTGGCCAAAGTATTGGAATTTCAGCTTCAGCATCATTCCTTCCAAAGAAATCCCAGGGCTGATCTCCTTCAGAATGGACTGGTTGGATCTCCTTGCAGTCCAAGGGACTCTCAAGAGTCTTCTCCAACACCACAGTTCAAAAGCATCAATTCTTCGGCGCTCAGCTTTCTTCACAGTCCAACTCTCACATCCATACATGACCACAGGAAAAACCATAGCCTTGACTAGACGGACCTTTGTTGGCAAAGTAATGTCTCTGCTTTTCAATATGCTATCTAGGTTGGTCATAACTTTCCTTCCAAGGAGTAAGCATCTTTTAATTTCATGACTGCAGTCACCATCTGCAGTGATTTTGGAGCCCCAAAAACTAAAGTCTGACACAGTTTCCACTGTTTCCCCATCTATTTCCCATGAAGTGATGGGACCAGATGCCATGATCTTCGTTTTCTGAATGTTGAGCTTTAAGCCAACTTTTTCACTCTCCTTTTTCACTTTCATCAAGAGGCTTTTTAGTTCCTCTTCACTTTCTGCCATAAGGGTGGTGTCATCTGCATATCTGAGGTTATTGATATTTCTCCCAGCAATCTTGATTCCAGCTTATGCTTCTTCCAGTCCAGCGTTTCTCATGATGTACTCTGCATATAAGTTAAATAAGCAGGGTGACAATATACAGCCTTGATGTACTCCTTTTCCAATTTGGAACCAGTCTGTTGTTCCATGTCCAGTTCTAACTGTTGCTTCCTGACCTGCATATAGGTTTCTCAAGAGGCAGGTCAGGTGGTCTGGTATTCCCATCTCTTTCAGAATTTTCCACAGTTTATTGTGATCCACACAGTCAAAGGCTTTGGCATAGTCAATAAAGCAGAAATAGATGTTTTTCTGGAACTCTCTTGCTTTTTCCATGATCCAGTGGATGTTGGCAATTTGATCTCTGGTTCCTCTGCCTTTTCTTAAACCAGCTTGAACATCTGGAAGTTCACGGTTGACGTATTGCTGAAGCCTGGCTTGGAGAGTTTTGCACATTATTTTACTAGCGTGTGAGATGAGTGCAATTGTGCGGTAGTTTGAGCATTCTTTGGCATTGCCTTTCTTTGGGATTGGAATGAAAACTGACCTTTTCCAGTCCTGTGGCCACTGCTGAGTTTTCCAAATGTGCTGGCATATTGAGTGCAGCACTTTCACAGCATCATCTTTCAGGATTTGAAATAGCTCAACTGGAATTCCATCACCTCCACTAGCTTTGTTTGTAGTGATGCTTTCTAAGTCCCACTTGACTTCACATTCCAGGATGTCTGGCTCTAGGTCAGTGATCACACCATCGTGATTATCTGGATAGGGGCAGGAGCTCCTCAATGACTGTTGATCGACTCACCAAGCTCAGTCCCCATGGGGCCCGAGAAAGGAGGTGCTTCACAGCTCCCTGGACGCCCACCCTGGGGGTAAAGGGGCTCAGAGGGGCTGGAGGGGAGTGAGAGATGCACCCCCGTGAGGAAGCCCCCCACTCAGCCTGCTTGTCTACCCTCCCCCCGGGGTCCTGGCCCTGGGTGCCTCATCAGGGGCCCTGCCCTCCCCCGCAGATGCTGTGGCTGCTCTTCCTGACCCTTCCGGGCCCGGGGGGCTTCGTGCCTATGTCCCTCGGTGAGTCCTGAGTCCCTGTCCCTGTCCCCTGCCCCGGCCACCCAGATGCCCCTGTACCAGTGCAGAGGGGACTGGTCAGTCGATCCCCGGGAGGGACTGAGTGTGTGCAGCCGGGCAGGGGTCCCTGATGGCGCCCTTTCTCGGCTTCCCAGATCCCAACCTGGGGAGGGAGCAGCATGGCACAGTGGGGGTGCACGATGCCCCTCCCGGCCGGTGGCCATGGCAGGCCAGCCTCAGAAGGCACAGCAAGGAGCGTGAGCAGTGGGAGCACGTGTGCGGGGGCTTCCTCGTTCACCTGCAGTGGGTGCTCACCGCGGCCCACTGCACTGGACGGTGGGTCACTCTGCTCGCTGCCCCCTTGGCTGGGGAGGGGAGCGGGGGTGGGGGGCACAGGGGGGTGTGGGTGTGGGCTGGGGGCCAGGTGCTGGGCCACACAGAAAGCCATGGCTCTGCCAGCAGCCAGCCCTGTTCCTGCTGCAAGACGAGCCTGGCCCTGCCCCAGCCCAGGCCTCTGAGTGGCTTCCGACCCCTCTCCCTCAGGGAAAGCCGGCAGGCTTCTGCCTTCAGGGTGCAAGTCGGGCAGCTGAGGCTCTATGACCCAGACCGGCTGATGAAGGTGACTGAGATCATCCCACACCCTGATTACAACCACCTCCTGTCTGCCAAAGGGGGTGCGGACATCGCCCTGCTGAGACTGGAGGCCCCTGTGACCCTCTCCCCTCACGTCCAGGTGGTCTCCCTCCCACCTGCCTCACTGAGGGTCCCCGAAAAGAAGATGTGCTGGGTGACCGGCTGGGGTGACGTCAGACTCGGAGGTAAGGTTCTGGGAGACCCAGTGGGCATGCACAGAAACCCTTTATTCTCTGTGATGTGGGGGAATCCTCTCCTTGTTTAGTGGGGTGAAATATACCTAACAAGGGCTTCCCTGGTAGCTCAGCTGGTAAAGAATCCACCTGCAGTGCAGGAGACTCGAGTTTGATTCCTGGGTTGGTAAGATCCCCTGGAGAAGGGAACGGCAACCCACTCCAGTATTCTTGGGCTTCCTGGGTGGCTCAGTCAGTAAAGAATCCTCCTGCAATGTGGGAGACCTGGGTTCGGTCCCTGGCTTGGGAAGATCCCCCTGGAGGAGGGAATGGCAACCCACTCCAGTATTCTTGCCTGGGAAATCCCACAGACAGAGGAGCCTGGTGGGCTACAGTCCATAGGGTCACAAAGAGTCGGAAACAACTGAGCGACTAAGCACAGCACATCTAACAAAGTTTTGCCATCTTAACCACTTTTAACTGTACATGAAGTACATTCACATGATTGTACAACCATCACCGCCATTGGCCATCAGAACGTCCCCCCACACAGAAGCGCCATCCCCCTCAAGCACTGGCTCCCCTCCCCCAGCCTCTGGTGCCACCACCAGCTCTCTGTCTCTGGGGATTTGCCTGTTCTGGAAGCTTCCTGTAAATGGAATCATACAATGTATGGTCTTTTGTGTCTGGCTCATCTCATTGAGCATGTTTTTAAGGCTCATCCACATTGTAGTGAGTCTCAGCACTTCGTTCCTTTTTTACGGCTAAGCTCAAACTACCGCACAATTGCACTCATCTCACACGCTAGTACAGTAATACTCAAAATTCTCCAAGCCAGGCTTCAGCAATACGTCAACCGTGAACTTCCAGATGTTCAAGCTGGTTTTAGAAAAGGCAGAGGAACCAGAGATCAAATTGCCAACATCCACTGGATCATGGAAAAAGCAAGAGAGTTCCAGAAAAACATCTATTTCTGCTTTATTGACTATGCCAAAGCCTTTGACTGTGTGGATCACAATAAACTGTGGAAAATTCTGAAAGAGATGGGAATACCAGACCACCTGATCTGCCTCTTGAGAAATTTGTATGCAGGTCAGGAAGCAACAGTTAGAACTGGACATGGAACAACAGACTGGTTCCAAATAGGAAAAGGAGAGTTCGTCAAGGCTGTATATTGTCACCCTGCTTATTTAACTTATATGCAGAGTACATCATGAGAAACGCTGGGCTGGAAGAAGCACAAGCTGGAATCAAGATTGCCGGAAGAAATATCAATAACCTCAGATATGCAGATGACACCACCCTTATGGCAGAAAGTGAAGAGGAACTAAAAAGCCTCTTGATGAAAGTGAAAAAGGAGAGTGAAAAAGTTGGCTTAAAGCTCAACATTCAGAAAATGAAGATCATGGCATCCGGTCCCATCACTTCATGGCAAATAGATGGGGAAACAGTGGAAACAGTGCAGACTTTATTTTCTGGGGCTCCAAAATCACTGCAGATGGTGACTGCAGTCATGAAATTAAAAGACGCTTACTCCTTGGAAGGAAAGTTATGACCAACCTAGATAGCATATTGAAAAGCAGAGACATTACTTTGCCAACAAAGGTCCGTCTAGTCGAGGCTGTGGTTTTTCCTGTGGTCATGTATGGATGTGAGAGTTGGACTGTGAAGAAAGCTGAGCGCCGAAGAATTGATGCTTTTGAACTGTGGTGTTGGAGAAGACTCTTGAGAGTCCCTTGGACTGCAAGGAGATCCAACCAGTCCATTCTGAAGGAGATCAGCCCTGGGATTTCTTTGGAAGGAATGATGCTGAAGCTGAAATTCCAATACTTTGGCCACCTCATGCGAAGAGTTGACTCATTAGAAAAGACTCTGATGCTGGGAGGGATTGGGGGCAGGAGGAGAAGGGGATGACAGAGGATGAGATGGCTGGATGGCATCACTGACTCGATGGACGTGAATCTGGGTGAACTCCAGGAGTTGGTGATGGACAGGGAGGCCTGGCGTGCTGTGATTCATGGGGTTGCGAAGAGTCGGACACGACTGAATGACTGAACTGAACTAAACTGAATATTCCACTGCGTGGATGAACCACATTCTGTGTATCTGCACCAGTTGATGGATGCCTGAGTGTTTGCCAGTTTTTGGCTCCTGTGAGTCAAGCTGCTATGAGCCTGAGGCTGCCAGCACCTATTAGAGCATCTATTTTCAATTCTTCTGGGTCTAGATCAGGTATGGAATTTCCAGGTCATCCTTTAATTCTATGTTTGATCTTTTGAAGGGGATTCCCCTTTGAGCTGAATGTATTTGAGACCTAGGTCTCAGATGGGCAGGTGTGTGGGATACTGGGGACTCAGGGCCTTTATTCTCTGCCAGGTCCCAGCAATTACACCCATGGTTCTCATGGGTCCTCACCATGACCGCTGGGGTGGGCCTTGACTGTCCTCCTGCATAGAAGCAAACCTGGGATCGAGAAGCTAGGGCCTGCTCCTGGGCATGTACCTGAAGAAGCCAAAATTCAAAAAGATACCTGTGCCCTGATATTCACTGCAGCACTGTTCACAGTAGCCAAGACATAGAGACAGTCTAGATGTGCATCAACACATGAGTGGATAAAGAAGATGTGGTACAGGTACACCATGGAATATTACTCAGCCATAAAAAAGAATGAAATAATGTCATGTGCAACCACACGGACGGACCTAGAGATTGTCATACTGAGTGAAGTCAGGACAGAAAAAGACAAATATCTTGTGATATTGCTTATATGTGGAATACGAAAAAATTGTACAAATGATTTACAAGACAGGAATCGTCACAGATATAGAAAACAAACATGGTTGCCAGGAGAGAAAAGGCTGGGGAGGGATAAAACTCACTGCTGCTGCTAAGTCGCTTCAGTCGTGTCAGACTCTGTGCGACCCCATAGACGGCAGCCCACCAGGCTCCCCCGTCCCTGGGATTCTCCAGGCAAGAGCACTGGAGTGGGTTGCCATTGCCTTCTCCAATGCATGAAAGGAAAAGTGAAAGTGAAGTCGCTCAGTCGTGTCCAACTCTGTGCGACCCCATGGACTGCAGCCCACCAGGCTCCTCCGCCCATGGGATTTCCCAGGCAAGAGTGCTGGCGTGGGGTGCCAGTGCCTCTCCACAACTATCTACATACAGGTGTAACCGAACCACTTTGCTGTACACCTGAAACTGATACAACATTGTAAATTAACGATTCTTCAATAAAAAATAATTAAAATAAACAAACAGAAAAAGAGAAGCTGGGGTCTGCCGTGGTCTCAGATGTCAGAAGGTGCAAACTTGAACCCATGTGGCTCAGAGCACCTTGTCAGGACAAGGGCTTGCTACATGCCTTCTCCAGGGAAAAAGAACTCCCGAAAGAATGCCGTCCTGGGTCATCCTGTCCTTAGGCTTATAGAGCCCTGCGTCCTGGTGCTGGGTGGATTTAGTGGCCGTGGGGAAGCTGAGCCCCAGGGCCCCAGGGTGCTGGGTCTGGACCCAGGGTTAGGGTTGGCAGTGGGGACCTGGAGCCCACTGCTGACGCCCCAGCGTGGAGCAGAGTGAGTGCCTGCCCTCACCTGGCCCCCGACCCCCGACAGGGCCGCTGCGCCCACCCCACCACCTGCAGGAGGCGGAGGTGCCCGTCGTGGGGAATGAGGTCTGTAACCGGCACTATCAGAACTCCTCTGCAGACGCCGCCCGTCAGATCTTCAAGGACAACATGTTGTGTGCGGGCAGCGAGGGCCGGGACTCCTGCCAGGTGGGACCCAGGCCCGCTCCATCCTCCCGCCCCTCCTCGCCCACGAGGGGGCACTGCAGGGCTCTGAGGGCCGCCTCTCCCGCAGGGTGACTCCGGGGGCCCCCTGGTGTGCAGCTGGAATGACACCTGGGTCCAGGTGGGCATTGTCAGCTGGGGAGACATCTGTGGCCATCGCGACCTCCCTGGGGTGTACACCCGGGTGACCAGCTACGTGTCCTGGATCCACCAGTACGTCCTGTCCCCCGGACACTAGATGGGGTGGGGGTGGGGTCTGCACGATGAGAAGACTGCCACCCCTTCTGGCCAACACCCCGCTTCTTTCCCAGGGCCAGCCTTGCCCTCCCAATCCCCCTTCCCCTCGCCCTGGGAGGGAGAGACAGCGAGAAGCCCCGTGCGCTGTTGTCTCCCGGCAGTGTGGTGGCCCCTGGCCTGCTGCTCACCCTCTGTCTCCCATTAAACTCAGAAAAGCCAGCCCCCGACTGTGGTTTGGGATTGTGGCGTTGTGCTTGCTGGAGGGAGCCGTGCGGGGGACCCTGAAGGGGTCCCTGGACTCTGGCGCTAGGCTGGGTTGCCATGGTCTGGGGGTGGGGACATTTCTGGGAAAGCTTTCTGGGAGCTTGCGGGGGAGGGTTAACCTTGCCCCTGGGTGTGTCCCTTTCCAGTGAGTGCAGGGCAGTGACTTTGTTCTGATCACATCCCGCTTGCCCAGCCCCACGCCTCCCGTGACGTTGGTTCAGGACTCTCACCCCCAGGAGGGGTCTCTGGAGCATGTTCAGTTCAGTTCAGTCGCTCAGTCGTGTCCGACTCTTTGCGACCCCATGAATTGCAGCACGCCAGGCCTCCCTGTCCATTACCAACTCCCGGAGTTCACCCAGACTCACGTCCATTGAGTAGGTGATGCCATCCAGCCATCTCACCCTCTGTCGTCCCCTTCTCCTCCTGTCCCTAATCCCTCCCAGCGTCAGAGTCTTTTCCAATGAGTCAACTCTTTGCATGAGGTGGCCAAAGTACTGGAGTTTCAGCTTTAGCATCATTCCTTCCAAAGAAATCCCAGGGCTGATCTTCAGAATGGACTGGTTGGATCTCCTTGCAGTCCAAGGGACTCTCAAGAGTCTTCTCCAACACCACAGTTCAAAAGCATCAATTCTTCGGCGCTCAGCTTTCTTCACAGTCCAACTCTCACATCCATACATGACCACTGGAAAAACCATAGCCTTGACTAGATGGACCTTTGTTGACAAAGTAATGTCTCTGCTTTTCAATATGCTATCTAGGTTGGTCATAACTTTCCTTCCAAGGAGTAAGCGTCTTTTAATTTCATGGCTGCAGTCACCATCTGCAGTGATTTTGGAGCCCCAAAAAATAAAGTCTGCACTGTTTCCACTGTTTCCCCATCTATTTGCCATGAAGTGATGGGACCAGATGCCATGATCTTCATTTTCTGAATGTTGAGCTTTAAGCCGACTTTTTCACTCTTCTCTTTCACTTTCATCAAGAGGCTTTTAAATTCCTCTTCACTTTCTGCCATAAGGGTGGTGTCATCTGTATATCTGAGGTTATTGATATTTCTTCCGGCAATCTTGATTCCAGCTTGTGCTTCTTCCAGCCCAGCGTTTCTCATGATGTACTCTGCATATAAGTTAAATAAGCAGGGTGACAATATACAGCCTTGATGTACTCCTTTTCCGATTTGGAACCAGTCTGTTGTTCCATGTCCAGTTCTAACTGTTGCTTCCTGACCTGCATATAGGTTTCTCAAGAGGCAGATCAGTTGGTCTGGTATTCCCATCTCTTTCAGAATTTTCCACAATTTATTGTGATCCACACAGTCAAAGGCTTTGGCATAGTCAATAAAGCAGAAATAGATGTTTTTCTGGAACTCTCTTGCTTTTTCCATGATCCAGTGGATGTTGGCAATTTGATCTCTGGTTCCTCTGCCTTTTCTTAAACCAGCTTGAACATCTGGAAGTTCACGGTTGACGTATTGCTGAAGCCTGGCTTGGAGAGTTTTGCGCATTACTTTACTAGCGTGTGAGATGAGTGCAATTGTGCGGTAGTTTGAGCATTCTTTGGCATTGCCTTTCTTTGGGATTGGAATGAAAACTGACCTTTTCCAGTCCTGTGGCCACTGCTGAGTTTTCCAAATGTGCTGGCATATTGAGTGCAGCACTTTCACAGCATCATCTTTCAGGATTTGAAAGAGCTCAACTGGAATTCCATCACCTCCACTAGCTTTGTTTGTAGTGATGCTTTCTAAGTCCCACTTGACTTCATATTCCAGGATGTCTGGCTCTAGGTCAGTGATCACACCACTGTAATTATGTTGGTCATGAAGATCTTAGGAGGGGCTTTAACCCAGTAAGTGAAGGGGTGGCCCTGATCCCACCCTGTGCATTTCAGGGACGCAGGTGAGATCAGAGCTGCCAGTACCTGTGGAGGGTTCCCCAGGGACTGGCCCATGAGCCCTTCTGCCTGTCCCCCTTTCTCTCCCTGAAGCTGATACTCAGCCTGGAAAATCACTCCCACCTGGGACCTGGAGGTGCCCGGGGACACATGGATCCTGCCCCTTTCCGTAGCATGTACAAGTCTGGGGTCTGGCAGCGGGTGGGCCCCCAGCCCCGGCGAGGTCCCCCTGGAGACACTAGGGCGCCCCCCTACACATCTGTGTCCAGGCCTGGGTCCTGGGGGCAGGAAGCACCCAGCATGTGTCCTGGGGACTCGAGGCCTGAGGCTCAGGGTGTTCCAAGGGGTCAGGGCTGAGACGGGGCGGGACACGTGGGGTAGGGAGCGGCCCCCTCTATGAAGTGGGCGCATGGCTCCCCTAGTGGGCAGAGTGAGGCCCTCCCCAGCTCGGAGGGCTCCCGTGGGCACCTTGAAACCCCAGGGAAAGACCCTACGAGACTGTGGAGGGCCTAACACCATGGTGGGCAGCCTCAGACGAGGCTGGACAGTGGGTGGAGACCACCACCATTGGGAGCAGGTGGTTCCCAGAGGGAAAAGGACCATGACACTGGCTTCCCAAGGCCGGGAGCTGTACCCCCTCTGATACAGTCGTCCTGGGCTGTGGTCCTCAGGGGGATGGCTTGGCCGGGCCACCCTTGGCCATCCCGACACCTCCAATACTCTCTGTGTGCCCTTTCCTGCCGCCCCCTCCCCGCCCAGCTCTCAGCCGCAGCCTCTGGCTTCCAGGTTGCGTCTGTCGTCCAACACTCTCCACTGCGTGAACGCACCGCTGTTTGTTTCTATGTTGTTTAATTAATGTATTGGCTGCACCGCATATGGAGTCTTAGTCCCTCGACCAGGGATTGAACCTGCGCCCCTGCTTTGGCACCTTGGAGTCTCAACCACTGGACTACCACGGAAGTCACCTACCTGTTTATTTTTATTTGAACTTAATTTCCTTTTTTTTTTTTCAACCTGAATTTACCTGCTCAGGATATTGGTGCTGTTCCAGGTCTCTGGTGAGTGTGTATCAGGCTAATCTTTCACACTGGTTTGCGTGGGAATGTGTGTCCATTTCTCTTCTTGGAAAGCCTGCGTTTTGCTCTGTAGCCCTTGACTTTGTCATTGGCCTTGAAATGCCATTTTAACAGGTTAGTGCTTATTTTAACCTGCATTTTGCTAATGACTCAGTCTGCTGTGCGTTTTCATGTGCTTCCTTGGCACCCTGCTAGCTTCTCTTGTAAACGCTTTCTCTACTTGGGCTTTGTTGGGGCAGTACGACCGCAGGTTGGAAGACAATTTCCAGACACAGAGTACTGCAGTAGGGAGGGAACTCATTAAGAATAAAAAGCAGAGATAATGCAGGTGCTGCGAGCACCTTGGGTCAACCTCCTCACAGGCCAGGGAGAGTCGACAGTTTTCATGGGTTAGTAGCCATCTTTTACAGCCTCAAGACAGAGAAAATTCCTGCTGGAAGATTGGCATTAGGTAATTGGTTAAGTTCAGGTGGTAAAGAATCTGCCTGCAATGAAGGAGACCCGGGTTCGATCCCTGGGTCGGGAAGATCCCCTGGAGAAGGACATGGCAACCCACTCCAGTGTTCTTGCCTGGAGAATCCCATGGACAGAGGAGCCTGGCAGGCTGCAATCCATGGGGTCACAAAGAGTCAGACACAGATGAGTGACTAACACTTTTTATTTTAGGGCACTGTAGGTTGACTATTGGGGTGGGCATCTTTGCCTAATTTGGGGTGAGGAAATTTGCTGGTGGTGACTGGGCTGGGGGGGTGTCTTTTGGCAATGGTTACAAAGGGGCTCAGTCAGCTTCGGAGGGGACCTTGGCTCTGGGCTCCACTTCTATGGCCTTGGGACGTGACCTTGGGACAAAGCCTTGAACCTGTGGCCTTCGGGCAGGACTCAACACGTTTTTGTTTCTCAGGATGGTGTCTGGGGAATTCTTTATCTGTTCTGGATACAAGTACTTCATGCTTTGCAATTACTTTCTCCCTGGGACTCCTCACCCCATTTTCTCGGGAGTGTTTTTTGGGGAGCGTAGGTTTCTGGTTTTGATGCCATCCAGCGTGTCCCCGAGGTTCTGTCTGTGGCCCACGCTCCCCTTTGGCCGGCTTTTGCCTGTAGCGTCTTTTCCATCCCACACTCTCGTGAGTGGCCTGTGTCCGGGGTATTTCCGATGCCCTCCTTCCGTGCTGGTGTGTAAACTGGTGAGCTCACTGTCATCGCCTTGATGTCATATAATCACTGACGTCCTCAGACTGGCTTCTACCTCCTTAACTTACTAATTTGCATTGTCCCAGCATTTCTCAGAGAAGGAAATAGCACCCCACTCCAGTATTCTTGCCTGGAAAATCCCAGGGACAGAGGAGCCTGGTAGGCTGCAGTCCATGGGGTCGCTAAGAGTCGGACACGACTGAGTGACTTCACTTTCACTTTTCACTTTCATGCATTGGAGAAGGAAATGGCAACCCACTGCACTGTTCTTGCCTGGAGAATCCCAGGGACGGCGGAGCCTGATGGGCTGCCGTCTATGGGGTAGCCCAGATTCAGACACGACTGAGGCGACTTAGCAGCAGCAGCAGCAGCATTTCTCTACCTTCTCCCCTTTTTCTTCTAGAACAGACATGTGTGCACAACCCCGATAAGAGAAGACGTTGATCGGCCGTTCATCTCCTGTCTCACGTGCCCTGAATCGGCCATCTGGACAGCATCTAGACTGTTAATTCTGGGTCACTGTGGCTGCCTATCTCATCGTTCTCTTTGACGGCATCTCTTTTAAAAAGATAAGAATGATGATGGTCTTTGATGATGAGATTTGATTTCCTTTGCTGAGTGTATCTTTTGGGACATTTGCCTTTTATTGAGCTTTACTGTAATCGATTCAAAGGTCTGGGATGTGGTGTTTCTGAGAATATGCTTGTGTTGCCCTCTTCCTCAAATGGCTGTTCGCTTGCTTCTAAATTGTCTTCTTCACCACTCTGAAAGATGACTTGCCTGTCAACTTGCATCTGCTGTTGTTGTGGGATCATCTGATACAACTACTGATTTTTCAAATGAGCTGTGACTCCTCAGACTGTTAGACATGGTCAGGATCCCCTCCACCTGCCCAGCCTGCCCCTGGGGGTGCCGCCTGCTGTTTTGGCTTCGGTTCTGCCCTGAGATGAAGATTTAGGGGAGGCTCCCTGTGGAAGGGGAGGGAATCCTGGCAGGGAGGGGACAAGAGCTGGTGACATAGGTGTGGAGAGGCTTCCCACTGTGGGTTCAGGAGCTTTCTCTGCCGAGGCTCTTCTGGAGTCAGGAGAACATATCGTCCTGTGACATCCCTCCAGAGGGACTAGGGAGCCGTCGGTGGGTGGACCCGCCTGACATCGGTCCTGCTGTGAAGCCGCACCGATGGCAGGGCCAGGCGTGAGGCTTTCTGCTGGGATGAGTCTCCACTCATCAGTGGATTTAGTGGCTGATGCAGGGCTCCGTCCTCAAGGGTGGAGAGGAAGATGGGTCGCGTGCCTCTGGTCTCACCGGGAGTGTTTGACAGGAGCCAAGTTTTGAGCTGCTTCCCATTGTCTGGATGGGATTTATGCCGGAGAATGGGGGTTTGAGGTGCTTTCAGGTTGAGGACCAGGTGAGGAGGGGGAGTGATGGGGAGCGGGGGGTGCCAAACCCAGGCCGCGTGCTGCCATGTGCTGCTGGAAACAGGCCGGGAACCTCAGCCTGAGAGACAGACCACAGGCACCACAGGGGCGGGTTACAGACTAAGAGATGGAAGGCGAGCATTTGAAAGCTGGTTCCCACCAAGTCCCCAGGAAGCCCTTTTGAGGGCATCTAGAAGGGGCCGTTTGCACCCCAGATGGGTGAAGACTGAGGAGACAGTGCCTGGAGGTGGCAGCAGCAGGGAGCAGACGCTCTAGGGCTGATGGCAGGTCCCTCTGCCCTGCAGGGTGGCTCGGGAGCCAGGCTGCTGCCCTTGTCCCTCGGGGTGGGGAGGGGAGGTGGTAAAAGAGCACACCAGCAATGGATTCAAATGGAAACACTGTTTATGTTCGTGTAGGCAGAATCTGTACGCGACCTGAAAGCCCTTCTGCTGGAGATGAATGACTGTGTGTGGGCCCTGTCGCCATCCAGGCAAGCAGGCAGACCCTGGAGGCCGCGATGCTGGTGTCACCGCAGAGCGGGGATGAGCTGCGGGGTCATCCACTGGAAACACCACGCAGGCGAAGCAGCGCTTGCAGTGGTGAGGGCGCGGCCTGCGGGCTTCAGACAGGGAGGTGGGCTCCTCTGCAGCATGTGCAAGCGTGTTCAGGGCAGAGACGCCTGGTTGACGGCCATCATGATGAAGTCTACAATAGCGCGTGCTGGGGAGGCCGTGAAGGGAAGGGGAGCCTCCTGTAGTCGGTGGGAATGTAAGCTGGTCAGCAACTGTAGAAGACAGTATGAAGGTTCCTTAGAGAACTGAAAACAGAGCTACCACCATGCACGTGCACTAGGTCGCTCTAGTCATGTCCCACTCTTTGCAACCCCAGCCTGCCAGGCTCCTCTGTCCATGGAGATTCTCCAGGCAAGAATAGTGGAGTGGGTTGCCATGCCCTTCTCCAGGGTATCGTCCCAACCCAGGGATTGAACCCACATCCCTTGTGTCTCCTGCCAAGAGCAGGTGGGTTCTTTACCACTAAGCCACCTGGGAAGCCCCAGTGCTACCATATGACCTAGCAACCCCACTCCTGGGCATGTGTCCAGACAAAATTCTAGTTTGAAAAGATACACGCACCCCAATGTTCATAGCAGCACTAACACAATAGCAAAGACTTGGAAGCAAACTAAATGTCCGTGAACAGATGACTGGATAAAGATGTGGCGCATATACATGACGGAATATTACTCAAGCATGAAAAAGAATAAAATAATGCCATCTGCAGCAACATAATGGATTTAGAAATATCATACTAAGTGACATGTTAGAAAAAGACAAATACCATATGATATCACTTTTATATGGAATCTAAAATATGATTCAAATAAACTTATTTATAAAACAGACACACTCACAGATATGGAAAACAAACTTTTGGTGACCAAAGAGGACCAGGGAAGGGAGGGATCAGTTATGAGTTTGGGATTAACAGATCCACTTTACTGTGTCTAGACAGCCAATAAGGATCTCCTGTATGGCACAGGGAATTACATTCAATGTCTTTTAATAATGTATAATGAAGAATACAAAAAAGAATATGTGTGTATGTGTGTAACTGAGTCACTTTGCTGTACATCTGAAATGAACACAGCACTCCCCCAACCCTAGGCCTTGCTGCCCTTCCCCGACCCTCCCTGCTGAAGACCTGCGTGAGCAGAGAAGAGCCTGCAGGCGAGAACCCACCATCTCCCTCCTCCAGGCCTGGGGATCCTGGGCTCGGCTGTGAGGCAACCCGGGCTGGGCAAAGCCCCGCAGATCAGGCAGGAGCGTGTCTCCTCCCAGTCCCGGTGCTGGATGTGGAGACCTGCTGGGGCAAGGCTGGTCCTCCGGGGACCTCTGTCCTCGGCCTACACACGGCACCTTCTGCCCGGGTCCTCCGAGGTCTCTCCATGCGTGTCTGTGTCCTTCTCCTAAGGACACCTGCCATGTTGATTAGACCGTCCCCCTGATGACCTCTCTAACAACCCCCTCTCCAAATACAGTCACATCCTGAGGAATGGGGGCCAGGGCTTTAACACAGGAATGCAGGGGATATCACTCAGGCCACAAAGGGGACCCGGGCTCCCTGGAGAACTGGGAGAAACACCTCCGGCCCTCCTGAGTCTGGCTGACTTCTCTCAAATGCACACCCCTCCCCACACACAGGGGTCCCTCTGGACCCCAGACTCTCCTAGAAGACACCTCGCAAGTGGGTCCAGGCAGAGAGGTGCCAGCTTCCAAGGGGTTGGGAACCGGGACCAGGGAGGGGCCCAGGGAAACCCTCACCCCTCATCCTCCAATTCTTTCCCGATCTCAAACCTGAGAACAAACAGGCCCTGAGCTGACCCTCTACCCACCATGCCCCAAGACCCATCCTGCCTTCAGAGGCTATGGTCAGGGCAGCACTGAGACCACATACCCCCGGAGATGCCCGGGTCCCCAGGGTTCCCATGGGCGCCCGGCCCACACTCTCAGTGCTGGAATGCTCCTTTGTCCTGGCTCTGGAGCCTCCATGGGCATCAGTAACTGTTAGCCCTCAGGGTCTGGGAGAGACGTCAGGAGGGTCATCAGCCCAGGCGCTGGGCTCCAGGCTGGAGAGCAGCCCTCGGTCCCTGGGGGTGGCCGGTACCCAGAAGAGCAGGGCCTGGCCTCACCACCCCGCCTCCGATTAAGGACCCCCTGGGGCAGCAGCCGGCCAGCGCCCCTCAGTCGTCTCCCTCCTCCCTGCCCACCGAGTGTCCCTCCCAACGGGGCCCACCTGGGCCGGGGGCTCCGGGCTCTCGCTTCTTCCCCTGCCCGGGCCCCTGCCCCCACCCCCTGCTGGAGGAGGCTGAGTTGAACTGGCCCCGGTCCCTGGCCCCCACGGGTAGAGGACCGACCTGGCCACAGCACACAGCCCTGTGCCCACTTCCTGTTTGAGGGGGATAAATGGGGCCCTGGGGGAACCGGGGGCAGAGACGTGGAAGCAGCTTGGAGGAGGCCACCCTCCTGTCCAGACCAGCTGGAGCCTCAGGCCACCCTTCCCGAAGTTGGTGCTGGGGGTCCAGCTGCCCCTCAAGACCACCTGCACATGCTGTGGCTTCTGGTCATGACCCTCCCCTGCCTGGGGCACTCCGTGCCCGTGACCCTGGGTGAGTTCACACCCCACGTAGTGCCCTGAGGATCCCAGGACCCATTTCTGCACCCAGGGTTAGCCCATCTGGGGGGCAGGGGCCTCCCCGCTTCTGAACAGCTTTGCCTGGGAAGGCCATTGTCTGGGTCCCTGATGGCTCCTTACATTGCTTCCCCAGGCCCCGGCTCAGGACGTGAGCTGGTAGGCATCGTGGGGGGGTGCGATGTCTCGGCCAGGAGCTACCTGTGGCAGGTGAGCCTGAGGTTCTACAATAGGACAGCTGGCCTATGGATACACTTTTGTGGGGGTTCCCTCATTCACCCCCAGTGGGTGCTGACTGCTGCCCACTGTGTTAAGCCGTGAGTATTCTATGTCCCTGTCCCTGTGGCTGGCTGCAAGGAGGGTGGGGAGCAGAGGGGGCTGGGGGAGGTGTGTGTGGGTGTCCAGGGGCCCCTCCCCAGCTCTGGGGGTCCCCAGCCTCCTCTGAGTGGCTCCCGGTCCCTCTCCCCAGGAAAAGCCAGAAGGCTTCTACCATCAGGGTCCAAGTTGGGCAGCTGAGACTCTATGACCATGACGAGCTGACCAAAGTGTCCAAGATTGTCCAACACCCCGATTACGACCAAATCCTGTCTGCTGAGGGTGGGGCGGACATCGCCCTGCTGAGGCTGGAGGCCCCTGTGAGCCTCTCCTCTCACGTCCAGGTGGTCTCTCTCCCGCCTGCCTCACTGACGGTCCCTGAGAGGAAGATGTGCTGGGTGTCCGGCTGGGGCAAAGTCACGGTTCACTGTAGGTTTGGGGAGACTTGAGGCGAAGGATGAGGAACTGGGGAGGCTGGGTCTTCAGGGAAAGCAGCTCACTCTGCAGACCTTTGGACCCCAGGGAGGGGTATTCTGTGTGGTTCTGGACGGGAACCTTTTGGAACAATCTCAGGGGTGGGCCACTAACTCTGGGTTCTGGTCAGACTCTGCCCCAGCTGTCCTGGGCTCTGACCCTCTCAGCCTGAGCACACAAGGAGGTCATCAGGTCATGGGGAGGAGGTCTGGGTCACTGAGCGTGGGCGACCCGCCAAGGTCAGGGTTCCTCCATGCTGCAGGGGCACCTAGACGTTTGAGAATCATGTGATCAGACCCCGAATTCATGGCTGTGGGGACACTGAGTCCAAGATCAGGGGCGCTGGGTCTAGATCCCAGGGTCGGACTGGCAGTGGGTCCCCAGGCCCCCCGCAGACCGAGGGGAGCCCCTCCCCAGCACGGAGCTCACCCAGCCTCTCCCCGCAGCGCCCCTGCCCCCTCCCTACCACCTGCAGGAGGTGGAGGTGCCCATCGTGGGGAACCAGGTTTGTAACCAACACTATCAGAAACTTGAAAACAGCACCAAGCCAATCAAGGATGACATGCTGTGTGCCGGGAGCAAGGGCCAGGATTCCTGCAAGGTGGGATCCCGGACTCACCCTCTAATCTGTCCCCCCAACCCCTGAGCAGGGGACCCGCCAGCCCCACTGCCTAGGGACATGGGAAGTGCTTACTGAGTGGTGTTTTCCCACAGGGTGACTCCGGGGGGGCCCTGGTGTGCCTCTGGAAATGCTCCTGGGTCCAGGTGGGAGTTGTCAGCTGGGGCCACAAGTGTGCGCTCCCCGACTTCCCTGGGGTATACACCCGGGTGACCAGCTACATGTCCTGGATCCGCCAGTATGTCCCACTGTCCCCAGGGCCCTAGACCTGGAGACCCCCAATCTTCTTCGCTCAGGGGCCCCTGGTGGTCCTGGGGAGAAGGCAGGGGCTCCAGAAGGGGGCACCGTGTAGAAGGGAGAGGCCGGCAGTCAGCTGTCTGTGACGTGAGCCTCATTAAACTGTGCAGAGCTGCTCCCAGGCTGTGTGTGCTTGATCTGACCGGGGTGGGGGTGGGGGATCTCTGGGTGGGCTCCCTGGGCACAGCTGGCGGGGAGCAGGGTGGGCCCACCTCCTGGGGAGGTATCCTCGGCTTCTCCCCCTCCCGCCACCGCCGTCTGTTGCCTGCTTCTCTGAGACCCTGCGGCCTCAGTCCACACGTCCCTCCCCACCCCTCCCTACCCCTCCTCACCTGACACCCGCGCCAGGAGAATGGGGTCCCCGCTGGCATCTCTCACGACTACAGCTGTTTCTTACGGGATGTGTCCTGTGGGCCCCCTTGGACAGCTGGTCTCTGGGGTTCGGAGGTGCGTCTAGGTGACACTGGAGGAGTAAGGGGCCTGGGGTGCGGAGACAGCCCCGGCAGGGGGGCCCAGCGGGAGGGGTGTCCAGGTCCACGTCTTCACGCTGCTCAGCCTCCAGCTGACTCCCCCCGGCCAGGCCTCTCAGGACCCATGTGAAGAGCCAGCTTCTCCTGAACAGAATGAGGCGTCTGTCCAGAATGGATTCTGGCCCCTCTCCCTGTGGGACCCAAGGGCTCTGAGGATGAAGTTTGGGGCCCAGTTACAGTGTTCTGGGTCCTAATTAGTTTTAACTGGCTTGAGCTCAAACTGGACACAGCTGATTCCTAGTCCTTGAAAACAAACTGGGCAGACAGCTGACTGTTTAGACTCTGTGCCAATTGGAGGACCTGCCCATTTTTGTAGCAGCAATGACAGGAGCCTGATCGGTGAAATTGGGTCCAAGGTCGATGCGCCTAAGTGGTGATCACCATAGGTGTCAGCAGGACAAGCTGATCTGAATGTCTTGATGACAGGCTGAGGGAATAAAAAGTGATCACTAAACTCTTTGACGCTTAAAAAAGTGAACTAACAGTTGGTTGTAAGGTGCTGTAGGATTTACAACCAAATCCTCAAGTGGAATACATTTTGTTGACCCAGGATGGAAGAAGTATTCACTTATTGGGGTCTGGGGAAGTCGTTCTGTCTTATACATGATTGAACTCGATCTTATGCTAACTTAACTCTCAGGCTGTTTGTGGCCATCAAACACACATTGTGCACCTGCTTTAATTATTAAAGAAAAGGGCGCATTGGTCAGAATTAAGGAAAGTAAACGCCTCCCTTCCTGGGGCTCTGAATGCTGGTGCTCCTTCCGCAGTAAGACTCCCTCCCAGGTGCCCGACCGGGCACTCGCTGGTCTGTTTCCTGTCTCCTGTTGTGAGATACCCACCCGGTCCTGCCCACTCTGTTGCAGCTGCACCACACAGCCACCCTTCCTGTCTCAGGGTGACCCCACGGCCTCCCATCTGCAGGGTGAGAGACTTCCAGCAGTTGCAGGGGTGCCCAGCTGGGGCTCTGGCTGGGCCCCGTGTGACACTCTGGGGACCTAGCACCCTGGAGCACCTAGCAGCAAATCCTGAGTTTCCCCTGACTCAGTCCCCTGGCCTCAACCTAGGCCAGCCTGGAGGACCTGACCTCCTCCTCTTCTTCCCAGACTCGCCGCTTGGGCCCTGCCCTTGACCTTCTATTCTGGTCTTTCAGTGTCCAGGGCTCCCCTGACCCTGGAGGAGGCAGCAGGGAGATGCTGGTGGTGGTGGAGGGGGCAAGGGAGAGGGCCCCAGGCCTCTACTTGATTGAAGGCCACGAGGAGTGACCGGGGGTGCTGGGACTGACCAGGATGGCATGGCTTCCCCTGGGGGAGGTGTCCCGAGCCCTGAGGGCAGAGGGCTGAGCTGGGACCAGTGCCCTTCCTGGGACCAATGCCCACCCTGGCTTGGCAGAGAACAGCAGGGATCTCAGCGTCAGCTCTACCTTGAAGCCACAGCCCCCAGCTTGGTCCACCTGTCCCAGAATTCACCACATGACACTGTGCGTGGTTCCAAAGGGAATTTATCCAAGTCAAACGATTTTGACTTGGTGTCACACCCACCCCCGGACACCCATCCACCCACCCCTTTCTCCTGTGAGGCAGCCTCTGTTCTCTGAATTAGCCAGTCGCCATGTGAATGTGACCCGGGTATGACATGACTGCCTTTTCTCTGGGGAGATGTTAGCTCCCCTGGGGATCGCTCAGGTGAGGGACTGGCTCCCGCAGGGTCTGTCTCTGGGTGGGAACCAGTCCCAGCTGCCTGTAGGCGAGCAAAGCACCAGGGTCTCAACGGAGGTGACCCTTCGACCCCGGGACAGTAGTGGGGGCAGGTGGGAGCAAGACCCAAGCAGTGGGAAGGGGCAAAGGTTGGCATGCTTTCCTGGGGTGCCCAGAGCAGGTCCCACGGCCCCCTAGGGGAGCTGCGGGTCCTGGCAGACGTGGTCCTCAGCCTGCACCTCCTCTCTCCCCCTTGGCAGCGGTGGGAAGTGGCCAGGGACAGGGACAGGGCCCCTTCCCCGTCTTGCCCACTGTCTTCTTGGCTGAAGGGCCGCAAGGGCAAGTCCAGGCAGGGCAGCGAAGGCCAAGGCGCCCAGAGATGAGGGAGGCTCTTGAGTCACAGGCGCCTGCTCAAGTTGTCAGGGATGCGGCTTCTGGGCCAGGTGCTCCCAGAACGCGCCCTCCTCCTCCGGTTTGCTTGGCGCCCGGACCAGGCAGACCCTTAAGGTCATGCCTGGGATTCTCCTGGATTCCCCCTCACCCTGCCGCAGGGCCCACGCAGCAGCGGGCAGGGGGGCGGGGAGCATGTTTCTTATCTACAACCCAGCCTGGCAGGGAGGGAGGCTTGCCCAGAATCAGTCCTGGCTGCCGCTGGCTGCCAGACCCCGTGCCCCGAAGCCCGTGTCAGATGGGGCCAGGGCAGAAGGAGAGGCTGGAGCTGCTGCTGGCCCTTGGCAGGCGTCCCTCCAGGTGAGGGGGTCTCAAGAGGGCAAGGGGCGCAGGCCTCTTGGGACTGTGGTGCTGTGGCCCCACAGCAGGTCTCTGGGCCGGGCTCTCCAGCACCCCTGGTCTTTCTGGTGGGGGTTCGTGAGCGGCGGCGCCCAGGCCCTGGGCAGCACCCCGGGCGGTGGCCTCGGGGAGAGGCCGGGGCCGCCCCTGCCCTCCCAGGTGCTGGCGCTCAGTCCCCCTGCCTCCACCCGCAGGTGTGGCTCCGTCTGGCACTCCTGGGGCTTCCCTTCCTGGGAGACAGGGGTGAGAGCCCAGGCAGGCGTCCTGCCGCCCTAGAGCCCAGGCCCCGGCCCTCTGGGCAGGCTGCGGCTCCTGTGGGCTGGGTGTTCCCCAGCAGCGAGGCAGGGCTCCGGCCACACGCATCCCGCTCGCTCTGAGGTCTGTCCTGGGCCCTCACAACATCTAGCTTTTCTTCCTGGCTCCACCCCTGGGAGATATGTGTGGGGTCACTTCCAAGACCACCAGTTTTTTTTTTCCAATTTTATTTTTTTTAACACCAAGAAGCATTTTGTATTAAGATGTAGCCAATTAACACTGTTGTGATAATTTCAGGTGGACAGTGAAGGGACTCATGTATCCATCCTTCCCCAAACCCCGCTTCCCATCAGGCTGGCATGCAACATGAGCGGAGCTCCCTGTGCTCTACAGTAGGTCTTTGTTGGTTATCCATTTTAAAGATAGCAGTGTGCACGTGACCTTCCCAAAGTCCTTAACTAGCCCTTCTCCCCCACGCCCACTGGTTCTTGAAGGCCGTCACCTGTGCCTGGTGGGTCTGTGTGAGAACACTCAGGTCCTGCCGCTTTGATAACTTTCGAAGTCCTTCCCTGAGGCTGCTCAGCTGGCTCAGGAGCAGAGAGACGCAGAACCCGGTGGAGCCATTCTCACCCCCAGGCCTTCTCACTGAAACCTCAGAACAACACCCAGGAGACCCTCCTCTCGTCCCAGCAGGGGGACTGAGGCCTCCCCAGTCTCCAGCCTGGGAGCCACTCACTACCCACGGGGCCCACTTATGTCTAAATTGATTAAAATTAGGTGAAAAGTTTAGTCACACAAACTGAAGTACTGAGCCCTTTACCGTGGAAAGTTTCAGGGGGCGGCTGCTTGTGGTTCAGAAAGTTGGTCACAGGCAGGAGTCTAGAGCTACTCAGGAGGGCAGCCACCTTGGCCCCACCCCAGGCCCTGTTATTGCAGAGGGGCCACCTGGGGGCTGCTGGGCTGACTGTGAGCGTTCTCACCCACCCCTCGACCAGCGAGCAGCTTCGTCCCGTAGGCCCGGGTTGTCAGGAGCACCGAGGAGTCCCCCCGCAGTGGCCCTGGCAGGTCAGCCCGAGAGAGCAGGGCCGCCACGTCTGCGGGGGCAGCCTCATCAGCCTCCGTGGGTGCTGCCCGCCGCCCACTGCGTCTGCAGGTGAGTCCTGCTTCCCTCTCACTGGGGCTGCGTGATGCCTCCGCCCCTGTTACTCCGGGTTCTGTCCCTGGTCAGGGGACTAGATCCCACACGCTGCAGCTAGGACCCAGCGCAGCCACATAAACAAAAATGAGTGTATATATAAAAAAAAATTCCTGCCTGTGTGTGCTTTTGCACACTGCTCTCCTCAGGGGACCCTGTCCTGACCCGTTTCAGGTCAGTGTCTTACCTGCCAGAGGGCTCAGCTCAGCTGTCCTCAAACACTGGGAAGGGGCCATCCGCCACCCCCCGCCCCGCAGCTGCACCTGGAGCCCCTGAGCTCCGGCCAGCCGCCTGCCTGCCTCCTGGCACAGAACCTGTGTGCCGCCCACTGCCAGCCTCAGCTTCTGCCGTCTGGGCACCACTTGCCTCGCTGTCCGCCTGGCCTGGGAAGAGTGGGGGCCAGTCCTTTCTGCCCCTGGCAGCAAGGCCCCGCCTCATGTGGGGCTCTGCACAAAGATGAATCATCTAACCTCATGGCTGGAGTGGACCCTGGAGTCTTTGTCTCCTCCCAGATGTGGCCAGCCCCGTGGGTCAGGGCTGAGCAGAGAGGGTCTGAACGAAGCCCCCAAGCACATGGCCCTCACCCCCAGAAGCCAGTTCTGATGGCGCCAACGCCACCAGACTCTCCCTCCTCACGCCCCATCATGTGCCCCCACTTCCCGCACAGCTCTGTGAGCCTGACCGTCCAGCTGGGAGCATCTGTCCTGCACACCAGCCCCCCAGGCTGTCTTCGTGGCTGTGCTCTGCGTCATCTGACACCCCTCCTTCAACGGGAATGTGCCTGCTGAAGCTGGCTCCGCTGTGCCCGTCTCCCAAACCGTCAGGCCCATCCCTCTGGCCTCGGCAGGCTCCTCCTTCCCACCGGGCACCCTCTGCTGGCTCACCGGCTGGGGGGACATCAGGCAGGATGGTGGGTGAGGAACCAGGGGCGGGGGTGGAAGGGGCGGCCCCGAGGTGGAGCAGGCCACGTGCAGGGGTGACGGGTCACTCGTGGCCTCTCTTGGCATCCCTGTCCCTGAGCACCTGGTCCTGCACACCACTCACCTCGCTGACCACTTGGGTCAGGTATCGGCCTCACCGTGCGGGGCGGGGCTCACCCCCGAGGGCAGGCATGGCTGTACTCCCCACCCACGGGCCCCTCCTCCCTCCCTGATGCCCAGCCTCCTGCAGTGGCCCTGCCAGAGCCCCATAGGCTTCAGGAGGTGGACGTGCACATTGTCAGCCTGCAGAGCTGCCGCAGGCTCTCCTGCTTGGAGCCCGTCACCAAGGAGATGCTGGGTGCTGGCCACTGCCAGGGCCAGAAGGGCTTCTGCAAGCTCAGACCCCCATTGGCACTCCTGCCCTGGTCCTTCATTGGGCCTGGGGAGCCACCGGACCCCTCCGGGCCTGTTTCCTGCTCAGCACAGTGAGGTGAGGAAGCAGAGCCCCGTTCGTAGGGAGTCTGTGACATGCCTGCTCCGTGCTTAGCCAGGCTCCCCAGGTCCCCTTTTATCCTAAGTGACCCCAAGAGGCAGGCTGGGTCCTGGACTTGGGGCAGGGGAGAGACATCATCATCTCGCTCCACGAGGTGGAGGGCTTTGCCTCGCCCCCGAGGTGGAACGGCGTCTGGTGCAGCTGGAGCTCGATGGATGCTTGTTACAAGAATGAGTCTGGAGTCAACCTGACAATAAACAGCCAGAGAACTCGAGCTCCAGCTGCCGCAGGGAGGTGAGCGGGTGCTGCAAAGACGCAGAGGGTCAGAATCCAGGCTCAGAGAGGCCATGTGACTTGTAAGGGAGGCAGCATGCATCAGGGGAAGCATCCAGGCTTGGAATAATAATAAAGTAACTGAATCTCAGTGATGCTGTAACCTAGCTGTGTGATCTTTAGGGAGTTTCTTAACCTCTCTGAGCCTCAGAGGCCTCAAAAAAAAAAAAAAAAAAAAGAGGCAGATAGAGCTGATACGCAGGGCTGCCAACAGGACAGATCAAGGATGAAGCTGCTGCATGGACACCTGGAGCCCCAAAGAGCTTGCTTGTGTGCCCCCGTCCCCTGCCCCGGCACCCAGCCCCTCTCGGTCCCTGTACTCCCTGAAGTCAGCCTCGGCCAGAGAGCCCCCGGACCTGTCTGCTCTTCTTGCTTCTACCAGGGTGACTCTGGAGGTCCCCTGGTCTGCCCGCTCCAGGACCAGCGCTGGGCACAGGTGGCAGTGGTGAGCTTCAGTGGGGTCTGCGCTGAGCCCAGCCACCCGGGCGTGTGCGCCAATGTCTCTACCTGCCAGCCCTGGATCCGCGCCTCGGCCTCCTGCCGAGACACCTGCTCGGGGGCTGACCCCTCCCCGGGGCATGGCCTGCCCTTCTCCCATCATCTCCTCCGAGCTGCCCATTTCTGTGGGGCCCTTCCCTGCTCTGGCTCCCTGTCCCGCCTGTCCCCGCCTGTCCCGCTCTCCACCCTGACCCCCACGTGACCAGGATGGAAGACAGCCGGGGCATGCAGCCGGCTTGACTTGTTTAAAGCAAAGAGCTGGGTCAGGAGGGAAGCACAAAGTTGCTGGGCCCTGCGGGTGGCCTCGGGGGCCCTGGGGGCCTGGGGGACTGGGGGCGGCCAACACCCTGATGCTAACACCAAATGCTTGGTAGCCTGCTCCTCTGGCCTGTTCATTTGAACAGTCATGGCAGTGGGGGCTGCAGGACCACATGTCCTAAGCGGACATCCCCAGGGGGGCTCTGCACCCCTGGTTTGGGGGTGTCTGAGGTGGGGGAGGTGGGGAAGGCTGTGGATAGTGTTTGGTCTCAGAGCAGTGGCCTGAGGCTCACCCTGGTCTGGGAAGGCTACATAACTGGCAGTGTCTCGTTTAAAAGGCAGGTAATGACTTTTTCATTCTTTTTGAGTCTCTGCATGAGTCAGGCCCTTCTCTGCACAGGGACACCCACAGAGTGAGCCCATCAACGGCTTGGCCCATCCAGGCTGCAGGGTGTGAGCAGTGATGTGACTCCAAGTCACCCGTGCCCTAGACCCCCAGTCCAAGTCTCACTGTCCAGCCAGAAGGAGGGAGCAGAGAGCCCAGCGGACCTACGTCCATGCCCCAGACCCTCCCGTCCTGGCCGTCGGCAAAGGAGGGGGTGGCCCTGAGTGGCTCCTGGCGCAGACTGGGTCCAGGGAGCCCAGCTGGGAAGGCGCTCCCAGCCCCTCCTCCTGCCTGCCCTCCAACCACGCCCTGGCTAGGAAGAGGGTCCGAGGGGACTTCCCTCTGTCCGGAGAGGGGGAGGAGCAGGCAGGGCCCCAGCTTCTGGGTGCAGACACGGCCGGAAGGGGCCTGGAGGGCGTCTTGTGGCCCTGGAGTTGCCTGGTGGAACCCTGCTTCCTGTCCGCGTCTCAGAGGCCGCCTGTGTGGAGGGCAGGCTCCGCTGCTGCTGCCTGTCCCGGTCTGGGAAGGCCTGTCTCCTCACTGGAGGGGTCCAGGGTTATTGCCGAAAGCCTGCCAGGACCCCATCCCCTAGCAAACCTAAAACCTGTGGCGGAGAGCCTGGATTCCTGCAGCTGCACAGCTGGCCTGCCCTTGGCGTCCCATCCCTGGAAAAAGGCCCTGAGAGCCCACATCTCTGCTGTCTGCCGTGTGGCCTGGGGAGCTCCCTCCTCCTGCAGGGAGGCAGGGAGGACCTGTCACCTCCCTTTGTCCCCATGTGGACACTGTCACGTGGCAGCAAGTGGCCGACTCAGCAGGGCTAGGTCAGACCCCAAGCATCTTGGCTGCAAAGAATTTTTTCTCCAACTGGGCAGGGATTGGAGCCAGTGCCACCCCCTCCAGGAAGCCCTTCTGGTTCCTGCAGGGCACACTGTCTCCCCTTCTCTATCCTCCAGGACCCTAGTCTTTGGGGTTCCTCAGGAAGGTGTAGTTTTGAGGCCCAGACTGAGCCCCATGGAGACAGCTCAAGCCCTGTGACTGGTGTCTCTGTGCCCACCCGTCCCTGGGTCCCGTGGGCCCCACCACAGATCAGATTGGCACAACCCCAGCTACCCGGCCTGGGGAAGCCTCTTCCTAACTGTCTTCTGTCCGGACAGGGCCTGATGACTTAGCTGATTAGGACCCTGGGAAGGGCCAGGACTTTCCTGCCCACCTTCTTGCCCCAGCCCCCTGCCCAGCTCCTAAGTGCAGGCTGTCGGTCCTCCAAGATGCTTGAGGTCAGCGGCCCCTTCTTAGGTGTTGGGGAGCTGAGACATAGACGTGCTACATTTATGATTAAAAATGATTTGAGACTAAGATGGAGAATGAGCAGCTTTGGCACCTCCCCCAGTGTGTGGCTTCAAGTCAGAGTCAGAAGTTGGGAGTCTGGCTGCAGACCAGGGCCTGACCTCTGGGGCTCTGCAAGGTGGACCCCAGTGCCCCTAGGCCCCCAAGCCTTGGCGGAGCTGCAGGGCCCGAGGCTGGCAGGGCAGGAAAGGACTGGAAAATGCAAAGGCAGTCTTGTCACCGTGGTTCTGGAACCTCACCTGATGTGGAAATCAGTCCTAGAGGATTAATGTCAAAGTATGTCCGCATGTGTGAGTACACACACGTATGTGCGTGCGTGTATGTGTGTGCATGTGTGACAGTTCAAATCTTCAATGTGTAAATACAAACACCTTCAACTGTACAAAGCCAACGAAAACAATTTTCAGCAACTGCGAAAGTGTTAATGCAGTCATTTCATCAAAAACCTCAAAATGACGGGAAGAACCTAAGGACTCCAAGCCTCCCTGCCAGGGAAACACAGAGCTGCCCTAAGGCAAAACCTGCACCCCAGCAATGAAATAAATGCTATCTACAAAATGAAGCAGTCAAAGAATGCTACTCCTTACAATGATTTAAAACACTGAGTATTGATTATGCCTTTACTCCCTCGACGTAGTATGCGTGCATGCGTGCTAGGTGGCTCCAGTTGTGTCTGACCCTCTGTGACCCCACAGACTGCAGCCCACCAGGCTCCTCTGTCCATGGGATTCTCCAGGCAAGAATACTAGAGTAGGTTGCCATGCCCTCCTCCAGGGGATCTTCCCAACCCGGGGATGGGACCTGTGTCCCTTACGTTCTGCATCGGCAGGCAGATTCTTTACCACTAGCGCCACCTAAGCGCAGACCTGCCCTAAGGCAAACCCCCTTACATTGTGGGCAAGCCTCACAATGTAGTGTATGATACATTTTCTTTTATATCTTGTGTATCACATATATTATATTATGTATCTTGCATCATGTTTACATTATTACACTTCAATGACATGATAGGTTAGGTCTCAAGTTTGTTTCCAGGGTATGTCTCACATTGTGTCAAGATGTTGGATTCAAAGAAAACCAGAGCAACAAGGGAGCAGAGACCCCAGTACAGACTGGGCTCCAGTCTGAAGGAAGCAAGTGGGGATTGAGGGTCAGGGAGCAAGGGGTTGATGGATGGAGCATTTCTAGGCAGAGACAGCATGTCTGGGGGAATTCTGGTTAAACCAACCTAAAGAGGCTCCTGACACAGCCCAGGGAGATGAAACCTTGGGTGGGGAGTGAGGGTTCTGATCAGATATCAAGGGTGATCAGGTACTAAGGGCAGGGATCTTGCTGAATCAGCAAGGTTCCTGGTAAAGTAGGGTGTAACCAGGAAGGGCGCCGCTGGGCCAGGAGAAGGTTCAGGGGCTGCAGTGATGAGGGAAGCGCTGTGATGCCCACAGGTGGGAGGAGACAGGGGACCAGCCTTTCTGGAGATGATATAGCGTTGCCAAGGGGTTGTAGGGAATCTGCTCCAGACACAACAGCCAATGAGGAGACAGCGCTAGGATGCTGACAGCAAGAGCAGCCTGTGCGTAAGCAGGAACACAGTCCCAGTGAAGACAGTTGGGAGGCAGGGGCCCAGGCATGTCTCCGAGATGAACCGGGACAGTTGTGGGGGCGGTCCCCTGGGGGCTACCTGACAACAGCAGCGGACCCTCTGCCCCGCAAGACACATGTGCTCTATGGCATGAGCCAGGGAGCAGAGAAGAGGCCCTGGGCTCGAGGGGCAGGGCAGGGCCACCCCCACAGCCAGGTGGGTGCCCAGGGATGGGGGACCCACAGAGATGGTGGCTGCACCCAGCCGGGCCCTGGGGCCCTCCCCTCCCACGGCGACATCGCAGCCAGAGACAGGCAGGACCACGTCTGCTCTCCATGCTTTTTATGAGTGTCAGCAGCCCCTGCCAGCGCCCTGAGCTGAGTGGGGAGGGGGCTGGGGCAGGGGTTCAGGGCAGGGAGGGGTCAGCAGAGAGGGGTCAGCCAGGAGGGGGGTCATCGGGGGTGGGCATTGGGGCAGGGGGCCAGGGAAGGTGGGGGAAGGTCTCCTCCTCGGCCGGAAGCAGCGCTGAGGGGACAGAGGGGGCCAGCTCCTCCGCTGACCCAGGGGGCGGCCTGGGGACCAGGCTCAGGGCCCCTGGGGGACGTACTGGTGGATCCAGTCCAGGTAGGAGGTGACGCGGGTGTAGATGCCGGGCCGGTTGGGCTTCGCGCAACCATCGCCCCAGCTGACCACCCCCGCCTGCAGCCAGGTGCCATTCACCTTGCAGACCAGGGGCCCTCCAGAGTCGCCCTGCGGGGTGGGTTGGGGGAGTCAGTGCGGCTGCAAAGCTGGGCGGTGGGGGCTGGGGGCGGGCGCTGACCCACCTGGCAGGAGTCCCTCCCGCTGTCCCCAGCACACAAGTTATCCTCCTGCACTATGGGTACGTTGTCCCCTGTGGACAGGCCAGAGTGGTACTTCCTGTCACAGACACTGTTCTCCACGACGGGCACCTTCACCTGCTTCAGGGGGAATGGGGGCGGCAGGCGCCCTGGGGGGAGGGGGCAGAGGGAGGCAGCATCAGGGGGAAGCAGGCGGTGGGGACCCTGGTCCCCAGAGGAAACACCAGAGCCTGGAGCCTGGCCCCGCCCCATCCTGGGGGCCCCGACACTCACTTCCATTGTCCACGTTGCCCCAGCCCGTCACCCAGCACTGCGTCCCCGGGGGGAAGGTCTCCGACTCAGGGGGCAGGGTGACCGGCTGGACATGACAAGAGATGCTCACGGGCTCGTCCAGCTCCAGCAGGGCGATGTCCGCCCCGTTCTCAACGCTGTAGTAGTTGGGGTGGGGGATGATCCTGCTGATGGGCAGCAGCTGGTCCTGGTAATACAGGTGCTGCTCACGCAGCTGCACCCTGAAGTATGAGGGGCCATGGACTTCCCTGGGGACAGAGACGGGCCCCTACTCAGAGCTGAGCCACCCTCGGGACACCCAGGAGCCTGGGTGGAGCCCCAGGCGCACCCCACCCACAGGCCCCCTGGGACTCACGGTCCGACGCAGTGGGCTGCGGTCAGCACCCACTGGGGGTGGATCAGGGAGCCCCCGCAGTGGTGCCTCCAGTACTGGTGGCTGACTCTCAGGCTCACCTGCCAGGGCCATCTGCTCCCAGGGGCCTCCTGCCCCCCGACGATGCCCGCGCGCTGCAGGGCCTGGCCTGGGGCCGGAGCAGGAAGCCTTCAACCTTGGGCTCCTCTGAACCCACCACCCGCCCCTGGGCTTGTGGGGGTGGGGGAGGGCAGAGACCCCGAGGGCCCGGGGTCAGGACTCACCAGGGGCTGCGGAGACCAGGCTCAGCAGGAGGGCGAGCGCCAGCAGATGGAGCATCTGGAAGGAGCAGGGAGGGGTCTTGGGGTGCGAGTCTGCAGGTGTGGGGTGTGGTGTCTGGGGTGTGGGGTCCGGTGGCATTTGGCCCTTGATCAGGGGGTCTGTCCCTGCCGGGGTTCTGGGGCCTCAGTGCTCCGCCAGCCAGCTGCACAGTGACACCTGGTGTCAGGGTCCTGCTGGGGGGCTCACCTTGGCAGGTCCAGGCTGCTCTTGCCCAGCCTGCTCTCTCTGCCCCTTTATCCTCACAGACAACGACAGGGTCAGAGGAGGGGGCGGGTCCTCCAATCCAGGGGAGTGGGGGAGGAAGTGGATGACTCAGACCAGAGCGAGTCCATCTGGTCAGGAAGGGGCCCTGCCGCCCCCGTTCACACCAGCAGACCCGATTCCTCCATGTGGTCCCATATCCATCTCTGGCTGTTATCTGAGAACTTAACTCTACCATCAGGGGAGCCTTGTTATCTGGGGATCTGAGTGCCATCGCAGAGGGACAGGCCGAGGGATGTGACGGGGAGGGGACAGGAGAGGCCAGAGCCACCTTCCCTGGACGCTCCCCCACCAGGCCCAGCACCCCTGTCCCCCTCCTGCAGGCCGGGGTGAGCCCCATCCCTGTCCACCCACCCCACCTCCTCACTCTCCCCTGGGCCTGCTGGTCACCCGGTTCTGCAGCCCATCCGCCCTCCTCACCTCATGGCCTCCTGACCCCTGCCTCCCCTTCCCCACCATCCAGGTGGCACCTCCTGTCCTGCTGGGACACCAGCCTGGCTCTGGGGCCCTCCTGTCCCTGGCTGGCTCTCTTGCACGCCCTAGGGGTGTACTCAGCTGGATTTCTGGGGGTCGGCACCCCTGGAGACAGGCAGGAAGACAGGCTGCCCGTGCCCCATCTCAGGCGTCCCTCCAGCCGACCCTGGTCACTTATTCTGTCAACAATTCATTCCAGGGCTTCCAGGTGCTGCATCCGGGTCCATGCAGCAGGTTAATGGAGAAGGAACTCTAGGAGCCCACGGTCAGGGGTAGGGGAGGGGGGGAAGCAGGGACAACAGTGACATGCTGGTGCCCAGGGCCTGCTAGGGGACCAGGCAAGGCTTAGGGAGCCCCGGAGAGCCTTACCTGCAAAGGAGGCTCTGATTGGCTTAGCCCTGGGAAGAGGGCCAATCAGCAGCTTAAGCATGTGCTTACTCTGATTGGCTAACATTGGACCAATACCTGGTCAGGCCTGGGATGTGGGCGAGGCTAGGTGATGGGAAGGTGTGGACAGACCCCACGTGAGTCCTCCCGAAGACCTTCTGAACTGAGTATCCTTAGTTCATAAAGACCACCTCCTCCTCTTGAAACTCAGCAATAAGTTTAAGCCCCTTGTACAAAATCAGTAATAACCAAATAAATAAATAATTCAATGAAGAAATGTTTAATTTTTAACCTAAAGAGATTCTACCTAGTTAATAACGAAAATCGGAGAAGGCAATGGTACCCCACTCCAGTACTCTTGCCTGGAGAATCCCATGGACGGAGGAGCCTGGTAGGCTGCAGTCCATGGGGTGGCGAAGAGTCGGACACGACTGAGTGACTTCACTTTCACTTTTCACTTTCATGCATTGGAGAAGGAAATGGCAACCCACTCCAGTGTTCTTGCCTGGAGAATCCCAGGGACGGGAAAGCCTGGTGGGCTGCCGTCTCTGGGGTCGCACAGAGTCGGACACAACTGAAGTGACTTAGCAACAGCAGCAGCAGCAATAACGAAAATGCGATATAAATTGGGCGATCATGTTGGGGGTCAAGTTTGCAAGGTTCTGAGATGCACTTCCCGGTGTTGCAAGGATGCATCCCATGTGTCCCACCAGCTGGAGAAGCGATGCTGTTGGCTGATGGCATCCTGTCCTCAAGAGCCCTAAACCAGTGGCCTCTTGAGCTTCCTGTGGATTTCTAACTGCGGAATGAATAAGAGATGAGTGAAGCTGGTCAGTGCATTCAGCCCCTAGGGTAGCCCCAGGGGAAGTCTCTGTCTGAGGCTGTGGTCTTTGGGGCCAGGGATGGGGGTCCTGCCTCCCCAGTTATCGCAAGCCACTGGCCTGAGGTGGGACCTGAAGTGAGAAAGGACAGGAGGAGGCAGGCTCCAGGGAGGAGCCTGGGGGATGCCCTGAGAGCCTCAGTCTGCTAAGGACAGGGTGATGCAGAGAAAGTGGGGCTGGGCCACCCCGGGTGAGAGGCCTGTTGCCCCGGGGATGATGGACCTGGGGGCAGGTCTCCCCGGGGGTGGTCCTTGGGAGTGACAGGGCAGTGTGGAGGAGATTGGAGTTGGGGAGTGTGTGTCAGGAGGGACCAGCTGACCAGCCATCCCTGACCTGCCTACCAGTTCGCGGTCTCAGAGTGGAGGTCTGACTGCAGCTGTGGCTCTGGGCTGGGACCTCTGAGGAGGGCGTGGGGAGCACAGCTGGACCTGGAGCACTGGGGTCTACGGACTCTCCTGTCTGTGACCGTGGCCTTAGTTCCCACAAGGAGGAAACGCTGAGGTGGACTGGACCCAGTGCTTCTTGCCCCAGGCCCAGCCTATGGCCTGTGCTCTCCCTGCCAGGGAGGGGTCATGGGTCGAGGGTCAGAGAGCAGGAAGCCTGGAGAGCCCGTGATGTGGGCCAGTCAGGACAGCCACAGCCCTCACCCAGCTCACCTGCAGTAAGGTACTGGCTGACCAGAGGTCCACTAGGTTGTCCTGTGGGCAGAATGGGGTGAGGACCAGGAGGCCAGAGAGCCGAGGAGTCCCTGTCCTCCACTTCCCAAGCCTGGGCTCACCTGCCCGACCTTCCTGGGGGTCCAGGGGACGCAGCATGTCCAGCCGGTCTATAGGGGCTGCCTTCTGGGTCAGGTCATCCTGGCTGGTGGTCTGCAGGGCAGCGGGGGAGGCTCGGGTCGGGGGGAGCTCTACAGGGAAAAGTGGCAGCAGCCCTGAGCTGCTGAGTCACCCACACACGGGATGCCAGGCACCCACAGTGGCCGCGAGAGGGTGTTACCAGTGCAGGGTGATGTCCAGAGTGTTAGGACAGTAGCCTGGAAAGAGACTCAGAAACACAGTCCCCTGTTTTCAGGAGACAGAGATGGGGACCTTCCTAGCACATGTTTGGAACAACTGTGTCATCTGTGTGGGAAGAGAGGTGAGCCTTGGTGCTCGCCTTGTAACACACACAGAGAAACTGTTCACAGTGGCCACTAGGCCTCAGTGTAGACAATAAAACTGTAAAACACGGGAGAGAAACTATAGCGGGAAACCCTGACCTGGAGGAAGGCGAGGAGACTCGGAAACCACCAAGAGAAACAGAAGAGCTGGTGAGTTTCTGAGTCAAAAGAAACTGGACCTTGCCAAATTGAAAACTTACACTCTGAGAGACACCATTAAGAAAGTGAAAGTGTAACCCACCCACTGAGAAGGATATCTGTGAGGCAAGGGCCAGGTAAAGCGGGGAGAGGAGGAGGCTTACAACCCCTCAGACGACACCCCACTGATTTAAAGGGGCAACAGCTTGTGTAGATGCTTCCTCAAAGGTGAAGCACCTTCTTCCTCATCAGGAAAGTGCACAGAGGAGATGCCGCCACTCACCCTCTGAAACGCAGGGACACCCCGGGCTCTGCCCACTGCCTCCCCGTGTCCCTTCCTCTGAGCTGGGCAGTTGGGTGGGCGCTCACTCGAGAGGGGATCAGTGTTGCAGAAAAGAGAGGAGGGTGCCAGCAGAGCAAAAGGGCTTGTGTTCAGGCAAGGCTAATGGAGATGGGAGGGTGATGGACATGTGGGCATTGGCCAAATAAGTCGATGGATTAGGGGCAGAACTGGGTTTTACCCACTGGAGAAGGCAGGAGATAGGAGACGGGGCTGCAGTAAACCCCGAGGTGTGGAGCTGGGATTGGGGAAAGCTGGTGGCTTCAGTGTAGACACTGAACCATACAGTTCAGTAAATACAGGGGGTGTGAGCCCGTGTGTGTGCTCATGCATCAGCCCCTGTGTGCATGTGTGTGATCCCTTGCGCACGTGTGTACATGTCTGTGTTCACATGCCAGTCCGTGTGTGCATGTGTGTGCCTGTGTGTGCTCATGTGTGAGACCCTGTGCAGTTCCCTAGCTGTGTCCCTGGGAGCACCCAGGAGCCTCACTGTCACTGTCCCTGGAGTTCACGGGTGCGTCAACACCGCTTTGGAAAGTTTTCTGTAAATCTAAACGTGTTCTAAAAAATTACATTAAAAAAAAGAAATACAGAATAGAGTTTGAGGCTCAGCTCAGCCCTGTGACTGGCGTCTCTGTGCCCACCCGTCCCTGGGTCCCGTGGGCCCCACCGCAGATCAGATGGGCACAGCCCCAGCTGCCCAGCCTGGGGCAGCCCCTTCCTAACCGTCCTCTGCCTGGCCTGGGCCTGATGACTGAGCTGATTAGGCCCCTGGGAGGGGCTGGTACCTTCCTGCCCCTCCTTCTTGCCCCAGCCCCCTGCCCAGCTCCTAAGCACAGGCTGCGGGTCCTCCAGAAAGCTCAGCGGCCCCTTCTTAGGTGTCGGGGAGCTGAGGCATGGGGTTGGGTGGGGAGCTGCTTGATGATCCACGGCGGTGGGGGACAGAGGCAGTGGGGGGCAGACTTGTCTCCTCCCCGCCAATCCTGGGCTCAGAGCCCTGGCCCAACAGTGTGCACTCCGCGTTTGATCAGCTGACAAATCAGGACGATAGAGGCTCTACCTACGCTCTGAGCCCACGGGGACTATACACCTAGGAAGGTGGCCTTCGGGGAGGCACCGGGGTGGTGAGAACTGGAGCCCAGGCCACCCCTCCCAGGGCCCAGGAGGCCTGGTGTGGGGGCAGGAGAATCAATGACCAGGGTCTGCTGGAGGGACGCCCGAGATGGGGCCTGGGCAGCCCCTGCCTGTTTTGAGGGGTGCTCACCTGAGAAATCCAGCTGAGTACACCCCTAAGGCGTGCAAGAAAGCCAGCCAGGGACAGGAGGGCCCCAGAGCCAGGCTGGTGTCCCAGCAGGACAGGAGGTGCCACATGGATGGTAGGGAAGGGGAGGCAGGGGTCAGGAGGCCATGAGGTGAGGAGGGCGGATGGGCTGCAGAACCGGGTGAGCAGCAGGCCCAGGGGAGAGTGAGGAGGTGGGGTGGGTGGACAGGGATGGGGCTCACCCCGGCCTGCAGGCGGGGGACAGGGGTGCTGGGCCTGGTGGGGGAGCGTCCAGGGAAGGTGGCTCTGGCCTCTCCTGTCCCCTCCCCGTCACATCCCTCGGCCTGTCCCTCTGCGATGGCACTCAGATCCCCAGATAACAAGGCTCCCCTGATGGTAGAGTTAAGTTCTCAGATAACAGCCAGAGATGGACATGGGACCACATGGAGGAATCGGGTCTGCTGGTGTGAACGGGGGCGGCAGGGCCCCTTCCTGACCAGATGGACTCGCTCTGGTCTGAGTCATCCACTTCCTCCCCCACTCCCCTGGATTGGAGGACCCGCCCCCTCCTCTGACCCTGTCGTTGTCTGTGAGGATAAAGGGGCAGAGAGAGCAGGCTGGGCAAGAGCAGCCTGGACCTGCCAAGGTGAGCCCCCCAGCAGGACCCTGACACCGGGTGTCACTGTGCAGCTGGCTGGCCGAGCACTGAGGCCCCAGAACCCCGGCATGGACAGACCCCCTGATCAAGGGCCAAATGCCACCGGACCCCACACCCCAGACCCCAGACCCCACACCCCACACCCTTAGACCCCAGACCCCACCCCACACCCCAGACCCCAGATCCAGACCCAGACCCCACACCCATTTCCCCAGACAACACACCCTCAGACCCCTGCACCCTCAGATTCCACACCCCCAGACCCCTCACCACAGACGCCACACCCCCAGACCGCACACCCCCAGACCGCACACCCCCAGACCACACACCCCCAGAATCTACCCCCAGACCCCTCCCTGCTCCTTCCAGATGCTCCATCTCCTGGCGCTCGCCCTCCTGCTGAGCCTGGTCTCCGCAGCCCCTGGTGAGTCCTGACCCCGGGCCCTCGGGGTCTCTGCCCTCCCCCACCCCCACAAGCCCAGGGGCGGGTGGTGGGTTCAGAGGAGCCCAAGGTTGAAGGCTTCCTGCTCCGGCCCCAGGCCAGGCCCTGCAGCGCGCGGGCATCGTCGGGGGGCAGGAGGCCCCTGGGAGCAGATGGCCCTGGCAGGTGAGCCTGAGAGTCAGCCGTCGGTACTGGAGGCACCACTGCGGGGGCTCCCTGATCCACCCCCAGTGGGTGCTGACCGCAGCCCACTGCGTCGGACCGTGAGTCTCCAGGGGGTCTGCGGGCGGGGTGCGCCTGGGGCTCCACCCAGGCTCCTGGGTGTCCCGAGGGTGGCTCAGCTCTGAGTAGGGGCCCGTCTCTGTCCCCAGGGAAGTCCATGGCCCCTCATACTTCAGGGTGCAGCTGCGTGAGCAGCACCTGTATTACCAGGACCAGCTGCTGCCCATCAGCAGGATCATCCCCCACCCCAACTACTACAGCGTTAAGAACGGGGCGGACATCGCCCTGCTGGAGCTGGACAAGCTTGTGAATATCTCCTGGCACGTCCAGCCGGTCACCCTGCCCCCTGAGTCGGAGACCTTTCCCCCGGGGACGCAGTGCTGGGTGACGGGCTGGGGCAACGTGGACAATGGAAGTGAGTGTCGGGGCCCCCAGGATGGGGCGGGGCCAGGCTCCAGGCTCTGGTGTTTCCTCTGGGGACCAGGGTCCCCACCGCCTGCTTCCCCCTGATGCTGCCTCCCTCTGCCCCCTCCCCCCAGGGCGCCTGCCGCCCCCATTCCCCCTGAAGCAGGTGAAGGTGCCCGTCGTGGAGAACAGTGTCTGTGACAGGAAGTACCACTCTGGCCTGTCCACGGGGGACAACGTCCCCATCGTGCGGGAGGACATGCTGTGTGCTGGGGACAGCGGGAGGAACTTCTGCCAGGTGGGTCAGCACCCGCCCCCAGCCCCCACCGCCCAGCTTTGCAGCCGCACTGACTCCCCCAACCCACCCCGCAGGGCGACTCTGGAGGGCCCCTGGTCTGCAAGGTGAATGGCACCTGGCTGCAGGCGGGGGTGGTCAGCTGGGGCGATGGTTGCGCGAAGCCCAACCGGCCCGGCATCTACACCCGCGTCACCTCCTACCTGGACTGGATCCACCAGTACGTCCCCCAGGGGCCCTGAGCCTGGTCCCCAGGCCGCCCCCTGGGTCAGCGGAGGAGCTGGCCCCCTCTGTCCCCTCAGCGCTGCTTCCGGCCGAGGAGGAGACCTTCCCCCACCTTCCCCGGCCCCCTGTCCCAGTGCCCACCCCTGATGACCCCACTCCTGGCTGACCCCTCTCCCCACTCAGCTCAGGGCGCCGGCAGGGGCTGCTGACACTCATTAAAGAGCATGGAGAGCAGACGTGGTCCTGCCTGTCTCTGGTTACGGTGTCGCCGAGGGAGGGGAGGGCCTCAGGGCCCAGCTGGGTGCAGCCACCATCTCTGTGGGTTCCCCCACCCCTGGGCACCCACCTGGCTGTGGGGGTGGCCCTGCCCTGCCCCTCGAGCCCAGGGCCACTCTCTGCACACTGGCTTGTGTTTTTGGTGAGGTAAAAAGTACCTTTCACGACAGGTAAAGCAACACAGTCATTGAGATGATTCTCGGGGCCCCAGGTACCCAGCAATGAGTCAAGAATCAGATTATCATCCCCTATAGCCTGTCCCCGCCCCAGGGCCCTGTCCTAACAATCCAGACTACCCAGCCTGGCAGGCAGCCCCTAGGAGGCCTGCCCAGTGACCCCAGACTCTCGCCAGAGGATGCGGACTCCCTGGCACGCTGGTCCCCACCCCACCCCGTCCCCCAGGGTGACCTGGAGAACCTCTGTTCCCCAGGGGCCAATACATCACCCAGGTGAGCTGGGTGAGGACTGTGGTCCACGTCCCTGCTTCTGCACACAGCCTGGTCAACTGTCCCGCCCTCCTGTCCTCTAACCCTTGACCCACGACCCGTCCTTGGCACAGAGAGTGGGGGCCACTGCCTGGGCCTGGGGCAAGAACTACTGTAGCAGCCCTGGGTCCGACCCAGCTCAGCGTCTTCTCCTTGTGGGAACTGAGGCCAACATCATAGGCAGGAAGATCACAGACCCTAGCACCCCGGGTCCACCTCTGTCCAACTTGGGGGGCTGCTTGCTCTCTGGAGTCCTGCAGTTCTTCGAATCTCCACCAGAAGGAGACCCTACCACATCTGGGCTGGGCAGGGCCAGGCAGGTGGGGAAGCGGGGGAGGGGCCGGCTGCAGCCCAGGGCCCCCATACTGGAGACTCGCTGCCCACCTGGGTTGGAGCAAATAGGTCCCGGCCTCAGCCAGGTAAGTCCCAGATGCCACCTCCCACCACCTGGACTAGCCTGGAGGCAGCCACTGTCCTGCTGCCATGGGCACCTGCTTTGCTGAGTGGAAGGCAGTGCCTGAATGCTATCAGGGAGCCAACCCTGCACGGGGTACAGGCCCACACCATGGCCACAGCCACAGCCCACCATGGAGGATCACAGGTTCTAAGCTGACCTGGCCGCCCTCTGTTCCTGCTCTCAGGGGTAAGGGATCGTGGGGGGAGAGGGTCTCTGCACTGGGGCTGCAGCTGAGGCCAGCAAGACATGGGGCAGGTCTGGGGTCAGAGCCTTCAGGCAGGGACACAGGTAGAGAGACAGCAGGCGGGGGTCAGTGCCCTCCACAGCCCCAAGCGACTGCCCAGCTAGGAAGCTGTCTCACAGGGGCCCACGCCCCTGCTTCCACCCCTGCCGGGAGCCCTTGCAAAATCTTCCCGGTCGGATCAGACTCCAGCCATATGGTTCTGGCTGCCAAGGTGAGCTTGGCTTTTTCCCAGCAGAACTTTCTATCTGAGATCTGCCGGGGAGTGTGGTGAGGGTGGGGTGGGGAACTGGGGAGTGGTGAGGACCTACAGGGGCAGGGGGGCTTTGTGGAGCCCTGTGGCCCTGGTGGTGGCATCACCCACGTCTGCCCTTGCTAAGGCCACAGGCTGGCCACCCTCCCGTGGGGGAGGGGCGTACCAATTCTGGCAGTGGAAATCCAACGTGTTTCTTAAATAAGTTAATATTTATTCTGCTCTGCTTTGCAACCCCCCTCCCCTCCCCTTGACTTGAGAAGCCGAGTTTTCCACATCGGATTATTGCAAACGTTTAACCTGAATTTATAAAAGAAAGTGAAACGATGGGGCCATCAGCTCAAAGTCTTGAACCAGGCCCCACGGGCAGTGGGGGGCTTATTGCACGGTCCCCACTCCCTGGCGACCGGTCATTTCCCAGGGACCAGAGTCAAGGTGCTCTCTGGAATCCTGAGGGGTTGGAACGGCAGGGAGTGGGTGTGGAGGGGAGATGAGACAGCGATGAGTGGTGGAGACATGGATGAGAACTCGAGACTGTGAATGACGGAAAGCGTGGCCACGGCGGCCTTTGGCAGGAAGCCGCCACCAGAGGGCGCGAGCAGCCCCAAGCGTGTTCCCTATAGAAAGAAGAGGATGGGGCTCTGCTGGGTGGCCTCTGCCTTCCTCCTCCTGGCCCGTGTCCCTGGGACTCCTGGGCGGGCCGCCAACACGGCCTGGGACCACCTCGGCACACTGGGAAACCCCAAACCTGAATCGACAGGACGGAGGCCTCTGGCTGTGGCCTCCGCTGCTCCACGTGCCCAGAATGGCATGGGCCTCCCCTTCCCTGCACTGACATCCTTCTGGCTCCTCTGCCCTCGGGGGGCCCAAGCCAGGATCCACACACAGCTCTGTCCTGGCCGCCACCCTGCTGGGCGCACCTCAACCCCCGTGCCAAAGCCTGTGGGCACTGCACCCAAGCTACACGGGCTCATCCACGTCGTCACCCGGGACTGGCACAGCCGGGGGGGACGCTCTCTTCGGTGGGCTCTCCGGGACAGTGAGGTGCACCCCCCGCCCCTCCTCTAGGGGGTCTCCTGAGGGCACTGTGGACTCCATCTCCCGGGGTTCTGGAGGGGCCGCGGTGCCTGAGGAGGAGGGTCTGGGTTCTGGGGTGGCCCCATGGCCCGCATCTGTGAACAGGTCCCCACTGGGGCTCCCCACGTCCAGTGGCTCAAAGGTGAAGTTCGGGACAGTCAGGTGTTCTGTACGGCAGGGGCCCTGGCCCCGCCGCTCCCCCTTGGCAGCAGCGTCCAGCCCTGTGCTGTCTGCGGGCTCCAGGGGGTCCCTATGGGGCACAGCCTCGCAGGATGGGGTTCGCCGCCGCAGGGTGGTGCTGCCGCCTTCTGCCGCAGGGGCCCTGGCCGCACCCTCGTCCTCAGCGGGGGGCTCTATGGAAATGCAGGGGGGGCTCATCTTCTTCTTCCTGCGCGCCCCTAGGGCCAGCTCGGCCTCCAGGACCCGGGGCTTCGCCTCCCCGGCCTCTGGACGGCTGTCCCCAACTCCTGGCTCCCCCAAGGGCCGCCTCTGCTCATCCACCCGGCCCGGCTGGTCCAGGAAGCCCCGGGCGTCCACGCTGTAGAGCCTGTGCACGTCTGGCTCGCCGCCCACGATCCCACAGGCAGTGGGCGAGGCCAAAGGGCTGCGGGCAGAGCTGGTGATGTGGCTGACCTCCTCGTCAGCTGGGTCTGGGGCTTCGGACTCCTCCCCGCCTGGGGCAGGAGGCCGGCTGGAGATGCAGTGCTGTCCAGAAGTGTGCTTGCGGGTGCGGATGCTGGAGGGTCGCGGGGACCGGGATGGGGACCGCAAGGAGGGCCCCAGGGATGCCTGTCTCACGGGGGTCTTCCCGCCAGGCTCTCCCCAGAATGGGCTGCTGTCCTCAGTGCCATCGACATGCCCTTCCAGGGACTCCGTGTGGACGGCCTCCTGCAAAGGCAGGGAGTCAGGTGAGACCAGCCAGAGGGACCCCCTCCCCACTCCAGGCCAGGTGACCTTGTGACCCCCCAAGGCTATGGGCCAGGGTGAGACGAGGCTGCAAGATGCTGGTGTGGATGCACTTGCCCCGCAACTGGAGCAGAGGAGCCCTCACCAATTCTGGTCGTATGGGGAGGAATGGAGGCCAAGCTCCTGTGGGCAGAGCCTTCCCAGGGCCCTGGAAACCCTGAGGGGCACAGACCCCGGCTGCAGCCGCTGCTGGACTGCGGTACTAGATCAGCTTGGTTCCCCAAGCAGGGAGGGGGAAGGGAGGGGGACCAAAGGCTCAGGCAGGAGAGGATCTCTGGCTGCAGCCAGGCTCGTGGGCACGGTTTCTGGGGAGGGGGGTTCTGGGGGGCTTAGGCTGCTGTTTCGGAGAAGATAATGGCACCCCACTCCAGTACTCTTGCCTGGAAAATCCCATGGAGCCTGATGGGCTGCAGTCCATGGGGTCGCTAAAAGTCAGACACGACTGAGCGACTTCACTTTCACTTTTCACTTTCATGCACTGGAGAAGAAAATGGCAACCCACTCCGGTGTTCTTGCCTGGAGAATCCCAGGAATGGGGGAGCCTGGTGGGCTGCCGTCTATGGGGTCGCACAGAGTCGGACACGACTGAAGTGACTTAGCAGCAGGCTGCTGTTTAAGGGGCCATGGGTCCCCGTGGCCGGGTGTGGTCATTACACACTCCAAGGGCCCAGCGCCCACGTCTCTCACGCTTCAAATGGGGAGGGAATCCCAGAGACCCCAGGGCTCGGCTGAGGACCCGAAAGCGCCTCCTACCTGTCTGCAGAGAAGTCGGCCGACATTAGGCGACCGGGCTGCACCCCGTGGGGGCAGGGCACGGAGGGTGTCGCCGCCCCTGGACGGGGAGGACACGGCGGACGGAACCTGGAGGGAGGCGCAGGACTCCACAGGCGGCGAGTGGGCAGCGGTGACCTGGCCTGCGGCAGGAAAACGCCAGAAATGTGTATCCACCCCCAGCGGGCCCTGCCCGACAACACACGCCCCTCTGACCCCTGCCCCGACTGCCCTTCTGAGCCCCGCCCGCCCTGCCCCATCGCCCCTCTGGCCCCGCCCCGGCCCCTCTGCCCCACCTGACTCCGCCCCCATCGCCCCCTGGCTCCGCCCTGGCCCCTGCCCTCACCCATCCCCCCCTTTGGCTCCGCCCCGGCCCCCCGCCACCCCGCGTCGGCCCCGCCCGCCCAGGGCCAGGCTGCATCCGCCAGAGGCTGTACCGGCGGCCGCGCCCGCGTAGGTCTCCATCTCCACCTCCTGTAGCGGGTGGGGGTGAGCGGCTGCCGCAGGCGCCACGGGCCGGAACATGTAGCTGTCGTTGGGCAGGGATAGCATCCTGGACACCGACACCTTGCGCACGACCAGCACGTTGGGGGAGTCCGGCGAGGCGCCGGGGCTCTGAGGGGCCGCCGGCCTGGGACGGGCGGGGGACCCCTGCGCCATTTCCATCTCAAGCTCTGCGTCCAGCTCGGCGTCCTCGCGGGCCTCCTTGTTGCTCTCCTCCAGGTGCTTCATGAGCACGGCCACCACCACGTTGACAAGCACGAACTGGGCCACCAGCACGAAGGTGACGAAGTAGATGGGCGAGATGGCCGGCAGGTAGGTGAGGCAGTGCTTGTCCTCGCGGGCGCACTCGCGCAGCGTGTCCTGCGGGCAGAGGGCGGCGGGCAGGCTCCCACCTCCGCCGGCAGCCCCCTACTCTGGGGGCTCCCATCGCCCCGCCCACTGCGCCAGCCTGTACCTTCATGATCCCGTTCCAGTTGTCCCCGGTGGACACGCGGAACAGCGTGAGGAAGGCCATGCCGAAGTTAGAGAAGGTGGCGTGTCTGCTCAGGCCCTCGCAGGGGTTGTCCTCACTGCATTCTGCCGGGAGCGACCGGGTCAGCCCGCCCCACGGGGCCAGGGCACACACGGGCCTGCCCTCGCCCGGGAGAAAGCCATGCTCCTCGGGGTGCAGGGTGGTGGCCCAGCAAGTCCCCTGCTCTGCGGAATGACCGGGAGGCCCTGGCACTGGAGAGCCCCAGATGCGGGGTCAGGCCTGGGAGTCGCCAGGTCCAGGGTCGGGGCACCAACTTCGGGGTCCGGGCAGACCCTCAAAGGTGACAGCCACCTCAACCCCCTCCCACACAGGCCCACTGGTGGCTCCTGGAACCCATTAAGTGTTCGTTCAGTGACACCCAGTGGGAGGGGGCACCCATAGGACCTGGGCCGCCACAAAAGGTCCCCACAGGCCCCTACCTAGACTGGACAGAGCCGCACGTGCGGGAGGTCTGAGGAGACCCTGGGTGATAGGAAGGGCTGGCTACAGCACAACCCTGGGGCCGGTAGACTTGGGGCCACACCTGTGTGTGTGTGCGTGCACTCACACTGATGTGCGGCTCCGTCGGCCTGGCCTGGGTGTTAACACGTGTGCGGGTCTGCACAGCGCGTCTACATGCGCCACGTCCACAGTTACCTCACAGTGAAGGGCCGCGGGGCAGGGGCCGGGCTGGAGGCCGGGCCAGCAGCCTGAACGCATGCGCATGCGTGAAGCTGCGCCTCCTCGGGGAGTCTGGGGAGTGGAACGCCGCGTTGCCGCACTCACCTAGCCTCCCGAACAGCTCCACTCCCAGGGCAGCATAGATAAAAAACAGGAGCATGAAAAGCAGGCCGAGGTTCCCTACCTACACAAGAGAGAAGCGGAGCGAGGTCAGGGGGCTCAGCCCGTCCCGTCCCCCACCCGCGACCTGCCCAGCAGTTCCCAGGCCTGCCTTGAGCCCTGTTCTTGCTCCAGGCCTCCTGGCCTCGAGGCTCCTGTGGCCCCAGGGCTGCCTGGTGCCCAGGGCCCCTCCTTGGCTCTCACTCCTGCCCTGCACTCCAGGGGGCTGCATCCAGTTCCTCTGCTCCTGAGACCTCCCAGCGGCTTGGGTGGACTCCAGCCTCAGGGTCCCCACGGCGAGGTGAAGGAGGAAGCTCTGCAGGCTGCCAGGTCTTGCCCAACCCCTGCCCGTGGCTCTTCCATGAACTTGCCGCCCTTCCTCCACACCTGCCTGACTCTGATGTGGCTGGTCCCTCTCTTCACCAGCCCCCAGAGACATTGCACCGGGGGTGGCCGGGGCCTGGGCTTCCCTCCCACCGCCCCATCCAGCCGCTCCCAGACAGGGGGTGGCTACACTGGAGCACTAAGGGCATAACTCGGGGCTGAGGAAGGCTGCTGGGGACCAGTGGAGGCCAGCTGAAGATGCAGGGTGTGGACGGCTGGGAAGGCAGCCGGATGGATAGATATATGCTGGGCCGGTGGACAGTGGCCAGGAGGGCTGGATGATGGACAGCTGGGCATCTGGTAGATGGGGGACAGACAACTGTCTGAATGGATGGATAGAAGCCTGGGTGGCTGGATGGCTTGTTAAGAGGGCTGGAGTCACGGTCAGATGGACACATGGATGCCCGGGTGGACTGGCTCAGGGGCTGAATACTACACAGATGGGGTAATGAGACTTTCAACTCAAGAAGCCATACAGGGTCAGGGTTGGGGCTGTGGACACAGGATGTGAGGACAGGGCCTGAGCTGGCTTCAGGAGAGACAGGCCTCTGGCCAACACCCGAGCCCCGGGTGTGGGCCTCCAAACTCGACAAGCCCGCTGCAGCCACGGGCTCTGCCCTCTGCCCAAAGCCCACTGAGCGCAGAACTGCACCAGGCAGTGGGCCCTGGTGTTCCCCAGAGAGACTAGAGTGAGGCCGGAAAGCAGGTGGGCCGCCCCTCACAGCACAGCTCAGCAGCCCATTACTCCCTGTAGGTGGCGGGGAGGGGCTTGAATAATTGTGTTTGTCTAGAGACTAGAAAGACCACGTGAACGAATGATGCCTGACCAGTGAGCCAGGCCCTCCTGCAGTCTTGTCCTCTTGGGGGCATCTGTGATGCCCACCCTGGGAGCAGGGGAGCCAGACCCAGGCCAGGCCCCTGAGCGGCCGACGTACCTGGGGCAGCGCCTGGACCACCGTGTCCAGCAGGGCCCGCATGCCCGTGGCCATCTTGAGCAGCTTCAGGACTAGGACGGGGAGCCGAGCATTAGTGGGGGGTGGGGCTGGTCTGACCCGAACTGCGCATACCCCCACCCCCCGGTCCCCAGGCGGTCCACTGGGGCAGGTGAGGCAGGAGGTGGGGGGCGGGCCCTTGAACAGCGCGAGGCTCAGGTGGGTGGTGGCCTACCGCGGGCGATACGGAGGACACGCATGATTCGGATGATGGTGGGGTTGATGGGCAGCGCTGCATTCATCTCGATCTCCTCCAACGTGATGCCCATGATGGACAGCAGAACGATGGCCAGGTCCAGCTGGTTCCACCTGGGTGGGCGGGCAGGCATGGCTCAGCGCCAGCCAGTGCCTCCCCCCAGCACCCCGGCCCTTCGGAGCACCTGCAGTCCCTTCCCTGTCCCCTGGGAATGTCCTGGTATCGCCAGGGGCACCCCTGCTCAGCACCGTTGCCTCTGCAGGCTCCGGCCACGGTGCCCATCTGCCCCGCCCTACACACCTGTCCTTGAAGAACCTCCGGAACCCAAAGGCCACCAGCTTCAGCACGGCCTCGACGACAAAGACGATGGTGAACACGTAATTGCAGTACTTGAGGGCCTCGTCCAGAGCCTGGGGGCGAGCACCAGGCTCCTGAACATCAGGCCCCCTGCAACGCTGCCCACCCTGCCCCACCTCTCTGCTCTGCTGACCGACCGGGGCACCCCAGGCCCGCCCACGGACAGGCCTCAGCTATTACTGGATGGAGGTCTATGCTGGCTTAGGGAGGCCTGCCTGGCCTAACCCTCACAGGATTCTCAGCACGACCCTCAGTTCGGGGAACCTGCTGCTGGGAACCCAGACTCCCAGCCCTGGCTGGACCAGTCCCACCCACAGCCCAGGGCAGAAGCCAGCCAGCCAGACGGGCTCAGCTTCAGCTACAGAATCAGAGACTCTCAGCTGTTCTGGGAGGAGGGGGCGTCCCGTCTTTGATGAAATAATGGAGATGGGATCTGAGAGCATCACCCTCTCAGTCTGACCTTTCTGGACTTGGGGACATCCCCCAGCCAGTGTTTTTGGATGGAACCTGTCACGGGGTCAAGGATGCCCTTGGGACAGGTGGCCCAGGGAGTGTCCACTGGCTTTAAAGGAAGGAGGGCCCTTTGTTCAAGCCACACCTCCATGTATCCCACAAGCCCCTACGAGGGCTCAGGCAAGGTTGCAGACCTGGGGCCTCCAGCTCTCAGGGTAGCACCACCCGGCTGGCAACAGACCCCACCCTTGGTGACCGACACCCCCCCACCCCTGCCCCCAGTGTTCAGGCCTGGAGGCAGGAGGGCCGGTGTGTCAAGGCAGCGAGCCCCACCTTGGGCTGGTTGTAGTGCTCCATGGACATGGTGATGACGTTGACGCCAATGATGAAGGTGATGAAGAGGTCCAGGTAGTGGCTGGTGCACAGAGTGTGGATGGAGCGGCGGGTGGGCGAGTAGTCCGCATAGTAGGGCCGTCGCTGGGCCTCTGCAGGGAGAGCACAGTGGTGAGCAGGCAGGTGGGGCGGCATGAGAGGGCTGCCTCCCAGGTGCTGGGGAGTCAGGGGGCTGGGGGAGGGGCCAGGCTCGCGCATGGGCCTCGAGGCAGGTCACCCACTGACCTCCTCCTCCAAGAGGGCCTCAGCCTCAGAGCAGATCCCTGGAGTGGGTATAGAAGCTGAGACTCCACCTGGGCCCTGCCCTGGAGCCCTGTCTGGAACCCTCACCCTGCCAGAAGGTCTCAAGCCAGGGCCTGTGTCGTCTACTCTCCTGGACTGGCATCAGGGTTCAGAGATACCTCAGCGATGAAGGGAGTGGCAAATGGGAGCTTTTGGGCAGGGACAGTCCCAAGGCAGGGCAGGGCAGGGTGGCCCACCACACCCCCATCTCCCCAGCTGGGCATGTGCTGCATTCTGGCCACCAAGCCCAGAGTCCCTCCACTCCCTGTCCTCCAGGAGGCCTGTGGCCATGTGCCTGCTGTCTGGGGTCTGCTTGCCCTCTGGTCCATCTGAGGTTGGGGGCCATGACCTGGGGGATGGGAGGGGGTACATCTCCCAGCAGCTCTGTCTGCACTAAACGCTCTGCCTGCAGTAACTCCCTAGGGCACACCAGTGCCTGCTAGGTGAAGGCACAGCTGCCCCCACTGCACAGGGGCCCTCCTTGGCCTCAGAACCTGTGGGCAGGGACCAGGGACAGCAGGGGCCAATGGGAACCAACCCCTCCCTGGGCCCACATGCTCCTCGGTCTGGCATGCGGTCACTAGAGAGCTCAGTGCAGCAGCCAAGGGGGCCAGAAGCCAGTGAGGCCCGGCCAGCACTGAGGACATGGGGTAGCGACCAGCCAGCAGGCGTCCCAGCACAGCAGGCAGGCGTGCAAGCCAGGCAGAGGTACACACGGGCTCAGAGGCAGCAGCGTGAACACCAGGCAGGCCAGCCAGCAATCCCTCCTCCTCCCACTGGCACCTGGCGCCCTACAGCCATCCCGTGCTGACCCTGCGGTGGACCCCAGGGGGCCTGGCACCTTCCTGCAATGTCCACCCTTCCCTGTGGCAGGGGCAGAGGAGCAGAGATCAGGCCAGTTCACAGGCCCATGCAGTGGCTGGCAGAAGCGGGGCTGAGGCATGCGGGGTGGGGGCAGGTACCTGGGTTAGGGAAAGTGCCTGGAAAGACAAGGAGATGGTCTGAGCTGGCCGGTGGGCGGGGCCAGGACCCCTCCTGGAAGAAGCCCACTCTGCTCCCCAGCTTGGGCAGGGGTGTCCTAAGACCCTCTCTCTGTCTTGAATGGCTCTGCTTGCTCCCCCCACCGAGGCGTGAGAACACAAAAGCGGCGTGAGCCTGCCCCTGCAGTGGTGGGTGTGGGGGCTGGGGTCTCATCCCTGTGCCTCCTGGGAAGGGCCCCCTGCCTCCTCCGCAGCCATTCTTTTCTGAGAACATAAAGGGCAGAGCGTGCAGAGCCATCTGGAGAGGCCAGGGCCGAGAGGAGTGGGGCCAGGCGGGGGGCTCCGGGGCCAGGGTGCTGAGCCGCTGCCCAGATGCAGTCCTCACAGCCCTGGGCCGGGGGCGAGGCGGACCTCGTTTCCGGCGGCAGCAGCCCGGTCTCGGAGCTGCCCCTGGCTGGCCTCCCATCCCCAGCCACCCTCCTATAGGCGAAAAGTGGGGCTCAGGTGGAGGGGGGGGGGGGCTGGGCGACGCGCAGGTAGCCACCGGCCACTGCCACCCGGAGGGCCTTACTCCTGCGCTTCCTCTCCAGGCGACGCTGCCGCTTTTCCTCGCGCCGCCGCGCCTCCTCGGCCTCCTGGTGCTGCCGGCACTTGTGGAAGTTCTCCACCACGACGCCCACGAACATGTTGAGCACGAAGAAGCTGACGATGAGCAGGAAGGAGATGAAGTAGAGCAGCATCCAGGGGTTGTGGTTGGGCACGGGCTGCGGCACAGGAGAGCGCGTGGGTGCCGGTCCGCCCACGGGCACTGACCCCGCCCACACGCGCTGAGCCCCGCCCATGGGCGCTGACCCCCGATGTGGACCTCTGCGGACGTCCCCAGAGGCCAAACGCAGCCTTGTCTCTGGGGGCCTTGCGCTCTCTGAGATAAGCAGAGACCAAGGGAGAAGGCCCGCGCAGAGCAGCAGGGCTGCCCGCCGCACCTGCTGGTCCACGCCCACGGCGTCCAGCCCGTCGTACATGATATTCACCCAGCCGTCCTTGGACGAGAGCACGAACAGCGACATCAGCGCCTGCGAGGCCAGAGCAAGGCGGGCACCTCTGGGCGTGGCCTCCTGCCGGGCGCGCCCTGCAGGGCCACACGCGCGGCCGCGGCTCGATCACCTCGAACCCTCCTAACTTGCTGAGACCCTGTGGCTCCCGCCCTCTAGATCAGGGCTGAGCTGGGTGAGTCACCCGCCAGCCCCGCCCGCCCCGCCCCAGCCCCGCCCACCTGGCCCAGGTTGTCGAAGTTGTACTTGCGTCGCACCCAGCGGTAGTGCGCGGCCCTGCACTCGGCCTTAGTGGAAATGTTCCTGGTGTCGGCGCCCTCGCAGTAGTAAAACTTCCCCTTGAAGAGCTGACCGGGAGGGGCGGTCACTCAGAGGGCCAGGCCCTGCCCTGCCATTCCCCGCCCCTTCACGGGCCCCGCCCTCCCCCTGCCTGCTTGGGCCGCGGCCCTCCCAGGCGACTCCACCCACTGTCTCTCAGGCAGGCAGGCCACGCACCTGCACCCCGAGGATGCCGAAGATGATGAAGAAGGCGCAGCAGATGAGGACGATGTTCCCGATGGGCCTGAGGGACGATATCAGAGTCTCCACCACCAGCTTGAGTCCCGGCGCACGGCTGATGACCCTGGAAGAGGGCCAGAAGGAACGCGTTGCTGGGCACGCCCAAGGGAGCTGCCATCAGGAGGAGCGCCCAGCACTGCAAACACCTTGCCGCCCTGCACCTGCAGCCCGGGCCCCTCTCCCTCCCGGATCCCGCCCCACGAGTGGGCCCACCCTCCTGTATCCATCCCCTCCTTTGGCCCCGCCCCACGGCCCAGTCCACCTTAGCGGCCGCAGGGTCCGCAGCAGGCGCAGCACACGCAGGATGCCCAGGATCTTGGCGCCGCCAGCCGAGGCCATGGCCACGATGATGTCCACCAGGGACACCAGGACCAGCACCCCATCCAGTATGTTCCAGCTGCTCTGCAGGTAGGCATGCTCACCCGAGATGAGACCCAGGGCCACCACCTGGTGAGTACAGACGATGGGCTCGTGGACCTACGCCCTGTATACGTGGCCATGGCCGCAAGGCCAGATGGACAGACCCCTGGGTCCCCCAGGACACGGTGTACCTTCACCATCATCTCCGCCACGAAGATCGCTGTGAAGATGTAGTTGGAGACGCTGAGGAAGACGCGCTCCTGCAGGAGACAGGAACATGGGAGAGGCCGGCCGTGGCCATGGGACCCACCCCTCCCCGGTGAGGAGAGAGCCTCACAGTGCTGCCGGGGTCGATGTCGGGCCTCTCCAGGGCGATGGTGATGCAGTTGAGGAAGATGAAGACGAGGACGACATGATCGAACATCTTGTGAGCAATGATCTTTTGGCAGGAGATGCGGAACCTGGGAGCCGGGAGTGGGGTTTTGAGGACAGTCCTGGCCAAGCCCTGGCTTCTGTCCACAGAGCTCACCGTCCGGTAGGGACGAAGGGGGCCCCCAGGGCAGGGTCAGCGTTCCCAGGTGCGCCCCTCACCTGTTCTGTGGGGAGAAGAGGTACAGGGCCCAGGGCTCGCGGCTCCGGCAGCACTCCGGCTTATGCGGCTCCAGCACCTTCTGCAGCCTTGAGCAGCAGCTCTGGGGAGGAGGGGGGGGTGTTCAGGGCCCCTCCCAGCCTGACCAACCCCAGCCCCTCCCACCTTCAGGCTCAGCCCTGTCCACCCACCCAGGCACGGGGCCAGGGAGCTACACTGGGGTCCGGGGGACCAGTGAGTGGCCACCCTCAGATCCACACCCAGGTGGCCCCAGCAGTCCTGGGCAGCAGGGTGCCCAGCTAAGAAGGCACTTACCCTCCCCCCACGGACGTCTCACTGGCTGACCGACTCCAACCCAGAACCAGCCCTCAGCCTGAGGTGGGGCTGACCCTGGGGCGAATCCCACTCCAGAGCTCCCTGTGGATTCGCTCTGGCCCAGACTGTCCTGCTTCCCAGCCCCTCCCGCCCCCAGGGCCTCCCATGAACACTGCCCCCACGACTGCGGGGAGGCAAGGGGCCAACGTGAGGCCCACCCCCACTCACGTCCTCCACATCGTCGTCAAACTCGGCCGGATCCTCCTTGTGGCTGTCGATGCGCAGGAAGAACTCGCTCGGCAGGGCCAGCACCTGCCCGTTGCAGTCGTGGACCTTGGTGGGCAGCAGGGTGGCTGGCCGTGGGGGCCGCAGGTCCAGCGTGCTACGGTGGTCCAGGGACTCGGTGCGCCGCAGCGGCGTGGCACGCGTACCCGGCGAGGCCCCCGCCCCGGGCCGGCCATCCTCGGCCTCCTCGTCAGTGCTGCCGCTGCCCCTGCCCTCACCGGACAGCAGCGACTCGCGCTCCCCACACTGGCTCCTGCGCTTGAGGCTGGGTGCACGGCCCAGGCTGTTCCAGCTGGAGCGCCGGCTGCTCCAGGCGCTGTTGGGCCCCCAGGGGGCGCAGGGCGAGCTGCGGAGGCTGGACTGTGGGGTGAGGGCAGGAATGAGCAGGTCACACCCCTCCCAAGTCACCCCCAACACGCTGGCCTCAGGGCACCTGGCTCACGGGCCTTTCCCTGGTGAAAGGATCTCCAGTGACACCCGTGGGTGACATTCGTACATGGATCATCTCCTTTAATGGGCTTCCCTGGTGGCTCGGATGGTAAAGAATCTGCTTGCAATGCAGAAGACCTGGGTTCGATCCCTGGGTTGGGAAGATCCCCCAGAGAAGGAAATGGCTACCCACTCCAGTATTCTTGCCTGAAGAATCCCATGGACAGAGGAGCCTGGCGGGCTACAGTCCATGGGGCCACAAAGAGTTGGACATGACTGAGCAACTAATATGCATGTGTAAACTAAACAGGGCCTCTCCTCTAGGGAGCTGCTAGGGGCACTGAGCCTTCAGCGAGATGCCTGTGGCACACAGTGGGTCAACGGTGAGCTGGAGACACCGCCAGCAAGTGTCAGATCCCTGAGGGGGCCTCGCATGCCAGCTTGAAGACCAGAGGGTGGGCGAAGGTCATCAACGGGCCAGGGACCAGCTACAGACCAGGCATCCTCAGATGCGGCCCAGCAGCTGACCTGGATCTCAGGGGAGGGACCGCTCATCAACTTCTGGCTAGCAGGCTCTGGACTTCCAGGAGAAGCCACACGCCCCCTCAGGAGAGAAACTCAGCTGTGCTCCAGGACTTCACCTTTGCTGTGCCTATGCTCTCTGCCCTTCGCCGTTTTCACCTCCTGGGTCAGCAGGAGCTGAGCTGGAATCTGGCCCAACAGCTCCATCCTCCTCCTGGGGGCTCTAGCAGCTTAGCTGTGATGTGCTTGGCCACAGCTGTTCTGTGACTGACACTCGATGTCCCCTCCCCCTCTCGATGGTTCACCTGGACTTTCCTCCAGGTTCACCCCCCACCCCACCCCAAGTTAGCCTGTCCTGCTCCACCCACCCCTTCTGGCCCTTCTGAGATGCACAGAGCCGGCCCTAGCTGCGTCTGTCTGGGGTGGTGCTTCCTGGGTTTGTCTGGAAAGACCGTGGGCCCCAGCTCCGCAGGGCGGTGCTGGTTGTGACGCATGGAAGCCTCCGCCCGGCTTCCATCACCTGTTTCGTGTGCTCAGCTTTTACACCTTTTTGCCATCCTTCTCTGTTTTCCCTTCTTGTACATTCTGTGTTCTTGTACATTCTGTACATTCTGCCAGCTTTTATCTTACATTGTGCAAATTGGAAGATAAACTTCTGGCCTGCTATTCTACTTGCTTATTCATACACCTCCCATCAGAACAGCGGTTTCTAGTTCCATTTATAGAAAACAAAGCGCTCGGGCCTGACGGATTTCTGGGGAGGAGGGGGCACATTTGGGACCCTCACTCATCTCTGGGAAAGGTCTAAGGAGCTGTGTTGAGGGGGTGAGCCTGAAGGTGCCCTGAGGCCAAGGCAGGGTCCCCTACCAGAGATTTCTGGTCTCCTAGCTGAGGGTCCATGGAGCTGCTGCTGCCACGGCGCGAGTCCAGGGGGCCAGGGGCCTCGTCCAGGTGTGGGGAGCTCTTGGGGGTGGGCATGGGCGTGGCCGCTGTGCGCATGATAAGGGGAGGGGGCAGGCTGCCCCGGCCCTCCAGGTGCCCGTTGGGTGTCACTGCCAGCGAGTACATCTTCATCTCTAGGGGAGGGGGGAGAGGGGAGGCCACTCGAGCCTGCAGGGCTCCCAGGAAGGAGCGCCTGTCCGCCTAGGATCCCCCTCCGGAGTCCCAGCTGTGCCCAGACCCTAGAGGCAGTGTCCCCTCCGCCCCATCCCTGCCCCCCATCCACACACGCACCTGTGGCCCTGAGGTCTCGGAACTTGTCCAAGTCCTCCTCCAAGTGGGTGGATGTCTTGTCTTCATCTGTGTCGGACCTGGTGGCATCACCCTGTGCCCGACGAGCACACAGCAAACGTGAAGCTCCCCGTGGGGGGGTGACCCCCAATGTAAAGGTCAGGCCCACAAGGGGTGGGCGTAGACAGAAGAGCCCAGCAGGGCGAGGACGAGGTCTGCCCCACACTCCTGGTTCCCACCGCCTCCCCTGGAAGCCCCTCACCTCCTCTGGAACCCCTCACTCCCCTGGAAGCCCCCTCACCTCCCCTGGAAGCCCCTCACCTCCCCTGGAAGCCCCCTCACCTCCCCTGGAAGCCCCTCACCTCCCCCGGAAGCCCCTCACCTCCCCCGGAAGCCCCGCACCTCCCCTGGAATCTCTTACTCCCCTGTAAGCCCCCTCACCTCCCCTGGAAGCCCCCTCACCTCCCCCAGAAGCCCCTCACATCCCCTGGAAGCCCCCTCACCTCCCCCGGAAGCTCCTCACCTCCCCTGGAAGCCCCCTCACCTCCCCCGGAAGCCCCTCACCTACCCCGGAAGCCCCGCACCTCCCCTGGAATCTCTTACTCCCCTGTAAGCCCCCTCACCTCCCCTGGAAGCCCCCTCACCTCCCCCGGAAGCCCCTCACCTCCCCCGGAAGCCCCTCACCTCCCCCGGAAGCCCCGCACCTCCCCTGGAATCTCTTACTCCCCTGTAAGCCCCCTCACCTCCCCTGGAAGCCCCCTCACCTCCCCCAGAAGCCCCTCACATCCCCTGGAAGCCCCCTCACCTCCCCTGGAAGCCCCGCACCTCCCCTGGAATCTCTTACTCCCCTGTAAGCCCCCTCACCTCCCCTGGAAGCCCCCTCACCTCCCCCGGAAGCCCCTCACCTCCCCCGGAAGCCCCTCACCTCCCCCGGAAGCCCCGCACCTCCCCTGGAATCTCTTACTCCCCTGTAAGCCCCCTCACCTCCCCTGGAAGCCCCCTCACCTCCCCCAGAAGCCCCTCACATCCCCTGGAAGCCCCCTCACCTCCCCTGGAAGCCCCGCACCTCCCCTGGAATCTCTTACTCCCCTGGAAGCACCCTCACCTCCCCTGGAAGCCCCCTCACTTCCCCTGGAAGCTCCCCCTCACCTCGGCCTGGAAACCCTCCACCAGGATGGCCACCAGCAGGTTGAAGAGCACGTAGTTGCCAAAGGTCATGAGGGCCACGAAGTACAGGGCGGCCCAGGAGGACGTGGAGGCCATGCCGTTGTACAGGACGACGTTCCAGTCCTCCTGGGTGAGGATCTGGGGGAGGGGCGGCGGGCAGAGTGGGCCCAACGTGTGGGCCGAGGGGGCACCAGGATGGGGTCCTGGCTGGGGGAATGCCGCCAGGTCTCAGGACCAGAAGGACGAGTGAGACCAGGCCCACCACCTCAACGTCCCGGCCACCGTTCTTCACCCCCAGTGGCCTCGGAGGGGCCTCAGCCAGCTCTGAGCAGGGCTATGGCCCTCCAGGAACCACCCGTGCACAGCAGGGGACGGCCTGCCCAGCTGTACCTGGAACACGGTGACGATGGCCCACAGTAGGGAATCAAAGTTCTTCCGGTCGGGGATTGTGTCTCCGGTATCTGTTTTCAGACTGAATTTGCAGCCAAAGAGATGCATGCCAAGGATGCTAGGGGGGTCGACAGGCAGGGGTACAGTGAGTGACTGGTGCAGAGGGCCAGGTGTGGGGCTGGGGACCCAGCCTGGTCACCCCACGCCCACCATCCACTCCTCTACACCTTCCTGAACTCTGGCTTCCTTGTGGGCAGGACTGCCCAGGGTCGATGGCCAAACTGTTTCCATTCTATAGGTGGTAAGACCAAAGCCAAGAACGCGGGAAACACGGGAGGCCACTCTGGCTTCAGGAGGCAGCCAGGACTGGGTGTCTGTCTCACCCGGCCTATGTGGGCTGCTCTCTGCCCCAGACCCCTCCCCGAGGCCTGGGATCAGTGACAGCAGCAGGGGTCCAGGAGCCCCAGGTTGCCTGCCTGCCCCTCCCTCCTCCGCCCCTTTCGCCCTTGGCTCTTGAGCACAGTTCCAAGTCCCCCACTGCGTGCTGGCGCCTGGCAGCAAAACCCACAGTAACTGAATTTGTCTTCCTCTTTGAGGCTCAGGGCACCCAAGGCCCCGAAGCCAGGGCCGGAGCAGTGGGCGGGCCCGGCTGGGAGCGGGGCCTCCCGTCCAGCGCCCGTGCGGGCTCCTTGCCACAGGCCTTCCCCTTGCAGCCACCCGGGGCAGGGCGCGGCGCACACACCTGAAGATGAAGATGAAAAGCATGAGCAGCATGCAGAAGGTGGCCACGTTGTCCATGGTCTTCATGAGCACCACCAGCTGGCGCCGCAGTGCGGGCATGAAGCGCACCAGCTTGAGCACCCGCAGCAGCCGGAAGGTGCGCAGCACCGACAGCCCGCCGTCCGCCTGCCCGATGATCTCCCACACGCTGGGGGTCGGGGGTGGGGTGGGGTGGGCGGGGTTAGGATGGCCTACTCCCGCCCTGATTCTGGGACACTCTCTTCCCAGAGGCAGGAACGACAGCCTGGAGCCACCTCGGCCTCTGCTCAACCCCACCTGGGAGCAGGTTCGGCTGCATCAAAGCATCGGAGGGGCTGAGGGGTGGTGGTGTCTCTGAAGACTCGACTGAGCGCCTTTCCAATGTGCCTGGCTTGTCTGCTCTCCTTAGGCTGGGGGCCCCCTTGACTCCCAAGGGCCCTGCTTTGTCCTGGGGGAGGGAATTTCCCCAGATCCCCCTGGTTCTTTCTGTGCTGATTTTGCTGCAGCAAGCTGGCCTTTCTTGCAGGGGCTGAGCCCTCAGTGGAGGCCGGCTGCAAGGCTTAACAGCCACTGAGTGCCTGCTCTGTTCCCGCAGGGAACAGCTCCACTAGCTTCTAGAAACTCCCGCCTGAGCTGCAGCTGACTTTGTCGTGTGCACCCGACTCTGCCTTTGAGGAGGGGCGAGGGTTCCGCCCCAGGAGACCCCACCTCTGCACCCTGATGGCAGGGCCTTTCCCAGTGGCAGGGGCTCTGCCATCTGCGGGGGCTGCGGTGGACATGGGAGCCTCCCCAGGCCCCAGGGGAGGAGGGGACCTACCTGATGACTACGATGATGCCGTCAAAGATGTTGTAAGGGTTCCGGATGTAGCCCAGTGGGCCGCAGGCCAGCAGCTTCAACAGCATCTCCAGAGCAAACATGCTTGTGAACACAATGTTGCTGATCTCCAGGGCGTTGGTCAGCTCATCGGGCTGCGGGTGGCAGAGTGGTTGTCAGGGCCCACCCCCAGCCCCCACTGCCTGTCATGGCAGGGTGGGGCACCACTCCACTGCGCTGGGAGCAGGTAAGGCTGCATCAAGGGGCTGTGGCAACATCTCAGGAGGAGCCCCATCGGCTGCTGTCCAGAGGAGGAAACAGGGACCGCAGGGGTGTCCCCTCCAGCTGCACCCCAGCCTGCCTGGCCCTCCCACCCTGACTGTCCCTGGCTCCCCCAGGCCCCACCTGACCTTCCCAGCAGCATGTCTGAGAAACAGGGCTCCAGACACTTCCCAGACCCCAACAGCACAGGCCTTGGGAACAGAGCCTAGAGCATCTGTTCCAGGGTGGGCGTGTGGGTACCCGGGGTGCAGACAGTACAGTGTGGTTCCCCCAGCAGCTGCCCCGGCCCTGGTGGCCCCACACACCCTTCCTTGTCAGCAGAAGGCCCCAGAGGCCCTTTTCTTACTGGGGATATGCTGGTCCAGGCGCCTATGTGTGCAAGTGCACACCTGTGCCAGTGTAAATGCTGGTGTGTGTGTGCCAGTGTGTGGTCTGCTTGTGTGCACGTGAGTCTGCATGTACCCGCATGTGTTGTGTGCACGCATCGCCACCCACGTGTGTGTCTGTGCACAAGCCCACATCTGCACAGATAACCTTTGCGTACGTGCGTGTGTGCATGTGTGTGTGTGCAGAGGCTCCTCCTGGCCAGGGATCCCCGAGCCTGCTGTTGCTCCTGCCCTGGATCTCACCCTCACAGACAGCACCTCTCAGCCGCCAGCTGGAGGCTAATATCACTTGCATTTTCCCTGAAATTGCTAAAGGATGAAAGACCAGAGCTTAAGGGACTTAAAAAGCCCAGAAGGCAGAAAAGGAGGAAGGCAGTTTGGTCATTAAGAGTGAACTGGCCTCGGTCCCCAGGGAAGACGACCTCTCCCTGCCAGCCCAGCCGCTGCTCCTTGGGGAAGCCCCAGTCCAGGGCAGGGGCCGCGTGCCAGCACCATGTGCCACTGCCACATTCCCCTCTGGGGCCGCCCAGGGAATCCCAGCCTGAAGGCCCAGCTCATATGGGGGGCTCCGTCCATGAAAGCTGGGCTCTGGGAGTCCCACCTTGAAAAGCACCAGATGGCCTGGCAAGTGCCCTCGGCTCCCTGCTGCCTCTGGGTCTGTGATCTCAACGCCCCAGCCCAGACAGAGGACCTCCGGATGGAGCCACAGTCTCTCTGTCTCCACTCAGCAGAGGCCCACCAATGAGCAGCAGGAGCATCCGCTGAGTGAACGGTAAAAACTCCCTCACAATCGACCTTCAGCCCCACTGCCACGCCTATTCCCCAACCTGAGAGAGCCCTCTGTGGAGCCCATGAGAGGCTAAAGCCTGCAGGAGACACAGGCGGGCGGGACGTGCCCCAGGGCCACTCTGAGGGCTGTCTGTGTGGGGCACCCACCTGCTCGTGGTACTCGACACCCATGCTCAGCGTGTTAGTGAGGATGGCCACCATGATGCCCCGGTTGAAGTACTTGCTGTCCACGATGCGGCGCAGCTTGCCACTGAAGGAGGCCCAGACGTGGCCCAGCCCACCCTGCTCGCCTGCCACCGCCCGCTGCGGCCCCCTCCGCCGTGTGCCGCCCACGCCTGGCGCCTCTGCCACGGGGGGCGACTGCATGGGGTCGCGGTGGTCCCCGTGCCGCACATCCTGCGTGAACTCGTAGACCCCATTGCTGTCTGAGTCTCCACTGTCTGAGTCGCTGAACTCCAGCTCGGGGCCCTCCAGGGCACTGGTGCAGTACGGGCAGCTGCTCAGCTCACAGGTCAGCGTGCCCGCCTGGGGGCTGGGCAGGGGGCAGGGCACACTCAGGCCTGACAGGCGGCTGGGGGCCTGGCCCAGTCCTGCGGGGAGAAGGACGCAGGCAGCCTCAGGTTGCTCAGCTGGTGCCCAGGAAGCAGGCGCTCACGGAGGCTGCTGTGGGGTGAATGGTGTCCATGTGCACACCTGCACACACCTGGGCACACTCATATACACTTGGGCACACAGCTGAGCACATTGTACACACCTGAGCATACCATGCATGCCTGCATACACCTGAGCACGGGTGCACATCTGGGCACTCTCATACACACCTGGGCACACAGCTGAACACATGCACAGGAAGAGACGCACACACTTGCACACTCATACGCCCTGCAGAGCTGCTCTCTGTTCACTCAGGGGTGAAAAGAGGCAGAGGCTCATCCCCGCAGGAGCCATACCACCCACAGAAATATGACGTGAGCCACTTTCCAGTAAAGGGATGCCATGACCGTGAATGTTCTGGCTCATGATGCCCTGAGCCATCGTCACTCTACACTGCCTCCCCGGCTGAGTTTCTGGGGCCCAGGTGACTCTGCACCCACAGAGGCTTAGACTCGCTGCAGCCAGGAGCCCCGCAGGGCCATGCTCCCCCAGGGCGCAGTGCAGAGCTGCAGGCACGTGTGCGGTGACACCCCGGGCACCACGTGAGCACACAGGGCGGCCCCGGCACACACACCTCTCCCTGCCCCAGGTGCCCCTGCCAGTGCAGGCCACCTGGAGGCCTCAGCCTGGTGTGACCCCAGGGTCCTGCATGAGCCAGGTGGGTTAGGCCGGGGGCCCAGGTGGGAGGACCGGGTGTACCGAGGGGCACCCTGGCTCCTCTGCTCAGCCTCTGGGAGCTCTGCGACCTTGGCTTCCTCTCGCCCCGGCCCCAGCCACAGTCTCCCCACCAAGAGTGCAGGCCAAGTGCTCCTCCTGAGAAACAACTGGCCGCCCTGCTCGGGGCCAGACTGGCCATGGGACATGGCCCCGGGGCTTCTTTTTTGCTTGCTAGCTTCAGAATTCTCATTTCCCGGTGGCAAACACTGGCACCCCACTGAGCCATCAGCTGCTCAACAACACAGGATGGGTGGAGGTGGGGGGGCACCTCCTCCCATCTGAGGCCCCCAGGCCCCCTTTCTCTCCCTTGTCCAGGACTCCAAAGAAGGCTGGGCTCATAGGTGTGGATGTCCCAGGAGCCCTGTGCCCCACCCCCCACCGCTCCCCACAGGGGCAGGTCCTTACCATGCTCCCCAACCAGGTGCTGGATCTTCTCGCAGGGGTCCGGGCTGCTCAGCCTCAGGGGGCTGTGCCCCCCGGCTCCCGGGGGGCCACCAGGCCGCTTCCCCTTGGGCCCGAGGCCGCTTTTGCCACTGCCCGCAGCCGAGGGCAGGATGGTGGGGTAGTTCATGGCTCCCAGCCCGGTGGCCAGCTTGAGCCCAGCAGCGGCAGTGGCTGCGGCGTGTGCCACGCGCGCCCTCTCCTGTGGCCCCTCCACGTGGCAGTCAGCGTGGTACACACTGTGCACCGACTCGGCGTCAGGGGGCCCGCGCCCGGGTGAGGCTGGCGCTCCGGCCCGCACCAGCCTAGTGTCGCCGGCTCCTGGCTCGGGGCCTGGCCGGCGGGGGCTGCCGTGGCTGAAGTGGTAGTGGTGGTGGTGATGGTGGTGGTGGTGGTACACGAGGTGGTGGATGGAGGCAGCGCGCCCGCCTGCCCGCCGCGGCCGCCGCCCTGAGCCCTGGCCATGCGTGGCGCCACCGGGCTCCACCTTCTTGCGCCAGCGGCTCTGCCAGCGGGCGTAGAGGCGCAGGCCACGGCGCTTTAGCTTGCGGCACACGTGGCCCACGTACCGGAGAAGCTCCTCATAGCAGCTGCCCGGCTCAGAGAAGCTGGCTAGCGTGCTGTCATTGGACAGATAACGGGCCCGCTGCTCCCGCATCAGCTGGTTCTCCCGCTGCTTCGTCTCTGAGAACTGCGTGGCGATGACCACCAGGCACAGGTTGATCATGAAGAAGGAGCCCACCTGTGGTGGGCAGCCAGCCGTGAGCTTGCTGGCCATGTGCTCCTGGGAGGTGGGGAAGTGGGGAGCACTGGGATCCATCTTGGGTGGGGCAGGAGGCCAGGACAACAGCTGTGATTTCTACACCACAATCAAGCCTCTGATGAGAAATACACTGAGCCCTACTGTGGGCTTCCCGATCTAGGGGCTGACGGGGCACCCTGGGACAGGCGGGATCCCTGCTGATTCGATACTAAGCCCCAGCATCTGGAATGGGTGGTGGGCAGTGGCTGCTATCAATTGTGGACAATTGGAGGACGTGTAGGGAGACGCCTTCCTGTCATTTGTATGGTTCATTCCCTCCTCCTGAAGATATATTCTTCAACTGGATCCTCATGCTTGGGTCAGGCCTCCCCCAGCCCCCAAGGCTGCACTGTCCTCTGTGGCAGGGTCAGCAGATGACACTCTCCTGTGCTTGGGTTTATGGTCTGAGATGGCACCCCACTCCAGTACTCTTGCCTGGAAAATCCCATGGACGGAGGAGCCTAGTAGGCTGCAGTCCATGGGGTCGCTAGGAGTCGGACACGACTGAGCAACTTCACTTTCACTTTTCACTTTCATGCACTGGAGAAGGAAATGGCAACCCACTCCAGTGTTCTTGCCCGGAGAATCCCAGGGACGGGGGAGCCTGGTGGGCTGCCGTCTATGGGGCCGCTCAGAGTCGGACACGACTGAAGTGACTTAGCAGCAGCAACAAAGGGCAGGTTCCTGGCTCAACTCACCTCTGGTCTATGCAGACCCTGCCTCAGACCCCAGGGCCACTGAGAGAACCAACTGAGTGCCACCTTTGGGGATCACACTCCCTGTGGAGGGCCAGGATGGCACAGGACCTCCATGGATCCCGGGGGCAGGGCCACAGTCAGTAACAGAGGAGTTCAGGATCTGAGACAGGTCTGTCACAATGCAGGGACACCCCACCACCCCTTGCAGCGGATGTCCCACCACGTCCCCACACTCACGATGATAAGCAAGATGAAGTAGATGAAGTTGTAGAAAGAGTGGGCGTCCATGACGTAGTACATGATGTCCACCCAGCCCTCCAGCGTGATCACCTGAGGGGGGGCGGGCAGGACGCTGGACACATGGACGGCCCTGAGAAGGCAGTGGGCCCTCCTCGCCTGTCCTGGGGAGGGTGGCATGGCTGGCGGGGCAGGAAAGCCCTGCCTGGCACTAGCCCCCAGCCCTACACGCTGGGCGTGGGGTACCGGAGAGACCCGGAGCCCACCTGGAAGATGGCGATCCAGGCGTAGCCGATGTTGTCGAAGCTGATGGCCCCGTTGTGCGGGTTGGAGTCGCCCGAGCGGCACACATTGTAGTACTGGTTCCAGTTGATGCAGGTGTGGTGACCCGTGCCACCTGCGCCCTCGGCCTGCGGCTGCCCGTAGGCCTCCCAGCCCAGCGTGCACTCCACGCGCAGCTCGCGGCGGCTGGGGATGTGCGAGCACTTCTGCATGCCGTTGTCCCGGCGGGAGGAGCAGATGAACGGGTTTTCTTCGCCCTCCTCCGGCTGGTAGTACGGCCGCAGGAAGCTGAGGTTGCTGTTCCTGGAGTAGAGACGGCGAGACAGACACACACAGAGGTATACACACACAAAAAACAAAAGGTAAGAGGCAGACCTAAGTCCGCTAGTGCTAGTGCCGCTCTCGGAAGGTCAGGTCTTGTCTGGGGAAACCGGGCTTGGAGAGCAGGAACCTGGAGGGCGGAGCCTGTTTGGGGGTGGAGCCTCCAGGGGCGGGGTCTGGAGGGAGGGGCCTCCGGGGCGGGGCCTGGAGGGAGGAGCCTGTTGGGGTGGAGCCTCCGGGGCGGGGCCTGGAGGGAGGGGCCTGTTGGGGTGGTGACTCCAGAGGTAGGCCCAGGAAGAGCAGGTTAGGGGCAGGGCCTGCGCACCTGGCGAAGGTGCTGTCCAGGAAGCAGCGGTTGCGCAGCAGGCCGGCCCAAAGCTGGACGCCCACGATGCCGAAGATGAAGAAGACAAAGAAGCAGAGCAGGAGAACGTTGCCGAGCATGGGCAGTGTGTCCAGCAGCAGCGTGACCAGGATCCGCATGCCTGCAGGCATCACGCAGCCGGTCAGCGCAACAGAGCCCTCCTGGGCATCCCTGAGGCCCCAGCCCCTCCTGAGCTCTCTGCCATTCACAGGTGGGCATCAGTACCTCTGCGGGGGACACGACCCAGGCCCCTGTACATTCTGTTAGACCCCACGGAGGGCAGTAAATAAGGCCACCGACTGGAAAGGCTCAGGGTAGGTGGTCCTTGCTCCTCAGGAACGCCAGCCCGGACCACACTGTATCCAGGCGGGCCCCTAGCGTGACAGTTCAGGAGTCCCGCAGCCCCAAGCTCATCATGGGAGCAGCAGCCTGGGGGAGCCCCAGCAGCTCAGACTCTGGGCTGCCTCCTGCATGCAGGAGCCACGGGTCTTGAAGCAGGTACTGTGTTTGGGGACCAGTGTTTCTTCCCACTCTCTATGTGAATCATGTGAAGCAGAGCCCTGGAGGGGAGGTAGGGGCTGTGTGCACCCCAGGACAGGAGGCAGTTTTTTGTTTTTTACAGATTTTTTTCTTTTTAATGTGGACCATTTTGAAAGTCTTTATTGAATTTGTTACAATACTGCATCTGCATTATGTTTTGGACTTTTGGTCACGAGGCATGTGGCATCTTAGCCCGCAGACCTGGGCTCGAACTCACATGCCCTACATTGGAAGGTGAAGTCCCAACCACTGGACCACCAGGGAAGTCCCAGGAGGCAGCTTTTGAGAAAGCGTTTGGAAGCTTTCGTTCCTGGGTGCGATGGAGTGTATGAACACAGATTAATCCAGGGAGTGGGTCAGCCAGCCCCACCAGCCCTTCGCTTGGTCCTGGCTCTGCCCTGCTCCCAGACCTCAGCAAGGACATGTCTCACTTCCAGAAACAAGCAAGGGCCAGGCTAAGGGTGCAGGCAGAGCCTGGGGCAGATGCCAAGGCCCCCTGGAGAGCGCCCAGGGGCTGCTGGGTGACAGAGGGGCCCCTGGGGGTACAGGAGTAATCACAGCTGGGAGGGGCACTGCAGTTTCAGAAATGGCCAAGAGGAAGATTCACCAGGGACAAAGTCTGAGAGCACCACCGTTGCCAGACTGCAACTGGCTCCAAGGCCACAGATGATCCAGGGTTCAGAGTGGACCCCAGGCAGCCAGAGTGAGACGCAGCCTGGAACATGCCCACTGGGGGCTCACAGTGAGGGGAACATGGTCCAGTGTGGGGGAGGCACCCTGTTTGGGACCAGGGCCTGACCCCACAGGGAAACTAGGCTGAAGGCAGCATTTGGCCTGAAAAGTGATCTGTACTGTGAAAGGGGTTGTCACTTCAGGCACTGAAAGGGGACCCAGGTGAACAATGCCAGTGTGTGGTGGTGCTGGGCCCAGAGCCAAGAACCACCTCACCTCACAGCCGTCCTTGAGGAGTACCATGTTCACAGGTGGGTAAAGCAAGGCTCAGAGAGGCACAGTTACTTGCCCAAGGTCACACAGCATCTGAACCCTGTCTGATTCCCAGGGGTAGAGCCAAGTGGCAGCTAGATGGAATGCCTAGGAGTCCCACAGCATAACCCTTCACCCTCCTGCTCTTTGGTGGAGCTGACAGCTTCAGGGGGAGACAGTGACCCATCCTGGGGGGGATACTTCTTGGAGGAGCTGCAGGACAAGCCCTGATCCCCTGGGCCACGGTGCTGAAGCCACCAGGACCCAGGATAGGCAGCCAGAAAGGCTGTGCACACCAAGGTGGTACACGAGACCCACCTGTATGCGTGCGTACACACACTTGACAGTCATGTGGGGAATGCCCCCCACTATACCCTCAGGAAAACTAACAGCTGAATTCAGTCAGAACACTGGAAACTCTGAAGACACGGAGATCCCCACACAGACCCATGTGGGCATGACCAAGGTCAGCACAGACCACCTTCCAAACAAGCTTCCAAACCTACACCGTCCAAACCCACACGACTGCCCAGAAGTTTCTCCATGCTTCCCTGAGCACCAGGCCCCTTGGCAGGGCTCAGATAGGAAGATTGCTGGGGCGGGCCAAACAAGGAAGCCACCACGTCCTGCATGGCTCCAGGACATGATCCCAAATGCTGTGTGGATGATGAGTCTGAGGTTCCGAATGGCCTGACACTCAGCAGCCCTGGGGGACATGGGGCTGCCATTCAGCCTGACTGCCCATCACACCCCGGCTTGGTACAGGGTTGCTCGTCTCCACCCGCCCCCCGCCACCCCGAAAAGCAGTGGCAAATCCTCAGCTGCTATGTAAGTGGCAGGAGGCCTGCACCATGGTCTGGGCTGGGACCCCAGTACCCAGCAGCCAGACAGGCGGTACGGCCTCTGGGTCTTGTGCCCAGTGGGGCCTCAGGAGCTCTCAGCAGGGCTGTCTGGCCACACTTACCCCAGCCCCAGGTGGGGGTCACTTACTGGGCACACGGTTGATGGCACGAAGGGGCCGCAGCACGCGCACGGTTCGGATGGCCGAGAGGCTCACGTTGTGTCCGTCCAAGGAGTACTCCATCATACTGGGGGCAGAGCAGGGGCATGCTCAGCGGGGGCAGGTGCTGGGAGGGGAGATCAGAGCTAGGCCAGCAGGCACCCGGCTCTCTCCAGGGTACCCTGGCGGCTGAGGCCAGGAGGTGAGCACTTGCTAGAGACATGATCCCCATGTCGTTTGCCCAGCCCAGCTGCCCGGAGGCAGGGAAAGCACAGCCTCCGCTCAGCACTGGAGGACCCTCGCCGCTCACAGGCCACCCCGGACACCCTGTGCCTGTCCCACGGTCCCTGGTGCTGGCACAGGGAGCCCCAGATAGGTCCCGCTCCTGGCACCCCACCCCCAGCCACTCCCCGGGCCCCGTCCCGCCTGAGTGCACCTCCCCATCTCTCATCCTGGGGGCCCGCGGGGCCGCTCCCAGGCGGGCCTGACCAGGCACTGGGGTCGCTCCAGGCTGGCCCTTGGGAGAGGGGCCTTACCCCGCCATGACGATGAAGAAGTCCAGCCTGTTCCACGTGTCACCCAAGTAGCACTTCTGCCCAAACAGCCCCAGGGCGATCATCTTGATGACCATCTCCACCGCGAAGAAGGCGAAGATGAAGTCGTCAAAGGCCTGCAGGAGGGGGGCCTGAGAGTGGGGCCTGCGCCCCTCACACGGCCCGGGCCGCCGGTGACTGGCCCCGCCCCCCTCCCTCCAGGCTCCGCCCACACCCAACTCTGCCCTCCGACCCCACCCAGGCCTCGCCCCTCCCACCCCAGGCCCCGCCCCTCCAGCCCCGCCCACCTCGAGGATGCCACAGCGCTCCGAGCGGCACTCGACGTCCTCGCAGGGCCGGAACATGCCCAGGGTCACGCAGTTGAGCATGATGACCAGCATGCTGACATGCTCGAACCACGTGGAGCAGGTGCCGAGTTAAGGGTCCACGTAACAGTTAAGGAGCCCCAGGTCGCTCCCCCAGCACCCCCCCAGATGCCACAGGGGTCTCAAAATCTCCCCATTCCGTGCCCGGCCCATCAGCTGGGCAGTGAGGAACAGACCCCAATACCGGCCTCTGGACACCGCTACCAACCTCTCGTGTACAGCAGGACCCTGGACCGAGGCGCGGGGCCAGACACTGCCCCTCCACCAGGCTCCCTAAACTGTGGCCAGGCTCACCACTGCTGCCCAGCTGGGACCCCAGGTACTACAAATGCCCACTAATTGTTACGGGTGCCATAAAGGCAGCCTCAAAGACCCTCTCCGTGGCCCTGCAAGAGTCCCTCCTGTAACCCCAGAGGATGCCCTGACCACAGCGACAGGCAAGAGGGATGCGAACTTTAGCCCAGCTCAGTGCCTGTGCCCAGGGGACCTGCAGTCCTACTGTGAACCTGGATGAAGGGGGATGGGACATGGACGAAGGACAGGTGAGTGAGGACCACCCCCCAAGTTAGTCGGCTCGTGAAGGGTCCCGTCCAGGAGACTCTCCCTTTGGCAGAAGGGTGTCCAGTCAGGACATTAGGGTGCCTGGCCAGCAGCCAGTGCTGTACCAACCCGTGCTGTGTGAACCTGGTCACCTGCAGGGTTGCTGGCCCTCAGGATGGAAGGCCACCGGCCACCTCAATGAGGACGCACATTCTAAGAGTGGCCACCAGGTGGCGCCTCGGCTCCACAGAAGCCACAGTGCACCGCCAAGTTCCCCCTCTGCTCCTCCGGAAGGCAGCCAAGTGGTGGGCCAGCAGTGCCAGGCCTGAGGAAGGGGGTTCCCCGGTGGGGGCAGTGGGGCTTCACTCAAGCCCGTGGGTGTAGGCAGGTGTCCCTCAGATGGGAGGGCCCTGGGGCACTCCTTGTACCTCGCCTCCCACCAGGACACATAGCCAACCCCGGGGTGGGCTTCTCGTGGGGCTGCCCGCCTGTGCCGCCCTGGGCTGGATAGCAGGGGACCCGAGAAGCCTTCCCAAGCTCTGTGGGGTGGAAAGGGCCTCCTACTAAAGAGAGAGAGTCAGCACTTGGAACACACTGCTTGTTGGAAGACAGCCTGGGAAATTCAGTACCGAGGCCCCTAGCCCCACCCCCGGCGCCCAGGGGGCTGGACAGGATGATGGGCTGGACCGCCTGCAGCACATGCGGGCTGTGTGCCCTGGAGCCTTGGTGCCCCTCTGTGCCCCCTCAGTGTCCGCCAGTTGGGGGAGGGCGCATTGCACAGTTCAACAAGGTGACCATAGCAGTAGGGCCTGGCTCCACAAAGTGGGTCGGTCTCCAGGGACCTGAGAGCCCACTCTACGCCCCTCTGCACGTGGGTGCTAGGCTCGGGGTCCATGTGGCCCCGCCTATGCGGGTCTCTGACCCTGAGGTCACCTGATACACTGGCAGAGGCTATGCGTGACCGGGGTCAGGGAGGGACAAGGCGTGGGGATGTTCAGGGCCTGTGTGTTAATTCAGGCGGATGGGCAGAAGGCCGGGCTGTGTCTGTCTGCCCTTCCATCGTGGAGCTGGCAGCCTGCCCCACCGGGACAAGGGGCAGACCCTTCTCCCCCGGTGCCCCACAGGGACAGGGCCAACAGTGGCCTCTCTGAAGCCCCTGGTCCCTGGCGCCCCTCGCAGTGTGGCACTGGGCCACCGATGTAATTACCCGTTCCCGCTGAGAGCGCCATAATTACACTTAATGGGTTCAGCAGTAACAAGTGCCTCTGCTGTGATCTGGCTGCAGAGAAACAGAAATCAGCATCCCGCTAAGATAGCTCAGAGGGCCCGGCCCCCAGGTCCGCAATGGCGGGCCACCGCGAGCAGGCAGCGCTGGGCCTGGTGGGTGATGGTCAGATGCTCCCCAGACCTGGCTGGTCCCTTGGTTTTGCAGGCTTCCCGCCCCCACCCCTGCAGGGAGGCAGTGCAGAGCAGCCTGCGCCCTCGGTTTGCCTGTCCCCAGCAGCAGGGGTGTGGGGACTGCGCACCCGTCTCGCGCGACACCTCTTCCCTGCCCCAATTCCCCTAGCTCTTCCTCTACCCCAACGGTTTCTGCCTGGCTGGCCCTGCCTCCCACGTGGTGAACGTCCTGCTCCAGGAGCAGCAAAGTGCCCAGCCCAGCCCACCCCTGAGCCCTCAGCCCCTCCCATCTTCCACCATCACCACATCCCTCTTCTCAGACTGATGTCACCAGCCTGATTCCTCCAGGGCCTGCACCCACTCTCGCTCTGAGGTCACCCCAGACCCTGGAGCTGGCATAGGGCAGAGCTGAGGACCTTGGCACTCGACAGTGCCGTGTACATCTGGAGCCCCAGGCTGGTCTGGACTGGGACCCATGAAGAGCTCTTGGGCAGGCACTGGGGGTCACAGTCCCCCGCCGGTGCTTCAAGCCAGGTCCCCAGCAAGTTGTAAAGACAGTCCCGCTCAAGGTCCTGGGCTGCGGTCCTACCTCGATACCTTCCCAAACCGTAGACAAACCCCCAACCTCAGCTTCCCCTGACCCTGCCTGCCTCCCTCAACCTTGGGGCCTGCCCCAGGGGCTCAGCACAGCTTCCATGGCTGCAATGACCCTGAGGGATGAGCACAGGCTCACGTGAGCAGCGGAGACACGGTCTGTGTAGCTGGGGTGACCTACCTGGCCAGTATGGCCCCCACCCATCCCCACAAGCACAGCCCTTGGTGGTTACCATCCTATGATACACCCTCCCCACCCCCACCTAAACACCATGTGAGGGATGAGGTCCCGGGGTCCTGCAACCCGCACCCAGGAGACGCAAGCCGCCCTGCCTGGGGAGGGCTCTCCACGCACAGGGTCCCCCTGGCCCAGTCCAGAGAGGAGACCCGCTGGAGGGAGGCTCCATCAGCCCCCTAGGCCAGCCATCCCCGAGTCGCGCCTCAGTGGGCAGCTGACGACAGGCGGTGCCAACCGGACTCTCATCTCACAGCCGCTGACTTCCGGAGGCTTAATTACACAGATGGATTTTCCGGGTTTTAATTAAAAATCCTGTAGGTTTTGAACCAAATTCTACAAATCAGAGTCAATTTCCACTGCGGGTCCAAGGAAGCCAGGCTGACGTGTGGCTAGGCAGAGACGGCTGCGCCAGCCCGGCAAGAGGCCTGGCCACATGCAGAGGGGCTGGGGCCTGGGTCTTTTGCACGGGACCCCACAGCCAGGAAGGTTCTGTCCAGGCCTGGAGGCTGAAACAAAGGCAGACAGACTGCTGACCCATGCTCCCGGACCCCCCCTGGGCCTTGGCCTGACAGAGCCCTGCTGTCCAGCCTGGGCAGGGTGGGGCCTGGACTGACATTCCCTGGGGAAGCCTGTCCCACACCCAGGCTGGGGGCTTGCAATGAGAAATGGGTTTCCAGAGAGGCTCAAAGAGGGGCCCAGAGCCAGGCCCGGAGACCCAGTCAGCAAAGGGGGCAGGGATCTGGTCTGTCCTGGGACCCCCTCAAGTGCCATACCCTGCCCCCACCCTGCCCCACGGGCCGCACACTCCGTCTGGAAGCTCTCCTTGCATCCACCGGCCCTGCATCAGCCTCCTCCCTGCTCCTCCCTTCTGTCTCTGCAGCCTTGGTGGGGACCACCTTCCCACCCCTGCAGCCATGCCCACAGGCTTCGCCTCCCCCAGCCGGTGCAGTGCAGGAAGTCAGTCTTGTCGTGAAGACTCTTGGTGCTGGATCCATGGTCTCCCAGCCCACAGCTGCAAAGCGCCCAACACAAACCCAATGACAGGCCCAGAGGGCAAGGAGGGCAAGGTGGACAGCAGTCGCTGTCCATGGTGCTGAAGAGTCCACATCTGGGGAGCTGAGGGCTGAGAGGCTGGGCTCACCCAGGGCCGGGCTCTGTGGAGCCACTTCAGAATGTCTAGCTCCATGTCCCTTCTCATTCCCAGACTCCCAGCTGGTTAAGAAAAGCACATCAAGGGCTGCTTGGAAGACAACTGGGGAGCAGGGTGACCCCCAAAGGTGCTAGGATGCTGCAAGGTAGGGAGCTGGGGTTTGGGGAGGTCAGGAGAGGCTTGATCAGCACACACCAGAGGCAGCCAGCCCACCCACCAGCAGCCACGCCATGGGGGTACTGACTCACCATGCCCATCACCAGGGACACAGGTCTCCAGGGTCCTGGCACAGGGTGGGGGTCCCTGAGGCCTGGGTGGCGCAGGATGGTGTGGTCCCGGACCCCTGAGCCAAATCCTCAGCATTATGCAGCTGCCCACAGCCCACCCAGACCTGCTGGTTCCACGAGTCTGGGGACAAGAACCTGACTGCCAGGTTCTCTTCATGACCCCCACCCACCTCTCACCTTTTTTTAGCCTCAGATCATACCAGTCAATCCTAAAGGAAATCAACCCTGAATGAAGGACTGATGCTGAGGCTGAAACTCCAATATTTTGGCCACCTGATGCAAAGAGCCGACTCACTGGAAAAGACCCTGACGCTGGGAAAGACCAAGGGCAGGAGGAGAAGGGGATGACCAGGGATGAGATAATTGGATGGCATCACTGATTCAATGAACATGAATTTGAGCAAGCTCTAGGAGATGATGAAGGACAGGGCAGTCTGGCGTGCTGCAGTCCATGGGGTTGCCAAGAGTCAGACAGGACTGAGCGACTGAGCACCACCACCCACCTCTCACGTTTTCTTAGCCTATTTCCCCACCTGTACAGCAGTGGTGACGATAGCTACTTTCCAGATGAGGACAGTCACTCAGATCCCCCCATCCTGTCCCTCATCCTGATGAAGGCTGCCACGGCCCCTCCCCTGCCGCCTGGGACATGCGGAGGGAGGGGACATCATGCCTGCCCCCCACCAAGGATCTGAGGCTGTAGGGCGGGGCCTGTGGGGGAGGGTCAGGGTGAGGGACGCCATCACCAGGGGTCAGACAGCAGAACCGGGCTCCAGACCCCAGAGACACAAACCCACGGGGAACACAGGACTCAAGGGCTGTAGGGCGGAGTCCCCGGGTGTGGCTGCTATGTGGGGTCTAAGCCCTGACCCCCCAGGCCACGTTGAGATCACGTGGACAGAGATGCAAAGCTCCCAGGAGGATGAGAAGGCCTGAGCTGGCTGCCCCCAGAGCAATCTGCTGGGCTCACTCACCCTCTTAGGCCCAGCCCACAACTGTTCAGCGTGAACGTCCACGTGCCCAGGCAGAGGGGCTCCAGCACCAGGAAAAGGAACCTGGGTTGGGGTGGCCCAGAGCTGCCCACGCCAGACATCCGGGTCAGCATCTGTGCCCTCCTCACCATGGCTGAGGCCACCACCCAGGCCAGGCCACTCTTGCTCGCGCCGGGACCAACTCCCCCCTGCTGCCTGCCCTGTACCTGCGGCAGCCCCCGGAGCCCCGTCCTTCCACTACGCCAGGGTCCAGGACACACAGATGCAAGAGCAGGCCCTAGCTGATTGTGACCCCTAGCAGGCAGACCCCTGTAGGGAAGCCCTCAAGGCTGTCCTGCGGCGGTGGGGAGTGTGCGGGGGCCTCCAGACCCTGCCCCCAGGGTCCAGCATCGGGCCGTCCCGTGTGGTGTGGAAGAGCCGCCCGATGGGCAGGAAGATGAACGGCTGAAGACGGACTTGAAGGGTGGACGCCAAGCTGTTACTGAGGCTCTGGACCTGCCCAGACGCACCGCCTCTGGGCGGCCCCTGGTGGGAAACCCCTCTCTGCCGCGGGGTGGGGGGCCCGGGGGCGGCCGCCCCTTCCCCAAGGCTCTGCTCCTGCCCCACCCGTAGCTGCACGCCGCCCACGCAAGCCGGCCTTCATCTCTGTCTCCTCCAGTCCCGGAGCACTCAACCTTGCGCTTCCTATTTGCCAGAGGAGAAAAGCATATGTTTATTCATGGGGGCGGAAGCCTCGCCCTGCGGAAGAACAACCTGGGCCCTGAGGCCTGGGAGGGAGCGCGCCTCCCCAGAGCCCGCTGGAGACCCCATGGGCAGGGCTCAGGGCAGCACGGAGACCCCAGGGCCCGCCCCGCTCCGCGCAGCACAGCGTCTGGAACCGAGTGCTCTGTTCCAGGACCCGCTACGGCGGCGAGGCACCCTGACGTTCTCGGTCTGGGTGCAGGGGCCCAAGCCCCACTGGACAGCAGTGTCTGCAACCCTGAGACCACTGACGGGTGCGTGAACTGCTCCAAACATGTCCTGTGCGGCTGAGTGGGAAAAGTCTGCGGTGGGGAACAGAGCAACCCCGTTACAGAGAACGCGTGTGCAGGCGCGCCGGCAGGCGGGCAAGAGGGCTGGGCCCAGGTGGGAAGTCCGATCCACACATGACGTGAGCGTCACTGGAGCTGCATCGCTGGTGCAGTGACCAAGCTGGGGTGTTAGGAAGTGCAGACACCGCGATCCACAAGGGCTGCTGGCTAAGTGAGGCTGGGGAGGGGTCCCCACTCCTGGCTCCCCAGCCACCCACCCGAGCAGACACACCTAGCCCAGTGTTTGTGGGGCAGCCAGAACCCATAGGCCTCCTGCCCGGCCCCCCAGCTGGTGACCAGCACTTCCCAAGGTTGCCACAGACTCAGAGCAGCTTCCTCCCTTGCCAGCATCTGATCAGACACACGTCACTAACAAGGGGGGCCTCCCTCGCCAGCCTCGCCCTGGCAGCGTCCCCGCAGAAGGGCCGGTGGCTCACACGCCATGAGAGTGGCCCCCACTCAGGGGCCAGCATGCTGGTGAGACTAAGCTGGCCAGCAGCGCCATCTGTGGAGCACCAGCTCTACAAGGAACTCAGAGGGCTCCTGGCAGGACCCACGGACACCGTCCAAGTGCAGCCCCTACTCCAGACCCCCAGGAAGCAGGAAGATGAAGAGGTGCTGTCTGGAAATTCCTCAGAGTGTTAACCCGAGTCCCCACGCAGCGCAGGGTCACACCCAAAAGACCCAAAACCCGGAGCTTAATACATACATGCATTCAGGGTTTTCCCGGTGGCTCAGTGGTAAAGAATCTGCCTGTAATGCAGATGTCGCAGGAGATGCGGGTTCGATCCGCAGGCCAGGAAGATCCCCTGGAGGAGGGCACAACAATCCACTCCAGTGTTCTTGCCTGGAGAGCTCCATGGACAGAGGAGCCTGGTAGGCTATACAGTTCATGGGGTCGCAAAGAGTTGGGCACAACTGAAGTGACTTTAGCACATGCTCATACACGCATTCACAGCACCCGAAAACCGGGGACAACCCCAACGTGCACCAGATAAATGGACAGGCAGCACATGGTCCACCCGAGCACCGGACCGCTACTGGGTCATGGAAAGGAGTGGAGCAGCACCTGCCGCCACGCACCGACGAGCCTGAACACGCGACGCGCGGGCGGCCAGACACCAGGGCCACGTCAGTACAATCCCATCTACAGTTTACGAGACGTGCTGAACTGGCAGATCCACAGGCAGTGACCCACTGGGCACCAGGGGCTGGCAGAGAGGGCGGGGTCCCTTTGGGGTGAGGTAAAGCTCCAGAATTAGGCAGGTGTGGTCGGTCAGGCCGTGAATGTACTAAATGCCGCTGAACCGTTCGCTATAAAAATGCTGATTGTATTACAGTACGTGAACTTCACCTTGGAAGATGCCATTTGAAATGAGCCTCCCTCGGGCGGGCGGGCCAGTGTGAGGGGCTGGGCGGGGTGGGGTATCCAGTGATGGCTCCCAGGGCCTCAGCAGCTCGGGGGTGTGGGTGAGATGGGCTGGGGGTACAGTAACACCCAGCAGGCAGGGGCTGAGCCTCACCAAATGAGAGCCGGGCCCCTGGGCATGGGCAGTGCCCTTCAAAGGCCAGGCAGCATCCTTCAAAGGCCGGGCAGCAGCCACACACGTGGCACTCAGGCCATGCTATGTGGCATCCACCCTGGCTTCAGCATGGGTACCCCCAGAGCTGGGCCTGGCCCCCGTGCACCCCCAGGTTCTGTCAGGGTCCAGGGCTCCAGGCCCGCTCTCCATGGCCTCAAGGCCCTGATCCTCCCCTCTGTGAGTGACGCCCACACCTCCAGGGACTTGGGCTGGACCCTCAGGTAGGGGTCTTCTCCCTGGTTTTGGGGCCCTGGCAGGGACTCTGGTGTGCAGCAGCTTGGGAGCCAGGGGCTGACCCCCTGCAGCACTGAGCAGGCAGAAGGTGTGGACGGAGGCCTGTGTAGACCCGCCTGCCCCTGGGGTGGGGTGAGTTTCAGCCCAGTTTCTGGCTGCCAGCCTCCACGTGCAGCCAGAGGGTCTAGGCAGAGACAGACCCCTGAAAACGAACACTCCGGCCCCTCCTTCGGGGGTCTGGGCTCACCTGCAGCCCCCATTCAGCGCCCCCCCCAACCCCGGGCAGATGCACCTTCCCTGGAGGCTGGAGATGCCTCTTCCACAAGCACTCTTGGATAATTAATTAATTAGCAAGGTAATTCATTAATTAAGGTTCCCACTGTGGTGACGGGGCCCAGCCAGGAACGGAATGCTCTACAGACTTGGGGGCCTCCAGGCAGAGGGACAAAGTGGGTCCCCTGGCACGTGCTTGCTCACACGGGGCTGCAGACAGAGGAGACAGGCCACCGTGGCCAAGACCAGGAAGCTGAAAATGGAACCACGTGGTGAGGGAGCCCCCCAAGGGGACCCAGACATTTATGTAGCTATACCCTCAGCCACATCATGCCAAATGCCCCCTTTCCCAAGGGGTGCCCAGGCCACTGCCAGCGGGGACATGGGGGCAGGGCCTGTCTCCGAGGGTGTGCTGATCCAGCATGGACGGGCTCTGGCCTGGGGCCCAGGTGGGGCAGAGGTCCACCCGCAAGGGCTCAGGGCAAAGCCGGCTGCCCGGGACCCGAGCCCACTGCCGTCAAGAGCCATCTCAAGGGGAGGCGAGAGAAACCCCACAAAGCGCAGGAGCACACGGTGCCCATGGGGCTCCCAGAGCGGGGCTTGAGCACGGCCGTCCTGATGCCAGGGAAGAGCAAGGGGGTTCATCTGGGGGGCTCTTCAGGGAGGGTGCCGATGGAGACCATGTTTTTAGGAAGCCATTCTTTCCCCCAGGCCATTGCCAAGGCGACAAGCTGCTGACAGGTGTAGGAGGCCACGGAGGGGCTGCCCCCAGTCTCCCCCACAGGAAGGCTCCACAAGTTTTAACTGGGGGAGGGGGTGGAGCCCAGAGGATCCTGTTGGTGTCTGAGAAGTGGGGCAGGCAGGAGGGGGACCCAAGACCAGGGAGGAGCTGGGTGTGTGGCCTCGGCCTCTGGCGGGTGCAGGCAGGCTAGGCTGCAGTCCATGGGGTCGCTAGAGTCTGATATGACTGAACGACTTCACTTTCACTTTTCACTTTCATGCATTGGAGAAGGAAATGGCAACCCACTCCAGTGTTCTTGCCTGGAGAATCCCGGGTATGGGGAAGCCTGGTGGGCTGCCGTCTCTGGGGTCGCACAGAGTCGGACACACCTGAAGCAACTTAGCAGCAGCAGCAGCAGAGAGAAAAAGGCCCCGCTGGCCCCCTCCCTGCCCCCAGCGGCTCTGCCTGTGGCAGGGCCCTGTCTTCTGTGGGCAGCTCCAAGTTGCCCGTTGTCCACGTCTGTGGGGACAAGTGGCCACCAGTCCCCACAGGTCACCTGTACCCCTTGGAGCCACAGGTATGCCCACCTGTCTAGAGCTCCCTGGACGCGCTCACCCAGCATCAGGGTGGCAGGACCTGTCCTGGCCATCGGGGGTGCAGCAGTACTCCATTTCCTTCCTGCTCCGTCCCGGGTGCCTGCTGTGGTCACACGGGGCAGGGGTCTGGATCAGGAGCCTACCGCAAGCACCTGTGAGCTCTCCCTGTCCCGGTGCCCGGATGGTGCCCACTGACCTCCCCGACTGTCCGCCTGCTCAGACCCCGGCGCACGGGGCCGGTCTTCCCACCCCCGCCCCAGCCTGGGCCCGTGTGACTCACTCAGTCTGCTCGGCCGGCTGGGTGGGGAGCGAGAGCCGGCCAAACATGGAGCTGTTTGTTCTCAGAGAGGCTTGAGGTCACGCGGGGGGTACTGGGGGTGCTGGACTGTCCCAGGTAGAGCGCATTCCCGGGCGCCTGCGAGCCCACTACCCACCCAGCCCAGTGATGGGTGCTTATCGCCCCACAAGCGGCTTGCTGAGGCTGCCGGAACGTTCTTTCTCCCCCTGGACCCAACTTTGTGTCCTCAGAGCCCCTCCCTGTGCCGGCGGCCCCGAAAGACTTCCGGAGCTGAGTCTAGAGGCTCCCCGGAAGCCCGCTCTGACCCCAGTCTGCTCCACACCCCTCCCCCAGCGCCCTGGGGCCGCATGATGTGGGCTGGCGCCCAGACCCTGAGCAGCCTGGGGCACCGACGCCCCCGCCCCGCCTGTGAGAGTTCTCACTCAGCTCATCGGGAGAGCGCCGTTCTCACGCTGGCAGTCCACACCCATGTGCCATGGAGGAGGGGGACAGGAGCAGAGGCAGCCCCTGGCCTCCAGCCAGGCGGGGCCAGGGGGTGGGCAGCCAGATCCCTGCAAGAGCGGGCCTGCGCCCCTGGCACGCGCGTGCCAGGCACGTGCGAGTCTGTGCTCTGCTTGTTCCTGAGAGCCATCCACACCCCAGGCGTGCATCCAAGCAAGACTGTGCACACACATGCTCACACATCTGTACACCAAACACACCACCACGCACACGTCATGCATACACACCCCGTCACGCACACACACCATCACGCACACATCATGCACACCCCGTCACACACACACATCATGCACACACACACCATCACACACACATGCACTCTTGCGTGCATGCCATCATGTATACACACCCCATCATGCACACACACGCCATCATGCACACACACCCCATCACGCGCACATGCACTCTTGCACACACACAAGCTCGTGCAAATTGCCACGTGTGCATCTTGCAGGTGGTGGCCTTGGGGGGGCCTGGCACTCCTCTTTCTCGGGAGGAAGACCCCCCCCAGGACTGCAGGACACCAAAGAACCATACCACATGCCCACAGCTCCTGGTACCAGCACCCAATTCAGAAGACTGTGCTAATTACGAAGGGTGCTAATGGTTCCCTTCAACTCCTAATAAAGAGCTTGATTTGGGATTTTTTTCAAGGCATAACTGAGGGAAAAGTGCCTGGTCTCCACTGCCGATCACCACACCCGCAAGAAGCCACCACGTCTAGGCCACCAAGCCTTGTGGAGATCCCGCCAGTCACTTGGTGGCCCATAGCCCCCGCCCAGGAATGTTCCTGCCTGCAAGTAAAGCCACCCAAGCTGCCCCTCCAAAACCCTTCCAGCCTTATTTCCCTCCCTTATTTCCAGCTTTCCCGACAGAGCTTTCTGTCACAGCTCTGTCTTGGCTCCCGCGGGGAGCAGTGGAGGCCTTGGAACAGTCCGCCCCGCTGGCTCTGTCCTGGGCCCAGGAGGGCCCAGCCTTCCCAGGTGAGGCCTCCTTCCAGCCACACTTCTGCCCATCTTGGTCCTTCCTGGGGGGCTCCTCACAGCCCTGGACCTTGGAGGATGAGGCGGCACAGAGCCAAGAGGGGCCCCTCGGGAAGATGACAGCCCAGCGTGGGGCCCGCTCCGGGCAGGAATTCTCCAGGCCAGAAATAACCGCCTCCGCGACACTGCACAGCTGCCCGCGGCCTGAATTAGCGACCCCAGGGGACTGCTCACTCCTTCCATGGGAACGCAGCCTGGAGTGGCCCGCCCCGCCCCCCACAGCCGGCAGGCTGTCCCCAGAGAAGGGGCCCAGGGTCTTCAGAAGGCTGGCTGCAGGGGGCTCCTTCCCACAGGAGACTGGGGTTAGCCCACCTGGGGCCCCCCGCAGGGCCTCCCCCCGCGCCCAGACCCGCGTCCCCCAAGTGCAGGGCCCAGGCGGGGAGTTCTTCAGGCCTTGGTACACCTGGTCTCAAGCTCTTGCGTGTGTTAGGTAAGGCCCAGCTCACACCTGGGACACATAGCCACTGTGGTGGGAACAGGCTTACACGTGCATGTACATCTCTGCACAGGAGAGACCTGGTCACCCAGACGGCAGGGACATGGGCCAGCAACTCGCAAGGGGCACTGTCCCCTTGCCCTCGCCCTACGTGGGCGGCTCCCTGCAACCCAGCTTCCCTACGAGTGTTGCTGGGCAACCGGGCATTTATTAAACAGATGGAGAAAGGCCAGGCCTCGCCTGCCCGCCCGCCAGGGGCGGCCTGCCCTCCCACGGCACCCGGGGCATCCCCGCGCAGTCAGGCCTCCCCACCCCAAGGGCTGACTCAGCCGGGCCCCCTCCTGGGGTGGGGGAAAGGAGAAGGGCAGCTCGAGGCTGAGGTCAGGGACCCCAGAGTCCAGCCTCCACCAGAGGAGCCACACCCCTTCCCCATCAGTCCCCCGGACACTGGGTAAAGACAGAGCCCCACCCTGGGGTGGGGACAGCAGCTGGGGGCCCGCACAGCTGTTTTGATGCCCCAGGCAGGTTTGGGGAGCCCAGCCTCAGGGGTCGAGCGCCATCCACTGCCTCCACTCTGCCAGCCCCCAGGACGCAGCAGCAGAACCACCAGGCAGGGGCCCCAGGAAGGGGGGGGGGTCCTGAGGAAAATAGAGGCAGTGTCCAGAACCTTCCAGATGAGTCGCAGGCACTGGGAGCTAAGGTGACCTCCCCCCTCCAGAGCAGAGCAGCCCCAGGGCTCCGTGGGCTTCTCAGGAAAGACCCTGCACAGGGGGTGGGACCCCGTCAGGGATGCGGCTCCAACAGTGATGAAGCCACCGGGGGATGGGGCCCTCTGCCCAGGGAGGGTCCAGGCCTCCTCTCTGGCACCCCTCCTGCACCCTAGACCCAACCACCCCGCACAGGGTAATCTCCAGGCCACTGTGGGAGAGCCTCAGCCTCTCAGGGCCTTGGGGCTTAAGGCGGGCCCTAGAAGCCCCTGGGTGGGTACTCCTCACCCCTGTGCTGATCCCACCTCTGGAACCACTGGCTTCTCCAGCCCGAGCATCCTTCTTCCTCTGCCCACCCCCACTCCCCCTGCCTGGGGGTGCGGATGGCCTAGGGCCTGCCCCCGGGGCTGCCAAGGAGCCTCTGGAAGGACTCAGCCCATCTGGGGGGCAGGAGGCCACACATTCGGATGCCCCCCCACCCCTTACAGATGTCACACCAGGGCTTGGAGAAGGAAGCTCCCGGTTGGGCAGCAAGTTCAAGGCCTGCGGGAGCCCCTCGTCTCCTCTTCGCAGCCCCCAGGGATGCGACCCCCGCACCCAAGCAGACCCCCTGCCCACACTGCTGAGCTGAGCCGGGCACTAGGCCCCAGGCCCCAGCCCTCTGGAAGGTCTGGGCAGCCGCACTTGCTCCCCCAGGCCCCTCCGCACCCCCGAGGCCCTCTGGCCGGGTATGACCTCGGCCCTGCCTGTGTTAATAGTAGCAGTGACATTTTAAAAGGATGGTCCAGACCCTCAGGATGCCAGTTTCAAGGTGAAACTTGCTGGCCCTGGACTCGCGTCCCGGGACCGCCGTCTCCCCGCACCCCCACGGCCACCGCTCCCCAACCCCCGCCACAGACAGTGCCCCTGACATTTCAGCACTGACGCCGCTCGGACGTCTTGCCCGAGGTTCAGGGCCGGTGGTGCCCTGCTGCCTGGAGTGCGGAGTGGGCAGGTGGGAGCGCAGCTTAGACCGCGGCCCAGGACCACGCCTTCCTCAAGTGCGAGGGTCATGCTCTGGCCCGGGCCGGGGCCCCCTGCCCGCCCCCCACGGACACGTCCTCCCGGGTGTGGACTGAACTGTGTCCCTCCAAGTCCTATGCTGAAGCCCTACCCCGCGGACCTCGGATGTGACTGCATCTGGAGACAGGCCTTTAAAGAAGTGCTGAAGGTCAAGTGAGAGGCTACGGCGGGCTCTAATGCCTTGTGACGCAGGGGATCAGAACACGGACATACACTGGGGGGCACGTGAGGACAGACAGTGGCCTCGGGAGAGACCAGCCCTGACTGCGGACGTCCAGTCTACAGGACTGGGGGGGAATAAACATCTGTTGAGGAAACAAACATCTGCTGTTTGAGCTGCCTCGTCTGCGGTGCTGTCACAGCCACCCCGTGCAAACACACCCAAGTGCCACCAGGTCCTTGGGGGACCCTTCCTGCCCCCAGCTCAGTCCCGCCTTACCCGGGCTAGGACTCCCAGGGGCCGGCACGGCCCCAGTGCCCTGTCCCATGGGCCCTGTCAGTTGGGTGAAGAGATTTGGGGGAGTGGCTCGGGGGGAGGGGTCTGGCTGCCCAGACAGATGTACAGCTGGATGGACACTGGTGACTCCCCTGTGTGTGCGGGGGTCCCATTTTCCTCCTGAGACCACAGTTTACCTGCTGGATAAACCAAGGCCCAGGGCACATGGCCTGCCAGGCCACACTCCAATGGACACTCACCCTTGTGCCCCTGGTCCCGCGCTCTCTGGGAATCCGACATGGCCCGATGGCCCCCAGGAGCCCCTGCCTCCTGCTGCCCCAGCGCAGACCCCGCCCTCCCGGAGCAGCCAGCCCGCTGTCTCTGGCATGGCTCTGTCTCACCCCTCCCCGCCCCTTCCCGGTGCCACGTCCCACAGGAAGTCTCAGCAGCTGGGCTCACACGCGCAGAAGCAGGCTCCCCGCGCTTCAGGGGGCTGGGGCGGCCAGCCGCCAGCCTGGCAGGTACGGGCCCCCAGACCCAACAGAGACCCAACCCAGGCAAGCAGCACAGAGCTGGGCCCTTGGAGCTTCCAGGAAATGTCCCCCACAGGTGGGTGGGGGCCAGGGAGTGTCCAAAACACACGCATGTACTCCGCCCACGACCCCCATGCCCAGGACCAGGGAGGGAGACACTCCAGAGGCGCCTCGGGCTCCATCAGACGCTAATTAGAGCCCCGTGTGGTGCGTGCTCAACAGCAACAGAGGGACGGCCGGCACAAACATTTCAAATGACACAGAATTTGCGCTTAATGGGCTGAAATTCTTTAAGCTGAGAGCCCAGCTGAGCCATTATGCGGCCGATTTGCAGGACGCGGAGAACACCGCATGGGAGCCGACTAGCGGGGCACTTCCCATGACCAGAGGGGCAGCGGCCCGGCCCCGGGGGCGGCACCCCCAGCATGGCCACCAGGGCACCCCTGAAGCCTGGGAGCCCCAGCCAGGTGTAGACAGGACCCAGGCGCAGAACGCAGGCTGCCAGACCTTCTCAGAGCACTGCTCATCCTACCCCCGCAGCATAAGGGCAGCCCCTTGGGGGACCCCTGCACGCAGCAGTCTTCGCTTGGTAGGTACACCGGTGCACACAGTAGGGCCACACTTCAAATGAGGTCACCCATTTACAAGGCCTCAAATTATGTGTGGCTGGGAATTTGGCCTGTGTGCACAACTGTGTCCTGTCCCAAGTCACGAATGAAGGGCAGCCTCATCAGGACACGCGTGGGACCAGGCGGGACCTGCAGGCCCGCTGCTGAGGGAGGGCACCTCTCCTGGCCGCCACCCGCCCGGCAGCCCCCTGTCCGCAGCCCTGGGCCCCGGGGAGCTCGCAGCCATGCTGGCTCCCCTCCAGCCGCCTGCCTTTGCATCGATCCCCTAATAACTCGATCCATTATGCCGGAGCAGGATTCTTGGAAACCGGCAGGAAAAGGAAGGCTTCTGCGAACGGTCTGAGTCGTTTTTTTTAAACTAACAATAGGGTGCCTCTCCCCTCGCCACTGTCGCGGGCTGTCCACCCTCGCTGTGCCCCTCGTGGGGAAGGGGCCCCGACGGCCTGGCCAGAGCTGCACCGTCCCTCCCAGGGCTCTAGGCCCCGTCCAGCTCTCCCCTCGAGTCCAGCCCGGCCCGGGATGTGGGCCCTCGTGGAGGAGTCACTCGCTGGTACTCTGGGAGGGAGACCGTCCACCCCCCACCCCAGCAATGGACAGAAGCTGAATTTACACCCGAGTCTCCCGGGCTCCCAGCTCCTCAAAGCACATGCCCTCTGGGGTGCAGCCCCCACAGGGCCAGGGTGACCAGCAGACCTCGGGCCCAGCCTCCAAGCAGGCTGAGCAAATGGGCCAGGGCAGGCGGCCAGGGCCCGGGAGCACCATCTCATCTGCAAAGCAGCGACCCCAGCGGCACTCCCTCCCTAGGGGGAGCCTGGAGAATTCTCCGGCAGGCGAGTGCTACTGTCCCAGGCTGGCGGTCCTGGCGGGGAACAGGACCCACCCCACCCTCACTGGCGCCCAAGGGCCCTGCTGTCTCCAGCTCTTCCATCAGGCCAGGGCGATAGACTGGCAAAACCCCACAATGCCCCTTTTCCAGCTGAATTTTTATGGTTTGGAAAATACAAACGTTTTTCATAAAAGACAATGCTATGGCAACACCTAATGAGTTTATTATTGTTTTAAATTAATGACTAAAGAACGATTTCTAAATTTCTTCAACTTAAACTCCAAGGAGATAAACAACAGAACAGAGGCCCATTGCAGAGACCTCCTGGGGCCTCAATCCATCATGCCCTGGGGTTCGGGAACCTGTTTCAGAGGTGGCAGAACAGGGTCTGGGTGCTCAACTGTGCCAGGGCTCCCAGCCTCAGAAGGATGACCCCTCCCTGCCCTGCCGGACGCCCGAGGCCCCACCCCCAGGGGCCTTCCTCCTGGGCCCGATTCAAGAACCCCCAGTCCGCAGCCAGTGCCTCCCCAGGTCCCCCTGGGTTCCAGTGGACACACCCCAACACCCCCAGGGGACCAAAGCACTTCTGGCCACACAAACATGGTTCCCACACCCAGTGCTGGCCGGGGGTCCCCATGTTATGTGTTCCCAGATGCCCCCTTCCCGCATCTGCCAAGGCCTGAGGGGACCACCCCTGGGCTGGCCGGGCCGGATGTACCTCTGCCCCACAAGGCCCTGACTGGGGGTCACTCGGGGCTCAGCAGGACCCTTTCTGAGGAACAAAGCCCACCCTTCCCACCGATGGCCCCTCCTGGACCTGGGCCTGGGCCAGCAGATGAGTTGAGGGGGGCTTGCTCCCCAGAGGGGGGTCGTGGGGTCTGCAAAGCCACCAGCCGGCCAGGACCAGCCCCCCAGCCCAGGTGGCTCTGCCAAGGAAAGCTGCCACCAGCCTCCCAGGTTGGGCCTCACCTTCATACCCCCTGGGGGCCCCCCGGATGCCTGACGCCCCAAACACGCTCACACAGCTCCACAGGCCCCCAGAGTGACCAAACGCTGCCTCTTGTGGCGTGAGGGCTACACTCAGCCCAGTTCCCTCCTGGCCAGCAATTCAAAGCATGTCGCCCTAAAGGCAAGGGGGCATCAGGGGACGAAGATGAAGTACACAGGTTCACACAGAAGCGGGTGCTGATGAGGGTCCCGGCCAGCAGAGGGTCCTGGCCTGCCGACACCCTGCCCAGCCCCCTCCAGAGGACATTCAGGAAGGGGTGGCAAAACGGGGGCATACCCGGTTGGCATGGCAACCAGGAAGCCAGCCCGACCTCAGCCAGACCATTATGGCTAGAGAGCGAGGCGTATTTTCTAATTAAAGTGGGAGAGGCGACATTGATCCTGGGTCGGTCCTTAATGAGGCGGGGGACCTGCAGGGGGCCGATGCAGGCCTGTTTTTCCCACCAGGCTCTTCCCCCGCCCCCTGAGCCTCCCTGCCTTCTCCAGTCCCTCTTTTAAGGTAAAACTCAGACCAGGCCACAGCTGAGTCTACCCAGCTTCAGATTCCACACCGTGCTGGCCCAGAGAAAGGCCCGGAAGGCGTGGGGAGGGGGCCGCCCCCTATGGAGGGCGGGTGGCGGCCAGCTGGCAGCCCAGAGACGCCCATCCAGGAGGCCACTGCGGGGCTGGCAGGGCTGGGGGTCCGGAGGCAAGCCCCCAGCGGTGCCCACCAGGCAGCTGGAGCACAGTGGAGGTGGGAGGCGCCTGGGAGGGGCGCGGGGGGGCACTGACTCTCCTCGCCCGGCCTCCAGAACTCTGCAGATAAACAGTCTAAATTAGGAATTAAAACATCGTTCGCTCCCACCAGCAGGCAGGCCAGCCGTATTTCAAACGTGCAAGAAACACCCCGGCCCCTCCCGGAGCCCCAGACTTCCCAGTGTGGGTCTGCAGGGTCGGCAGGCAGAGGTCAAGGTCAAGGTCGAGCACAGCACAGCCTGCTCCACCCCGGCTGGGGCCCGACGGGGGCCTCCCCAAGCCGGCAGGCTCAGAGCAGGGCCGGGACCCCAGCCCACCGTAGAGTCACGCGCTCTGCTGGGGCCTCCCAAGAGGCTCTGAGGAGGCCGGGAACCCCCACAGGCATCAATGACGGGGGCGGGGGTGGCACTGGGAATGCCCTTCCGACTCCCCCCGGCCCCCCCCCCCCCCCCGCCCCAGGAGAGGCTTCCGTGGGTGCTGGGCAAGGATGTCCGCCCTCAGGCACTGTCCTGGGCCCCATGGGGCTGTAGCTCCTCCTCTCCGGGCTCCAGGGCCCACCCTCCCCCAGCTTCCTGCCCTCTCACTCCCAGGGGAGCAGGGGGCGGCCTGGAACAGGGCACAGCCCTGGGAGTGAGCACTTGGTGGAGGAATTCCAGGCGTCAACGAACTGGAGGGTCATCCCTGAATTCCGGCTGGAGGATGCCTGCTCCACCACGGATCAGCCCATGGGCCGCCAGGCTGGTCCAGAGGATGCCACCGCTGGGGGGCGTGGGGAGATGATTCAGGACCACGGTGCAGATGGGAGAGGGTGGTGCGTTGGGCGCTGGGAAGGCTGAATCAGCAACACAGGGGGCCCCCCGAGAGCCCCTCCCCCCACAGGGCCCCCTGCACGGCTGCCATCTGGGGCTGCCCCAGGCTGGAAGGAGATGAGTCTCGGGGTGTCAGCTGTCCTGGGGGCCCTGTTCTGACCCCTGCACTGACACCCCCACATGGACCACGACTCTGGGGGATGGTGGCTGAGATGAGCCTACTCTAGCAGCTTATAGAGGAAGCCACTGGCTGGGCGTGGGGGCACCTTGGACCTGTCAGCCCCCAAGTCACAAATCCCAGCCACAAAGAGTCAACAGACACAAGTCTGACCATACCTCAGGCCATGGCCACTGAGACAGAGAGAGAAAGGGCCTGGGGGGCTGACCCACGGAGCCCAGATGGCCAGAGTGTACACTGGTATCTGATCACAAACACAGCCCAGCCGCCTCTGACCTGTCCCCCGGGGGGCTGGGAGGACCCATGGAGCCCCCTGCAGACACCGCTTCACATGCCGTTCGCACAATGTCTCTGCCTGGACACTCTGGCCATGAGGACGCAGGGCTGTCCAGCCCTTCTACCTCTGGTCATTGTCTCCAGCAGGATGAGAGGACAGTCTTCCAGAGGGAAGCCTGATACTGCTGGACGGGCTGGACTAAGACCTCAGTGGCCACACAGAGGAGTGGGGCCCCGCACACCCAAAGCACTGCTGGGTAGTGGGTGTTGGTGGCCCACGACTCCTGGCTTTGTGCAGAGCTGAGGTCACCCCGGGCATTAACCTGTCCAGCCTGGTGACTTCGGGGAGCAGGGCAGGAGCATGTGGTCAGAGGGCCACTGTGTGACAGGCCCAGGTAGCCACGGATTCCAGGGGACAACCCTGGGATCCAACAGCTCTGGGGAGGTGCCATGGGCTGAGTGGCTCAGACCCTGGACCTCAGAACGCGGCTGTGTGGTGTTTGCAGACGGTGCCTTTAAAGGGGTACAGAGGGTAAAATGAGGTCGCCGGGCTGGACCCTCACACAGACCACGTCCTTATAAGAAAAGACCAGGACAGACACACACACAGCGGCCCCACAGGAAGACAGCAGCTACAGGCCAGGGACAGAGGCCCCAGGCTGCCCGGGAACGCGCCAGCTCCCGCCCCAAGCGCTCCACCCGCTGGTCCCCGTGGGCACTGAGCCCCGGCTGGTGCCAGCCTCCATCTCACCCCCGCCCCAGGCACCACACACGCTGGACCGAGCAAAGAGGCAACCCTCAGGGCTTGTCTTTCCAACAAAAGGCCACACTCCAAGGGCCCCAGCGCCTCCGATTCCTGAGTCTGGGGAGCCCGAGGTGTGGCCCGTGGAAGGAGGTGGGACGGCCAGTGGTGGGGACGCCCTGGTCACAGGCAAACTGGCCAAGGAGCCCCGGGGTCGCCAGGCCTGGAGCAGTCCTCGGCGTGCTAAATCGCTTTATGTAACTCGGGCCAGGCCGGTAAACCAGGAGCCCGGCTGGGGATTAGTGACAGGCGTTGCCACGGCAACCTGATTAGTCGGAAACGTGTCGTCCTAGGGCCTGGCGCTGCTCTGCAGAGGTAAAAGGAAACCCCAGAGATTCATTAGCAACAGGTTCCCATGGCAACCGCGCCAAGCTCATTAATAATTTTTTTTTATTCCTAGTGTGGGTGTTGAAATCCTCCAGAGGGCTGATGGAGGCACAGATCCGGGCAAACACACGCCAGCTACTCCCCCCACAGCCTGGCACCACCCCACCCATGTGCCTGCCTGTGCGCCAGGGTGCGGTGCCTGGCAGGCCGCACGCTTCCGACGGCTGCGCCTGGAAGGTCCATTGAAGGGAGACCCGGGTCAGAAGGGCTGCCCGACCCTGGAGGCTACCAAGACCCTCTTTCACCCTGACCAGACAGTGCTGCCCACCACCCAGGAGACACCCCAGAAGCATCTGCAGGAGGGCAGGTGGGCAAGCCCTGCTCCTCGGTGGGCTCAGGCTCGGGGCGGGGCGCGGTGTGGTCTCTGCTGCTCTCCAGCCTTCTCTCTAGGGACTACGGCCGAGACTGCTGCAGATCCACAGGCTCTGAGACCAGGTCCAGGGCACAAGGGGGTAGGAGATAGGCGCTGCTTCGGAAGATGTTTTGGCACCTCAGGCACTCTGACACAGCTCCCTGTACGCGGACAATTCCGCTCCGGGGCGCATGCTCAACTCAGACACAAGCGCTCACGGCAGCACCGCTCACAGTGCACTCTGACACAGCTCCCTGTACGCGGACAATTCCGCTCCAGGGCGCATGCCCAACTCAGACACAAGCGCTCACGGCAGCACCGCTCACAGTGGAAAGATGCAAACAGCCAGGCCCACCGGTGGTGAACGAGGAGACAATGTCCCACCATGTCAGCCCCGAAAGGAGCGGCGCACTCTCCTGCTATGGCCTGGATGAGCCCAGAGAACACGTGTTCAGAGAGACGCCAGACACACGGGTCACTTCCGTGCGGTTCCGCTCCTATGAAATGCCCAGAGGAGGCACATTCGGAGATAAAACACAGGCCGGGGGCGGGGCAGGGGGCCCCAGGAGTGCGGGTGCTGACTGCTGACAGGGACAGGGTCTCCTGCAACAAAGCCCCAGAACTGACTGCAGCGATGGCTGCACAACTGTGACTACAGCAGAGAGCAGTCCACCGTGTGTGACTAGCACAGCGCGTGGCCTTACGTCGCAACGATGCTGAGAGAAAGCAGGCACCTGGGTGGGGCTGTCTGAGCTCTGAATCCTGGGGACGTGCAGGGACCCACTCTGACCCTCTGTTTCCTCATCGGCCGACAGGACTTGGGTGAGAAGTGCCCCCAGGCCTGAGACACAGTGAGGGTCACCCCGCGGCAAAGGTGAGCCTGGTTACCGTTGTTCCTCCGCCCTGAGGTCAGAGGTGAGCAGGTGCCTGGACCACAGGGACATGTAGCAACGTGACCCAGACAGAGCCCAGCACGGCCTTCCAGGCCGAGGGACACCCCGGGAAGGACCCGGCACACTGAGCGGCCTGCCCCCTGCCCGCCCACGTCCTGGTGACACCCGAGTGAGAAAACACAAATGCAGAGGCCCTGCCACTCCGTCCGGGTGGCTGGATGTGAATCTACAAACGGGCCAAGTGGACATGTGCACACGTGGCCCAGTGGTGTCTGCAGGGTGGCTGAGGGGCGGCCGCAGGGTCTCCTTCCCCTCAGGCTCCAAGCTGGTTCTCCTCACCTCTCCGTCCTGTCCCCTTGACCCAGATTTCAGTGGCTCTGGAACCACACTGAGGAGTTCCGGGAAGCCCAGTGTCTGACACGCAGACCCACACCAGGGACGCGCTGCCTGAGCCTCCCGCCCCAGGCCCCGCTGGCTGGCAATCCTGACGCTGCCCCTGGTTCCTAGAGTGCCCCTTGGGGCGTTGAGGGGCTGCTGGGGTCCTTCCCAGGGACCCCGAGGCTCCACGCTCAACCAATCTCCTTCCGCCTCCAATGCACCCCAGGCGGTCCACCCGCAGCCTTGTGCCCCTGCTGGGGGCCCACTCTGCCTCTCCCAGCGTCTGCACCCCGCAAGAGGTGTGCTTCACGTCCTGGAGCCCACTGAGCCACACGACCGAGCCCATGTGTCCACGGAACACAAGCTGCCTGAACCAAGCGCCTGGCCCGCCACACCCAAGGCACAGCACGCGCCAGCTAAACACGGCGGCCCGTGCAGAGTCACGGGGGCGCAGCAGGCCAGGTCCCATTCTGGGGCCAGAGCCGGGTGGCTCCCCTGCCAGCAGGACTCGGGACGCGTCCTCATCCATCTCGATGAGGCGCTGATGCAGGCTGACTCATCAGACTGTGGCCAGGAGACTGCTTGAAAGACAAAGGGACGCGCAGGGCGAGCAGCGTGCCGCCACCTGGCCAGGAGAGGGGTCACCCCCGCACCTCCCGGTCACCCCCTCACACTTCCCCCCCGGCTCGCTCAGCCCCGAGGCACGTGTGCCAGTGGCAGCTTCAAAAAGCAGTGGACACAGATCAACGTTCAGTGGGCCGTCCCAGCCGCCCCTTCTAAGGAGAGCACGGAGGCCCCCCGGCCCTGAGGTTCCTGACTGTCAGATGTCCCCACACCTGTCTCCTCGCCTCCACGCCAGGAGCCTGGCCTCCAGCCGGGCACCCAGGGACCCCCCCACCCAGCCTCAGCTACCCCCAGCAGCCCTGGGACACCCACTGTTCAGGCCTTCACACCCTAGTCCTGGTAGACTACCCCACAGGTCCACCCCAAACACTGTCCACCCAGGACCAGCCGTGGTCGTCCTCAGCCTCAGCGAGGCCTGGGTCTCATCTGTCAGTGTGTCCTCTGCCTCCTGCCCTGGCCTGCCCCCCTCAGCTGAGCACAGCCCCTGAGCCCCGGCCCACTGGGAAAGAGCCTCACAGCCTCGAGGGAGCCCAGCTGGCCTGAGCCAGAGCCCTGGGGACCGGGAGAGCCAGGCCTGGGGCAGGGCCCTGGCCCCGGCTGAGGAAGCCCAGGGCTGGGCTCCAGGTGGGGGGCATCGGGGGAGTCCAGCTCCAGGACTGAGGCTGCCTCTTTCCTGGCTACCTGGGGCAGCGCCTGGCAGGAGAGGGTGTGGCAGTAGCCAGAGCCAGACGCCCCCCGGAGCCCCTGCAGCTAGAGTGGGACCCCAGCCGGAAGCCAGCCGTCCACACTGCATTCCTTGGGACACCCACGGCGGCCATAGTCTCAGGAGGGAGCCAGGCGAGGCTGGACACCGGGGTTCCCACCACGGCCACTGTACTCCAGCCACAGCGGGCAGTGGAAAGCCCAAAACACAGGTCACTCGCTGAGCGAGGGTCCCAGACGCCCACAGGATCTCTGCAGGCTCCATCTGGTGGAAACGCAGCTAAAGGCCTAACATCCCGGATGGACACCTCCTCAAGGACACCCCCCCGCCCCGGGCAGGCGACCTCCCAAGAACCCCAGAGACACAACCGTTCGAGGTCTGACCGGGCCTCCCTGGTGACGAGGCCTCCAAATGACCGATTTCACGGCTGGTTTTCCCCGGGTGGCCAAGCTCCTCGTGGAGAGGGGAGGCTGACCTGGGGTGGATGGTGCGATGTACCTGGCAGGGCCACCTCCCACCGGCCTGTCCCCACCACCTGCCTCTGCCTCCAGAGCCAAGCCCAGGTGCGTGAGCCCAGGTGCGTGAGCCCAGGTGCACGAGCTGGGGAGGGCCTCCCAAACAAAGCACCACAGCCCCGGGCTCACACTGCAGGAATTCTCACAGTCCAGGGGCCGGGGGTCTGCAATGAGGGGTCAGCAGGCCGCATGGGGACCTGTCCAGGCCCCTCCCAGACCCTGGAGGCTGCAGGAACCTCGATCCTGGGCGTGTGGCCGCCTCACGCAGCGACTGCTTCCAGCCTCATGTGGCATCTCCTAGCATCTCTGTCCACTCCTCTTAGAGGACACCCGTCAGTGGGTCCAGTGCACCCCAGCCCAGTCTGACCTCATCCTAACACAACCGTGTCTCCAAAGACCCCACTTCCCCACGAAGTCCCTTTCTGAGATTCAGGTGGACATGAATTCAGGGATACGTTCCAGCCAGTGCACTCGCCTACCCGTGTCGGTCTGTGGATGAAGGGCACGCCCACAGCCACGCTGACGCCCAGCCTGCCCACTCCGACCGCCCCAGCACCCCCACTGGCCCAGTCACTCTGTCTGGGCCTGCAGCGACGCTCCCAGCTTAGGGCAGGGGCCCCCAACCCTGCTGCCCTCCCGTCTGCTTTTCTCCACCCCTGTTGCAGGCTCCGTGGGGCCCTCAAGGGCCTGCCCTCCCTCTGCCCACGGCCAGCACAGAGGGCAGATCCCGGAACATGCACACAGCTCCACATGGGGCTTGGGGGACATGCGTGTCCCAACTGACAGGTGGCCACCTGCATAGTCACAGGAAGCACTGAGTCCCAGGATGAGCTGGGCTTGCCCCAGACCCCCCGGGGTGCCCACAAGCGGCTCAAAGTTCAACCTGGTGGCGCCAAGTGGGCGGCCTGGGCCTGGCACCTGAAACCTGTGGGGAGGCCCCACAGGCCCTGCCCAAGAGGCCTTCCCTGGCCAGGGGGGCCGAGAAGGCCCCACCGTGAGCCCAGGCCCGCCCGCTCGGCTCCTCAGGCCTGCTCCCAGGGGAGTGGCCGGCACTGAAGCCAGCCCAGCAGATGGGCCCCGGCTACCTGACCTCCCCAGGCAGGTGGGGCTGGAGCACCCCTCCAGCACACGCCTGCCCCTCAGCACAGAAAGGCCAGGTCCAGGAGGCAGCCCCGGCCCCCAGGCCCGAGCCCACAGCCCTCACTGCATCGGCCTTCACTGACACAGACCTGGCCCCCTGAGAGGCCCCACCGCCTCCCGGACGTCACCCAGCCCCTCCCCGCTTCAACGCCCAATGCTGCCCACTCTCCCTGCAGGCTGCGGCCGGGGGACCCCGGCACGCTCAGAGCAGGGAGGTGGCTGTGCCTCCGGTCAGGCCTCCGAAGCCTCTGTGGCTCAGCCCTCTGAGCAGCTGCTCTGAGCTGGACGAAGCCTTCACCCCCTACACCAAGGTGCTCCACAAACCCCACTCTGTCAGTGACGGGAGAAGAAAGAGGAACCGTGAGAGGCCAGCACCCCAGCTGATGGAGGGGTCCCCAGACCCTCCTCCCCAGGGTCCCAGAGGCCCCAGCCTAGCCGTGGGGATGTCAGGGGCTGTGGCCCCTGAAGAGGTGTCAGGGTGCCCCCACAAGCATCCCCAGGAGAGCGACAGCCCGAAACGTGACCACCGTGGCCAGGGCCCCTGCTGGGTGCCAGTGAGCAGGTGGGCAGCAGAGAGGCCCCTGCAGCCCGGAAAAGGGGTGCTGTCCCCGCTGCCCCAGTGCCCTGACCCCACCTGGGGGCAGCGGGGAGGGGCCAGCATGAGCAAGCGGGCCAGCCACCGCCTGCCAGGCCTCTTGGCACCAGCGTCAGGTTGGGCTATGCCCAATTCAGGCAGCGGACGGGGGCTGTGCCCACCCAGCAGGACTGGCTTGTCCCCCAGCCCCACTCCCCCTTCCAGAATGCAAGCGTCTCACTAACATCGGCTCCCTATGACGGTTCAGGCAGCTCCACGCGGGAGGGAGAGCTGACACCAGACAGGGCTGGGCCACCTGGACCGTCCCAGACCCAGCGGGGCAGGTGGGCTGGTGGCAGCCAGACAGCCCCTGTGGGAGGCCTCGGCCCTCTACCACGTCTGCCTCCAACTCCGGCCGAGAGTGAGGCTGACACAGGCTGCCCAGGACACGGCCCTGGCTCCTGTCGGCATCACGCTCAGGAAAGGGGGTGCTCCCGGGACCCCTGAAGCCCCCCTCACATCTGGGAGCCCCTGGGGGCCACAGAGGCGGGCGGCCCCCACCGTGAGGCTCCCTGCCCGCTCTGATCCTGGGGGCACAGAAGGAGCAGCGTCCGCGCTGGAACGCTCTAATTGAGCACATCCATCAGCTGTCCCCACTGATCGGAGCTCTGGGCTCGGCCAGCACCGGCGACACTCTGCCCCGCCCCGGCACCAGAGGAGCCCACGCCCCGGGGCTGGGAGCACGGGTGCCCTGGCGCCCGAGAGGCCATGCAGAGCAGCACGGCCTCGCCTCCCCAGCGGCGTGTGTGCGCGTGTGCGTTCGGCGGGGCCCCTCCTGACGAAACGACAAGCCGCTACTCACTCCGTGAAGACAGCACAGCCACACAGCCCCATCTGTCATCCAAGGCGGGCGCGGCGCGCAGGCTCTGGGGACACTGCCCAAACTCGTTGCCAGCTCGCCAGGGCCGGGCTGCTTGCCTCCCAGACCCGTCCTGCCCGGCTCCCCCCATCCCTGCCGGGGAGCTGGGCCCTAAATCACCACGTGGCTGCCAGGATGGGCGCCCGCCTGGAAACTCAGCGGGGCCCCACGTGACTCAGAGGTGTTCCCGCTTCTGTCAAAGCGAACCGCTGCGGGGAGGAGGAAGCAACTGGTCCTCCATGCCCCTTGCGAGGAGGAGAGAAAGGGAAACTGGCCCACTTGGCTAGCTGGGAGGGCGGCCACTGCTGCCTGGGAGGGCGGGCACACGCGCGTGAAAGGAGATAACGCGTTTCCACCCGACCTTGACGGCCGGGCTAAGGTCTGGACTCCAAGCTGCACACAGGCTGCACGGACTCACCCTGTGGATGTTTGACAGGCCGGCCCATCCCCCGCATTCCTTCCCATCCTGACCCTGGAGCTGGGCGTCTCGCCAGCTCCAGGAGGGTGAGGGGGGTACCCGGACCACCTCTGAGCACTGCACCATGCCAGGAAGGGTGCCCGCAGCCTCCTGCAGCAGGACGGAATCTGGGTGGTCACCATGGGGCGCCCATGGCCTCCCCTCGAACCCCAGACCGCCCTCCACCTGCCCTGTGCTCCACTTCTCCCCAGAGTGGTCCCAACACGGCCCCTGCCCAAGAACAAGACACAGCCTGAGACCCTGGGCCAGCTCACACCCACCCTCCACGCTCACAGGCTTCTCTGGCTGCCCGGCCCCTCCTGCCCCACCTCAGCACATCCGCCACCCCTCCTGTTGAGGGCTGTGTGCGGTCCGCCTCGGGGCCTTTGCACGTGTCACTCGGCTGCCTGGGCCATCCCTGCTCCTCGTCCACCCTCCCCTCCTCCCCACAAGGTCCCCGTGAGCAGGGGGCTCCCTGACTCCGCCTGCCCCAGGACCTGCAGCACGATCAGGCCAGAGGCCGACACGCAGTGGAAGTGGCCTGCCGGGAGGGCCCGGGGCCCAGCACAGGGCCCAGGGGGGTCTGCACAGTGAGGCCGCCTAGCCCCACCCCCCAGGGCACCCCCAGGCCCAGCTGGGAAGCAGGTGTGGGGGCGGGGGCCGTGCTCACGTCACCATGTGTCACCGTGCCACACACGGGCACTTCATCAGTGCTCCTGGCGTCTGCCGACTAATCAGGCCGCCAGAAGCTGAAGCGACACCAACCGTCTGCCCGCGTCAGGGCCCCGAAGGAGCCCAGGTGGGGAACAGGGCGAGCCTAGAAGTCTAGGCCCCTTCAGGCTGGGGGTCAGCCAGGACCCTTCCCGCACAGTCTCACGGCACTGAGTGACACAGACACAAGCCAGGCCCTCCTGGGCAGACATGCCTCAGCTCACCCCAATTTCCCCTTCTATAGCCCCCTGCCTTCCTGGACCTTGCACTCACCTGAAGAGCCCAGCCCAGCCTCACCTCCTCCAGGAAGCCCTCCTCAGCACACCAGCCAAGAGACAGACTATCACACCTCGGCTCTAAACTCAGGGTCCCACGGGAGCTCAGGCCCGTGTCCAGGGGTCCCAGGAGCAGGCACCCAGGGACAGGGCTCCCCTCCCAACCTCCTGCAGGTTCTCTGAGATTGCCTCTCCACTGCGCCCCCCTCCACCGGCTCTCAGGGAAATGTCCTTCCCCAGGAAACCCCCCTACCACGAAGCCCTATCTCTGCCACCAAGGTCTCTATTTCCACTGCCCTCCCCACCCCAGGACACATGGCCTCAGAGCCCGGGGTGGGGTGCTGGGCAGACCCAGAGACACTCGGACACACACATGGCGGCTCCTTCCAAGTCAGAGAAAGTTGGGGCAGCTCCGTCAGCCCGGGCCCCACCGGCCGAGGGGCAGCAGGCCCCGGGAAAATAACACACGGCGGCATCAGGATGAGGACCCAGGACCAGGGGCTGGGGTGGGGGTGCTCAGAAGCCGGAGTGCCCCCCGGCCTGGGCGCCACAAAGCGCTCAGCGGCCACGGGCTCAGGAAGGGGAGGACACAGACCGTCCACTCACGGCCAGTCCGTGGGGCCAGAGGGGGCAGACGGGGGCCTGTCCCCTCCCATCCGCATCCCCACGCCCCGCGTGTCCTCGCTGGGATGCCCGCGGGGAGCCAAGGTGCTGGCAGTGAGCACAGGGGAGCGGCAGGACGCCTGCGACAGCGGTGTCCACAAGACACCGTCAAGGGCCTGGACGCTGGGCCTCACCTCCCTGCTGGGCAGCGCCCTGCCAAACCCGCGGACGCGGGAGCCAGGCCGGGCTCACCCAGCACCGTCCTCAGCCAGCCCTGTGACCTTGCCTCGTCCTCTGTCTCCTCTGAGCCCTGCGCCTGGGGCGTCCGCTGCCGGGCCCCTGGGACACACCTCCTGGGCACGTCCACCGGCCCTGAGCCCCCAGGTGCCCCCGCGGCCACCCCCCAGCGCCTCGGTGCCGGCTTCCGCAGCTCCCGGGGAGGTGGTGGCAGGGCCCCCTTCCCAGCCGACGAGCACCCCTGGGAGGCCCCGCCTGGCCTGGGTGCTGGGACGCGGCAGCCACAGCACAGGCAGTGCGAGTCAGGAACCCCGGGGGAGCCCGGGCGGAACACAGCCCCACGGCGCGGGCTGCAACACAGATCCCACCCACCTTCCGCTATAAATAAACCTGTGTAGGAGACACAGCACTCGACCCAAAAGTTCCAGCACCATTATATTTTCAAAAAGCGAAGGAAATTAATAAGGACACCGGCCGCCCTTGGGAGCTCCTCTGCTGTGGACCCAACATCCTTCAAGGCAGACAGGACACACGTGCTCGTCTGTGTGGGGGGCCGTTCACGCCACGCAGGGGCTCCCGAAAGTCCAGGCTTGAGGAAGGCCCCTGCCTGTGTTCCCACTGCTGGTCTCGTCCCCACGCGGGGCTGAGTTCGGCAGACTGGCTGGGGTTCTGCCTGCCTCTGGGGAGCATCGAGTGGCTTCATGGCATGTGGGTTCCCAGAGCAAACCCAGTCACCCCATCTCCCTCTCCAAGTTTACCCTCCGCAGCAGAAGAGGTTCCAGGAAAGGACGCTGGGAGCCGCCAGCATAACACCCACCTACAGGGCAGGGAACCAAGGCCAAGGGGTGTCCTCTGGCCCCAGGATGGACACCACGTGGGCTCTGGCAGACAGCAGGCCACCCACCGAACCCCAGCCTCTCACAAGGAACCTGAAGCGCTCGGAAAAGGCTCGCTGAGGCCCAGGGGCTTCCCCGAGGGGACCGGGCCCCCCAGTCCGGGCGCACTGAGGCACCCCTGCACCAGGGCCTGGCACCTGCAGGACGTCACAGCCATCCCTACTCGCTAGGGGCCTGACAAGCCCACCCCACTCAACACAGGCAGCCTCTCCACAGCCAGGCTGGGAAAGACGATACCAGGACCTGAGCTCCCCCACACCCTGCCAGTCGGAAGGGTACTCCCAGATTCCCTGCCCCTGACCCGGCGGAGGGCTCCTCCTCGCCTCTTGACACCCTCCTGCTCCTGGAGTCCCCAGGAGCCCAGGGACAGACACACGGGCAGGTGGTCCTGCCAGCCCCACCCCCCACCCCCTGGGGCCCCCCCCACCCGCATGGAGCACCCCCCCTCCCCTGCACTGAGGAACACAAACAACCTTGTCAGACGTCCCGAAGGACGCAGCCCGCCCGGAACATCCAGAACACAGGGTCAGGCGGGACAGGGACAGGGCGGCCAGACGCGGGGGCTGTCAGGAGAGAGAAAGTGCAGGCCCTGCTCCCATCCTTCCCTGACTGGTCCCCACGTGTGCCTGCAGATGAAGGACACGGCAGGGGGGCTGCCTCCCCTCCCAGGGCCTCATGGTGCCCACTGTATCCCCCAGCACCCCACCCAGCCGGGCCACCTTCCCACCCAAACCAGGTGGCCTGGAGATGCCCAGGGTTTTGGAGGGAAGACCAGCCTACAGCTCCCCTGCAAGCTCAGCCTGGCAGCTGCTGGGGGCTGAGGGGGGCCCCAAGCCCACCCAGGAGCTGTGGGACAAAGGCAGGCAGGGGAGCCTGCTGCCATGCTAGGGCGGCAAGTGGCCACGGCCCTCAACACAGGCCACGACGGACCCCTTGCACAACCGGCATTGGAGGCGGGGGGGGGGGCGGCGGGTGTTGGCTACTCTGACTCAGCCCACGTTTGGATTTCAGGAAAGAAAAAAAGACAGGGTTTGTTACTTTCCTGCTACACATTCCTCTTTCCTATGTGATGTTTGTACAGTTAGACACACAAGGTAGGAAAAATATATACACGCATCGCTCATGCGGCCTGTCTCCTTCACGTGGACAGGGAAAGTTCACGTGCAAGGTCTCCCCTCCACCAGCCTCCTTTCCTCAGTCCCCCACCCTGCTGTCACCCAATCCCTCCAGGCCAAGGGGAGGGAATGCCTGGTGCCCACAGCCCAGCCACCTGGCAGCCAGGGGCCCGCAGGAGAACTGGCCGGGACACAGCGAGCCAGGGCCCACTGACAGTCCCCAAAGGCCACCTGCTGGGGGTCCCCAGCTCTGCTACCTGTGTCCCAGAAATGCCCCCTGCCTGACCCAGCTCTGCTCTAGAACCTTCTCTGAAAGTCTGTGTCGCTCTCACCAAGAGCAAAAAGAGAGGCCCCTTCCTCTTGGGTCAGGGAAGCACCGGGAGAAGGGACACCAGGGTGCGGAGCGCGTGCCAGCTGCCTCCCTGCCCCCCACCCCCAGCTGCGCATGACTTAAATCGGCCCCAACACCGAGTTCAGCCTGGAAAGGCGAGTTCACAACCGACGTCACCGCCTCTCCCCACGGAAAAGGACCAGCGAGAGAGCAGGGCTTCCCGGCCCCCAGGGTCTCCCAGACTCTCCCAAGCGCAAGGGACAGGGAGAAAACTTTGATCCCTTATTGAGGTCCCGCCGGCCCCCCCTATCCCCCACCGCAGTGAGGATCCTGCCTCAGGCCGGAGGTCCTGTAAACCCGGAGGGAGGAATTCCCGTCCTGACCGGCACCCATGGGGGCGCAGGCAGTGCCCACTTCCCTCCCGGCCACCAAGCCCGCGATGGCCTCGCCGCTTCTATTCCACCCTCTCTTGTCCGGAGCTGGCTCTGGAGCGGGGACACCCCGTTTTGGATCAAGAGAGCCGCGGCCGCTGCCCGACAAAGCGCAGCCCGGGGCCGCCTCTCTCGGAGGAGCGCTCCCCTCGCGCCCCTGTACCGCGTCCTCCGCGCACCCAGACCGCGCCAGGGCCAAAGAGCCCCGGCGTGGGAGGCACACGCGGGAGGGGGTCCCGCGCCTCGGAGTCCCATGCCCAGGATCCCCGCACCCCCGGAGGCCCGGGAAGGATATGGGTTACAGACCAGCCGGAGACACCAGCTGCGCGGCCGCGTGGTCTGCCCGAGACAGAAGAAGACGGTGGCCGCCAGCGCCGGGTACGGGACGGGCTGCTCCTCGTCGGCGCCCAGCTCGGCGCCGCGCTCGGCCGCCGGACTCTCGGGGGGCGACGCACTGGGCCCCGACCCCCGCTCCGCCTCTGGCCCCGGGGCCCCAGGGCTCGCCGGGGACGCCGCCGCCGCCGCCGGGCCCGGGGCTGGCGCGCCCAGGGGCACGCGGACCTCGTCGGCCGCCTGCACGCCCTCGGTCATGGTAGCGGCTGGCAGCACCTGCAGGGGACAGGCGGTGACCAGGTTCCGGGAACGACACCCTCGCCCGCCTCAGGCGAAGCGGGATCCGCGGAAACAGCCACGGCCGCCGGGATGTCTTTGTCTTTTCTCATTAGAGACAAATGCGCCCCCCGCCCCCTCCCGCCGGCGAGGGCTGGGCGGCCCCTCCCCCACCGCCGGGGCGGGGGCCGGCGCCCGAGGGGCTCCCCCGCCGGCCGCCTCAAGTTGAAGAGGGTCCCGGCGAGCAGCGGGGCGCGCGTCCTCGCCGCGTCTCACCTCGCTCCGGCTGCCGGCGGCGTCCCCGCGGGCATCGCCCGGGCGGTGCGGTCACCGCGGACCCGGCGCGGCGATTGGCCCCGGCTGGAGCCCCGCCGCCCCCGGCCCGCGCCCCCAGCCCGCGCCCCCGGCCCGCCGGCTCCCGCTCCGGCTCCCGCTCCGGCTGGCCCGGCAGCGACGGCGGCGGCCGCCGGGAGCAGAGGGCTCCGCGAGGCGGACGGGCGCGGGGCGCCGGGCGCGGGGGGCGCGGACCGGGCGGCGGGGCGGCGAGGCGGCGAGCGATCGCGGATCCCGTCCGCGCTCCGCGCAGGAAACTTCGGAGTGAGCGGCGGGCGGGGCGGGGGCGGGGCGCGGCGGCGGGGGCGGGGCCGGGCCGGGGCGCCGGGGGGCCGTTCCCGCCCCGGGGCGCGCGCGCCTCCCCTCCTCCTTCGCGGAGGGCGCCCCGCCCCCGCCGGGAAGGCGGAGCAGGGCCCGCCCGCGCCCCCCATCGCGCCCCTACCCTCCCGCTCGGGGCGCGGGGCGCCAGGGGGCGCTCGCGTGGAGGCCTGGCGGGGGCGGGGCGGCGGCGCCGGCGTCTTCCCCGCCCCCAACTGCGGGGGCGGCCGGAGCCGCGGAGGCGGGCCCTCCCTCCCCGCCGGGGCGCGCACCCAGCCCTTCGGCGCCGCGGGCGGGGGTCGGCGAAGGGGCGGGGCTGCGGGCGTGGGCGGCGCGCGGCGGCCGGGACGGCGGCGGGCGCGCCCCTCCCCCTCTGCATGTGTGTCCTGGGTGTGACCGCGCGTGTGATGCGCTGCTGTATCCGTGGGTGGGATTCTGGGTGCGCGTGCATCCGCACCCCCGCACACACACACACACACACGCGCGCGCGCACAAGCGCACCTACGGCTTTCTGCGAACTTGTCCCTCGCCCAGCCTCCTCCTGGACCGAGCGAGCCGCGTGGGACCTCGGGGAAGCGCCCAGGCCCTCCCGCAGCCCCCCAGCCTCACACTGAGACACACTGCCCCCTGTGCTCCGAGGTCCCACTCGGACCCCTTGGTAACTGAAAACCTCACGAGCTTTTCACTTTTCCACGACCACCAGTCTGGTGGCTCCGGGTGCGACCTCCCTTCTTCCAAGCCCACACTCAGCGCTGGACAAAGAGCGGGGTGGCTGGTCCACACGGGCGGCTCCAGCGGCCTTGGGCCTCAGCAGTTACTCGAGTGGGTGAGAGGACCCACGTGGGGACCCCCAGATCTGGAGCGACCCTGGCAAGGTCACTCAACCAGGGCTTCCCCACCTGCGCTGCGCGATGGCACTGCAGAGATGCAACCAGAATGGGGTGGCCGTGCGGGGGTAGGGAAAGCCCGGGAGGCCCCGCGCCCTGCTCCACCGCTGGGCCTTGGGGGAAGGAAGACGCAGGAAGGCAGGACCATGGCAGTTCCCAGGCAAGGCCCAGGGGGTGTCCAGCGCGGCCTGTCCCTGCTCAGCAGCACTTCCTCTTGTATATGTGAACTTTTCAAGAAAATGAAAACATTTACTCTATTTTAATGCTGCTACTTAGGGATGGAGGGCCATGACCAGTAATTAAGGCCCTCAAAGAGCAATTAGTGCCCCAGTTACCTAGGAGAGGGCCTGGGAGAGCCCTGAGGGGAGCTTGCAAGGGTGGGGCAGACTTGAAAGCCTCAGCAGCATCCTGGGCAGGGGTCACCTGGACCTCCTGATCCTTTCACACTGGCCGGATCATCAAAGGTCAAGGTGAAGCTGAAGATTGGCTCTGGCTGGGGAACTGTGAGTGATTTGCTGAACAAAAGTCAGTGGGAGGCCCACAGTGTGGAACCAGGGAGGCAGTGGTGGTGACCGGTCCAGGCCTTATCCTTGTCCCTTGGAACTTCATTCCAGTGGGGAGGCAGCCACAAAGAAACTGGTGGATAGAGGAAGCGAACAGTTACAGGCTGTGTTAAGAGCTGTGAGGGGCAGGTAGGGGGCAGAAGATACATCTGAGGACAAGAAAGCAGCTGGAAGGGGCAGGGTGGAGGGTGATCTTCCCAGCTGCAAGAGCAGACTGTGCAAAGGCACTGTGGCAGGCAGAGAGTGCTGAGCAGGAAGAACCAGAGACAGCCTAGCATGCCCATGCAGGGGCCCTGCTGTGACGTGGTGGGGGCGGGTGGTGGGCAAGGGCAGGGCAGGGCAGGCATTCCCACGGGGCCCCAAGGAGCAGGGAATTTTAATGTGACAGACTGTCACCCTCGTCTGCACACTCTGTCCTTCAGACGTCCACAGAAGGGACAGGGCATGGATTTTTTTTAAGTAGGCATTATTTTTTAAAGACAGCATCTCTAAGCTGACAAAGCCTGTAGCCTTCAGGAGCCCCGTGGCCCATTTATAGATAGGTGAGGCTGCACAGACACTGGACAGGCAGCGACCACCTCAAGGTCTCAGAAGAAGACCTCCTCCCGCCACATCCGGCTCCCTCCAGCACCTCCGAGAGCCTTGTCCTCGAGGGCTCCGAGTCCCCTGAGCTGATGATACTCACTGACCATGTGCGTGGCGTTTGATGGTATTGACTCTGAGCTCTCCAGCCAGAGGGGGGACTGCACAGCGTGGGGGACAACTTCGCCCCGCAGCCAGGAAATGAAGAACAGATCGTGGAGTGATAGGAGATGAGAAAATAGCATTAGAAACAATGAGGCCGTAATACATTCACATCGCTAGAAAGGAATGTTGGAGAGATGAAACACAGGACAATTTGGAAATTGGCATTAAAAGTATTTAATTAAATCGTACAGAGTGTTCAGGTTTTTTTTTAATCCTTTTGGCCTCTGGAAAATTTAGTTCTGCTTTTTGTTATTTCCTTTTTTTTTTAAGGGCGAAGCTTTTTCTTGACAAAGATGGGGGGAAATGAACCGCCTATTGGTTCAGCCAGTGGGAGGTAGAAACCAGATCTCCCCCGAGGAGAGGACTCGCACCCTGGGGGCACATGGCTTCGACTATGGCCATCAGGCTGCCTTGGGGGCCCTCCACCTTGGCAGGCTGGGTGTTGGGCAGTGGGCAGCAGGGTCACCTCCGTCTAACCTATGAGTGCCTGAGAGCTCACCACCCCCACCCGGCCACTCTGCCCCGTGTCCAGGCACCCTGTCCACCTTCAGGCTGGCTGAAGCCCCCAGGGCCCGTCACACCACACTGGTCCCTTCTCTTACCTGTCACGTGGCCTCCTTCCTCTCCAAAGGTTCCCCCCCACCCCGCCACACACTCCCTTCCGTCCAGAAGCCCCCACTGGCCCCAGGTCAAGCCACCTCGAGTCAGCAGGAGCTGCCTCCAGCCTCTGTGTCCAGCCTGTCCTGCCCCACTGTCCTTTCGGACTGCAGACCCACCATCCAAGCGCCCCTCCAGGCCCAGCCCTGGCCCTGCCTTGCCTGTTGCTGGGACGCTTCGCCTGGCCCGAACTTAGCAGTGCCCTCCTGCCAGTGGTGGCCACTCCAGGGCCTCTCTGACCATGACACCTCCCCCACAGCACTCACCTCTCGGTACTCAGGCCGGCCTGGGGCTCCTGGGGCAGCCACTGCATCATGTCTGATGTGCCTGTGGTGCCTAGCAGCTGGGGGTGGGGAGGCCAGGAGACACTTGGCTGGCATGGAGTGGCAGAGTGGTGACCTGAGCAGGGGTGGGGAGAGGTGAGGTGCTGGTCACCGGAGGGGCGGAGGCTGAGCCCTGATTGCCCCCACCACTGTGGGGGCTCACGCTGCACAGGAGAGGTCCTGGGCCTTCTGCAGGTGGCCGATCCCCCTCAGCCACCCCCAGTTGCGCTGAGCCCCCCACCCAACACGCCTGGACTAGCCACCGTCTCCGAGGAGCAGGACCCAGCGCCCCGCTGCCTGGAAACTGAACCCAGAGATGCCTCCCTCGGTGTGCGTGGGGCTGGAGGCCAGGCTCTGCAGGGAGTGGCCTTCAGGGCAGGCAGCAGGGCCAGCACAGGCCTGGACCCCTGCCCGGCTGGAATGCCTCCAGTGACAGGCCCATACGCCTGCCCGGGCCCAAGCATCCTGGGCCATCATCCCAGCTCAAGGGCGATTTGGGGGCTGCCTGCCCCGTGGACAGTGCCACCCCCGGCCCCAGCACAAGGCGGCAGCTAAAGGCCAGGCTTTTCTAAATTCTTACTTGGTACTCACAGCTCTGGTCGACACAGGTGTCCAGGAGATGCTGTTTGTGTAACGCTCAGTGGTCTCCTTTGCACTTTAGCGTCCTGTTTATTTCTCGAGCTGTGCCTGTGGAATCAGCCCACTCAGACAAGCTGCTCTGTGGCCCCCCATGTCCCCCTGGCTCCTCCGCCTCTGGGTCCCCACAGGGCAGGGACCAGGAGGAGCAGGTGTCCTGGGCCTCTGGGCTCCCTCTGGTCTCTGGCCACAGAATGGGCACTGTTCACTCTACTCACAGAAGCCTCTGATTTAGCAGATAAAGACACAGCTTGCTTAGTTAACTTTGAATTTCAGACAAACACGAATAATGTTTAGTGGAAGTATATCCCATGGCAATACCAGTTGCTAAGTTGTGTCTGACTTTTTGCAACCCCATGGACTGCAGCATGCCAGGCTTCCTTGTCCTTCACCATCTCCCGAAGTTTGCTCAAACTCATGTCCATTGAGTTTGTGATGCCATCCAACCATCTCATCTCTGTCATCCCCTTCTCCTCCTGCCCTCAATCTTTCCCAGCATTACAGTCTTTTCCAATAAGTCGGCTCTTCACATCATGTGGCCAAAGTAGTGGAGCTTCAGCTTCAGTATCTGTCCTTCCAGTGAATATTCAGGACTGATTTCCTTTAGGATTGACTGGTTTGATCTTCTTCCAGTCCAAGGGACTCTCAAGAGTCTTCTCCAGCATCACAGTTCAAAAGCATCAATTCTTCTGCACTCAGCCTTCTGACACGAAGAGCCAACTTATTGGAAAAGACCCTGATGCTTGGAAAGATTGAGGGCAGGGGAGGAGGGGGCAACAGAGGATGAGATGGTTGGATGGCATCACTGATTCAATGGACATGACTTTGTGGAAACTCTGGGAGACAGTGAAGAACAGGGAAGCCTGGTGTGCAGCAGTTCATGGGATGGCAGAGTCAGACACAACTTAGTGACTGAACAACAGCAACCGTCTTTATGGTCCAGTGCGATAGTTGGGATGTATTTATACTTAACACATTTGTTTGTATCTGAAATTCAAATTTAACTGCATGCATTATATCCTATTCAGGGCCCCTTCTTCGGGCAGCATGGTGGGTCTATAAAGGGCTGGGAGGAAGGGAGCAGGGGAGGAAAGGGGCCGGTTCCAGCTGAGCCAGGTTCCCGGGGGGGGGGTGGGTCTTAAACTGGGGTGGGAGCACCCCGAGTGTGTATGTCTGTGTGGCCAGCACCCTGCAGGCTGCCCTCTCCCCATGAGGGTCGGAGGGTTCAGTCCCCACCAGAGGACAGCCAGCTCAGCTTCCCTCGGGTCAATGTGGGAAGGAAAAGGGCCTGAGGACTGGGGCCTTCGAGCCCTGGACTCCAAAAGCAGAAGAGAGTGTGGTGGGTCACCGTGGAACACGCAGGCTTCTTGACCTTCATCTCCAACTGCATGACTCCATGGGGCCTTGGACACAAGGCCCACAAGGGCAGGAGTTGGGGGTCTTCTTTGCTCAGTGCCTGGCATACAGTAGGTGCTAAATGAGTGTGTGCTGACATGTCATGCAGGGGCTTGTGCTTGCCTTGAAGTTATTTGGGGAACCACAGCTGCTCAGGTTGTATTGGGAGGGGTAACCTCACCACAGACAGGGGCCTTGTGACGGCCGAGTGGTGGGCACCCGGCCCCCAGCTCACAGAGGGGGCTGCCCTTTTCCGGGGACCTCAGGTATTGCCTGGAATCTTAACTGAGCAGCAATGCACTTTGAAAGTTTTAGCATGAAGTGCCTAAGCCTTAGTGGTGCTGAGTGCAGAATCCTCCCACCTTATCACAGGGCCTTTCTTGGGCTCTGCAACCACAGGGCCTGGGTTCTGATCCCAGGCCTGCCACACACTGGCAGTGTGGCTTTGGGCAACTTAGCCTTAAGTGGTCTCCTCTGAAAAATAAAACCTGCATCAGGTGAAAAGTGATATTGAATTGGCTGCTCCTGTCAAACGGCTAAGGACAGCGTTACCAAGGAACCAGCAATTCCACTCCCGGGTACATGACCCAGAGAAGTGAGGATCCACATCCAGACACTTACCCGAACGTTCACAGCAGCCAGATTCGCTGCAGCCAAACGGCGAGGCCACCCAGTGTCGGCAGACATGTGGGCGAGCTGCACGTGGTGCGTGCGCACGGCGGAGTCCACTCGGCCACAGAGAGGAGTGAGCGAAACACAGACGAGTCTTGAAACCGTGATGCTGAGTGACAGCGGCCAGACAAGCACAGACGCGGGGTGTCCACACCTGGGAGGCCCCAGGTTGCCACGGGGGGAGGAGGGGAACGCAGCGGGTGTCCTCTGGGATGACGAGAATGTCCTAAACGTTGACTGGGGTGGTGGCCCACCCTGAATCTCCTGAGACCCTCGCGCATCTGGGAACCCTGTGGTGTGGGAAGCCCATCCTGGTGAGCTGGGAGCCCACAGGGAGGGCGTGGTGCTGGGTGAACTCCCACGACTGCGGCCGTGTATAATGACCCCCGGGCCTGGGGGCAGGAGGGGAGCTGCCCCAGGATGGGGGGCCTGGGGGAGCGGATTTGGTGGCCTTCAGGGAGCTCGTCTGCCCCCCAGGGTCCTCAGGTATCAAGGGCCCAGGGCGGCCACCTTGCAACAGCATCATGGCCAGCCAGGCACAGGGTCACATACAGGAGTGCAGCCTCTGCCCAATAAGTCAGGGAGGCCTCCAGGACCTCCTCCAAGTGGGGTGTCTCAGCCTTGAATCCAGGGATGCAGGCTCCCCCTGCCTGAGCCGTTGAATGTCCCCCACGGAGAACGCTCCCCCGGAGGGAGGCTGACCTGGGGAGGAAGCAGGCTGTGAGCCGGTCAGTGGTCCTGAGCACTTTGGAGGGGCCATGGGCAAGCCAGAAGCCCGAGGCAGATGTCAGCGCATCTCCCCACAACCCAGTTTTCTGCACAGCCCCCCAGCTCCACCACCCCCTCCTGCAGGCGGTTGCTCACGGGGGCTTCCCAGGGCCTTTATCAGAGGAAGGCCCTGAAAGGCTGAATCTGCTGGCCCACAGACCCTGAGTTCGTCCTCAGACGGCCTCCCTGCCCACTGGTGACTCCCCGGGGGGCTCCCGTTCTCCCTGAAACCCAGACAAGGCCGCCCACTGGGTGCCAGGGGCCTCTTCCCTGACCCGCCCCCTCCCTCCCCCATGTGCCAGCGCTGGAGCTTGGACGCAGCAGGGCAGAGACCCTTGAACCGACAGGTGAGCAAATGGAGGGGGTGTCAGTGTGACATCTGAGCCTGCCCTCGAAGCGCTTCCTGGGGGCCAGGCTGCCCTGTGCACTGCGGCAGCCCTGACTTTGCACCTGTTCTTCGCTGGAGAAAATCAGGCGTCAACCCAGGTCAGGTGGTCAGTGGTCAGCAGTCAGCGGGCCTCAGGGAGCCCAGCGAGGAGGGAGGTACCACTAGTTCCTTCACTGGCCATGTCATCTTTTGGGTTAAATGGATTAAGTTGTCAGGTGTCACGTACGGAGCAGCCTCTTCCAAGGGACGCCCCTCCCAGCTGTGGGGTCTGTGCAGGGCCGCCCAGCTGAGCATCAGGGGACCCTACAGCAGAGGTAGCGCCCTGGGCGCCAGCAGGCCTGACAGAGGTGGAGGCTCTGACAGCATTTACATAATTTATTGTAAATTACTCCCACTTTGTTTAACGCTCCTTTGATTCCACTTAATACTAGCTTCTCCATGGCTGCCACCAGATGCTGCAGGAAGTTCACGTTTTCAGAGACGGGGAGACATGCCCAGCAGGGAGACTGAGCAGTCATGCCGCCTGTGCCACACAGCATGCCCAGCCTCCCTCCCTGCACAGGGCACCCTGCCTCCCCCGGGAGGAGTTTCAGATTGCCCGGGCTCCCAACCTGGTGCCCAGACCCGGTGGCAGAGCGCTAACTCCTGGCAAATGGCTGTCGGGTCCCTTGCATGGGGACCCAGGGCCCGAGGAGACAGCCCGGGACACACAGGGGCACACGGCGTGGCCGTCTGGGCTGAGTGGGCCTGGGCCAGCCCCTCAGATGGGGCTGAGAAAACACAAGCGGACAGTGTGGAAAGGCCCATTTGGTCCATTTCTGCCCAGAAGTGGGGGTAGGAGGAAGAACCACCAGGCCGGCCTCTCTGCTCCAGGAGCAGGCTGACCTGCCAGGACCCACCAGGGTCAGGAAGTGTCTCCGTGGGCCCCAGGGGCACCTTGAATTCCCCAACATCAACTTCTGCAAATCTGGGCCCTTGAAGCAGAAGTGGACAGGCCGGCAGCCAGAGGACTCCAGCCCCAAGAGGGCACTTTGGAACTCTCTGGCTTCCAGACATGGGTCTGCACAGGCCCGGCTGGGCCAAACCCCAGTCACGTCCACAGCCTTGACGCTTTGCTGCTGACCCAGGGACCTGCCTTCTTGGTACAGGGCAGGGGATTTAGTGGTCGTGGGTGGGGGTGGAGGCCCAGCCAGGCAGGCCTCTCGGCCACGACCTGGAGGCTGGGGAGGGCCGCCGGAGACTGGGCGGCCACAGGCCCCAGGGTGAGAGGGTGAGCCAGGTCCAGAGTGGCCCCAGGGCCCGCGGGCAGCATCCCCCTCAACGTGTGTGTCCCCATCTATCCATGGGAGCACCGGCCCCTCCCCCACCCCAGCTCAGCTGAAAGGCACCAGGGTCCCCGACTCCAGAGTCTGCTTGGGGTGGCGGGTCCCCGCTATTCCCCGAGGGGTTCCTAAGCAGGATGGATGGTGGCCATACAGCTCGCCTGGGTCCCCAGACGTGTTCTGCAAGCCCAGGTTAGTCTTGTGTGTGTGTGTGTGTGTGTGTTCAGTTGCTCACTCGTGTCCAACTCTTGGCAACCCCACGAACTGTAGCCCTTCAGGCTCCTCTGTCCATGGGATTTTCCAGGCCAGAATACTGGAGTGGATTGCCATATTCTCCTCCAGGGGATCTTTCCGACCCAGGGATCAAACCCCGTCTGTTACATCTCCTGCATTGCCAGGGAAATTCTTTACCATTAGCGCCATCTGGGAAGCCCCAAATGAGTCTTGTACCTCCAGAGAAATGGGGCCACTCAGGCTGTGTGTGTGTGGGGCCTGGTCTGTTTCCTGGAAAGCGCACTTGCGCAGGGAGGGCGGGCCTGGTGAGCAAGGCCGCAGGGCAGCTGAGGAAGGGCGGGCAGCCCTGAGCCGAAGGCGGTGCGGGGTGGATGAGGCAGGCTTGAAGCCTGAAGGGGCTGAGAATAAGCCACATGAAATGACAGGTTCTTCCATGAGTTGGCCTCCACGCTGAAAGGAGGGTTTGCTCCCGGGCAGCCAGGCTTCAGTCCTGCTGGGACTCTCGGCAGGTCAGGCAGACCACAGCCAGCATCATCCGCTGGGGGACGGGGGAGGGTGGTGTCGTCCACCCGCTCCTGTCACCCCCGGGGGCCCCTCCCTGAAGAGCTGGCTGAGGCCTTGCTCGGCCGAGCCTGGGTTGTCTCTCCCACCTGTTTCTTGAGCAGGTGCTCTCGTGTCCCTGCCCTGGCCCCGGGGCCTCCTCTGAGTGCAGACGTCAGTGCTGGTGACCCTGCCCGGTGCCCCCTCTGCACCCAGGGCTTCGGGAGGGGGGTCGGAGCCCTGCCTTCCTCCCCAGCACCCAGCAGGTCCTCAGCTGGGAGCGCCGTGAGCCCAGGGCAGGGGGGTGGGACCAAAAGGCTGCCAGGGCGTCAGGGGTTCCCTCCCACCACGTGGCCAGCCCCTGATGGGGAGCCACGCGGTCCAAGCTATGGTTCCAGCTGGCCCTTTAGTCACAGCAAGGAGAGAACCAAGGCTTTCTCCTCCTGTGTTTACTAGTAAATCATCCTCTGTTGTCAGAGCAGGTGAAGGTGAAGGAAAACAGTATCATTTGCCATTATAACAAGTGTGTTCTGGCAGCATCTGTGATAAGGCGGACGTCTGTCATCAAGCTGGCTCAGTCCCTCACTCGGCCGGCCGCCGTGCAGCGGGCCCTGAGAAGTTGATCCGACCCAACCCCCATAGGCCACCAGCCTGCGGGACTCAGGGGCGTCCCATCCTCTCTGGAGAAAGGGACTCATGTGAGTGAGAGGATCATTGGAGAGCCTTTCCCCCAGAGCTTCAGCATCAGGTTAAGCATTGCCTGCCCCTCCTTGGGCTCATCTTTTCAAAGACCACATTGTCTGGGAGGGGCTATGTCTTGAGCTGTAGCAACCATTCACATTTTAGTATGAATGAGTTCCTGCAATCCTTCCCCATCGACAATGGTGGGGAGCAGAGGCGAGATGAGGTGGGAAAGGGCATGAAGGTGCTGCTGGCCTGAGAGGGACCTGGGGGCTCAGCAGGGCGGGATTGGCGTAGGTCTGGGCCCCAGGGGAGACCCATGACAGCTTGGAGGCAGGGTTGTTTCAGGGGTGCAGAGCGGGTCCACAGAGCCAATGGATCAGGCCTCCTGCGGATGCTTTTAGGGGATGAGGGCTTAGGGGCAGCAGGGGTGGGCCAGGCTACCCAAGGAGGGGGCTCCAGGGGCCTCTCTGTGTGAAATGGAAGGTCCCTGAGCTGAGAGCGGCCCACTCCCTGCGCTGCGGGGAGGGGCGTCTGCACATCTGGGCTTGTGCTGGGTGTAGCGGGGCCTGACTCCAGGACTGAGCTTCGCGCCTGTGCTGGCAGCTCGGCCCCTCGGGGTGCCTCTCTGATCCCCAAGGCCCTGTGCAAGCCCTCCCTCCACAGGCAGGGCCTTGGGACAGGGCCCTGGACCCAGGAGGCTCCCACAGCTAGGCTTACCAAGGAGGGGCATGGGGCAATGACCACACGGCCTCGCCAAGCCCCCTGCCTGGCTGCCAGGAACCTCCTCCGGCTCCTGCCCCTCACCTGGCAGGGGAGTGGCTGCAGGAGACAGGAGATGCCGCTGCTTTAATTTCCTGGATTTATAGCGTCTTCTGCGACTTCATCACGAGATGAGGATGCAACTCGTCCCCGTCAGGCTCCTCTCGGGTGTGCAGCTGCCCGGCGGGCCAGCACTGACGCTCTGCCTCCCACGCAGAGGTCGGGGGACCCTGGGCCTCCAGGAGTCTCGGGTGCTCGGCGTCCTCCCACTGGGGCCAGAACAGTGGGAATGCATCCACCTGACCGAGGTGTCTATAACCCCTCGCTGACCTCACGCTCAGCGACGAAAGGCTGGAAGATTTCCCCCTAAGATCAGAGCCGAGATGAGGACACCCACCCTGGCCACTGCCACTCAGTACAGTGCTGGAGGCCTAGCCCGTTTAGGCAAGAACAAGAAATAGAAGGCTGAAAGTTTGGGAAGGAAAGAGTAAAACCGTTTACACACAGACATGAGGACTGTCTGGAAATCTTGCAGAATCCGCCCCAAATCAGCCAGAACCAATATGGAGCTTAGCGAGAGCGCAGGACCACAGGCAGAAGTGTGCTCCAGCACCAAACGGCAGAGGAATGTTGGAAACATTTCCATTTAAAGTATCATGAAACAGGGACTTCCCTGGCAGTCCAGGGGTTAAGACTCCATGCTTCCAATGCAGGGGGCGGGAGTTCGACCCCAGTTTGGGGAGCTAAGATTCCACATGCCGTGCAGTGTGGTCAAAATAAATAAATAAACTTTAAAACATATATATCACAAAACATAAAATATATGGAAAGGAATTTAACAGAAGATGTGCCGACCTCTGGAGTGAACTGAGTGTAGCAGAAATTTGATGCGAGAGGTCCAGACCTCAGCTGGCAGAGGCTCAGACTTGATCTTCAGTCAGGGACCAGGAGCCTTGGCGTCACCAAGACATCACCCCTCCCACGCCCCTCTGTGAGATTCAGGGATCCCCAAATGAACCCCGAGGCTTTTTTTTTTTTTTTGGTAGCAGTTAACCAGCTGAATCCAAGATGCACGTGGACAAGCAGAGAGTAAAGGGCTGAAACCATCCTGGCAAAGGCGAGCAGAGCTGGAGGACTCACACTCGCCGCCCGCAGTCGGCCGGGAAGCCTCAGCGATCGACACAGTGTGGGCACCTTGACAGCCGGCAGCAGAGCTGAGGGCGCACGTGGCCCCGACGGAGCCGGGCCAGGGAGTGGGTTCAGTGGGACGAAGGAACTCGCTCTGACAAATGGTGCCGGGAAAACCAGCAGACTCAGCAGGAAGACCATTCCAACCCTCCCTCACCCCCCACACATGGTGGTCTGAAACAAAGCACGCGTGTCTGCGTGCTAAGTCGCGTCACTCGTGTCCGACTTTTAGTGATCCTGTGGACTGTACCAGGCTCCTCTGTCCATGGAATTCTCCAGGCAAGAATACTGGAGTGGGTTGCTGTGCCCTCTTCCAGGGGATCTTCCAGACCCAGGGACTGAACCCACATCTCTTAGGTCTCCTGCACCGGCAGTTGGGTTGCTTACCACTAGCACCACCTCAGAAATGAAGCAGAGACCCCTGAGTAAAAACTAAAACTGTGATTGTCTGTAGAAGTTCTGGGTGAGTATCTATGCAACTTTGAAGTGGGCAAATATTTCTCAAATAAAACACAAAAACAACCATAACAGGAAAAACTGATACGTCGAGGGACTTCCCTGGTGGTCCAGTGGCTAGGACTCCGCGTCCCGAGTGCAGGGGACCCAGGTTCAATCCCTGGTCAGGGAACTTGATCTCACACACCCCAACTAAGTGTCTGCATGTTGAAGCTAAGACCCGGCGCAGCCAAGTAAATAAATGTTTTTAAAAATGTTGATACACTGAGCTGCATCAGTTAAAACCTGTCCATCAAAAGGAAGTCAAGGGAAGATGCAGACTGGGCAAGGACATTCGCGTGGTCCACAGGAAAGTCTCGAGCCCAGGATGGATGAAGAAACGCCAACACCAACAACCCGATTTGGAAATGGTCAAAGGCTGGAATACATACGTCACCAAGGAAGACATGCATGTGGTGGAGAAGCCCAGCATCACAGGTCACTGGGGGGATGCGGCCTCAACCCACCGGCCACAGCAGAGACCCTCCCCTGTCAGGTGGGCTGCGGTACCAGGTGTTGGCTGGTGAGCAGGGTCCGAGCTCTCACACTGCTGGTGGGATCAGAAAGCGGCGGGACCACTCGGGGGGATTTTGGCTGTTCCTTAAATGCGCTCACACTGTGTAGTCTGATCTTTCTGCAGCTGCTATTTACCCCAGAGAGATGGAAGTGTGAGTCTTACCAAGATTTGCCTGAAGGTTCACAGCAGCTTCCTCGTAATTCCCAGTCCCCGTTGGCCCAGGCCTCCAGAACAAAACTACCATGATCTGGGCCATTTACTAACAGCAGACATAATTACTGCCCACTGTCTGGAGGCCGAGAGCCCGAGACCTCAGCACGCGTGGTTTTCCGTGTCTGGTGGGGCAGCTTCACACGGTGTCCTCGGGTGGAGGTGGTGAGGGAGCTCTCCAGAGTCTCATGTGCTGTTGTTCAGTCGCTCAGTTGTCTCTGACTGCGGCCCCATGGACTGCAGCTTCCTTGTCCTTCACCATCTCCTGGAGTTTGCTCAGGCTCATCTCCATTGGGTCGGTGATGCCATCCAACCATCTCATCCTCTATCATCAGGGTCTTTTCTAATGAGTTGGTTCTTTGCATCAAGTGTCCAAAGTATAGGAGCTTCAGCTTTAGCATCAATCCTTTCAATGAATATTCAAGGTTGATTTCCTTTAGGGTTGACTGGTTGGATCTCTTCGCTGTCCAAGGGACTCTCAAGAGTCTTCTCCAGCACCACAGTTCAAGCCTCATATACCTGTCTTCAGGTTCACTGGTCATTTCCATTTCTCTGCCTAGTCTCTAACCCTCCCTTCTGACTGATCACCTCCCGAAGGCCCCACATCCTAACACCATTACTGGGATCAGGTGTAAGTGTGTGAATTTAGGGGGACACAAATATGATTGAAGGCAGAAGGAGAAGGGGACGACAGAGGATGAGATGGTTGGATGGCATCACTAATTCAACCGATATGAGTTTGAGCAAACTCCGGGAGATGGTGAGGGAGAGGGGAGCCTGGCGTGCTGCAGTCCGCGGGGTCACAAAGAGTCGGATGCGACTTAGCGACTGAACAAACATCCAGACTGCAAACTCAAGCCCAACACTGGAAATGACCTGAATGCCCTCAGCAGGGCAACCCCAGAGCATAGGACATGGCAGGAGGGGTGAGTGGGTGCAGACGGAGCCCAGAGCAGAGCAGCCGAGGGAAGGAGGAGGGTGGAGAGGGGACACCTCTGCCCACCCTCCTCGTCAGTCCACCTGCAGCGACACCAGGTCATGGGGGGGCTCCTGACTTCTGGGGAGACTGGCGTTTCCGCTCTCTTGATCTTGGTGGTTTCACAGGCATCGCGTGTGTCCAACTTCAAACGCGTGTGTTTTATTGCACATGATCTGCACCTCCGGGTGCTGCATGACAGCAAGGCATGCAGAGATGCTGGCCTGGTCTCCAGGGGCCTGCACACATCCTCTGCTCCAGATCCCTTTGTCCTCAGTCACAAAGAGCGGAGACCGAGGGAGCCTCACGCTGGAGCAGGGAGGGGCAGGCAGCCGGTGTGGGGTGTGGCCACGGGGCTCCGGGCTGAGCACCAGTCCGTGTGTCCTGAAGTGCCCGAGGTTCCCACAGGCACGCGGTTTCCGCAGAGGCTTTGATTCCAGGCCACACACTTCCTCTCACTCACGCTCTCATCTTTCCTCCCCTCTGATCCTGTGCCTGGGGCAGAGGAAGCGACATCTCAGCCCCGAGAGAGACAGCACAGGGCGCGTGGGTTGGGGATCCTCGGCCGCCCCCGCTGGGACCCACGGCCTCCAGCACATGCTCTTGGGGCTGCTCCGTGGCCAGGGGAGGGGTGGACATGGCTCTCCTGGAGGCCTCCAGACTCCGAGAGGAGATGGGCAGTGGGCGAGGGTCCCCAAGGACCTTGGGCAGGGACTGTGCTTGGTCCCTACATAGGAAGCTTGGTCTCTACACGGGATGCTCGGTCTCCACACGGGATCCTTTGTCCCTACACGGGATCCTTGGTTCCTACACAGAAAGCTTCGTCCCTACACAGGATGCTCATTCCCTACATGGGATCCTTTGTCCCTACACGGGAAGCTCCATCCCTACACGGGATGCTCAGTCCCTACATGGGATCCTTGGTCCCTACATGGGATGCTCCGTCCCTACACGGGATCCTTGGTCCCTACACGGGAAGCTCCATCCCTACATGGGATGCTCAGTCCCTACGTGGGATCCTTTGTCCCTACATGGGATGCTCCGTCCCTACACAGGATCCTTGGTCCCTACACGGGAAACTCTGTCCCTACATGGGATGCTCTGTCCCTACATAAGATCCTTGGTCCCTACACGGGTAGGTCCGTCCCTACACGGGAAGCTCCATCCCTACACAGGATCCTTGGTCCCCACATGGGATCCTTGGTCCCTGCACAGGAAGCTCTGTCCCCACACGGGATGCTTGGTCCCCACACGGAAAGCTCTGTCCCCACACGGGAAGCTCCGTCCCCACACGGGATGCTTGGTCCCCGCACGGGAAGCTCCGTCCCCACACGGGATGCTTAGTCCCTGAACAGGACGCGCCTAGTCCGCACTGTAATCAGTGCTGGCACTCATGCTTCCCACGGGGTCTCTGCTCTAGAGGAGCGCCGAGTGGTGTCTGGGGTCCACAGCGACACACCAGGGGGCTTCAAACAGCAGGATCTACCCTCTTGGCCTGGGCTAGAGTCCAACACCCAGGGGTTGCGGGTCTGTGCACCCTTGGAGCTGCCAGGGGAGGCCCGTCTGCCTCCGTCCCTGCCCCTTGGTCACGGCCGACTCCTGTGTGTGGCCATGTCTCACCTCCTGCTCTTGTCTCATAAGGGACTGGACTCAGGGCCCATCTGGATGATCAACATCCTTCACTCCATCTGCAGAGATGCTTCTTCCAGGTGAGGTCCCGCCTGCAGGTCCCGGGATCCAGAGGGGTTGTGTCTTTGGGGGGCAGTGTTTGTCCCATGACACAGCCAGGTGGGGGGACTCTCAGGGGGCTCTCTCTGAGGCTGTTGCCCGCATGACCCCCATCGCCTGACCACCACCCCAGCATTCACTCCCGACTCCCCTCAGCACTCAGCCCTCCTTTCCTCGGTCGTCCTTGGAGACCTGGCCCCGTTGTGGCCTGTGCTCGAGCCCTGTTGCAGCCTCAGGGGCCACGGTGCCCCAGGCCCCCCGGGAGGTGCCCTCCGCCGCCATGTGGTCCATCGCCCCCGCTTCCTACACCTCTGTCGAGCATCGACACGGCCGCCCGGCCGGTCAGTTCCCCGCAGTGCCAGACCTGCATCCTCTCTCTCTTTCATTCCTCCTCAGCTGGAGCATGGACAGCCTGTGTTTAACAGCCCCGCTGGGATGAGGACAAAGCCTGCCCTGCGTCCCCAGAACCCACGCTGACTACCACGTCCCCTCTGGATGCTGTGGCCTCCGCTCCCTCTGGGTCTCCAGTGGGAACCGGGTCCTGGCCGAGGGGCTCGTGGCCCCGCAGGGACTTTCAGGATGGACAGGGTGGCGGGGGGGGGGGGGCGCCCAGGGCAGCAGCAGTGAGGAGCAAAGGATGAGCTGAAAACCCCACCCACTGACACTGGAAACGCTGAACAAACCACCGCATACGCTGCTCTAAGGGCTCGCTCGGCTCACCCAGGAAGGAAGGGAGCGATAGTGTTGGAGTGGCGGCTGCTGGGGCGGCCGATGCAGAACACAGCTGGCTGGGCGGCTCGTCCACCAGAGGGATTTCCTCCCTGAGGTCCAGAGGCTGGACGTCCAAGGCCAGGTGCCCGCCTGGCTGGGCTGCCAGCGGCCAACCTGTCTCTGTGCCCGGGTGGGGAGAGAGGGGCTCCATGGGGTCTCCTTCATAAGGACGCTGCTCCCCCCCGAGGCTCCACCCTCACAGCCTGGTGACCTCCCGAAGGCCCCGCCTCCTGACACCGTCACCCAGGGCTCAGTTTCGCACACATGGATCTGGGGGACACAGACCAGAGGAGGTGGGGGGCACGGGGAACCAGGCAGTGAGCCAGGGATGTGCTCCCTCTGTCTGGATTAGGGGCTGGGACGGCTTGCCTTCCCGCCTCCCGACCAGGGGATTCAACATCAACTGCCATGCAGAGGCAAGGCTTTCCATCTGGCGGCGGGTGGGGGGGATTAGAACTGGGGACCGGGAGGCTGGAGAGGTCCAGGCGCCGGTGCTGTCTGTGTCCGTCTGGCCCCCGGGCAGGAGGGAGAGGTGTGTCCCGGGACTTGAGACAGCAGCCTGGCTTCACACAGGCCCTGCAGGCCTAGGAGTCCTCCAACCAAGACATGACTGAGAAACTGGGCCAGCGACAAGCCCAGGTCCCTGGACCACGAACTGCCATTCAGCTCACAAGGAGATCAGCTCTGTGAGCTCCAAAACAGGAGCTGGGGAATTCCCTGGTGGTCCAGCACGTAGGGCTCCACACTTCTACTGCCCGGGGAACGTTCCATCCCGGGTGTGGAGCTAGGATTCCTCATGGTGCAGCCAAAAAAACAAACAAATAGTTTTTGAAAGAGCTGACTCAAGTTCAATCCCTGGGTTGGGAGGATCCCCAGAGGTGGGAATGGCAACCCACTGTGGTATTCTTGCCTGGAGAATTCCATGGACAGAGGAGCCTGGCAGGCTACAGTCCATGGGGTCACAAACAGTCAGACACAACTGAGTGACTCACACACACATACACACACACACCACAACATACATTAGAGACAAGGAATAGGAAGAGGGTGTGCAAGAGTGCTCAGAACACACAAGAAGGAGCCTAAGACCCCAGGGAAGGATGAGACATGGTGGGGAGAGCAATGGCGCTCGGAGACGTGAGAATGACCTTTGAGCTTTGGGTGGTGGACATCACGTTGTGAGAAGCTGAGGAGAGAATTAGTGAATTGGAAGATAAAGGTTTGGGGACCACCCCGAGTGCCCCACAGAGGAGCCAAAAGAGGGAATAAATGAAAGAGAGGTCAGGAGATCAGCGGTGGGTGACCAGAGCCTCACCCAAGAGCTCACATGTCGTCTGTGAACTCTTTCACGCTGAAGCTGCAGTCACATCATTGATGAAGACACTCGGGCCCACACAACCTGAAATACTTGCGAAGCCTGCCCTGGAAGGAGCGCCAGAGAAGAAAGGAAGGAGATGCAGGAGTGGGACCGTTACAGCCTAGAATTCTCCAGGACTGGTGAGAGCCGAGATACATCAGATTCCAGAGACACACGGAGCCCAAACATGGACATGGATGGATATGATAACTAGGAGTAAATTCCTGCTGAGGCTGGACCCGGGGCGGCTGCAGGACCCAGGCAAAGACAGGGTCTTGGTGAGAGTGGAGAGGAGGGTTTGCTGGTTCACAGAACAGCCAGAAACAAACGCCAGACCCTGCTTCTGCCCACTTGCGGCCGTGGCCACGAAAGCAGGAGAGCCATGAGGGCTCAGGGCTGCCCGCCCCTGGGCTCCAGGCTGACGCCTGCCTCGGCCTGCGGAGGGGCCTCCCCCGGGGTCCTGGGCCCCGTCCACCTCCTGCCCCCAGCCATGCGTTGGGCAGCACCTGTGCGCCCTCTTCCCCCACACGCACCCAGGGCCAACCCGGGCGCCAGGAGGCAGAACGCCAGCAGACAGCACAACCACAGCCCAGAATCGATCTGATCGTAACTGGGGCTTGGAAGAGGTTTAATATTTAACAGGATTAAATATTTAAACAGGATGAGTTGACAGGGAGCATGGTGGCTCAGGGAGATGTGGGGACCAGTCTTGAAGACAGGGCAGGCCTCACTTGGCCAGTGAAACAGCAGGAGCTCAAGGCATCTCCTTCCAAGGGGACGATCGGTCCCAGCCCTCAGGGCTGACCACTGGTGGGTGCTGACACAGTGTCTCCAGCCCTTTCCGTGGGACCCTGTTTACTGAGCACCAACTGTGCCAAGCAGGCCTGGGGGTTGGGACTGCCTTGCAAGTGCTCCTGTGACTGTGAGGCGCTGCCTCCTCCAGGAAGCCCTCCGGCACCGGGCTGGTTCCTTGTTACACACACTGTCACCCCCCTGCCCCGTGCCATTCGTGAGGATTCTAAGTGCTGCAGGCTTGGTGTTATCGGCAATGCCCCACGTGCAGCCAGTGCTCAGCACTGCCCTTGACTTAGCGGCTCCCAGCAGGGGGACCTGGCTGGGCTCCTCTGGCACCAGCTCCCTTTGGGCAGCGCCAGTTAAGGCTTCCCATCTGGAGTCCTGGGGACCCACCTGAGTCTGACACGTGGTGGGGGGCGGAGTGGTGAGGGGTAGGGGGTGCAGTGGGGCCAGACTGGCTCACGTCCAGCGCTGTCCAGCAGGGAGGCTGCCTGGGGGCCGGCAACTGGGGGCACCGTCGCAGGGAATGGGGTGAGGACGCGGGGCTGGGGGCACCGCAGCGGGAGGGCGGGGCGAGGACACGGGGCGTGTGTCTCCCTTGGGGCTGCGGGCAGCCGGAGCCTGCGCAAAGCTCATCCTCCCACGCTCTGGAGGCCGGAGTCCAGGAGCGAGGAGGCCTCAGGGCTCTTCCTGTTCCACCCAGCTCCCTCCAGCCCCTGCCTCAGTCATTACTGGGCCTCCCGTGTGTGTCTGAATCTCCAAGTCTCCTCTCTCATAAGGACAGTACCCAAGGGACCAGGGTCCCCAGTGATTCATCTGCAAAGAGCAATTTCCAAATAAGGTCCATTCTCAGGTACTGGGGTCAGGATCCCGACTTATCCCCTGGGGGTCAGGACTCAGACTTATCTGCTGGGGGTTGGGACTCCAACTTATCTCCTGGGGGAAAAAATTCAGCCTACCAGCCAGTGTCACTTGTACTGAGCTGGGGGTCAACCGTGTGTAACCCTGGGTGGCCCCAGGCCCCTTAAGAGCCCAAGTTTGGTCCCTTGATGGACAGGCAGGCAGGTCCGAGCCCGTGGTCCCCAGTTCCTGACTTGGAGTCCAAGAGCGGAGGGAGACCAGGCAGGGTATGTGAGGACTGTGCTGGGGACAGCTGGGACCTTCAGTGACCGGAGACAATGGTCTGTGCCCCCAGAGGCTGAGAATGACCCATCTCCGAATTTCCCCTTCCCTTCAACCTTCCTTCTGAACTGGAAGGTTTGGTCTTTGTCCCCTAAGAAAGCGCTGGTGCTGCCAAGGGGCTGTTCTGGAGTTTCCAGGCTGCACTGTCCTCTCCCAGTCTGATGCCCCCGACTCCTCCAGAAGGTGCGGCGAGCTGAGCACCGAGGGGGTGGGGCAGCTGGGGTGCAGCCCCTTGGCCTTGGGTCTCCAGTCCCACCCCACTGTCTCTGCGTGGCTGGCAGGAGGCAGACGTCCAGTCCTGGGCCCAGGGTCCCGACAAGAACTCAGCAACTCCCAGGGGGGCCACGGGAGCCCTCACCTGGCGCCCCCTGCGCCATGAGTCTGTGGGCGGCTGCAGCCGGGAGGCCATCGTGCAGCCAGATCGGGGCTGGAGGTGCGCCAGGTGTCCGGCTCGGCTCCCGCCCTGGCGGGTGGCTTCCCACACGCAGCACCCACGTGGCCAGACCGAGCCGTCTCTGCGGAATGTCAGGGCCTCTCGGAGGAAGTGAGCAAGGCGGCCGGCCCCTCGTGATGTCTTGCAGAACCTGGGAACTGGGAGAGACAGCCCATGCCCCGGGCCAGGATGACGGCTGTGTTCCAGGTAGACCCGGAGCTTTCTGAGGCTGTCCAGCTCTGGGGCTGGACTCAAGGGCATGAGCAAGGCTGAAGGAGCAGCAGGGCAGGGTGGGGGAGGCCCAGAGGGGCCCAAATCCTCACAGGGGATGGGGGGCACCCTGGAGCAGGTGTGGGCCCAGGCCAAGGACTGGTCACACCTCACGGCTGCACAACTCGCTGCAATTCCCTCACCCGTAAGATGGGCTGGGCCACCGTGCCTGCGGTGGGGCGGTCACGGGCTGCGACAAACGAGCCCTGAGACTGGGCCCTGGTTGTCCATCTATCAGGGTCTCCTGCTGGAGGGAGACAGACACACAGGCAGGGGGAAGCAGGTCAGAGCCCGGGAGGAGCAGAGGCCTAGGGTCCTCTGTAGCCCCCCGCCTCCACCGCCGGCTGCTGGGAAGTGGCAGCCAGGCCCGGAAGCCCGTGACCCAGATTCCCCCTTGCTGGTCTCAGGCAGGAAGCTCAGACGCTCCTCCTGCCACCTGGCCGCCCCGCATCCTGGGCCCCTGCCTCCGACCCTCCTCCTGGTCTCTGACCTGCTCTGCAGGCCCCCGTCCCAGAGTGTCAGTGTCGGGGGGGCAACGCTCTTGGGATGGCAGGGAAGTCGGAGGTCAGGGGTCAGGGTCCATTGAGAGGGACCTGGGGATGGAACCACCCTCTTCACAGACCTTGAGTGGGGAGAGGCCACAGGGGCTGCAGGAGGGGGTATGTGGGGGGGCTTTCTTGGGAAGAGGAGACGCTGCCTGCCTCTCATCCCCTGGGTGAAGGAGACCCTTCTGTGCCCCTGGGAGCCTCAGAGTCCAGGGGACAGACAGACAGCACAAAGTGGGGAGCAGGCTGGAGCTGGAAGCCAGGCGATGACTCTGTTCCTGGGCGGGCGCGGTGGGAGGGCTATGGGGACAGCTTGGGGGCGGGGGCCCGGGGCCTTTTAACTTTCCCAGGAAAGGCCTCCGAGCTTCACACCCGAAGCTGCTGGCTCCTTGGCAGTGACTAGAGAGTAGCAGACACTCAGATGGGCTGAGAGTGAGGGGGTTAACCAGCATCCTCGGCTGGGACACAGTTCCCTGGACACGGATTCAAGGGCAACCAGAAGGTAATCCACATTTCCACTGGATCTCCTAGACAGGCTGTGTGACCTAGTCACACAGCCAACATCCCATAATTAACCTGGGGGGGGTGTTCTTCTTTGTTTCCCTGAATCTTTCTTTTAGCTCTGATGAATGGGACACCATAGACGCAGCTCACAGCATCACTGCCCCTCAGGGTTCATACCGGCAAACTGACATGCTGGGATTTCCCTGGCGGTCCAGTGGTTAGGGCTCCATGCTTCCACTGCAGGGGGTACAGGTTACATCCCTGGTGGAGGAACTAAGATCCCCCCACCCCAACAAAAAAACTGACCTGCTGCTGGTCAGTCTCTCTAGCAAGAATGTCTTTCTTTATTCTGTCCACCAGAACAAACTCCTATTCACTCTTCAAAACCCCATGAGATCTGTACTCTTGAAATTTGAGCTTTTCACTACATGCAATTATTCCTCAATAGAGGTAAAGATCTTGGAAAAAATAGTGAAGCCGGAGTACCTTCTATTTCCGTCTCTGGGAGTCGAGGCTGAGTGGGAGGGTGTGGACAGTGTGGGTTCCTGGAAGAGACCCTTTGGGTTGGTATGAGCCACCACTCCTTCCCTGCGAGAGGTGGCTGGGGAAGGTGTCGTCCCCACCAAGGGGAGCTGGAGGGGTCCTGCTCACCCGTTGGACGGCTGCTCCCGGGGTCCTGGGCCACATCCAAGTTCTGCCTATGTCCTGGGGAACCTCAGGGACTCCAGCCTGGCTTTGGCGCAGCTCCGGCCCCCTCTCCCCTCACTTGTCCATCTCTGCCTCCACGGCCATCCTGGGGGCAGAGCTTGAGTGGCCAGGCGGGGGTGGTCTCCACGGAAACAGCCATGGCGACTAGTCGTGGGCTGATGCCCTACAGAGAGCCCGAGTGGGGACCTGGTGCCGGAGTTTGGGGGCATCCAGGGCGGGTGGGAGAGGCCTGGGCTGGGGGCTGGGTGGCCAGGCAGAGCTCGGCTCCCTCCTAACACAGGCCTTTGGCCCCATGTCTGCCTGTGGAGCCTGAGGTGCCCAGGCCGCTCCTGGGGGCCACAGTGATGTCATCAGGCCCTCCTGGGGAGGGGCTGCTCACCCGCCGAGCCTGGGGAGGATCCCGATCACTGTTCAACCTGGCTGCGCGTGCAGACACCACAGAGCTTCTAACAGCCAGCACCCAGGCTGCCCCAGATCCATCCCCTCCGGATCCAGGGCTGGGCCGGCGGAGGCTCTCGGAAGCGTGTGTGGAGCCAGGAGGCCCACAGCCCCCACTGTGGGCTCCAAGGGCCCTAGCCCCGCACTCAGAGGCTAACAGAGCCCCGGGACCCCCGAGCCCGTCCATTTGCCCCACTTAAGTGTCCCTCACCTGGCGACAGGGCAAGGACCCCACCTCTGACTCCTCGACTGCCCCGCCAGACACCTGATGGGGTCAGGAGGCCTGGGCATGGTTGGGGGAGGGCATGTGTCTCCTCCCTGGGCCCATCCACGGGGTAGCGAGAGTTGGAGAAGAGACGGCCCCAGAGCATCCCGGAGGTCTGTGGGTACTAGCGGGGGCCTCCCCTGGGTGAATGGACCCCATGGAGATGTGGGGCCCTTCCTCCTCCCAGAGGGGAAACCAAGGCCGACAAAGGCCACGGTCTCGTCCAGTATCTCAGAGCCTATAGTCGAGCTTCGTGGTGACCTGACCCCGGCCCAGACCCGGGGGTCTCCCCAGGAGGGTGCATGGTCAGTCCCTGCCCACACAGCTCTCGTACACAAGCGATGCCTCTGGTCTGCAGACCAGACTGTCCAGTGCTCCAGGGAGAGGGCAAAGCTGGCCTCTGAGGAGGAGGGCTGGACTGGGCTCAGCTAGGGGTCTGGTGAAAAGTAGTGAGGGGTTTCCCTGGTGGCCCAGATGGTAAAGCATCTGCCTGCAAGGCAGGAGACCCAAGATCGATCCCCGATTGAGAAGATCCCCTGGAGAAGGAAATTGCAACCCACTCCAGTATTTTTGCCTGGAGAATCCCATGGACAGAGGAGCCTGGCGGGCTACAGTCCACGGGGTCACAAAGAGGAGGACACGACTGAGTGACTCATGTGAGCAGGAAGGGGCGGGGCAGGAGGAGGAGGCGGCTCTCGCTGAGCAGCCCTGGAGCTGTCCCGACTCACTGTTCATTCCAAAAGTGCCTAAGGAGCACCGTGTGTGCAGACACCGCTTGGCTGCCAGGGGAGAATCGAGCAAGGCTGGACCCCCAGTCCCGCCAACAGGAAGTACAGGCTGGGAGGGGCAGACTTCAGGGTTAGAGGTTACCCATGCCTGCCAGGACGCTCCTTAAACAATCTCGTGTGGACTTCACCCCGAGGGTTAAGCAAGATAACACCCAAGGGATGTGTTGGCTCAGGCTGAGCCTGGGGGGCTCCGTGAGCAGTGGAAGGAGCAAAGGCAGGGGTTCAGGGGGGCTCAGAGCCCCTTGTTCCCTGAGAGGAGGGCTCAGGTGAATGAAGGCTTCCAGAACTGTGGGGGAGCCCACTGGGTGCAAAGGCCTCGGGAGGCCCTCAGGAGCCTGCAGACGGCTGAGGTCACACCCAGGGCCGGGTCAGAGGCCCTTAAGCGCTGTCGGCCGAAGTCTAGAGCATCACTTGAGGGGGCGGGGTGGGGCCAGGGGCAGGGGGCAGGGCGCCACCTGCCAGTGAGTGTGTGGCTGTCACCCTCGCCTCGGGGTGGGCGCTCGGAGATGCCTGGGGCTCCCAGACTCCGGCCTCGTCTCCTCCCCAGCGGGCACTGGGCGTCTGCTCGTCACAGTGCGCCAGGCCTGATTCCCAAACAAAATATTTGGTTTCCAGGGCTGATGGCCTTGAAATGCAAATATTGCTTCTCTGTTTCCAACAAACAGTCACACACGGGCTCTTGGAGCCCTGAGCTGGCTGCCTACCGGCCAAGATAACCGGGGTCTACCACCCCTGCTGAGAGCCAGGCAGGAGCGGCCCCTCTGCCCCCAACACCCTGGAATGGGGGCGGGACCCCCCACACCCCCCATACCCTACCCCCAGTGGTTTTGTGGATAAGGACTCATCTCAGAGTCACGGAACTGCTGGGCTCAGCCACTCCAGCCCTGCTGCAAGCCCCGATGGAGGGGGACGGGTTGGGGGGCACACACCTTCTCCAGGCTGTGAGGAGTGGGGACTCCTGGAAATCCCAGCCTCTGGGCCTTCTGCTGAGCTCCAGGGACCTTCAAGGCAGCCGCGTGGGCCCTGCCCTTACCTGGAGCACCTTCTGAGGTGCCTCTGGAAGGGCCCAGCAGGGAGGGGCAGAGGGCTCCAAGCCAACCACCCTCGCTGCCTGGGGGGATGCCACGCCCATTCAGGTGCCCCCCACAGCCCCACAGGACCCGAGGTGTCTGCAGAGCTAGGCCTCACCAGCACCTTGACCTCATCCAGAGTGGAGGTCAGAGGGGAGGTAGGAGCCTTGGTGGGGAGTGGCCCTGGAGGCGCAGTGGGTGAGAATCTGCCAGTGTGGGGGCGCAGGTTCGACCCCTGGTCTGGGACGATCCACACGCCTTGGAGCAACCGAGCCCGTGGGCCACAGCTACTGAAACACGTGCGGCTAAAGCTTGTGCTCTGCAAGAGGGGCCACTTCTCCCCTCTGCAGAGCGAAGTCTGTGCCCTGCAACTTGAGGGTAGCCCCCACCCGCCACACTAGAGAAAGCCCGCGAACAGCAACGAAGACCCAGCACAGCCAAAAATAAACAAATAATAATAAAGAGACACTGCAGGGTGGTGCGTGTCCCCCCAGGGTGGGTCAGTGGGGCTGGGGGTGGGGGAGAGCCAGGGCCCGTGCCATCCCCGGTCCCCAACCCAGAACAGCTTGTGTGTCCTGGAGGGGAAGCCCAGCCAGTGGGGGTGCGGCTCGGCCAGGAGGCTGGAGGCCCTGTACCAGGAGGGAAGAGCCGGTGTCTGTGGTCAGCCTGCCTCCGGGCGGATGGCAGCAAGGCCCCAGCCCCCATCAGAGTGGGGACTGCAGGGTGGGGAGTGCGGGTGGCTGGAGGGCCACCCAAGGGCTAAACTGATGGCACAAAGGCAGCCCCCGCACCAGGGTGTGTTCCCGGGTGGGAGCCAGAATGGTGAGACCTGGTGCCCTGGGTCCCATCCCAGCTCTGGTCCAGCGTGTGACCCCAGGTGATGAGGGGCATGTGGCCTCCTTCTCCAGGTGTGATGGGGCGGGGGACCTCACCCTTGCTCTGAAGACGTCACTGCTCTAACTGGGAGCATCGCACCCGCCAGGTGAGCGCAGATCACACTTCACACCTGGGGGAGCTGTCACCCGCCGGCCTAAAATCGGGCTTCCACTTCTCAAAAAAGCAGTGCAGCCTCAATCAGGGCCAAGCAGCCCAAGACCTTGACCCAGCACAGCCGTTGGGCGCCTGTCTCCTGGTCTGAGGCCTGCCCAGAGGCCTGCATGCCAGGGGCCGCTCCGAGGCTTAAGACAGCAGGGGCTCCTGGTGGTTGGCGCCCTGCTTTCTCTTCCTCTTGCTGGGACTGGGCATCGGATGCTGAGGACAGAGACTGGACCAGCAGATGCGACCGTTGACCAAGACCTGTCCCTCCAGGGCCTGCAGCCCAGGGCCCACCCCAGGGGGCAGGAGAGAAGCTGCGCAGCTCATCTGCAGAGGGGCCAGCCCCGGCCGAGGCCCCGGGGTGTCCCCTGCCCACGGCCCCTCCCTCAGGCTGGCCAAGCCGGAGGTGCCGGGGGAGGCGGGACCGGCCTGCGTGGGCGTGGGGCGCGGTGCTGCAGCGGGGTTGCCAGGCAACCACCACGTACATCCTACATCGCTTGTGTCTGGGCTCCGGGGGGCGGAGGAGCCCTGGTGCCAGGAGTCGGGCTGGCTGCTCGCTAAGGCAGCAGGAGGGGAATGTGTCCCGGACACCCCGGCGTCCCCAGAGAGGAGAACGCTGTCTCCCCTGTCCTGCTGTCAGGGGAGGGGCCCGGGAGTCCTCCAAGTGGCTTAGAGCTGTGGGCCCACAGTCTGTGATGGTGGAACTCAGGTCCAGGGCCTTCCTGCTGAGCCCAAGTGGACACTGAGGGCCGCCTGTCCCCTCAGCCTGGCTGAAAGTGAGGGTCAGACCCAGCCTGGGGCCAGTCGCTCCTGGTGGTCCTCAGTGGCACATGTCTCACCAGCACAGCCTCCCCCACTGGTGCTCTGAGTGCAGCTGCACAGCTGGTGGGGGACCCAGACATCTGAAACCCCAGCTTTCCCGTAGGTGCTCTAGGGCCCTGGGGGGTCTGTCTGCTCCATGAGGATCCAGGGTGACCTGTGGCCCAGGGCCCTACTGGCCAGAAGACGGAGACCCCACAGACTCCAGGAAAGAAGGTGCTTGCCGTGGAGGAGGCAAGATCGAAGCCAGCCCCCCTGGGGGCCCGGAACTGCCCACAGCACTAACTATGTGCCAGGCTTCCTCGGGGGGAGGGCTGAGGACAGTGGGGGCCTCCATCCAGGCTTGGGGATACTGCCCACCAAGCTTCTAGTCTGGTCCACCCTGGTCCACTCCTCGTGGGCCAAACCCCAGCCGCTGGCCAGGTAAGCTGGGCTGTCCACTCTGCGGGGTGGCTGGGCTTCAGCCCCGCTGTGGGCTTGCTCCATCTTGCCCTGGTCCTCCTGCCAACCAGGGTGGGGCTGGGTGAGGTAGGCAGGGCTGGTCCTGGCTGACCCGCTGGGAAGCACCGGGACTGGATGAGGGAGAAGGCTGGTCTCGTAGGAGGGTCACACTGGCTGGGACCCTGGCCTTCCCTGGGCACCAGCATGCAGGGCAGTCTTACCCACCTGCAGGCAACACAGCCTCGGGCTCTCCGCCGTCCTGGGCGCCACCAGCTGACCTGCCCCTGGGGAAGCGCCCAGGTCTTGGGCTGTGTGTGCTTGGCCGCAGGCCCGAGTCACCGGCTCCTTCCATATCCACACCCTCATGCAGACCGGGGCGTCCCTGATCTGAGGGTGCCTCCCGCCCCGGCCGGCCAGCGCTGAGTACACAGCCACCCCAGCCGAGGAGTGAGGCAAGCGGGGCCTCCAGGGCCGGGCTGCGGGCTCCCCCTGCTGGCATCCCAGCTTTCCACCCATGGGGCACCTGGTCCAGGCCACACGACCCCCAGGCCCCCTGTCAGAGGGTGTGATGTAGGGGGGTGGGGAGCGCTGGCTTTGAAGGGGAAATGACGTGATGACCCCCTTGCCCGGGGGGTAGGGGGTCTCAATGCCCGCACAACGGGACTCTGTGGTCCACGTGGGGGTCTCTACATCATGGAGACTCTCAGTTCTCAAGGACTGTCCACGCACTGAGGGATGTCCCGCAGCGGGGGCAGACAGCTGAGTGGACGAACTCCCCCAAGGGTCCTGGAGGCACGAGCCCCCCCGTCGGCTCAAGGGCACCTGGACAACCCAGGCCGTGGTCCCCCTGGAGGCCAGTAGCCTCAGCTGAGCTTCCCCGAGGGGGTCCAGGTTTCCTGATGTTTGAGGACTCGCATCTCCCGGGAGGCAGGGCCCTCCCCAGCCTGTGAAGTCGCAGCCCAAACCAGCAGATGGATGTGGGCTCAAGAGGGGGGCCGCCACACACGTACACATTCACACACGTGAGCCAGACAGACTCGAGTCCTTCTCTTTGTTGAGTGTAAAACGCAAACCCAAGATTTCCACGTGCAAATGTACGCTGAGCCTGGTGCCAAGTGCTGGCGATCAGCAGATGTTCTGCAGAGCTGGGGGGTGTTTACGGAGGGGCTCCCAGTCAGCCCCCGACCTCAGGGCCTGGATCTGGGGGTCCCAGCCAGCCCCCACCCCCAGGGCCTGGATCTGGGGGTCTCAGCCAGCCCCCGACCCCTGGGGCCTGGACCTGGAGGTCCCAGCCAGCCACCTGCCCTACGACCAGGCTTCCCCATGTGCCTGGTCCCTCTGAGCCCATGTCGGGACCAGGGTCCACTCTCTTGCACCCTGTAAGGGGGGCAGTCCTCTCTCCAGCCTCTGGACGTAGGAGGCTCCCAGCCCCCACTGTCCTTCTGGGTAAGGCCCCGCTGCCCTGGATTTATGATCGTTGGAATAACACTGACTGAGCACTAGCCGGGCTTGTCCAAGGCCCTAGGAGCAGCCTGGGGACCAGGGCCCAGACACTGGGGAACCCTGGAAGAGCTGGCTAGGGAACCCCGGGACTGAGACCCGAGTGCGAGGGGCCTTTGGAGGGAGGCCAAGCGGCATGGCCCCCGGCCCCCAGCATCCAGGTTGGCTGCCCACACGGTCTCTCCGGGGAGCCCCGGCAGGACTCCTGGCCTGAGAGGGGGGCCAGCCCTTGCCCCCAGGGCAGAGACTCCAGGTTTCCATCCGGGCTGAGTGCTCCGACGAGCCTGTCCTGGATGGCAGAGGAGCCCAGGGTGACACGGCCCCAGCCTCGGGCCACCCCCATGGCGGCTGGTCCGCGAGAACCACCTGGCCTGGGGAGCCCCTCCCTGTCTCGGATGGGCGGCCTGCTCCATCGCCCCCTGCCCAGGCTTGGCTGTGTGTATTCACGCATTGCCCTGGAAGCAGTTTCTTTTAGTGTCTCTTTGACATGGCAGTGGGGACTCTTCAGTGAAGACTCTCAGACACGGGCCATGGAACCCGCTCTGCTCCACGCAGACCCTGGGGTCCCCGTCAGCCACAGGGACCTCCTGACGGGAGCGCCTTTTGTGGGGTCTCTGAGGCCTTTGATGCCTCCCATGGGTGTGGCTTGCAGACAGGCTGGGGGCTTGGGGAGGGCTGCAGGCCATAGCGTTCACAGGACATAGCAAAGCCCTCCCGCTCCCAGCCCCATAACTGCCCTTCTAGTCTCTGGAAGCTTCCGGGGTCTTCCAGGCTGAGCTCGGGGGTCAGATGGCAGGCCGAGGAGGGGGCCGCGAAACCTGGACTGTCCCTATCGATCCAGCACAATTCCCTGATGGCAAACCCCATTGTTCCTCACGCACCGCTAAAGACTGAGTAATAGTTCACCACAGACGCCGAGGCTGAAGCTCAGGGTGGGGTACCATGCACCTGACTGTGAGTGCCCCGCTCCGGACATGGGGCGGGCATGTGGTGAATCTGGGTCCCCAGTGGGGGGCACCTGTCCTGCCCTGGTGGCTGGGGAGAGGCAGACCCTCCACTGGGGAGCTCAGGTCTGCTCAGAGACCCATGCAGCTTTGCTCTGGCCGATCCCAAGCCCCACCTCATGGACCCCAGGCACCCAGAAGCCCAAGAAGCAGGGTGTGCTCCTCGCTCAAAGGTCGGGGGCCTGGCTCGACCCCTACCCCCTCACCCTACTCCCAAGGCCTGGTGGGCAATTCTCCACCAAGACCAGGAGGCCCAGTCACCATAGAAACAGACCACATTCCCAGAGTAAACCACGGCCATCTGTGTCCCTCTCTGGCCAGGGCTGGGAGTGAGTGGGGACAGGCGGCCTCTCCTCCCTGCATCTGTTAATGAGACGAATGGGGTCAAGGCCCCGCTTGTACACCACCCACATGGGCCAGCTTCTTGTCACGCAGAAATCAAATCCTCCCCCCGATCACATCTCTCTGGTCCCTCTAAGACGCCATGCCGGCGCCAGCCCCCACTGGCCAGCAACATGCTGAGCTGAAGCCCATTCTGGCCTCAGAACTCAATTAGTTACAAGCCAAGGAACACAGGGGCCCCAGAAGCTGGGAGAGGCTGACAGGATCTTCCCAGGAGCTGTGGAGGGAGTGGGGTGCTGAGACACCTCGCTTTGGAATTTTCAGTCTCCAGACTGCGTGAGGATGAGCTTTGGGTTAAGCCCCCGGTTGGGGTGCTAATGCTGGGCTTCCCTGGTGGCTCAGAAGGTAAAGAATCCGCCCGCAATACAGGAGACCTGGGTTCGAGTCCTGGGTTGAGAAGTTCCCCTGGAGGAGGGCATGGCAACCCACTCCAGTATTCTTGCCTGGAGAATTCCATGGACAGAGGAGCCTGGTGGGCGACAGCACACAGAGTCAGGCACAACTGAGCAACTAACGCTTTGGAAGCTAACATCTATCTTAAATCATGGTCGTCCTGATAGTCTCTGATACACACAGTCAAGGGCTCCTATAAGCACGGATCGTGCCTCTTTACATCTTCTGGTGCTTTTCTTGGTGTGTAACATACAAAGGAAGCGTATACTCAAGGCAGCCCCCGCCCCCTAGGACCTCAATGCCAGCTCTCAGGGAAGCAGTGATGCTCAGGTGCCTCTGGCCGGGTCTCACTCTGTCTGTGAGGTGTTCCTGCCAGTCAGCTGGCTGTGGAGTGGCTGAGGGGCCGGCCGGGCTGGTGGCCCTTCCAGGCTGAGTAGGGGCCCCTCAGACAGTGGTCACACCACTACCTGGAGGAGGGACGCCGGCTCAGTCTGGTGGGGTCACCCCCACGTGGTCAGCCTGGGCACTCTGTGACCACTTGCATTGGAGGCTGAAGTGTGGGCAACTCGGAGGCCCAGCTGGAGGCCCAGGAGGGTCTGGGGATGCCCGGGAGCTTCCTGGAGGCTCCTGAGGATGGAGAGAGACGGGAGGGTGAGCAGCCTTGGGGAGACCCAGGGGCAGGATAGCCTGCGCTCTGAGGTCCCACGAGGCTGGCCTGGCTGGCAGAGTGGGCGGCCAGGGGGCTGGCAGGGGCTGTGGCAGTGGGGCAGGGGGCGGGCACACAGGACCCACGGGGAGGAAACTTTCTGCAGATCAGGAGTAAATGGTGTTTGTGCGGACGAGGCGCCAGCTCCTTGCAGAGGCAGGGTCCCCAGAGCACCCTTCCACTCTTCTCGGGGAAGTAAGATGCACAATAATGCAAAGTGCATTAGCAGACGGGTGGCGGGGGCGGGGGCCGGGGCCCCCCACTGGCGGCCGGCCTTCCTCATGGGCTTCAAGGCTGCGATGCCTTAGCTGACAGCTAGTTAGAGCCAGCCAGAGCTGTGCGGGCGGGGCGGCTCTCATGGGTGCTGGGGGCTGGCAGAGGCTGTTTCCCGCCCCCGGCATCCCCCACCCCCACCCCGTGCCAGGTCCACCCCTCTCCCCAGTAGGCCCTGTCTGCACTTACCTTACCTGCAAGGAAGACCCCTATTCCCAGGCGCCTCCTTGCCCTTCTTAGGGGACCCAGAGTGTGGACACTAGCTGGGACCGTGGTCAGCTAGACCCAGCACGGAGGTACATGGCCGCCAGAGATCCGGTCTCCAATGGGCTGGTGGACTCAGGGCCCGTCCAAGCCCCAGCTAACTCCTGGAGTTCTGGGCACACACTGGGTGCTCCCAGGGTGACTTGTTGCCGTGGGCAGCTGTGGGTCTCCGGGTGGGGTGGGGGGAGTCCCATCTGGGCTCCATTGCCCACCATCCCTTCTGGCCTTGGGACTGTCGGCTCCCAGAAGTACCTGGCCGAGCAGAGACCAGAGACAGAAGGCTCTGGTCTTGACAGGCCCACCTCGGGGCCTCCCCTGGCCTCCAATGGGCTCAGGGCCTGGGTCGGGGGCCTCCTCATGCCTGCGTGGCCCCCGAACCTTGGTCCTCCAGGACGGTCTTGACAGTCCCCTGGAGGGTCCCCAAGCTCGGGGAGCACCTGGAGTTCAGAGGGCAGCGACCAAGCCCCCTCCTCCTGGGGCCCCGTCCCTGTCGGACTCTGTCTGCACTGACCTCTGGAGCCCATCGTCCCCCGGGGGGCCCAGGCCGGTGACCCAGCTTGCCTGGGCCTACCTGCGTGGGGAGGGACAACACCCAGGAGCTGAATTTACTCCTGAGGTCACTTCCACAGCCCCAGAGACCAGAGGAATTGAGGAGATGAAACAGGAACGCAAACATTACCTGGGGACCCTCACCCTGGCCCCGAGCTTGGGAAACCCAGCTGGGTAGGGGCCCTCGGCAGAGAGCGCACGTAGTCCGGGGCAGGGCAGTGGGTGCAGGTGTGGGGGGCTTTGTGGGGAGGCTGGGGGTGCTGGCGTGGGGGTGGCAGGCAGACAGAGGAGGGCAGGCTGGCAGGCCTGCAGCTGCCCCCTTGGCCAGGCCTGGCGGTGACCTTCCCCCCCTCCTCCAAGCACTTAACCGGCCGCTTGCTCCCTCTTGGAGACTCTGAGTGGTCCTGGTTCTCAGCTAAGTGGCTCCACGCCACGTGCACCGCTGCCGTGAGGGCCTCTGGGGTTCGGTATGCGTCTAGCCACCGTCCTCCGTCTATTTTCAGGGCTCTTTGGGCTGAGTGCTGGGTGGAGCCCGGCCTCCCACCACGGCCCCTGGGGGGCTGCACTGGGGCTATTTGTGTCCTCTCTGGGGCCTCGAGCTCCTGGCGCCTCCAGGGGCCGGACGTCCCTTCAGATGTTCTTGGGATGCCCTTGGCCAAGGATGCTGGGGGTGGGGGGTGGCGCCAGCTCCTCTTTCCTGCTGGGAAAGTGTGGTCTGGGAGAGAGAGGAAGGCTTGTGCTCAGGATGGCCAGCAGGAAGAGCCAGGCCCCTTCCAGGGCAGGATCTACACCCCCAATCCATCCGCTTGATGCAGCCAGTGGTGGGGGCGGGTGCCGAGGAGGTAACCAGAGCCACTGGCTGCTACCCACAGGATGCTGGCAGGCCCCTTCCCCGGCCATCGTGACAACCACGAATGCTTCCAGTCGTTGCAAAGGGTCCCCTGGGCAGAGTCCCCCCGCTGAGAACTGCTGCTGTAGGGGGGGTGTGAGGGGATCCCACAGAAAGGTGATGTGAAGGTCTCCTGGGGACTCCTGTGTGGGGATATTTGGGGCCTGGGGACCCCCAGTCGCACTGCATGTGGGACCCTGACCCCTGTTGTCTGACGGGGGCCGTAGTGTAGCCCAGACCCCACTCCTGGTCCCCCGGGGGCCACTGGAGGAGCGTCAGACTTCACCCTCCTCCCTGATGAGTCCCAGAGTCCCCCACACGAGAGGACAGGAGCCCCCGGCCCGCCGTGGCCTGTAGCCTGCCAGGCAGAGAGCCGGACACCCCTTCATAGTCACTGACAGCAGACCATGTCTCCAGTTTGCAGACAAGGCACAGAGAGGTTAGGGGTTTGCCAGCAGTCACACAGCGCTCAGGCCAAATGAGGGCTCGTCTGGGAGGACTGACTTCAGGGCAGCTCCATGCCCTTGACGGGAGCCTCCAGAGGGGCTGGGCGAGGGGGTGGGTAGGAGGCAGGGATTGGGTGGAGAGAATGTATTTGCACTGGTCCTCCTCTGCGCGTGCCCTCCGAGTGACCTGGGCTCTTATCTGGAGCCCGCACACCCCTAATCGGCTCGATTGCCCACAGAAGCACTTGCAGCTGACGTCACTGGAGCCTCTTAACATCAGACGCGGCTCCCCCCACTGACTCTCTGCCGGACGGTCCAAGGTCACTGGGGCCACTCCTGCAGTGGGTGTCAAGAATGGGGGTGGGAAATGTGGTGCCCCCCTTGGGGATAGGCCAACTGAGCTTGGGGTGGGGGGAGGCACCCTGTGCAGAGGGGGAGAGGGGACCCCTCAAGGCCCCTCCAGGCCCTGTCCCCAGGGGTCTCACAGTCTCCACTCAGGGTCAGCCAGGAATGCGGCATGCCCCCCGGCCGCCCCGGGACCCCCACTCATTTTTTCTCCTGGGGTTGCAGAGGCATAAGGTGGGGAGGGGTGTGAGCAGCCCTGAGACCTATCAAAGGTCAGGGTGTCCAGGAGAGCCAGCTCCAGAGCCTGAGACCCAGGGCTTGGCCAGGGCTCAGGCCCCAGAACTAACAGCGTCCAGACAGCTCCTCTGTCCCCCGGCTGGGGCCCAACCGCACCTACGCCCTGGGAACACCTCAGCCCAGCAGTTCATCGTCACCCGTCCGCCCCTGCTCCCCACAAAGGCCCCCAAGTCCCGTTATTCCCGTTAGAGAGGCGAAGTTGCCCAGCTGGTGGGTGCTGGGCAGGCCCCGGACCCTTTCGTGGCTCAATGCCCTGCACCCCACAGCCTCTGCTGTGACCCCACGCCTGCCCCCCAGGGACCAGGGCCTCCAGGACACGGAGGACCGTCACCAGTCAGTCCAGTCATTTCCACAGGGCTCAGCCAGGCCCAGTCTGGCTAAGAGGTGAAAGGGTGAAGGCGCCAGAGCCCGCAGCCCTTCTGAGGCCAGCAGAGCCTGTGGTGGTGGGCGCCAGCCTGGGGATGAGGAGTCTGGACAGGTGGTGGGCAGGCAGGCCGGGCGGGCGCTCCCCTCCCCAGGCTCCCTGCCAGGCCCACCGGCTTCCACCTGTCAGCCTGTAGGAGACTGCCAAGTTAGGGACCACCCTAAGGCCCTCACTCCTGACCCTGCTGCAAGTCTGGGTCCCCAAGACCACCCCAAGCTTCCTAGAATCTTCAGGACTTACAGTCCCATGATGCTCAGGGGCATGGTCCCATGATGCTCAGGGGCACAGTCCCATGATGCTCAGGGGCATGGCTTATCACCGGGACAGAGCAGTGGTGGGTCAGGGTCTAGACCTCAGACCCCCTGTCACCCCCAACACACCCCTAGCATGTCTGTGAGGGCACACGGGCAGCGCTCCAAGCCATTTGCAGGGGTGTCCCTGGGGATGCTACGAGCTTGGGGACCCCTGGGTGCAGGTGGGCAGGAGGCCCGCGGGAGCCTCCGAGGCCACTCCCAGCCACTCTGCTGACTGGGCTCTGCGATCTGGAGATGCCCTCACCTCCCCCAGCCTCAGCTTCCTCGCCCAGGAAAGGACTGGGTGGGAGGTAGGTTGAATCCTGCCCTGGACCATGCGTGTGTCCGCCCTTAACATCCATGCTGGACATCGAGGGCAAGTTGATGGAGCCTCTGTGGGGTTCTGGAAGGCTCTCCAGGGTGATGAGGTGGGGGCGGTGTAGAAGGGGAACACGGGTTCAGGGGCCTGTGACCCCGCACGTGGCCGCTGAGTGCAGCCAAGTGGGGGCTGAGCTGGGTAGCCTTGCCTGCCCACCTGCCCTCGGCCTCCGGCATCAGCGGCCTCGCCATGTCAGCCTGTTTCTGGCCCTGCTCATGCAGACGCAAAATCTCCCCTAAATCCTGTATTTAATTTTGTTCTCTGGGAAATTGTAGGAGGGTTTGGAGATAAAGCTGAGCTGATAAGTCAGGGATTTGGCTGTTCTTGCAGAAACTTGGACTGGGAGGGGGAAGGCGGGTCCAGGATGACTGAGTCAGCTTAGGAGCCCACTCAGAGCACACACAGCACCCCCAGCAGGCCTGAAGAGTCTACAGCTGGGTCAGCAGGTTCCCCAGGGTGAGGGATGTGAAGGACACACATGGGGGTCAGACCCCAAGGAGCACCTTCAAGGCACTGTTAGAAGGTGGGTCCGTGCACAGCAAGACTTGAAGGGCTGAATTACATGCGGCGGGGCAGGGGGCAGCTGTTGATGCTCAGCCATCCTTTGAACCCTCTTCTCAAAGTTGTGCCTCCAGAGACCCTTCCCCTGGGAGAAGGGGTGTCAATCCTGCCCTCACTGGCTGCTCTGCCCTGGACTTAGCCAACACCCTCAGCCCTGGACTAGTCTCTTCTAATCTCCCACACGTGAGGCCAGAGCTGAGTGGGGTAGTAGGATGATAACCTCCCTCATTTGGGAACATATACATCTTTTAATGTGACCCCGGATGACATTTGGTTTGTCAGCCTTGAAACCTCCTGGCTGATGTCCACCAGGGGCCTCAGAAATCCTAGTGGGTAGGGCAGTTTTTGTCTGGTTTGCTCACTACTGTTGGATTTGTCTTTTTAATGCAAGTGAAGTTAATGCTAGTGATGTTGAAGCTGAAGCTCCAATAATTTGGGCACCTGATGCGAAGAACCGACTCATTAGAAAAGACCCTGATGCTAGGACAGATTGAAGGCAGGAGGAGAAGGGGATGACAGAGGATGAGGTGGTTGGATGGCATCACTGACTCAATGGACATGAGTTTGAGTAAGCTCCAGGAGTTGGTGATGGACAGGGAGGCCTGGCGTGCAGCAGTCCATGGGGTCGCAAAGAGTTGAACACAACTGAGTGACTAAACTGAACTGAACTGATGTTTAGCCGGTGGGCAGGAGGTGGCTCAAACCCAAGAGTGTTGTGAGTTGCCCATTGGACCCCTTTGTACCCTCTTTGCCTCTGGAGTGTCTCGTCTCTCCCTGCACACACCTCAAGCTGGTTTCTTATATTTCCTTAGCTGAGTCTGAGATCCTTTTACTCAAGCAAAAGTTTGTGAATACTGGATGTGCCCCTGACTCTGGACTGCTGAAGGCAGAGGACGGAGGAGCTCCTGAGCCAATTCAGACTGCAGGAGGCAATCAGGGCAGACTTCCTGGAGGAGGAGTGAGTCTGCAGGAAGCGGGGTGGAGAGCACCCCAGGATGGGTGCTGAAGCCTGGGGTGACCCAGGTCCTGGCTTTGCTATAGTGACAGCTGTGGTCATCATGGTGACTTCCCACAGTAAAGGCATTTCGGTCCCTGGCGGGCTGTCCAGGGCCTGCCCCACACCATCCTCACTCAGGGATATGTCAGTGGCCACCCAGCAGGGTCAGGGCAGAAGGAGAACCGGTGCCAGCTCTTTGATCTCTGCCTGTGAGTGACTTGGGTCACTTCTGCTCCTGTGTTATTGACCCGAGCAGGGCATGGGGCTTCACCCAGCTTCCAGGGGCTGCTGGGGCCTCTCCCAAGCTACCCGTGCAGACACGGGACTTGGGGTCTGGCTCCGGCCATGAGGAGAAGACCCCTGTTGTCCAGGGTCCCTGTGCACCAGGCCCACCTCGACCTCAGAGACGGCAGGTCCCCCGCTGAGAAGCTGCGTCCCCCAGCCTCCCCCTTCCCTCTGCAATTCCACGGGACAGGTGGACGGAGTCCAGGTGCACTGGACAATGGGTGAAGGGCCCCAGGGACTCATCTTTCACGGGGGCCCCCAGAGACCTGGACGGGCTCTCCCTTGGTGACGCCACCTCTGTCCAGCCCCTGGAGGCGGACTCCAGGTCCTGCTCCTGTGCCTGCTCCACGCTAGCGTCCTTGCAGTGGGCAGTCAGAGCGCCCTCAGGCGTCACAGAGGGCCTGTCCATTCTGGTTCCAGGCTTCAACCCCACATCCCCACACCTGACTGCTTGAACTCCTCCACAGACGGGGAGCTCCCTCCCTGTGAGAAGCATAGCCGTGCTGCCCCGGGCTGGGATTAAAAAGCCTGCGTCTCAGCATTCTCTGTTCCATGGACACGTCTCAGGCCTCACTCGTCTGCATCCAGATCCCAGACGCGTGTGTCCATCAAGGACACGCTTGTGTCTTCCTTGTCGCTGCACCGATCTGACTGTTGGATACACTGCTTCTTTCCGCTTTGTTCTGCTTATAAACTCCACTGCGGTGCAGCTTGGTACAGGTGACTTTTTTCTTGTGTTTAAAGCTTCCCTCTTAGTTGCAATCTTTCCTAGGACTGGATTTCAGGGGCTGGAAGTGCCACGTTGAGTGCAGAAGCATCTGTTCATGTCCTGCCCAACCACTTCCAGAAAAGCCGACCCAACTGGCTGGGCTCATGGGACAGCCCCGCCTGTGCTGGGTTGCAAACTCATGAGGGTGTGATAGTGGTGGGCAGCCCGTCAGATTTTTATTACTTTCGGGTGGCGTCTGGGTAATAACAACATACCCTAAAGAATTGAAAGTAGTGTTCAACTAAAAGCCTGATGCCCATGTTCACAACAACTGAAAGGTGGAAACAACCCAGATGCCCACCAGCGATGAGGATAATCCATGTGGTGGAATATTACTCAGCCAAGAAAAGGAGTGATGTGCTGACACAGGCTACAGCCTGGATGAACCTTGAAACTGGCGTGTGCAGCAAAAGGAGCCAGATGCCACAGGACACATACCTGTGTTTCCATTCACACGAAACACCCAGAACCTGGAGACCCACAGCCAGAATGTGGATCGGGGGGTGCCAGGGGCTGGGGGAGGGAGGCTGGGAGTGAGCACTAACGGGGACGGAGTGACGAGAAAGTTCTGGAACTGGATGAATGTGATAGATGCGGCCAACTTGGACTCTTCAAAATGGTGAACACGGTGAATGCTCTGTGTGTTGCTGCTCAGTCGCTGAGTTGTGTCCGACTCTGTGACCCCATGGACTGCAGCACGCCAGGCCTCCCTGTCCTTCAGCAACTCCCAGAGCTTGCTCAGACTCGCATCCATTGAGTCGGTGATGCCATCCAGCCATCTCATCCTGTCGCCCCCTCTCCTCCTGCCCTCAGTCTTTCCCAGGATCAGGGTCATGTAAAGAAGCAGCGCCAATGGTGGCATGCTCAGGCGGTGTTTGCTCTGTGCCCGGCAGGCGCGGCTGTCACCTCCCATGGCGGCTTATAATTGTGACTTACAGATGGGGACAGGCCTGCGGGTGGCCTCCCGGCTGGCTAGCCTGCCAGGGGAGCCACGGCCCCTGCTTTGCAGGAACTGTCTTGTTCCTCGCATCCCAAGCTCTGTCCTGCTCCAGGGCCTTGGGCAGAAGCTTCTCTGTGAAGCCACCTTAATAAGCACCGTTTATTCTGCGTCCAGTGATTCCTCCTCCTCCATCAAGAGTGAGGCGTCCACGTGCCTTCTGTTACAGGATCGCTGGTTTCAGGCCCTCCCAGCCTTTGAGCCCACCCGTGGCCACCTCTCCACTCAGACAGCAGAGACCTCACTTGGGAAAGACCTGAGGGTGGGAACCAGGCTGGGGCCTCAGGCCGCCCAGATGAGGCAACAGCCACCCAGGAGCTGCACACACACACCTCCCTCCATCCTCCCTCGCCAGGTTGGGAGACTGCCCGCACCCCCATTTCGCAGATGGGGAAACAGAGGCAGGGTCACAGGATGGCTCCCAGCCACACAGCCTCTGGGCTGACCCGGCCATGACGCCTGCAGCAGCCACACGCAGCCCCGGCCTTCAGGCAGGTGAACTGGGTCCTGCATGTGACGCCCTCCCTGGTGAGGCATGGACAGGGCAGCGCCCGCGGCCCTCAGCCCCTGCCTGCTCCGCTGCCTGGGGCCCATCCTCAGCCTGTCAGCCTCCCTCTTGTCCACCCGGCCGCCCAGATCGGGGACGTGGCTCAGAGCCCAGCTCGGGGGGGGCCAGCCTCTCGCCGCAGCTTTGCTTCCAGCCAGCCTGCCTGCCCAGGCTCATGTCTCCTGTCTCTTCCGGTCCTGAGCCTCACATCCCCGAGGGAAGAGGCTCCACCACCTCCTAGGGGGTCAGACCCAGGCTTGGGGGCGCCTGCCGCCACCTGGGCTGGGTGCCCACCAAGCCTCACCCAGGGGATGCTTCCTCCTGGAAGCCCTCCTGAGCTCCTCCCCAGGGGCGGGGCCTGGTCTTCCTCCTGCACGCGGGCCCCTCCCTGCTCCCAGATCCCCACATCCACTGACTGTGCCAAGGCCAGGCTCAGGGCTGTCTGAGCCACTTCAAATCCTCTCGTTATGAAAACGTTCCTCTGGCCCTGGGAGAGCCAGGCGAGGCGGGGCCTGTCCCCCGCGCCCGGCCGGTGTTCTGCCTGGAGGCCAGCGGCTCCTTGAGCTGACATTCCAGGTGGCACAGTGGGAGGGCGAGGGGGAGCCAAGAAGACCAGATGGCTTCGTCTCTGCCTCTGGCGGCAGAGCAACCTTGGGTCCGTCATGGCCACCTGGGCCTCTCGAGGAGACGCAGGCCCCTGGGTCCCCATCTGGGAACTTCCGGTGGGGACACAGCTGGTGGGGCCTTGGGCAGACGTGACCCAGGCTGGATCCAGCAGGAGCCTCTGGGGATGGCGACAAGGCACGCTGCTCCAGAGGGACAGGCTCTGCGTCAGCCCGGTGTGGGGACGGGGCTGCCGCCCCCAGCCCTGTGGGCCAGGCTGGGGCCAGGCCCTCAGCAAGCGGATGGAGGGGGCAGGGTGCCTCTCGTGGGCGTCCGTCTGAGGACCTAGGTTCCGTGCTCTGAGGCCCCTCCAGGCCGGGCGTCCTCTGGGAGCTCGGGGCGGGGAGTGGACGGGGTACCCTTCCCAGGGCCCTGCGGGGCAGCCATCCTAATCGTCACCTGCACAGGGACACGGCTGATGGCTGCATCCAAGCCCCTACACATGACCCAAAACTCCAGCTGTGGCTGGGGTGAACCTGGCCCTGCCCTCCCGTGTTTGGGTCTCTAACCAGGGGGCTGACTTCAGGCAGCATGCCCCCCAAGGCCCCTGTGGTCTGGAAACCCAGCCAACGCAGCTCAGGGGTTCAGCTGACCCATCGGACCCCAAGTGCATAAACGGGACACGGGCACAGAGGGTCCAAGCTTTCCTGCAGGGACGCCCCCTCCCTCCCACGGCCTTCCCTCTCCCAACGGGGGGCTGTTGTTGTTCAGTCGCTCAGTTGTGTCTGACCCTTTGCGACCCCATGGACTGCAGCACACCAGGCTTCTCTGTCCTTCACTTTCTCCCAGAGTTTGCTCAAACTCATGTCCATTGAGTCGGTGATGCCATCCAACCATCTCATCCTCTGTCATCCCCTTCTCCTCCTGCCTTCAATCTTGCCCAGCATTAGGGTCTTTTCAAATGAGTCAGTTCTTCACCTCAGGTGGCCAAAGTATTGGAGTTTCAGCTTCAGCATCAGGTCCTTCCAATGAACACTCAGAACTGATCTCCTTTAGGATGGACTGGTTGGATCTCCTTGCAGTCCAAGGGACTTGCAAGAGTCCTCTCCAGCACCACAGTTAAAAAGCATCAATTCTTCGGCACTCAGCTTTCTTTATAGTCCAGACTGGTGTCGCCCTTGGGGATTGGAATGAAAACTGACCCTTTCCAGTCCTGTGGCCACTGCTGAGTTTTCCAATTTTGCTGGCATTTTGAGTGCAGCACTTTAACAGCATCATCTTTAAGGATTTGAAATAGCTCAGCAGGAATTCCATCACCTCCACTAGCTTTGTTCCTAGTGATGCTTCCTAAGACCCACTTGACTTCACACTCCAGGATGTCTGACTCTAGCTGAGTGATCATACCATTGTCATGATCATATCATATCCAGGTCATTAACATCTATTTTGCATAGTTCTTCTGTGTATTCTTACCACCTGCCTCCCAACTAGGGGCTACCCATCCATCTCAGGGGGTTCCCCTTGCCACCCAGGCGAAGTATTCTCTCTGCAATTTAATAAGTGTCTAGGTTTGTCATAGCTTTTCTTCCAAGGAGCAAGCGTCTTTTAATTTCATGGCTGCAGTCACCATCTGCAGTGATCTTGGAGCCCAAGAAAATAAAAGTCTGTCACTGTTGCCCCATCTATCTGCCATGAAGTGATGGGAACAGATGCCATGATCTTCGTTTTTTGAATGCTGAGTTTTAAGCCAGCTTTTCCACTCTCCTTTTTCACCTTCATCAAGAGGCTCTTTAGTTCCTCTTCACTTTCTGCCCTAAGGGTGGTGTCATCTGCATATCTGAGGTGATTGATATTTCCCCCAGAAATCTTTATTTCCATCTTGTGCTTCATCCGCCTGGCATTTCACATCATTTACTCTAGATACAAGTTAAATAAGCAGGGTGACAGTATACAGCCTTCATATACTCCTTTCCCAATTTGGAACCAGTCCGTTGTTCCATGTCCATGTCCAGTTCTAACTGTTGATTCTTGACCTGCATACAGATTTTCTCAGGAGGCAAGTAAGGTGGTCCGGTATTCCCATCTCTTTGAGAATTTTCAACAATTTGTTGTGATCCACACAGTCAAAGGCTTTAGATAATCAAGGAAGCAAAAGTAGATGCATTTCTGGAATTATCTGGCTTTCTCTATGTTGCAATTTGATCTCTAGTTCCTCTGCCTTTTCTGAATCCTGCTTGAACATCTGAAAGTTCTCAGTTCACGTACTGCTGAAGCCTGGCTTGAAGAATTTTGAGCATCACTTTGCTAGCATTGGAAATGAGTGCAATTGTGCGGTAGCTTGAATATTCTTTGCTATTGGCCTTCTTTGGGAATGGAATGAAAACCTGATTTTTTTCCATTCCTGTGGCCACTGCTGAGTTTTCCAAATTTGCTGGTATCTTGGGTGCAGCACTTTAACAGCATCATCATTTAGGATCTGAAAAAGCTCAGCTGGAATTCCAACACCTCCGCTAGCTTTGTTCCTAGTGATGCTCCTAAGGACCACTTGACTTCACATTCCAGGGTGTCTGGCTGTAGATGAGTGATCATACAGTCATGGTTATCTGGATCATTAATCTTTTTGGTGTAGTTCTCCTGTGCAGTTTTGCAACCCCGATCCCAACTGGGGATTCCCTCTTCCTCCCAGGGGTTTCCCCTTTCCTCCAGTGGCTTTGATCTTTTCTCCCGGGACTTCAGCACCGTACCAGGGTCTTCCCCCTTTGTATCAGGGACATCCCCCTTCCTACTAGGGGCTTCATCCTTCTGACCGGCGGCTTCCCCCTTTTTAGCATGGAATTCCCCCTTTCTTCCAGGGCTTCTCCTTTGCTACCAGGGGCTTCCCCTTCCCTCACAGGGGCTTCCCACTTGCTACCAGGGACTTCCCCCTTCCTATTAGAGCTTTCTCCATCCTACCAAGGCCTTCCTCCTCCTGCCCAGGGGCTTCCTGCTTCTGACCAGGGGATGCCTCCTACCTACCAGAACCTTCCCCTTCCTACCAGGGGCTTCCTCCTCCTGAACAGGGCCTTCTATCTTTCTTCCAGGGACTTTTAGTATCCCACCAGAGGCTTCCTGCTTTGTACCAGGAGCTCCCCCTTCCTACCAGGGGCCCCCCTTCCTACCTTGGGCTCCCCCTTCCTACCAGAAGCTTCCCCTTCCTACCAGGGACCCCCTTCCTACCTTGGGCTCCCCTTCCTACCAGGGGTTTCCCCTTCCTACCAGGGGCTTCCCCTTCCTACCTTGGGCTCCCCTTCCTACCAGTGCCCCCTTCTTACCAGGGGCCCCCCTTCCTACCTTGGGCTCCCCTTTCTACCTTGGGCTCCCCTTCCTACCAGGGCCCCCCTTCCTACCAGGGGCTTCCCCTTCTTACCAGCTACTTCACTCCCTCCCAGGGGCTTTGCCCTCCCTTCCAGGAGCTTCCACAGGCACTGGGACCATATCCTTGAAGAGCTGCTCCAGCTGCCAGGTCTGCGACCTGATGCTGAGCTGCAGCCCATGTCCCAGCCCGGGCCAGGCCACCTCCTGGGCGTGCTGCCCTGCCTGTGGCTCAGGGTCCCCCTGCGCCTAGGATAGCAGTCACTGAGCCCGGAGAGCAGGGGCAGGTGCTTTCCAAGCTCCTGCTAGCTGGTCATCATCTGGCCCTCCTCCTCCTCCATCTCTGCCTCCTCTCACCTCAGCTTCCCCGAGATTGGGCCCAGTCAGGGAAGGGTCCAAGCGGGGGCTGACTCAGAAAGGATCAGTCTGGGTCGCCCTGCAGATCTCCCCTGGGGGAAAGGGAGTGTCCTGTCCCTGGGTGTGGAAGAAGTTTATTTTGGGTGTGCAAAGTCTGTCCGGGCGCCTTGGGGCCTCAGAGCTTTGCTGACCCCAGCGCAGCCTCAGATCACTGTCTGAACGCTCCTGCGGAAAAGGGTGCTGGGCAGTCCCAGCATGTCTGAAGTTCAATTTCTCCAACATAAATTCAGTTTGGAAACAAATAAACTTAATAAATCATTAATATATCTAATATACGCTTTGTAGCTGAAGATGGAAACTCTACGGTGGTCCTCAGAGCTCAGTCCTGTCTGACTCTGCCACCCCATGGATTGTAGCTCACAAGTCTCCTCTGTCCATCTAACTTCCAAGCAAGAATACTGGGGGGGGGGGGGGGGGGGCGAGGGGGGGGTGGTGATTGGGTTGCCATTTCCTCCTCCAGGAGAAGCTCTACACAGTCAGAAAAAACAAGACCTGGAGCTGAGTGTGACTCAGTTCATCAGCTCCTTATTGCAAAATTCAGGGTTAAATTGAAGAAAGTAGGGAAAACCACCAGGCCATTCAAGTATGGCCTAAATCAAATTCCTTATGATTATACAGTGGAGGCAACAAATAGATTCAGGGGATTAGCTCTGATAGACAGAGTGCCTGAAGATCTATGGATGGAGGTTTGTAACTTTGTATAGGAGGTGGTGACCAAAACCATACCCAAGAAAAAGAAGTGCGACAAGGCAAAACAGTTTCTGAGAAGGCCTTACAAATAGCTGAGAAAAGAAGAGAAGCAAAAAGCAAAGGAGAAAGGGAAAGATATATCCATCTGAATGCAGAATGCCAAAGAATAGGAACAAGAGGTAAGAAAGCCTTCTAAAAGGAACAATGCACAGAAATAGAGAAAAACAATAAAATGATAAAGAATAGAGATCTCTTTAGAAAATCAGAGATACCAAGGGAACATTTTTGGCAAAGAAGAGCACAAGAAAGGAATGGACCTAACAGCAGCAGAAGAGATTAAGAAGAGGAAGGAAGAATACACGGAAGAACTGCACAAAAAAGATCTTCACGACCCAAATAATCACAATGGTGTGTCACTCACCTAGAGCCAGACATCCTGGCATGTGAAGTCAAGTTCGCCTTAGGAAGCATCACTACCAACAAAGCTAGTGGAGATGACGGAATTCCAGCTGAGCTATTTCAAATCCTAAAAGATGATGCTGTGAAAGTGATGCACTCAATATGCCAGCAAATTTGGAAAACTCAGCAGTGGCCACAGGACTGGAAATGGTCAGTTTTCATTCCAATCCCAAAGAAGGGCAATGCCAAAGAATGTTCAGACTACCATACAATTGTGCTCATTTCACATGCTAGCAAAGTAATGTTCAAAATCCTTCAAGCTAGGCTTCAACAGTATGTGAACTGAGAACTTCCAGATGTTCAAGCTGGATTTAGAAAAGAAGAAGGAACCAGAGATCAAATTGCCAATATCCGCTGGACCCTAAAAAGGCAAGGGAATTCCAGAAAAAATATCTACCTCTGCTTCCTGGACTACATTAAAGCCTTTGACTCTGGATCACAACAAAAAGTGGAAAATTCTTCAAGAGATGGGAAAACCAGACCACCTTCCCTGCCTCCTTACCTCATTTCATGGCCAATGTCTCCCTCTGCCGGTCATGTTGGGAATCGACAGGGCTCTTGGACTCCCCGCCCAGGAGAGGGCACTGGGAGGTGTCACCCTCCCCAGGTACCAAGCGAAGGTCAAGAGGCGACAGTTAGAACCGGACATGGAACAGCGGACTAGTTCCAACTTGGGAAAGGAGTACATCAAGGCTGTATATCGTTACCCTTCTTAATTAACTTTTATGCAGAGATCAAGTCACTATGTGAAAATTGCTCTGTTGTGTCTGACTCTTTGTGACCCCTATAATATGCCATGGAATTCTCCAGGCTAAAATATTGGAGTGGGTAGCTGTTCCCTTCTCCAAGGGATCTTCCCAACCCAGGGATTGAACCCAGGTCTCCCGCACTGCAGGCAGATTCTTTCCCAGCTGAGTCACCAGTATGCAGAGTACATCATGTGAAATGCCGGGCTGGATGAATCACAAGCTGGAATCAAGATTGCCAGGAGAAATATCAATAACTGAAGATATACAGATGACACCACCCTAATGGCAGAAAGTGAAGAGGAACTAAAGAACCTCTAGATGAAGGTGAAAGAGAGTAAAAAAAGCTGGCTTAAAACTCAACACTGAAAAAACGAAGATCATGGCATCCCGTCCCATCCCATCACTTCATGGTAAATGGGGGAAAAAATGAAAACAGTGACAGACTTTATTTTCTTGGACTCCAAGATCACTGAGAACAGGAACTGCATCCATGAAATTAAAAGACACTTACCCCTTGGAAGAAAAGCCATGGCAAACCTAGACAGTGTATTAAAAAGCAGAAACATCACTTTGCCAACAAAGGTCCATGTAGTCAAAGCTATGGTTTTTCCAGCATCCTATATGGATGTGAGAGTTGGACGATAAACCAGGCTGAGTGCCGAAAAATTGATGCTTTGGGACTGTGGTGGTAAAGAAGACTCTTGAGAGTAACCTGGACAACAATGAGATCAAACCAGAAAATCCCGAAGGAAATCAACCATGAATATTCACTGGAGGGACTGATGCTAAAGCTGAAGCTCCAATACTTTGGCCACCAGATTCAAAGAGCCACCTCACTGGAAAACAGCTTGATGCTGGGAAAGACTGAAGGCAGGGGGAGAGGGGACGACAGAGGATGAGATGGTTGGATGGCATCACCGACTCAATCAACATGAATCTGACCAAACTCTAGGAGGTGGTGAAGGACAGGGAAGCCTGGCGTGCTGCAGTCCATGGGATGTCAGAGAGGACTGAGCAACAAGAAGAACAACCAGGAGCTTCTCCCTCCTGTCCAGGGACTTCCACTCCCAACAAGGGCCTTAAGACTCCCACCCCAGGCTCCCCTCTCCCTGTCAGTTAGCTCCCCAGGTGCTGGGACCACACCCTCTCTGATCCACTCCACCTGCTAGGTCCTGTGCCAGCCTGCCCGCGGCCTCCCGCTGTGCCAGCCTGCCCGTGGCTCGGGGTCCGCTCTGCTTTTGGTGCAGCTGGTGTGGGCGGTGCGCGCTCCTGCTTAAGAGTGTCATCATCTCACCTTCCTCTCCCCCCACCTGCCTCCCCCTACCTCAGTTTACCCTAAAGGATTAGACAGGGAAGGGCTCATGAGAGGGTCCGACCTCCAGGAGGAGCAATCTGGGGGGGCGCCCTCCAGAGCCCCGCTGTGGGGAGGGCAGCGTCCTGTCCTGGGTGTGCGAGCAGCCTGTCCTTGGGGCCTCAGAGCTTTGCTGACCCCAGCGCAGCCTCAGATCGCTGTCCGAATGAACACCGCTGGGAAGGGAGCAGGGCAGTCCTGTAAAGCTCAATTTTTCTGACACAGTTGAGGTTTGGAAACCGATACATTTGATAAATCCATACCTACACCTGCCCCTGCTCCAGCATTTCACGGTCACTGTCGCCCTCTGCTGGCCATGTTGGGCATCAAGCAATGAAATCAGATCGATGATATTCTTGCAGCTGAAGATGGAGGAACTCCACGTGATGCTCAGTCGCTCTGTCATGTCGGTCTCTTTGCCACCCCATGGATTGTAGCTCCCAAAGTCTCCTCTGTCCGTTGAACTTCCAAGGCAAGAATACTGGATTGGGTTTCCATTTCCTCCTCCAGGAGAACCTCTAAACAGTCAGCAAAAACAAGGCCTGGAGCTGACTATGACTCAGATCATCAGCTCCATATTGCAAAATTCAGGCTCAAATTGAGGAAAGTAGGGGAAACCACTAGGCCATTCAAGCATGGCCTAAATCAAATCCCTTATGATTAAACAGTGGAGGAGACAAATTGATTCAAAGGATTAGCTCTGATAGACAGAGTGTCTGAAGATCTATGGATGGAGGTTTGCAACTTTGTACAGGAGGTGGTGACCAAAACTATCTGCAAGAAAAAGAAATGTAAGAAGGCAAATCGGTTTCTGAGAAGGCTTTACAAATAGCTGAGAAAAGAAGAGAAGTGAAAGGCAAAGGAGAAAGGGAAAGATATACCCAAGAATGCAGAATTCCAAAGAATAGTAAGGAGAGATAAGAAAGCCTTCTCTAGGGAACAATGCAAAGTAAAGGAAAACAACAGAATGAGAAAGACTACAGATCTCCTCAAGAAAACTAGAGACACTGAGGCAATATTTCATGCAAAAATGAGCAAAATAAAGGCAGGAAACGTAAGGACCTAAAAGAAGCAGAAGAGATTAAGAAGAGATGGCAAAAATACACAGTAGAACTGTACAATAAAGGTCTTAATGACCCGTATAACTCAGATGGTGTGGTGGTCACTCACCTGGAGGCAGACATCTTGGGCTGTGAAGTCAAGTGGGCCTTATGAAACATTGCTACACTACTGGAGGTGATGAAATTCCAGCTGAGCTATTTCAAATCCTAAAAGATGATGCTGTGAAAGTGAGGCACTCAATATGCCAGCAAATTTGGAAAACTCAGCAGTGGCCACAGAACTGGAAAAGGTCAGTTTTCATTCCAATCCTAAAGAAGGGCAATGCCAAAAAATGTTCAAAGTGAAAGTGAAGTTGCTCAGTCGTGTTCAACTCTTTGCGACCCCATGGATTGCAGCCCACCAGGCTCCTCCATCCATAGAATTCTCCAGGCAAGAATACTGGAGTGGGTTGCCATTAAACTATCACACAATTGTGCTCATTTCACATGCTAGCAAAGTAATGCTCAAAATCCTTCAAGCTAGGCTTCAACAGTACATGAACTGAGAACTTCCAGATGTTCAAGCTGGATTTAGAAAAGAAGAAGGAACCAGAGATCAAATTGCCAATATCCGCTGGATCCTAAAAAAGCAAGGGAATTCCAGAAAAAATATCTACCTCTGCTTCCTGGACTACATTAAAGCCTCTGACTCTGTGGATCACAACAAAAAGTGGAAAATTCTTTAAGAGATGGGAAAACCAGACCACCTCCCCTGCTTCCTTACCTCATTTCACAGCCAACGTTTCCCTCTGCCGGTCATGTTGGGAATCGACAGGGCTCTTGGACTCCCCGCCCAGGAGGGGGCACTTAGAGATGTCACCCTACCAATACCAAGCGAAGGTCAAGAGGCAAGTTAGAATCAGACATGGAACAATGGACTGGTTCAAAATTGAGAAAGTAGAACATCAAGGCTGTATATTGTCACCCTGATTAATTAATTTATATGCAGAGTACATCATGTGAAATGCCGGGCTGGATGAAGCACAAGATGGAAATGAGATTACTGGGAGAAATATCAGAAACCTCAGATACGCAGATGACACCACCCTAATGGCAGAAAAAGATGAGGAATTAAAGAGCCTCTTGATGAAAGTGAAAAAGAGAGTGAAAAAGCTGGCTTAAAACTCAACATTAAAAAACCAAAGATCATGGCATCCCATCCTATCAGTTCAGTTCAGTTCCAGTTCAGTCGCTCAGTTGTGTCCAACTCTTTGCAACCCCATAAATCGCAGCATGCCAGGCCTCCCTGTCCATCACCAACTCCCAGAGTTCACTCAGACTCATGTCCATTGAGTTGGTGATGCCATCCAGCCATCTCATCCTCTGTCGTCCCCTTCTCCTCCTGCCCCCAATCCCTCCAGCATCAGAGTCTTTTCCAATGAGTCAATTCTTCACATGAGGTGGCCAAAGCACTGGAGTTTCAGCTTTAGCATCATTCATTCCAAAGAAATCCCAGGACTGATCTCCTTCAGAATGGACTGGTTGGATCTCCTTGCAGTCCAAGGGACTCTCAAGAGTCTTCTCCAACACCACAGTTCAAAAGCATCAATTCTTCGGCGCTCAGCCTTCTTCACAGTCCAACTCTCACATCCATACATGACCACTGGAAAAACCATAGCCTTGACTAGATGGACATTTGTTGGCAAAGTAATGGCTCTGCTTTTGAATATGCTATCCAGGTTGGTCATAACTTTCCTTCCAAGGAGTAAGCGTCTTTTAATTTCATGGCTGCAGTCACCATCTGCAGTGATTTTGGAGCCCCCAAAAATAAAGTCTGACACTGTTTCCACTGTTTCCCCATCTATTTCCCATGAAGTGATGGGACCGGATGCCATGATCTTTGTTTTCTGAATGTTGAGCTTTAAGCCAACTTTTTCACTCTCCTCTTTCACTTTCATCAAGAGGCTCTTTAATTCTTCTTCACTTTCTGCCATAAGGGTGGTGTCATCTGCATATCTGAGGTTATTGATATTTCTTCCGGCAATCTTGATTCCAGCTTTTGTTTCTTCCAGTCCAGCGTTTCTCATGATGTACTCTGCATATAAGTTAAATAAGCAGGGTGACAATATACAGCTTTGACGTACTCCTTTTCCTATTTGGAACCAGTCTGTTGTTCCATGTCCAGTTCTAACTGTTGCTTCCTGACCTGCATACAGATTTCTCAAGAGGCAGGTCAGGTATGACAAAGCCTTTGACTGTGTGGATCACAATAAACTGTGGAAAATTCCCATCCTATCACTTCATGGCAAATAGATGGGGAACAATGGAAACAGTGACAGACTATTTTCTTGGGCTCCAAGATCACTGAGGACAGTGACTGCAGCCAGGAAATTAAAAGACGCTTACTCCTTGGAAGAAAAGCTATGACAAACCTAGACAGTGTATTAAAAAGCAGAGACGTGACTTTGCCAACAAAGGTCCATATTGTCAAAGCTATTCTTTTTCCAGTGTCGTGAGAGTTGAATGATAAAGAAGACTGAGTGCTGAAAAATTGATGCTTTAGGACTGTGGTGTTGGAGAAGACTCTTGAGAGTAACCTGGACAGCAATGAGATCAAACCAGAAAATCCTGAAGGATATCAACCCTGAGTGTTCATTAGAAGAACTGACGCTGCAGCTGAAGTTCCAATACTTTGGCCACCAGATTCGAAGAACTGACTCACTGGAAAAGACCTTGATGCTGGGAAAGATTGAAGGCAGGAGGATAAGGGGAGACAGAGGATGAGATGGGTGGATGGCATCATCGACTGAAGCAACATGAGTTTGAGCAAACTCTAGGAGATGGTGATGGACAGGGAAGCCTGGCAGACTGCAGTCCATGGGGTCCCAGAGTAGGATTCGACTGAGCAACTGAAAGACAACAAGCGGCCCAGGGACCAGGAGACACAGGCCAGGCCCTGGGTGGTCTTGGGGACACTGTCCCCATGACAGGACCTGCCTCCTTCCTATGGGGCAGATCTGCGGATCTGATTCAAGGCCCCCACTGGAGGCTGAGTCAACCCCCATCAGGGACACGTGGATGCCCAGGAGAGCACTGCCCGGGAACAAGTCTGACATAGGAGACAAAGGCCTGGCCTTCGTGCAGCTCCTCTGGCAGGTACCAGGCGTGGCCAGGACAGGTGGGGCTGGGGCCTGCCTGGCCCTTTAAGAGGGCCACCAGGTGGTGGGAGGGGGGGAGAATTCCAGTTGCCTAGCAACAAGAGGGCTTGGTGTGTACTGGTCTCCGGGAGACCAGAAGCCACATCCTGCTTGGGGACCCAGTGGCTGGAGCTGCCCTGCTGAGCGAGCTGAACGGCCCCCCTCCCTCTCTCCCCACTCCCGCCAGTGCCTGGGCGGCGCCATGGCACAGACGGACATACTCCTGACCAAGGAGCCCGCCCCACAGACGGTGCCAGCATGCCAGCTGCCCCGCAAGCTGTACGATGTGGCCCGAAACACGGGCGCCCACACGTCCTCGGGCCTGGCCACCTCTGGCTTCCGCACGGCCAAGTACCTGCTGGACGAGTGGTTCCAGAACTGCTATGCCCGCTACCACCAGGCCTTCGCCGACCGTGACCAGTCGGAGAGGCAGCGCCATGAGAGCCAGCAGCTGGCGGCGGAGACCGAGGCGCTGGCACAGCGCACGCAGCAGGACTCCACGAGGAAGGTGGGCGAACGCCTGCAGGACATGCACGGCTGGAAGTCTGAGCTGCAGCGCCAGGTGGAGGAGCTGGTCTCCGAGACCGAGCTGCTGCTGGCCCAGAAGCAGCGGCTGGAGCGTGCCCTGGATGCCACGGCCGGGCCCTTCTCCATCGTCACAGACAACCTGCAGTGCCGTGAGCGCCGTCAGCACCCCGACCTCGTGCGCGATTGTGTGGAGATCGAGCTGCTGAAGGTTCGGCTGCCCCGTCCCCGGAGCCGCAGACCAGCCTCCCAGCTCTCTCCAGGGAGCATGACCTTCCCCGTGTTCCCCCCTCGACTTGACTGTGCAGAGCCTCGGTGCTCAGGCCCCCCCGGGAGCCTGCACTCTGCACACGTGGGGACACTCGAGCATACACCCAGGCACAGAGGGGTGGGGTGCCAGAACCAACTGGTCCTGGGGCCTCCCCAGCTGGGGGCAGGGGTGGAACTCAGGCTGCCTGGGGGGAGGGGAGAGGGTGCCAGGCCTGGCCTTCCCTCAGCCTGGTCCCCACAGTGGGTGCTGGGCAAGGCTGAGTTCCCTGCAAGGTGGGCCACTCACGCCCTGCTTGGTGAGGGGCACCGTGGCCTGGGTGCCCCCCTGCACGGCGGGCAGGGCTGGAGCCTGGTGCTTGTCCACTTGGCCCAGCCCCGGGTGCAGGGTTCCTGCTGTGCCCGTTCCACCCCGGCTCCCACTTGGGGCGAGGCAGGGCCCAGGCCACGGTGGCATTCATCCTAGAACGTGTGCCGGGATGATGTTGGCCTGAGGCAGGGCAGGACTCGGCCCCCAGGAAACCAGGAAGGGCCTGAGATGGGCCCCAGGGGCGGCTGGCTGGGGTTGTAATGTGTTCAGAGGAAGGGAGACCCTTCTGGTCAGGTCGTGGTGGCGCCGGTACCTACTGGGTGGTCCCTCAGTCACCCCCGGGTCCCGGCACCTGCTGAACTGCCCCTCTGGTCACCCTGGGTCATGCAGATGAAGCCTAACCCTGAGTTCACAGAGGTGGAGCCCTAACACACCCCCACCCTGCCAATTGATGTCCGTATTGGAAATCTAGCCTCAGACCAGCGTGCAGGTGTGGACGGTGAAGGTGGGGTGGAGGCCTCGTGCATCCCACAGAGACCCAGCAGGACCTGTCCTTGGGGCAGCCCCGAAGGACTGGGGGTCACCCGGGCCAGGCCCCTGATGCTGGCGGGGAAGGGCCTCAGCTGCGAGCATGCTGCAGCCACAAGCACTCATGAGACGGGGAGACATGCACACAGTCAGGCACCTGGGGACCCCCTCAAATCTGGGTGCCTCCCCTAAGCCCAGGCCCTTCCCCTGCCCTCCCCCTACAGCCCCACCCTCACACTCATTCACTCAAGAACCTCCCAAGGCTCCAGGAGTGATGGCTCTGTTCTGAGCCGGGCGCCCCGCCCAGCAGTACATGGACAACTGAGTCAGGACAGGAAGGCGGGCCCACGGGTCAGAACTGGACACAAGGGCTTAGAGCCCGGGGGAGGCGAAGATTCGGATCCGGGGAGGGCTTTTCCTCCGCAGGAAATGAACCCGTCAGGGAGGCAGGAGGAAACACAGGGTTCCTGTGTGTCCTGGGCGTGTGAGGGCAGTCCTGGGTGGGGACTCAGTCGATAGGGTCCTCAGAGGCTATTGCCGGGTTCTCTGGGGCCCGTGGGCAGGCGCCAGTGATGGCCCAGAGCCCGGGGGTGCTGCTTGCCCAGCAAGTGGGAACCACCTTTGGCTGATGCTCCCCACAGCCCATAGAAGACCCCCAAAGAACCCACTGCAGTGCCCCAGACAGGGTGCTCCAAGCCCAGAATAAATCCACTATGATAACCAAGCTCGCCCCCATTTCCACCAAAGAGACTGGGGCCACAAGCAGGGCCCAGTCCCACTGGGCGTCACCCCAAGCTCTGCTCCTCCTCAGGGTCTAAGAGCCCGGAGGTCCTCAGACTCTCACCAGGGCGGGGGTCTTCTCCCCCAGGAGGCCGAGCTCATCCGGAACATTCAGGAGCTCCTGAAAAGGACCATCAAGCAGGCCGTGAGCCAGATTCGGTGGGTCTGGGTGGCCTCCAGAGCTGCCCTCGGGGCAACCCTGTCCCCCTACCCCTCAGGCCACTGTAGGCAGGAGGTCGGCTGACCCGGCCCTGAGGCTCCAAGAGGTGACAGACTGTCTCCGGCCACAGCCAGGAGCACAGGGCAGGGAAGGGGCACTGGGCAGGTGGGGGTGGCCAAGGGGCCTGGACATCTAGAGCCAGACCAGCACCCCGGGGCCCACCGTCAGCAGATGAGGCTCCCCTGCCGTCTGGGGGCTGGCTGTGCCCAGCGTCGGGGTGTGCCCAGCTCCCCACCCGCCCTGACGCAGGCCCTGCCCACTGTCCGCCCGCAGGCTGAACTGGGAGCACAAGGAAACCTGCGAGATGGACTGGTCCGACAAGGTGGAGGCCTACAACATCGACGAGGCCTGCTGCCGCTACAACAACCAGAGCACCGACGTGCAGTTCTACCCGCACTCGGCCAAGTTCGAGGAGAGGTGGGGCTCCGAGATCCCACCTGGGTTCCCCGTCCCTCCGCTGGGGGGCCTCTGTGCAGCTCTTCTGCTCCTGGGGTGGGCAGGCGAGCGGCGGGACCCCCAGCCAAGTGCCGGGCACACACGGTTGAACGTCCCGGCTGGGCTTCACAGAGGGAGGCAGGACCCAGCAGTGGGGCGGGGTGTGTGTGTGTGTGAGAGAAAGAGAGGAATGTGTGTGAGAGAAAGTGTATATGTGTGTGTGTGAGAGAGTGTGTGTGTGTGAGAGTATGTGAGAGTATGTGTGTGAAAGAATGTGTATGAGTGAGAGTGAGAAAGTGAGTGTGTGTGTGTAACAGAATGAGAGTGACAGAGAGTGTGTGTGTGAATGTCTATGTGTGTGAAAGAGTGTGTGTGAGAGTGTGTGTGAGAATCTGTGTATGAGATTGAGAGTGTGTGTGTGAGAGTAAGAGTGTGTGTGAGAGTGTGTGTGAGATTGAGTGTGTGTGTGTGTGAGAGGAGGTGTGTGTATGTGTGTGTGTGTGTGTGAGACTGTGTGAGCGTATGTGTGACAGTGTAAGTGTGTGTGTGGGCGCGCGCGTATGTGTGAGAAAGTGAGAATGTGTGTGTGAGTATGCACGTGAGTGTGCGAGATAGTGAGAGTGTGTGTGTGTATGTGTAGGGGGAAGCGGGCTGCAGCTCCGCGTGTGGCCGGCAGGGGGCGCGCGGCCACCACCCGTCTCAGCCACGGCCGTCGGGGCACGAGCGCGGGGACCAGCGGGCGGCGCAGGAGGCGCTGGGAGCGCGCGCAGAGACCCTACGGGTGCCGTAGCGGGCGGGGCACAAGGGCGCGGGGCCGCGGCGTGGCCCTAGGACTGCGGGTGGTCGTCTGTGCCGAAGCGCTGGGGACTCGGGGTGTGGAGGGCGCGGGGAGGCCCCGGTAGGTGCCCCCACCGATCGCGGTGTCGGCCTATTCCCCTCACTCGTAGTGCCTCCACGCCCGAGACTTGGGCCAAGTTCACCCAGGAACACCTGTACCGCGCTGAGCGCGAGCGCCTGGCCTCGGTCAACCTGCGGAATCTCATCGACTGCATCCTGCAGGACACGTCCGAGGACCTGCGGCTGCAGTGCGACGCCGTGAACCTGGCCTTCGGGCGGCGGTGCGAGGAGCTGGAGGACGCGCGCCACAAGCTGGAACACCACCTGCGCAAGGTGGGGCCTCGCGACTGCGCGCAGCCCGCGGCCAGGCCACGCCCATCCTGCAGCCAGGGCACACGCAGGCTATTATATAGCCACGCACAGCCCGCAGCCAGGCCGCGCCCAGGCTATTATATAGCCACGCCCATCTCGCAACCTGGTCACACCCTGGACACGCCCATCGCGCAGCCAGGCCACGCCCAGCTCATGACCTGGCCCCGTCAGGGCAGGCCCTGAGACTGGCTCTCCGCCAGTAACTACAAAGACCAGGCTCAGGATGGGTAGCCCAGACCATCACACTCCCACTGCCCACTATGCCCTGGTCACAGCCTGGCCTGGCCCTTGCCCCACCTCGGCCCTGTCCATCCTGAGGGAACCCTGGTCAGGGCCCCCCACCTCCCCCAGGGCCCTCATTAAGCTGATGAGAAAACCTAGTGACATTTGAGAATGGTGGCATTGCCGCTGGCGTGACTGATACAGGGGAGGGCTGCAGGCCAGAGCAGGGAAGGTGGAAGGAGGTGGCGGGCTCTGCTCTTTAGGGGTGTCCCTGATGCTGGCCCTGGCTCAGCAGGGCCCTGACCCTAGGCTCTCTGGGTGACCTTTGCTGCCTTTGTCTCCACAGCACCTGACCAGGGTCGGGGTCTGGTGACCTCAAGGCTGGGGCTCTTAGGACAGAGTCGCTGTGCGCTGAGCTTTGCTGTCCTTCCCCGGCCCCACCCCAGGCCTCTGGGTGCCCATGGCAGGGCTGAGGTGGCCGTGCACACCCTCCCTTCTTCCGCACTGCCCCCAGAAGCAGGGGCTAGGGCTTGGGGTGCGGGTTGACCCACTGGGCTGTCCTGTGTGGGTAAGACCCAGGGCGGGGGTGACCCACCGGCCGTCCTGTGTGCAGACGCTGCGGGAGATCTCGGACCAGGAGCACAACATCGCGGCCCTGAAGCAGGCCATCAAGGACAAGGAGGCGCCTCTGAAGGTGGCCCAGACCCGCCTGTACCAGCGCTCCCACCGGCCCAACGTGGAGCTGTGCCGAGACGCTGCCCAGTTCAGGTGCTGTGGCCGCTGGGCCGTCACCCTCCACCATACGGGTGCCGTCCACCCGCCCCCAGGCCTCCTCAGCCTCTGGGGCCCCCTTGAACATCCCCTGGCACACAGCCCTGCAGATGTAAAGAGGAAAGACGCTGGCCCCCACCTCACCCCCCACCCCACACACGGGGCTCCCACATTCCCTCTCCTGCCCCAGCAGTACTGGACACTGCATGTCCTTTGGGGGACACTGTGTGGATCTCTGAGTGCCAGGGCCGGCCACACTCCCCACTTCACCCTGGTCTGGAATCTCAGGGTCTGGGAGGCAGAGCTCCCCGAGCCACATGGCTGCCCCGACCACCTGTCCTGGCCCTCCACACCTCTGACATCAGGGTGAATGCGCCTCCCCCTCCCAGCCTGGCTTCTGGGTCTCCCCTGGGGCTTTTGGGGGTCCTTCTATGGCCGAGCATATTGAGCAGTATGCCCTGCCCGGGCTCCCGGCCTTTGAACCTGGGGCTGGCCCCTTGGCGCCCTCGGTAGGCCCGGCGTCCAGGCTGGCCCTGCTCAGCCCGCCTCTGCCCGCAGGCTGGCGAGCGAGGTGGAGGAGCTGAACCTGTCCCTGGCAGCACTGAAGGAGAAGCTTCTGGAAGCGGAGCAGTCCCTGCGCAACCTGGAGGACACGCGCATGAGCCTGGAGAAGGACATCGCGATCAAGACCAACAGCCTCTTCATCGACCGCCACAAATGCATGGCCCACCGCGCCCACTACCCCACTGTGCTGCAGCTGGCTGGCTACCAGTGACCGCCCGGCGCAGGGCCTACCCCTCCTCGAATAAAGAGCACGTTAGCTTTCTACTCAGGGTGCGCACCTGGGCAGGGTCGCTTTGCCTGCGGACCCCATCCCGCTGTGGGAGGCCAGGGGTCTCCTGCCTGGGGCACCCCCAGTCTCCACTTGGGGACAGGGGTCAGTCGAGGTCCCCCTCATTGCCCCCGCTGACCACCTGGGCCACCTGCCAGATGCTTCCAGGGGAGCGTCACCTCCCGTCACCACTGGTCACGGCCTCCGGGCCCCGCAGTGGCAGCTGAGCTCCGTTCTTCTTCACCGTGCCCTGGACGGTCACCCAAGGCCAGCTGGCACTCCCCTCTCATTAGCAGGGGCTTCAGAACATGGTGCTGGCCCAGCTACCCCCAAGGGACTTGGCCCCTGGGCTGCACACTGCAGGCCTGGGGCAGTGACCACCCAGGGAACCGTGGGACCGCTCCCTGCCACCCCTACCTGGCACGGGCTGGGCACCAGAGGGCATACCTGAGCTGGGGGTGGGGGTGTCCACGGCTCTGGACAGAAGTGGGCGCTGTCTCTGGGGCACCTCCTGAGCAGCACCAGGCCTTCTCTCTCCCCCTCTGCTGAGGCTCTCTCCCTGTGCCCCCTGCTGACGAGCTCAAGGGGGCCACTTCCCTCCCCAACAGCAGCTCATCAGCAGGACTCGGGCAGCCTGCATTAAGAGGCCAGGAGATAATAACCCGGCCGCACACTCGCAGCTCTCAGACCCCATTATCAGCCGAGGTCGCGCTGTGCGGAGCCCCCATCAGTGCCCAGGGCCTCCGTGTCCCAGCCCGCACCCCCCACCCCCGACTGGGGCCGCTGACGGGGAGCCAAGTGGAGGTGCTGTGCAAGGCTCATTATCTCCACGGCCCGGGGGGCCGGGCACTCATTGTTCGCAGTTGTCTCATGACCACCCGTGAGGCCGGAAATCTTGTCCTCTTGTAGAGACAAATGACCAGGCCCTGGAGCTGAGGGATGGTCCTGGGCTGCTCAGCAGGTTCCCGAGGCGATGGCTGCGTCTCTCTGGGGAGTCAGCAGCCCTGGGGAGGAGGCAGACAGCTACGCCCACCCTCAGGGATTCAGGACCTGCAGGAGTGGGGAACCGGGAGGCACAGGGGGACACCAGGGCCCTGAGGGTGGCTGAAGCCTGGGGACACTCTGGCCACTGCTGAGTCCATGGTGCCCATTTTAGATGGGGAAACGAGGTCAGACGCAGGGAGCAGTGCAGCCCGGGCGTCTCCCTCTCTCTGGGTGCCCCAGAAGCCCCCGAGACGAAAGTAGAGCGGGCAGAGAGGAGCCCCCAGCCCACCCCTGGGCCCAGCAGCTCTGGCCGGAGCCTGGGTTAGCCCAGCCCTGGCAGAGGGTGGTGGGGTGGCGTCTGCAGAGAGGCCTCCGTCCAGGCCACCCGATCTGGATTCCACCAGAAAGTGTCCTTGCTCCAGACAAGGACAAGGCGTGGGGACGGCTGAGCACTGCTGCAGTGAGAACCTTCACCTCCAGGAGCCGGGGGCGTCCGGGAACCAGCTCCAGCTGGCGGGCTCCCCTGACCACAGCCCTCACCAACTCTGCTCTCCCCAGCCTGGCATGAGAATCCCCCACAGGCAGGGTCCCCTGTCTCCCCCGCTACCCCCAGCCTGCCTCCTCCATGGTCAGCAGCGAGGAGGGCACGGGGTGCCTGTGGGGAGTGCCGGACCCTGGGCTATACCCAGATCTGCAGGGGCGAGCAAGCCAGCCCCAGATGCCCACAGCCTGCCTCCCGGAAGGTGGCCCCAGCTCCCCAGGCCATGTCGGTGCCCCGCCGCCAGGCAGCCTGGCTTGGTGTGGTCGAGGAGGGGGGATGCTTCTCAGGGAGTCACATGGCCTCATGCTCAGAGGCCGAGGCGCCAGGCGCTGCCCGGGGCCCAGTGTCCAGCTGCTCAGGCCCAAGCAAGCATGAGGCCAGGTCCTGGTGTAGTCACAGCCCCCGCCTGCCACTGCCCGGGGCGCCCTGTGAGTCATTCCTGCCGGAGGGGGCTGGCATCACAGGGACATAACCCTCATCCTCTGAAAGGCTTGGCTACTGCCAAGGGCCCCCGACAGGGTATCACAGCCTCTCCACTGGGCGCCACGGCCCTGCTAGGGTGTGGCGGGAGGTGGGGGCAGACACCACAGCCTGGCCAGACGCTGCCCCCCACCCCCCAGCGCCACCCACCAGGCCCAGCCCTCACGGCCCAGCCTGAGATGGGAGGGGGCCACTGTTACCAGGTGGGCTCAGCACCGGTGAGTGGTCTGTCTCCAACTTTGGCCTCCGGCCTCGTTGCCAGTCTCCACTCAGCCACTACTCCAGCCTCCCCGACTCCCCCTAACTCACCGCACCCCAGATGGCAGCCAGCCCCACAATCCTGGCCACCCCAGGCCCCCAAGCCCCACCACGACAGGGCTGGGGGAGGACCTCAGAGCTCCTGAGGCAGAGCTGCGGCAGGTGGCAGGCCGGGTGGCGGGCATCGGGGCCCCATGAGCCTCCTGCCGGGAGCTCGGAAGCTGGCCCGAGGCCTGTTGGTCTTGGATGGCCAAGAGGGAAGCCACGGGTGCCTGGGGAGGGCGTGAAAGGGCTCTTTCACCGGCCGCTGTGCAGAGACGCCGGAGACCGCCAGGCAGGCAGCAACACCCGGTCGTGAAATGGTAACGGGCGGTGGGGGTGGGTGGTGGTCTTTACAGCAACCTTGAGCAGGGCCTGTGGTAGGGGCCCCAGCAGCACAGGCCTGCCTGGGGGGTGGCTGCCCAGGAGACACCCAAGCTGGTCCGTTTCCTCCATGGGAGGGGTCTGGGAGAGTCCTGCAGGGTCCAATGTGGCTCAAGGGGCGGGTGAGGGTCTGTGAGGTTTGAGAAGGAGGTGGTAGAGACAAGGGGTCCCACCTGCCAGGAAAGCTCAGCTTGGGAGTGGGTCTCCCAAGAGGAAGAGGAAGAGAGGAAGAGAGGAAGAGGAAGGCCTGCATCTTGGGCTGCAGTCCTGAGAGCTTCCTGGAAGAGGGGGCCTGGATATTTGTTCAGGATGGCCAGGGTACAGAGAAGAGTGAGGACCCCGATTTCACACACCTGCCCTTGCAGGAGACCAACCCTGCCTGAGCCTCTTGGACGCAGCCCTTGGGAGAACAGGGCAGGCAGAGTCCATTTGCCAGGAAAACAGGCCTGGGCCCATATGGAGCTTACCCAGGGCCCCCAGCAGCTGGAAAGTGTGGCTCCACCTGGCACTGATGGGCCCGGGGTCAGGCAGGGTCTTCCGGGGGAGGGGACATGGAGACCGGAGGCTCAGGACTGGCAGGGATTAAAGACCAGCTTCTGTACAGCTGGGTGGGGGCCGGGACAGCCTCCCTGGTTACCCTGCCTCCTCCTAGGGGGTCAGGATGCACATGTCCCGTCTGCCCAGCAAGGCAGCCTGGCAGAAACTGCCTCATGTCGGGCCCCACCCAACACGGGCCTGGGGCCCGGCTGCCCGGAGTGTGTGTCGGGGGGTGGGGGGCATACCCTTCCCTGAAGTAGCCCCTCCCGGAGGGCTCTGGCCAGTCCCGGTGAGGAGGGGTTGGGGGGCTGTTTCAGAGCCCCACCCCCACTCAGTGCCCCCTGCATCTCCCAGGCGTGGGATCTCCGGCCACGGGGCTTTGGGGACCTGGACTCCCCAACTGCAGGCACTGAGGGTGTCCGCTGCCACCCAGAACTAAGGCCTCGGGGAGGGAGGGGCACGAGCAGGGAGCAGTGCCCAGGAAGAGTCAGCTCCCATGGGCGGCCGCCTTGGTGCTCCGGGCTCGGGGAAGACAGTGCGGGGCCCTCCCAGCAGTGGTGGCCCCCAGGCTGTGTCAGGGAGGAGTCTCAGTCCCGGGCAGGGACCCATCAGCGTGTCAGGGCGGGATGAGAGTCCAGGAGGGGCTGACCAAGCACTCTGTGTGGGAGGAGCCTCTGGCCGAGCCCACTGCAGCCCCCTCGAGGGGTCCCAGCTGTCCCTCCCCATCCAGGAGGCTCCCTGGGCCCCCCATCGTCTCCCCCATACAGGGGAGCTGCCAGGCTGCCGTGGGGGGCGCTGGGGGCTCAGCAGGGCGAGCCCTCCACTCCCCGCCTTCCTCTCCCACCTTTCTCTTCCCTTCCTGCCCGGCCACAGGCCCTGGCCTGGATGGTGGCCCCTGCCCTCCTGCTGCTCCTGGCGCTGCCTGCTGGGGCCTGGCGCGGCCTGGGGCTGCCCCGCCGGCCGTGCGTGCAGTGCTGCCATCCAGCCTGGCCCCCCGCCGCCCCTGGCCCAGGTGCCCACGTGAGTGACGGAGACGCGTGGGCGGGGCTGCCCCGCCTGCGGCCCACCATCGACATCTCGATCCTGAAAGGTGAGTGTCCCCAGAGGGGTGGCCTCCCCCCCCCATAGGGACACCTGTGCTGAGGGGAGGGGACAGGGCCCAGGGCGGGCTCTGGGAAGGCGGGGGGCCCCGAGGAGACAATGGACGGGTGCCTGCTCCCCGCTCCCCACAGCCACCCCCCGGGTGGGCAGAGGGTGTCCCGGGGAAGGGGCTGTGGATAGAGGGCCTGAGGCTGCCCTCAGCCCTGCCCCTAGGGGAGGGGAAGGGGGCTGGGTCCCCTCTGGGGGCAAGAGAGGAAGGGTTCTGGGAGGGCCGCACCCTAGGGGCTGGACTGCCGGCTGCACTGAGCTTGAACCCCAGAGCTCTCCTCCTTCAAAGACCAGTTCAGACCCTTCTTCTGGAGGCTGCCTGACCCCGCTGGCCTCACATGACCGTCAGCACAGACCCCAGAACAGCCAGGCCCTCGGGGTGTGGCTTCTTTCTCTTTGCCTCTTGGAGAGTGGGTTAGCGCCCCTCTGAGAGAGGAGACTGAGGCCCCAAAGGCGAGATCACTTGCAGGGCCGCGTGGCCAGAGAATCTGACCCTGGGAGCCTTGACCAGGGGCTTCTGCTCACGCCCCGCCCCTCCCCGGCAGGTGAAAAGGGCGAGGCGGGGGTCAGAGGTCGCTCTGGCAGGAGCGGGAAAGAGGGCCCGCCCGGCTCCCGGGGCCTCCGGGGGCGCAAGGGCCAGAAGGGGCAGGCGGGGCTGCCGGGCGCGCAGTGCCCGCGCGCCTACGCGGCCTTCTCGGTGGGCCGGCGCGAGGGGCTGCACAGCGCCGACGCCCTCCAGGCGGTGACCTTCGACACGGAGCTGGTCAACCTGGACGGCGCCTTCGACCTGGCCTCCGGCCGCTTCTTCTGCACCGCACCCGGCGTCTACTTCCTGAGCCTCAACGTGCACACCTGGAACTACAAGGAGACCTACCTGCACATCATGCGCAACGCGCGCGCGGCGGCCGTGCTGTACGCGCAGCCCAGCGAGCGCAGCGTGATGCAGGCGCAGAGCCTGCTGCTGCCGCTGGCCGCGGGTGACGCCGTGTGGGTGCGCATGTTCCAGCGCGACCGCGACAACGCCATTTTCGGCGAGAGCGGCGACCTCTACATCACCTTCAGCGGCCACCTGGTCAAGCCGGATGCCGAGCTCTGACGGCCCGGCGCCACGCCAGCTCCCAGGGCCCACACTCCAGAGCCCCCCGCCCAGGATTGGGGCCAGCTGTGATTGAGCGCCGCCCGCATGCACACGTTGAGCTGAGGGCGGCCCGGCAGGAGCAAGACAGACCCACCAGCTCTGCTAGACGCGGACCCCAACCGAGGGGTCCCAGCAAGAGATTCCGGAGCAGACCCGCGTTCCCCGCGCGCGGTGGGCGGGGTTGGGGCGGGGCACCTCCACCCGCTAAGGAGCTTGGCCCCCTGGTTGGGTTCCCTTTCCTCTTATAAAGGCTATGCCAGGCCCCGCGCTGTGAGAGAATTACAAAGCACCTACTGAGTGCTGGGCTGGACGCTGGGGAGGCTCTGGGGGAGGAGTGGAGTATGCTGAATTCCAGGGTGCTCAGGGCAGCAGAGGCCACGGGACCAACGACGTGGAGTAGGTGGGTGGCCGGGCTGGGCCAGGACAGGCCTCTGCCTGGGTGAACACACTGCCAGCCCTGGTGGGTCGATTTTCTGGGGCTTGCGGCATCCCGGGTCTGTCTTGAGTGGGCTGGGAGGAGCATGCACGCCTGAGCCCGGGGAGCCCCAGACCCCTGGGGTATCACCTCCCACTTCTACATGCTGAAGCTGGGCCTGGTGGGGACCTGCAGTGAGCAGGCCGGCCCCATCCCTGCGGGCAGGCGTGTGTGGACTGGCTGAGCTTTCTCCACTGGAGGCCTCTGTCCGCCCAGCAGTAAGAGCCACCAGGCTGCCCGCCCTCTGGTCCGCTCCGAGCCTGTTCCTTTCCTGCCACGTGTCCTCCGGTCATTCTGGGATCTTCTGTCTGGCCTCTGTGGCCCCACTGCCCACCGCCTCCTCTCTGGGCCCTCCCCAGCCTCCCCTCCTGTGGCCGCTCCGCCCAAGTGAGGATGCTGAGCTGGTGAGGCGGCCAGGGCCCTGGCAGGAGCAGCGTCTGGAGTCACCAGAGCCTGGCGTGCTGGCTGAGATCCCGGGCCAGGCGGATGTGGCTGGAGCTGCAGGCTGGCCAGACTGAGCCTGCTGGGGCTGCCAGGTGATGAACACGCTGGAGGCTCCACCCTGGGGCCCTGAGCCCACAGAACGCTGCATGTCGGGTCCTGTCTCCTCATCACAGCCCCCCCCGCCCCGCCCCAGGAGCTCAGTCCATCCTGAGATGGTCCCTGGCAGACCTCCCCAGACCATGGTCATCTGCTGGGGGAGGCTGGGGAGGGGGTGGGGGCCCCTCATCCCCGTGCTGGGGGAGGAGACACAGCTGGGAGCACGGTGCCCCTCCCCTGCCACACGGAACCCCGTGACCCTCAGGAACATCTGCCCTGAGTGAGGCTGGATCCAGGAGCGTCCACACACACCCGTGGGCAACAGGGCCCACCCTCCCAAATTCCCAGACCGGGGTGCCCTGGAGAGGTGGAGATTTTGAGGTCCAGCGAAGGTGTGTAGACCCCCAAGTGTGTGTGATTCTGGGAGCTGGATCCCCCTCAAACAGGGCTGACTCCTCTAGTGTGGCCTGGGATGGGGGGAGGGGAGGGCCCCCACTGGAGAGGGGCTACTGGGACTCCGAGTCTGCAGGGAGAGGGGGCTTTCAGCCAGCAGCCTTCTGCAGGGGCTCAAGGGCTGTGACAGTCCCACCTCTGAGGCTGGCTCTCAGGCCAGCTCTGGACCAGGGTTGGGGGCTCCTGGGGTCCCAGGTATGAGGCCCAGGTATGAGGGACATCCCAGGAGGAAGCTGGGACTCAGAGGCCTGAGTCCCTGAGCTCAGGCCTGGGCGGGGCTGTGGCCCCAAACCCCCAGCACAAGCAGGGTCTGGTCCCCCCAACTCCTCCCCAGGCCGCCGTGTGGTGCATCAAGGATGCTGTTCACCCTCTCGTCTCCTGAGCGAGCAGCGTGGGCACGGATTCCTGAGTCTGGAATGTCCCATCACTTTGTGGACATGACGACTTCCCCTCATCCCACCCGTTCTCAGTTATGGGTTTTAACTAAGCCGGGGCTCGGGGGGAGGCCCAGGTATGAGGGACATGGGTTCACAGCAATGTCTACTCCCAGGAGCCCCAAGGCCCAGCTGGGCCCGGCTGTGGTGCAGGGTAGGGGGCCGCAGGACTCTGGGGGACTGGCCGTAGCCGAGGGGTTGGGAGCTGAGTGGGGCACCCTGGACTGGTGAGCCCGGCCCCAGTGAGACTAGAGGGTGCTTGAAGAGCCCGCGGGGAGCCAGAGGGCAGCCCTGGACACCTCCCCAGCCCTTCCCGACGGCTCAGTACTGCCCACCCCCACCAGTGATGCTGACTTGGGCCAAGGAGCCTCAGGCTGCACTTTGGCCTGAGTCCTTTTATGACTGGAATAACTGGACATGCCCAGGGTGCCTGGCAACCAGCAGGGCATCAGGAGCGCTAAGAGGGGCCGCGGGGGCCAAGGAGGGGCGTCCCACGGCAGAGATAAAGGCACCCGCACAGGAGCATGAGGGGTGGAAGGACCTCCCTCCATCCTCCCAGGTCTGGACTCCCTGCCCCCAACTGGGACCCCGCCCGCAGAGTGCTGCAGGCCAGCCTGGCCACTGGGGGTGGGAGGGCTGCCCGGTCCAGCAGCCTGGGCAAAGCCGGCTCTCTCGGGCTCCCCGTCTGACCTCGAGGTGCACTGGGCCCTGAGGGTGCAGGGATGGGGGGGCATTTCCATGAAATCTGTGGATCCACTGGCCGCTGGGCCTCCCTCTCACCTCACTCCGTTCGTGGGGCCTAGACCAGAGGCACTGGGGCGGCTCCACCGAGCCCCCGGGACAGCCCCCTGCTCCCCTTGCTGGCCCAGAGGGCAGAGCAGGCCAAACAGACGGTGTCTAATCGACTCCAAAGTCAAGGCCACCCCCGCCCTCAGAGAGCAGGGGCCAGGTGGGGTCTCCCCTGAGTGCGAGCGAGAACCCTGTGGAGGCTGCTGGTCAGAGCCTGCGTGCCTGGGACGCGCCAGGGACACTGAGAGTGGTTGCCTCCCCCCACCCCCGGCTTAGTTAAAACCCATGACTGAGAACGGGTGGGACGAGGGGAAGTCATCCTGTCCACAAAGTGATGGGAAGCTCCAGACTCAGGAATCCGTGCCGCGCTGCTCGCTCAGGAGACGAGAGGGTGAACAGCATCCTTGATGCACCACACGGCGGCCTGGGGCGGAGTGGGGGGGACCAGGATGCACCTGCCCCTGGGGAAGAGAGCTGGAAACGACCGGAACACGGGGCAGCCCAGAGGCGGAATCCTATGGAAGCCGTTTCCTGTCTCAGTTTTTATCCGTTTGGTGGAATTCCAACAAAACATCTATTTTTAGAATTTGGGTGAAAGTCATACACCATAAAATGTACCATTTTAAAGTGAACAAAGTGAAAGTCGCTCAGTCGTGTTCAACTCTTTGCAACCCCGTGGGCTGTACAGTCCATGGAATTCTCCAGGCCAGAATACTGGAGTGGGAAGCCTTTCCCTTCTCCAGGGGATCTTCCCAACCCAGGGATTGAACCCAGGTCTCCCGCATTGCAGGTGGATTCTTTACCAGCTGAGCCAGCAGGGGAGCCCCAAAAGGGAACAACTCAATATTATTTAAGGTGTACAAGGGCGTCCATCCAGAGAGTCTCCTTTCCAAGTTGCCTGGTCGTCACCATCATCTGTGTCCCTCCTCTGGGTAGGGCCTCCAGAGGATGCACAGGCAGACAGGTCCACTGTCCAGGGGGCCGAGGAGCCACAGCATGGCTCCTGGGAGCTTTGGCCCCTCTCGTGACACCTGCACCCACTGGACCCCTGCCTGGAGCCAGGGACCCCTCGGCATGGCTCCTGGGTGCTCAGCTGGGAGGGTGGGTCCTGGGTTCCAAATGGGGGGAGGTCAAGGGGCTCTGGAAGCTGACCCTTCCTCTGGCTACCCTCTCAGACCCGATGACCATCAGAACATGGGTCCCCACGGCCAGGTCACCTTCCAGGTGCCACGTGGGTGGGGGGGGGAGGACAGGCCCTCAGCCCCCAGGATGGCTGCTGCCCTGGGTCCACTCTGCAAATGTCCTTTCATTAAACCCTCCTCAAGCTGCCCAAAGGAGGGGCCGCCTGTTTCCTGGGCATGGGGGGACGGGGGACATGTGGGGGCACAGGAGACTCTCGGGGTGCAGAGCAGAAGGGGATCGGGCCAGTCCCCACTGCTCTGCAGTCAGTTTCCTTCGCCCACAGCCAGCCCCTGTGAATGGCCCTGCCCCTCCCCTCCTGTGGTGCCCCCGCCCTGCACCCAGGCCTGGCGCCCCACACCCTGTGGCCATGGCCACGGTCTGCCGTGTGTGCAGAGGTCAGAGAAGAGACAGGCTGAGAAGGGCACTCAAGCCCCCTCCCCAGAGGCAGGAGCCAGGGAGGAGGTTTCCTCCGGTGGAGACACTCCCCCTGCACCAGTCAGGACCCACGCAGGCGCCCAGGTGGAGCCCCCAGACCCCCGTCAGCGCAGATACCACAAATGCACAGCTGTCACCACCACGGCCAGATGTGCAGCCTAGGGAATGGGGAGGGGTGAGCCTGAGAGCCAGGGCGGGGGGCAGCGATGGGGACCCCCTCAGGTTCCTGGACAGTCGCTGGACCTTCAAGGTGGGGACTCCAGCTGGACAGTGGCTCACGGTGGTCGGGCCAGCCTCGAGGAGCCAGGGCAGCATGGAGAGGAGGCGGCAGGCTGGGCTGGAGGAGCGGGCCACAGCCCCAGTGGCCTCCCCAGGGCCCCAGCCCGCCCAGCCCTTGAGGCCCCGGGTTCCACGGTGGCCCCGACAGGTGACCAGCAAAGACCCTGTTCTCAGTCAGTCAGCTGCCTGACACCCCCAAAAGACATCCCAGCTCTCAGCCCCAAGACTCTGTAGGAGGCTCTTCCTGGTGTTTACCTGCGGCCTGCTTGCCTCCTGTCCCGAGACACCCCAGGATGGGCCCCACTGACCCCTCCAGGGATGCCCTCGTTCAGCCCCCAGGGTGGGCCATAGCATGAGCTCTGCCCATGGGGGCTGCACCATGGTCCTCCACCCCCCCACACACCCACCCCCCCCGCCTGGCAAATAGCCAACCCTCAGCCCATCCTGATCCCGGAGGCAGCCTCACCCTGTCCTGTGGGCCGGATTTCCTGAGCAAGGTCACTCTGGGAGCCACTGGAGCCCAATAGCCAATAAAACCCATTGATGCGGAGAGAGAGACAGTAAAGCAGGTCACCCGCTCCGCTGAGGGTGTTTGTTCTGCCCTCCCCACCCTGCTCGGGGCCTGGGGCCCCAAGACCTGCAAGCAGTGTGGTGCTCTGTGCCCCCGCAGCTGTCCCCAGCCTGTGCTGGGCGGGGAGGGCAGTGGCCAGGCCAGGCTGCATCCCCACACCCACTGTACCGTGTCCACGGCTCCGTGGGCTCACATCCTTCTGGGACACTCCTGTCCCCGCACCTCGACAGGCCCTCAGGGGTGCCCAGGTGCTCACTCTCTCCTGTTCAGTACCCCCCACCCAGGGCTTTGGGGACTGTCCACACTGGCCGAGCCCAGTCACCAACTCCCACACAGACCCAGGGTCCACGGGCCACCTGGCATCTCTTCCTCCACCTGTTGAGTCTATCAGGCCTGGGCACACACAGGCACACACATTCACACGTGCACACACAGGTACATTCACACACGTGCACACACAGGTACATTTACATATGTGTACACACACCGACACACATACACACAGACACATGTTCACACATGCACACACAGGCACACATTCACACATGTGCACAAACAGGTGCACACATTCATACATGTGTACACACAGGTACACACACATTCACACATGGTACACACAGGCACACACATACATGTACACAGAGGTACACACATGTCTACACATGCATTACACAGGCACCCACAAGGGGGCACATGCACACACACCTACACATGTATACACATGTGCACACATACAGACACACATGCCAGTACACGTATATGCACACAGGTACACTGAGTTCACATATGTGTACACACGTGTCCACACATGCATCACACCCACAAGCAGGCACATGCACACACACACACACACACACATTCACATGAGTGTATACACATGCACACACACAGGCACACACACCCAGAAGCAGGCACATGGACAAACACACAGGCATGTCCACACACACCAACATGCTCACAGGCAGGACTGGCGAGGGCACTCTAGTGTCCGCACCGCCCAGGGAGGGACCTCGCTGTGTCAAATCAATTGGGAGAAATTGACCCGAGCAGATATTTCCGTGCCATTTGTTTGCTCCCCAAAGTCACTCTGAGCAGATGGACTTTGCATCCAAGCCCACGGGTGGCCTGGCCGGCGGAAGGGGGGTGACTGGTCAAACAGACTTGTTTCTCCCAGGCATCCACCCCTGCACGGGATGCCTCTCCCCCTAGGGCCAGGCGGGGAGGCTTTGGTCACCAGCTCCCTGTGACTGACACCAGGGTTTGTGTCCTCCACCCTCTAGGTGGAGCCCAGGTGGGGCTGATACTAAAGCTGGGGCTGAGGAGACGGCTGGGACCCCACTCACCCAGAGTCGGGGACAGGAGCCCCAAGGGAGCTGCCCACGCCCCACACCCAACAGCCGTGGAAGGATCGGATGCCCCCGCCCCACCGCCCACATCCTCAGGGCCACACCCCGCTCCTGCCAGCCCAGCCCCGAGGCTCCTTTCCGCGGGTACGGACGCTCCCCTCACTATTATCTGGGTGTCCTGCTGCCTGCCCCGCCCCGGCTGCCTGCGATCCGCCCGCACTGATGTACACCAGTTTCAATCGGCTCCAGGGACAATATTTGCTCTGGGAAAGAGTCAAACATTTATTCTCTAATTTATTCAGGGAGCACTTGTCAAACACAAGCGCCCTTGTTACGTGATCTTGTTTCCAGGGCTTGGCCTCGGTCTGGGGTCCGTGCCGAGGCCCCGGCAGCGCTGACCCTGACTCTCCCCTGCCCAGCACGGCGCTGCCCACTCCCCGCGCCCCCTGGTTTCTGGTTCCTCCTCTGGTCCAGCCATGGACCCCAGGAGGGACACTGGGCAGGGCTGTCTCAGCGGGGCCTGTGGGGGGCGAATGACCCCCATGTCCTTCTTCTCCTTCCAGCCATGATCACAGTGAGGCCCGGGCATCCAGGAGCCCAGGCCTCCCCCAGTGAGGCTGCCAGGCACCTTCTCTAGGACCTGTTTCAGGCCTGGGGCCAGGGGTGGAGGGGGATGAGCTGGTGTTTCTGGGGGTGGAGAGGACCATTCCGGCCAGACCAGACTGAAAGCCGAATTCCTCCGGGGTCCAGCATTTGCACGCGCCCATGGCCTCTCCAGTCTGCTGTTTGCCTTGGGAGGCGGCTCCGCCTGCCCGCTGCTGTCTGGCTAGTCTCTTCAGCTCCAGCCCCCCAACTCTGGGAGGAAAGGCAGAAGAGGTGGCTGTGGGTCCCGCAGCCTTGCCGGGCCCCCTCTGCCCCCGCAGCCTCAGCACTCACAGTTTGCTGGTCTGCATGAGCCCGTTGGCCTTGCAGCTGCGCACGGGCATCATGGCCTCCTGCAGCCGGCTGCTCGGGCCCGGCTGTGGCTCCGTGGCATCCGCATCCTCGGCGCCAGCGCCGTAGCCTTTGCGGAGGCACAGAACCTTCCGGAAGCTCTGGCGGAAGTTGTCGGAGAGGAAGCCGTAGAGCAGGGGGTTGGCACAGCTGTTGGCGTAGGACAGCACAACCACGAAGAAGTAGGCGCCAGCGGAGGCAGGCTCCTCGGGCAGCGCAAAGGCCAGGTTGACGATGTTGACGATGAAGAAGGGCAGCCAGCAGCCCGCAAACACCAGCACCACCACCACCACCATGCGGGTCACCTTCCGCTCCGAGCGCCGCCGCGTGGAGCCCACGCGCACGCCGGATGCCTTCAGCTTCACCACGATGAGCAAGTAGCACAGGCAGATGACCAGCAGCGGCCCGAAGAAGCCCAGCACGGACGTGTAGATGATGAACACGGCCCCCCACAGCCCCACGGGCTCCGGCCAGCTGAGGTTGCAGGTGTTCCAGCCCTCCTGGATGTCGGCAAACACCACCAGTGGCAGCGACATGACCAGCGAGAAGGCCCAGACCGCAGCGCTGGCCAGCTTGGCCACCCGGGGGCGGCGCCAGCGGGCAGAGCGGATGGGGTGGACTACGGCCAGATAGCGATCCACGCTCATGACCGTCAGGCAGAAGATGCTGGTGAACTGGTTGATGCCGTCCAGCGTCATGACCAGGCGGCACAGCACGGGGCCGAAGGGCCAGTAGGAGATGGCATTCTGCGTGGCCACGAAGGGCAGCCCCAGCATGAGCAGCACGTCGGCCACGGCCAGGTTGAGGATGTAGATGTTGGTGACCGTCTTCATCTTGGCGTGGCGCAGGACCACGTAGATGACCAGCGTGTTGCCGCCCAGCCCCACTGCGCACACCAGCAGGTAGAGCACTGGTACCACCACTGCCCGGGCACCTGGTGAGGGCCCCAGCCCCGCCAGCGTCCCATTCTCATCGCCGCTGCCGCTGGGCACCACTGAGGAGGTGTTCCAGGTGGTCAGCGGGGAGGCCGGGAACAGAGGCTCCATCGTGGCCACTGCGGGCAGGGCAGGCTGAGCGGGAGCGCCGGGGCGTCCACTGCAAGAGAAGGAAGGACACAGAGCGACTGAGCCGAGGGCGTCTCCCCTGCGCCTGCCCCACCTGCCCAGGACGCACGGGATTACCCCGGGGCGGCGGGTAAATACGATTACTCATGTTCAACTGGGCTGGGAATCACATTAAGCAAATTGTTTGGAAAACAAACCTGGAGAGGAAGGAGCAGTGGGTCGGTGGCTGTGGGGGCACTGGGCAGGTAGCCCCTGGAGCCGAGATGCCACAGCAGCCCCCAGAGACTTGACTGTCCCTTCAGCCCTCTGCACCCAGAGGCCCCCTTCCCGGCTCAGCCAGGCCACCTTCACGGAGTCCTGGGAGGGCACTGATACCTCACCTCGCAGGTAACGGACTGAGGACCCTCGGAGTTGCCTCCCCAGGGACCCGCAGGACAGGTGGGAGGGGAGGGACAAGGAGGCTGGGACAGCAGCCAGGCACCCCCAGCCCAGGCAAGCCAGAGTGTGGAGACACCCAGGCCCACTCTGCTGGGGAACCCCAGAGCCGGACTCCAGGTGGCCTCCTGGAACCATCCAGAGGCTCCCAGCCTTCTGCGTGGCTGAAAAGCAAGACCTCAGGCTGCAGAGGCTCTGCCAGCCCACCTGTGAGCCGTGTCCGCGTCACCCAGCAGAGCCCAGCTGCGTGGCCAAAAGGACCTGGCTTCCCTGCCCCCAGCAGCTGCCGCTGCAGCGCGGATGTCCCTGGGCCAAGGAGACGACCGGAGACGGGGCTGCGCGTGCTCTGGGGCGGGGCCGCACCCCCAGTCCCAGGACAGCAGACTGCAGCCCCAGGCAAAGGACCCTGAGCGGGGGTGGGTCAGTGAGGACCCCACCCTGTGAACAGGTAACACACGACAGGCAGAGGCAGATTCCAGCCCGAGCCGCGGGCCAGGAAGAAATGCACGTATGTGTGTGTGTCTGTGTGTATGTGTATGTCTGTGTGTGGCTGTGTCTGTGTGTGTGTATGTGTGTATGTCTGTGTCTGTGTGTGTGTGCGTAAGTCCGTGTGTCTCTGTGTGTGTGTATGTCTGTGTCTCTGTGTCTGTGTGTGTCCATGTGTCTGTGTGTGTGTGTGTGTCTGTGTGTCTGTGTGTGTCTGTGTGTCCGTGTGTCTGTCTGTCTGTGTCCATGTGTGTGTGTGTGTGTGTGTGTGTGTCTGTGTGTGTCTGTGTGGTCGGGGGGACAATGTGGGGCAGGCAGATTTGGGGGAGGCTTCAGGGGCTGCGGTCCATGGGGTCGCATAGGGTTGGACACAACTGAGTGACTTCGCTTTCACATTTCACTTTCATGCATTGGAGAAGGAAATGGCAACCCACTCCAGTGTTCTTGCCTGGAGAATCCCAGGGACGGGGGAGCCTGGTGGGCTGCCGTCTATGGGGTCGCACAGAGTCAGACATGATTGAAGCAACTTAGCAGCAGCAGCAGCAGGGCTGATAGGGTTTGTAGAGAAATAGCCAGGGCAGGGCTGGGGAGGTGGCACCTGAAGTCCACAGTGACGGGCACACGTATCCACTGTATCACTCTGGTACTTTTCTGTACGTTGAAATGGTTCACAAAAATAGTGATCCTCATGAGAAAGGAACCACCTCCGCTGATGAAGAGGGGAGGAAGGGAAGATGGGGGCTGACACCTCAGCCGGGATGGGGGTCTAGGCGCCCCCAGGGGGCCCAGACAAGGCCCTGAGGGGACTGGAAAGGGTTGTGATGACCAGCCGGGGTCAGCTGACCCTCAGTGCCCCCAAAGTCACCTCAGCACCAAGGGCATCCCCAGCGGCCTCCAGGCCCGGGCCGGGGGCCCCGGGGTTGGGGGTGGGCGACTGACATCTGGTAGACAAGGGGGTGCAGCATAAACAACACTGGCAAGGGCAGGGGGACGCTGCCGACCGCGGCGTGGCCAGACGCTAACGGCCGCCGGGAAGCTCGACCCGGAAAATCAGCGGAGCGGAGGGGGATCAGCGGATTCGATCAGGTGACATAAAAGTAAATGAACAAGTGTGCTTGAGATACGTTTAGAAATGTTTAGGATCCTCCAGGCGTGGATAAAAATACTCTGAAATGAATTTGGCTTCTATCTGAGAAGTAAAATGAACAAGCGTCTATTTTTGAAAATTACAACTCTTGGATGTGAAAAACATCAACATTTGGACAAAAAAAAAAAAAAAATCCAGGAAAGTCTGGACACAGATGAAGAGAGAATCAGAATCAGAAGAGGGGCTGAGGGACTCCCTCAGAGCAGGTGCAGAGGTCGGGGCGCAGGGGCGCCTGCAGAACTGACCTGGGACGAACTCTGTCCCGAGCGGATAAAGTAAAGATGAAACAGTGTCTGAGTGACCTACAGAGTGTCGAGGAGGAAGAGAAAACTCCGGAGAATGTGGGCAGAGAGGCTGGACAGAAACCTTGGAGCAGCGCAGGGGGTTAGGACAGCAGGCCCCGCCCACGAGGGTCCCAGGAGCCAAGGAGAGATGAGCGCTGTCCCCTCTGAAGCCCCCACCCAGAGGAGGGCCCCCAGCCGGGTGGAAGCGGAAAAAGACCTTTCTATGAGTCTTGCAGGATTTGCTGGTCCGGGTCGCCAGCACTCCTGCTGTGTATTGTGACCGGATGTGAGGTGTATGACAAAACCTCTGTTTAAAAAAGGTTAAGGCAGGCTCCTGGGGTGGGGGGGCCTTCCCCAGTAGCTCAGCGGAAAAGAATCTGCCTGCAACACAGGAGATGCGGGTTCGATCCCTGGGTCGGGAAGGTCCCCTGAAGGAGGGCACGGCAACCCCCTGCAGTATTCTTACCTGGAGAATACCATGGACAGAGGAGCCTGGTGGGCTATGGTCCATGGGGTCACAAAGAGTTGGACATGACTGAAGGGACTTGGCACGCATGCACACAGGCTCCTGGGGTCTATGCATTTCAAGATGAAGCTGGGGGTCCCTTGGGCTGCGCTCCAAGTTGGGGGCAGGGGTGGGCGGGACTGGCACCCGGCTGGCAGGAGGGCCACCCCAACACCCCAAGAGTGGACCCAAGGCAGTGGAGCTCTGGTGGGTGGGGGGTCGGCCTGCTGATCTCTGTTCCCCAGGGCTGAGCACAGAAGGCTCCCTCACATTATAAAAAAAAATTAAATGTAAAATAATGTTTAAAGCTCCATTGAGGTGCTGCGGGGGAATGAATGCTAGACTCTGGTGTGGAGATGGTGGGGTGGACTTTGTTGGCATCTGGGGAGAGAATCCTGGGGACTACACCCTCCCTCAAAAAATACCCAAGGAAGGGCTCTCAGGAGGCTGAGTGGGGCAGGAGCTCAATGGGCCTGAATGTGAGTTTGATTCTGAATCAGATGAGTGCCTTCAGGAGGCTGCCTGACACCCAGAACCCAAGGTGACCTGAGCAGATTGCCAGGTTCCCCTCCCCCCAGGCACCCCAAGGCCTGAGTTAAACTTTAGAGCAGCAAAGAACAAAATTAAGTAGATCTTGCCATGCCTGCCACTTGGAGCCCAATTCTGCAAGAGTCACTATTCAGGGACAGCAATCTTGGTCACAGGAATCACACCCTCATGGGGACTTATCCCTCCGGCCCCTTCCTCTCAGATAAGGGATGGGGAGGGTGGCGGTGGAAGGACCACAAGCCGTCACTGGGGCTTTCCGACCCAGACCCCCACCAGGAAGGGACCGCTGCTGTGGCTCAGGGAAGAGCCCACCCCCTTGCCCCAGCACCCCCCGCATGCTGGCCAAGGGGTCTTGGGTAAGTCATACCACTTCTCTGGGCCCAGGCTCCCATAACAGAGACTTGTACAAAGCCACCGAGCAGAGAAAACCATCCCGACACAGGATGCTGCTGTGATGACCCGCATACAGTGGGTGCTGAATAGCTGCTCCCACCTGCCTGCCCCAAACAGCCTGCGTCTCCTGCCCAGCACCAGCAGCCCTGGGCTCCGCAGAGGAGCCAGAACCTCTGCGGGGACCTGGGGACAGGGAGGAGACCTTGGTGCTCCAGTGCTCCATGCCCCCAGGAGGACCAGTGCTGGGCCCAGCCCCTCACAGGCTAAGATGATGCTTGGTCAGCAAGAGGGAGCCGGCCCTGCTGCCCAGGGGCAGTTGTAGAACCCACTGAGACGGCAGCTTGGTGCTCCTGGGTCCTCACCTGTGCGGGGCAGGGACAGTCCCCAGCACCACCCAAGAGCCCCACTCCCCAGGCCTGCCTCCCCAGGGAGGGCTTAGCTCAGGGGGGCAGCTGATGGCCACCCCTCTCCTCACCCCTAAACTCGCTCCATCTGTCCTTAAGGCAGCCTTGGCCTGGGGCACCCTTCCCCACGAAGGGACCTGAGGTGCGCGTGTGACAACAGGGTCTCCGTGGGGCCTCCGCACCCTTCGGGGAGTCTCCAGGGCTAGGGGCTCCTGCCCCTAGAACTCCCAGCCACTGTCCCTGGGAACCAGTGGTGCCTTTACCATCACTGGCGCATCGACCGCGTCAGCCTGGGGGGCTCCTGGTCCTCCGCACGAGTGGCCGCTGCCCCCAGGAGCACAGTCTCCTCCGGCAGGACTCAGCAGCACCCGGGATTGCCTCACACTTTGGGTAGCAGAGTCTCTCCGCCCTCGCCTTCTCTGGGGCCCCAGGCTCGCGGGAGGCCAGGGCCAGCAGTCCAGGCCCCACCTGGACCCTGGGCGGGGAGATGGCCCACAGGCGAAATTCCAGGCCGTGTACTCCCTTCTGAGGAGGGGCCCAGAGCACCGGAGCCCTGGAGATGCTGGGGTTCCGTCCCCAGCTCCAGCTCCCAGGGCTGCACCCCACTCCCTCCCAGTCCAGGGTGAGCCCCCGGACCAGGCCCTCTGCGCCCTGGCCCAGCACCACCGCCCTCTCCCCAGTGCTGGCCCACCACCGTCTGTCTCCCCACGCAGAAGTCCCAGCCCCCCCCTCATACTCTCGCTTACCCCCCTCCCCCACCACCTACTCCAGCCACAGCCTCCAGCTGCGCACACCATCCTGGGCAGCCCCACTGTGGTGCCCAACGCAGGAAGGCTGGCAGGCCCCCACGCAGGGCAGAGGGGGCCGGCCCTGACTCCCGGAGGCTTCTGCCCTGACCAGGTAGAGGGTGGCCAGCGAGCGCAGGTGGTGGGCCGGGGAGACCGAGAGGGCAGCCGATGAGAGGGGTGGGGAGGGACCCCTGGCAGCGGGCAGCGAACTCCAGGGGTTCATGGGAGGGAGGAGTGTAGAGAAGCGGAAGACAGGGAGGCTGCGGGGCGGTGTGGATCCACCCAGGGCCAGAGTGCAGGCTGCCCTCAGGAGGTTAGGAGGTTAGACCCACGGAGAGTGTAGTGGGGCTCTGAGGGCGGGGGTGCGGGGCAGGAGCGCGGCACTCACCCGGGGACGGCGCTGCCTGTGGCCCCTCGGGAGACGCGCACCCGCTGCGCTGGCTCCAGACTCCGAGCTGCGCTCTGGGGCTCGGGGCGCGCGGGGCGGGGAGGCGGGGCGGGGCGAGCGTTGGAGGGAGGTGGGGGTGCCTGGGCGGGGCTGGGGCGGGGTAGGGGCGGGCACTCGGCTCCCCGCGGGCCCGCGCCAGTCTGTCCTCTGCCCGCTTTTTCCCTGAGGTCTACGCAGCTCGCCCACAACCCTTGTCCCGTCGGTGGCGGCGTCTCTGATGACGGTGGCGTCTTCACCTCGTTCTCTTAGGTCCGCTGGGGCGGCAGACCAGAGCTTGGGGGTCGGAGGGGACTCAAAGTGCCCTTCTGAAAGTCTGAGGAGGATGGAAAAGGGCAGGAGGCTGACTCTGAGAGATGGAGTGGGGCCGTGTCCCAGCGATGGGTGTCAGGACGGCTGGCCGGGAGGTTCACTCGGGGGTCTCCCCTTAGCAGGTGCCAGAGCCACCTGAACGCAGGCATCAGAGCAGAGCTGTCCCCTTGCCAAGGTCCCTGCAGCCTAGTGCACAAGGCCTTCTGGATGGAGCCAGGTGGCAAGGCAGGGCTGGACAGCATCTCCTGCTTGGCTGGCACTCTCATGTGGCCTGTTGCACACTCAGCAGATTCACACACCCCCTCTGGACGTGTTCAGGTGGGAGACACGGAGTTCCTGCGTCCCCAGGGGCCATGGCTGCACGGGCTGGTGCGGATGGCACTTAGCACGAAACAGACGAGACCATACTCTGAGCGCCGAGGCCAGCAGGGAGACGGGCGACAAACCAAAAGTGACTTAATAGAGGTACTTTTAGACTGTCATCAACGGAGAGGATCAGGGTGACGGGAAAGGCAGTGGGGACAGGAAGGCCAGGGAGAGCCTCTCTGAGGCTCACTGTCCTGTGTGCAGGAGCGCGCACGAGGGCGGGACCCGGCACACGGCAGGGATGGGCCCTGTGGGTGGGCGGGTGCTTGGTCAGTTACACCTAGCAGGCTGCGATGCCCACACACCTTAACACCCAGGAGGGCATCACCTGGGCTCTCAGAAGAGAGAGGTGGTGTGTCTCTTCCCTGTGCCCCACTTCTGGCAGGTGTCCCCTGGCCTCTGAGCCCCAGGAGATTAGCTGAGGTGAAACCTGGGGACACTCTGCAGAGGTTACGCCAGCCGCAGCCAGGAGCCATGGCAACGGGACAGTGCCCGAGGCGCCCCCCATGGATGATCTCGACCCCTCTTATGGGGCCCACCCTCGCTGGAGCTCCGCTCTGGGCTGCCGTCTCCCTTTACAGAGTCTGAGGCCAGTGGCTGCTGGACACGACGTCCCCCTCCAGCCACCCTGCCCCGCCCCTGCTCGGGCACCAGGGCTGAGGCGCCCCATGACTATTCAGAAGCATTGGAGGCTGACTCCAGTTCACCTGGAGCCACCCCGCAGCTGGGTGGGTCCTGGGGGCCAGGAGGCCCTCCTCCCTGCGCCACGTTTCTTCCCACTGCAGAGCCTTTCCCGGGCCAGCCCACCTCCCTCTCCCCACCTGTAGCTGGAACGCCCCCTCCTTCAGGAGGCCCCTGGCCGCTCCATGCTGCCTATTTGTCCCTCAGCTTCCAGCAGCTCCCAGACCACATCCCCTTGGCAGCGTCTGTCCTGGTTGAGAAGGTGTGAGTGCTGGTGAGTGAGCGACTGCAGGTGCCGCTGTGTGCACTGCCTTCGGCCGTGGTCTCAGGCTTCAGTCCGTGCTTTGTTAAGAAGCAATTTCCCAGACGTCAGGGTGGGACGTGGGGTGCAGCGGCTTCACCCCAGGGCTTAATGCTCTGGTCTCTGCTTGGACACCCCACTGGCTGTGGCTGGATGTCCGGACAGCCTGCCGGGTCCTCTGTGGCCCCAGCTTCCCCATGGGAGGATGGGCTGCGTCCCTGGGGCAGGGAGCGGCTGCCCTCCCCTCTCTCCCCACAGACACGAGAGCTCCGCGGGGCTCTGTGTTGTATTTCCACATTTAGTGTGTTCTGGTGACGGCGCATTCAGAGTCCATTTAAGTCGCTTAATTTCCCACTCGGAGGCAAGTCAGAAAGAGCAGATTTGTCTCGATTTGTTCACAGCAACCAACTTTTACATCAATTAAAAAGTCACCAGATGCCAAAGGAGCGCTGTTTTCTAATATGTTAGAATTTAGTGATTCATCAGTTTATTTCATTTCATTTACATCTGAGAGTCAAGTGGCGTTTGAAAGCAGATTTCTCCACCAGACGAAAAGTGATCAGTAAGTTGGCACAAAAGCATGAAGCCCCCACTGCACCATCCCAGCAGTGAGTTGCGGGGCTGGGACTCGGGATGGAGCCCCCTCATCCTGTCTCAGCATCTGAGCCCCCAGCCATGAGCCACTGCCAGGCTCCCAAACGCTTCATCCTCAGCCGGGGGAACAGAGGAGGAACAGCACTTCTGAGTCACGGTGAGGCTCGGCCACTGGCCTGCCGTCCACTGGCTAAGCAACAGCCCCTCTCAGCTCCTGCCCTTCGAGAACACAGGGCCAACATCACCAGAAATTCTGATTTTTTATTAAAAATAGTTATTTATTTGGCTGTGCTGGGTGTAGGTTGCGGCATGCAGGATCTAGCTCCCTGACCAGGGATTGAACCTGGGCCCCCTGCAGGGAAGTCCCAGAACTTCTGATTTTTTTCAAGAGAAAAATTGTTGCATTCATTGCCCGGATCCACACAGGCCATCAGCAAACTCTACCCAGGACATCCATCACGCCTCCCAGCACACCCAGGGCCTTGTCTTGGCCCCGTGGCTGCCCCGACACCAGGGTGCTGGCCACCCTTCCTTCAAGCAAACCGCTTGGCCCACGGGGCAGTGTGGGCCCCAGAGCCGTCTCGACCCCAGACCGCAGCCCAGACTCCTCGCGGCGGCCCAGGTAGGGGTGTGGCTGGGGAACCCTGCCTCTGCCCTGGCCAGCCGCGGACCCAGGCCAGTGGTCTCCTTTGAGCGCTGGCTCCTCGTCTGTAAAGGGAAACAGAGAAAACATGGAAAACGAGCCACCACAGTGCCGGCTGTGATGGGCAGGTTTGCGCTCACTCAGCTGCTCGCCGCTGCAGGCGCAGGTGTGGGCCTGGTGCCTGCACTTACACCTGCGTCAGGTGGCTTGAGGGACAGACGCCCTCGCTCAGGTGGGCCTCATCCACCTGGAGGCCTCAGGAGCAAGACTGGGGCCTCCCAGGAAGGGATCGCTGTGGGGTCAAAGGCTATACCCACGGGGATGCTGCCTGCACGCCAAGTCACGCCCCAGGGGCCCGGGGACCCCACAGAGACCACGGTCACGCCCGACCCCGAGTCCCTGCAGATGATCTGGCACCTAGCCCCGCCGCCTACGGGCCACAGGATGCGCCCAAGCTGATGTCACGCCCAGCGGCCTGGGATCCTGGCGGCCGTGGGACCAGCTCTGTGCCCAGAGGCCTGAACTGCCGCTGGGCTCTAAACACCGAGGCCACTGCCCCTTAGATGGTGGCGAAATCTGACCCAATTCCGACAGATCCAGCGCGGTGGCCAGGCCCCAGCGGCAGGAGCAGAGCATGCAACTCTCATGACACCTGGGGGCTGGTGTGGGGGTTGGGGTGGGCCGGGCCCCCGGGGCTGAAGCTGGGCTCACCAGGTGCCTGGAGGGATCCGGCTTCAAGCGCTGTTCGCAGATCTCACTCACGCCTACGGCCGAGGGCTGGGGGCACAGGGAGGCCCCACGGGCAGAGCCCCACCGCGGTCACTGCGGCTGTGGAAAGGAGCAGCACACTGGGGCTGAAACAGGAGCCTGGCTCCCAGGGTCTGCAGGCCAGAGGTGGCAGCAGGGGTGGGCAGGGCCGCGCCCGCTCCTCAGGCCAGGGACCCTCCCGCCTCCGTCCTGGCGCTCCCTCACCCACCTCTGCCTCTGTTCCGTCCATGGCCGCCTCTCTGCGTGTCCAAGTTCCCTCTGCTCACAAGGACACTAGTCACTGGACGGGAGCTGCCCTCACAGCCTTGAGTCGGTCACACCTGCAAGCCTCTATTTCCACATAGCGTCCCACCGCAGTTACTGGGAGGGAGACTTAGACACCCCTCTGGGGGGACACAGGTCCACGGTCCTCCCGCACCACCCGCTTCTAGAACCAGTGCTGGATTCAGCCCCAGGCCTCCAGCTGTGGTGATCACTGGTCAGCACTGCTTATGAGCAACGCCTCCCCGGGCTCCCGGTTGGTCCCCCTGGTACCTTTGTGAGGGACCACCTGGAGCATCAGTGGGGCAGGACAGCTGACCCTGGTGCAGGCAGAGCCCACCCAGCTCCACTTGCCTCAGCGCAAGGGGCACCCCGAGACACCCTCCCAAGCACCGGGCTGGCTTTGCTGTCCACTGCATAAGAGCCAGGCCCTGGGCCTGTGGCTGAGAGTGATCAGGCGTCCACGCCAGGCCACAGCGGGGCCCTGGGAAGGCTCCTCTGGGTGGTTGGGCAGAGGAGACTGTGGGCCTCTGCAGAGAGCACCCAGGGCCCAGCAACGGCACGTGGCCACTGCAAGGCAGAGGCCCCACGCAAGAAGCAGCTCCTGTTGAGGATCAGCGCACGCACAGGGGTGGCAGCAGGCACACCAGCACTCTGAGGACGAGAAATGAAACAGCGGAACGAGTCAGAAGAGATCAGGCAATCAGCATAAAGTGATTCAACTGACGACAGCGGAAGTGAAAACCGACAGCATGGAAAGAGGCAGGGGATTCGGAAAACAACCAGATGGAACCTTCCGAATGAGAAGTGCGGTTAGACGTGCAAAACCCTCCTGGAGGGTCTGCACAGCAACTCGCGTGTGGAGGCGGCCCTGAGGAATCACCCAGGCACTGGCCGTGTCCCCCTGCCCGCTACCCGCCCCATCCCACAGCGGGACGGGGTGCAGAGACTGGGCTTTCCACTGAAGATTCAGGCCGGGCCACGCGTGTCGTGTGAAGGCACTGACCTGACACAGAGGGGTTGGGAAACACACAGCTGGGGCCCCCAGAGCCTGCTGCTCAGCGCCCACATCTGTGCCTCTGGTGTGAGACACGATTGTAAAGGCCCCAGCCCAGCAGCGCCCCCCAAATGCCAGAGCCCCCTGACCGGGACCCCATCTTGGTCAGGGGCTTTGGGCCTCAGGTAGAAAATGTTCAAAGGCACCAAGAACCTGGCCCTGCCTGTGCGCTCACGTGGACTCTCTCAACATCAAACCGACACAGTGATAACCAGCTGAAAAGACAAATTAAAGGCATTAGGACAAATTAGAGGCTCTCAACTGGTCTGGGAGAAAATGGGTGGGGGCGGGGCCTGGTCTGAGCTGGAGTGGCTCAGTAGGGAGTTGGCGGGGAGCACAGACCCAGATCAAGGGCCCCCACCTCACCTCCCCTGCAACCCTCAATTGCTCCCCACTGCCCTCTGCTCTGCCCTCTTCCTGGGACCCCCCAAGCCCCCTGCTGTGTTCCCTCTGCCTGTCCGGGGCCCACCCAGCTCTCCCTTTTCTCCGGGGTGGGGGGCAGCTTGTGGGGCAGGAGCAGAGGGAAGACACCCAGACGCCGGGACCCCCGTCTCCTCCCCTGGGAAGAGGCAGCCCCCAACTCGAACCTCCCTGCGCCAGGCGTTCCCCAGGCAGGGGCTGCATTGACCCCTCGTCGCTCCGCGAGGGGACCTCACCCAGACACACGCTGTTGGGAAGGTCGCGAGCTGACGGGGCCTCCGCGCATCCATCGGCCTCTGGCGCCACCGCCTGGGCGCCGTGGTCACTGCGGGCGGGGAGGGGCGCGGCGGGGGCGCCGCTGGGCTTCTGGAGCGAGGCGAGTGAGGGGTGACCAGAGTCTGCCTACGGTCCCCAGTGCCACCTGTGGCCAGGCCAGGTTCCTACCAGGTCATCATGTGGCCACAGCTGGCCACCCAACCTCTCTGAGCCTCAGCATCCTCCTCAAAAACCCGGGATCATAATTACTGTCCCTCTGGTCCCCTCCTCTGGAAGTTTCCAGGAGAGCCCTGCCCCTTCCCTGAGCCTGGACTGGGGTCCTTGCGGCCCCTCGGTTGGGTGACCCTTCCCCAGTGTTTCCCCGAGCTCCTCTCCCTGGGGAAAGCCTTCCATGGGGCACCCTTCTCTCAGGGATTAGTGTCAGAGGCCTCAGGGCTGTGTGGTGGCCCGGATGGAACAGGGGAGGGGGCGCACCTCTCCCCACTCTTCGGAGACCTGCCTGAGGGCCTGAGTCCATTGGTCCATGGCCAGGCGGTGGCCCCTCCCGCAGGGGGACCACCATCCTGCACGGGGGCCAGCTGGTGCCCAGTCACCTGGGTGCTGGGCATACCCATTTGATACCCGTTTGATGGGGGCCAAGCCCAAGGGTGGCCCCCACACCCCCCGGGGCTCCTGGTAGCACTGAGACCCTGTCTGGTTTGAGGCTCCCAACTGGGGGCAGCCTCTCCTTGGCTACCTCCTCTTGCCCAGCCCCCTAACCCTGTCCCTCCATGAGACAGATCAGGTCCGCCTCTGAGCCTGTACCCTCAGTGGGCCACAGCACAGCACCACACGGGGCTCCCTGATCCCCCGGCACCCTTCAGCCTCTGTGAATCCCTGCGAACAAAGCTGGCAGTGGCCACTGGGAGGTGTGAGCAGCTCACAAATGCTCCTGACGCAGCCCCAGCGCCTCAGGGCCCTGCGACCGAGGCTGAGACGTGGGGCTGGGGCACGGGTCTCTGCTTGCGGCGCCTCTTTTCTGATGGACGATGAAGATTTCCCACCCTGGATTGAAAACCGGGGGTTTCAGGCCAGCCGACCGCCGGCCGTCCGCAGGGCCCAGAGAAGCCGGTTGCGGTCCCTGCTCCGGTGGGGCAGCAGTGAACCCTGCGGGCTGTGGGGGCCTCCTGCCACCCCCGTCCGCCCTCTGTTGGCTTTGCTGCCCGGGCGAGGGGCCAGCCTGGCTGCCCCGCACCCTCCAGCAGCTGGCTGGCAACTCTCCGGGCGGCCGGTGCCTCTGCTCAGCTGGGCCGGCCACACCTGCCACAGCAGCTGGTTCAAAATCCCCGAGTCCTGAAAACCGGCCCCACTTGGCCAGGCCAGGGAGTCCTTGGCCCTGACGATTGGCCTGTCCTTTGCTGAACTGGCTGGCAGGGACTGAGGCCAGGCAGGCCGGCAGACAGCCCCAGGGCCCGGAGAGGCCAGGGGATCCAGGCTGGGCAGGCTGTGCAGACCCTGGGCCTCTGGGCAGAGTGGACCTGTCCTCACGGCAGGGCTGGGTCTTGGGGGCCTGCAGATTCATGTGTTAGCAGAAAGGCCTGGAAACACTTAAGCAGGAGTCTGGGCACCCTGGCCACCTCGGACCAGAAGGCGGAGATCTGGGTACTGTCCCTCCGAGACAAGGTGGCCAGTGGGGAGGCTTCAGCCCACAGTCATGATGGGGACCTCAGGACCTACATGGCTCAGAGAGAAGGGCCCAGCGTTATGGCAGCTCCTCGGCTGGAGCTTGGTATCTAGTCTGCTCCCAGGCCTGGGGTGAGACCCATTGTCCCTTGCTTGGGGACCCCCGAATCTCAGGCATGGGAAGTGAGACCAGGCACTGCAGGAGTGAAGGACAAGCCTGGGCCGCTGACACCTGGAGAGCCGATGGGGTCCTGCCATGTTCTGGGGCACCCACAATGACCCTGTGGCCCCGACGCGGGGCAGCCCCTCTCACCCCTATCCGCCAGGCTTGCCCCACCGAGGCCCCCAGCCTCCATCTTGCCCCCTGCCCTGCCCACCTCCACTCAGCCTTGGGGAGAGGGTGGGGGATCCCATGTGCTGCCCAGAGGGTTAGTGGAAAGGGGTCTTCCTACATCCTGGGCTGCAGATGGCTGCTGATCAGAGATTCAGACCTGGAGCACGGGAGGCCGAGGGATAGTTTCAAGTGGGTGGCAAGATCCCTGGGCCATGGGAGGGGGTGGACAGCCACGTCCATGCTGACCCCCACCCAGGGGAGTCCTGGTGTCGCACCTGGGGACTGGGCAGGGTGCTCCCCTCCTCCACCCCGCCCCATCGTCTCCAAGCATCTGCAGCCGCTGTAACCAACCCCCAGGGGGGCCGGGGGCAGCCTGGGCTCTGCTCTCCTGGCTGTCCAACCTCCGGCCCAGCTGTTGCTGGGGAGGCTGTGTCTGTCCCAGGGACTAACAGCTGCAGCCCCGGAAGCCCCCCACCCTCCCCAGAGCAGGTGTGCCCCCCATGGCCCAGCCCAGCCTGCCAAGGGCTGGTCCCAGGGGTACAGGAGGCCCCACACCCTCATCTCTTCAGTCTTGGAGGGGCCCTGGGCTGGGACTGGCATTCAGGGTGCTTGGGCCTGTGGTAGCAGAGGCCAGGCCCCCAGTGGCCAGCCTGTGGGCTGTGACCAGTGCCAGGAGTGGGCCCTGCCATGTGTGCACACCAACACCTCAAGGCCGGCCGTGAAAATGCACACAGGTGTCTTGTCCAAGGTCCCCGGGGCAGAGAGCAGGAGGTGCCCCGAGGCCCCCTGAATGAGCAGCAGTGAGCAGCCCCGGGAGCCCGCCCCCCACCCTCTGCCCAGGCTCAGCCAGGGCCCTGCCCTGTGCCACTGCCCACCCTCAGGGCCCAGCATCCGCAGTGTGCTCCCCAGTCTGTTCCAGGACAAGGGGCCCCTGAGCCGTGGAGGCCACTTGTGAACATTGGTTGAGGGCGCTCCCTCTGCCTGGGATGCTTCTAGCAAACTCTTCCTTGCTCCTTGCAGCATGGCCGCCTGTATCTCGGGCCTTCTGAGGCCACAGTGGGAGGAGCTTAAGGCTTCAAACCAGGGCCCAACTTGGGGATCCCATTCCCTCACCCCACACCAGCGCACTGACTCCCCGCCCTGACATCCTACCTCTGCCCGGCACCACATCTTTGACCCTCGGAACCCCCAGCACACCCTCCCAGAACAAAGCGTGACTCCTGCATACAACGGGGCCTGGGACGGTTGCAGGCAGGTGGCCCTGCTTCACAGAGGAAAGACCGGTACTCGGCGAGGGGTCTTGCCCCACAGGCGGGCACGAGCTGCCCCTCGTACCACTGGTGCCTTGACTGGGTTGAATAGTGTCCCCCAGATTCACGTGCATCTGGACCCCCCGCTGCGGTCCTATTTGCAGGAGTGGTTAAGTCACGGTGAGGCCGGGCGGGGCCGAGGGAGCACCAGCGTCACCAAGTCACTGATGTCACGGGCATGGTCTCATCCTGGAGGGATGTGGCCCCAGACCAGGGGCTGCAGAGGCCTCCAGGAGCTGGAGCCTTGGGGGGACTGAGTGGGGCCTGCCCACACCCTGACCACAGTCCTGGCCTCTGGCCTGAGAGGGTCCCTCCTGCTGCTTTAAGTCCTGTTTGTGAACATTGTACAGTGGCCGGCCCCAGGATACCAGCACACACCTGTCCCTGGACGTGGCAGACGGGGGCTGGGCTTCCTGGCTATGGCCCAGTTGTGCTTCAGTGCCTGGTGCTCTGGGGTGCCCAGCAGGCCCCCCTCTGGACGGTCCACCAGCCCGCCTATCTCTGCCTTTTCCCCAGGACCCTCACCTGGGCCAGCTTGTGGTGGTGGCTCCTGACGGGGCCGGGCCTCCACAGCCCTCGTGCGTGGGCAGCATCACCTGACCTGTACACTGGGTTTAAATTTATGTTGTCAACTGAACTGCTCATTCTGGGGGCAGGAACCCAGATCAGGACCAGCCCTGCTGTGGAAGGGGCCCTCGGGATGTCAGGGCTCTGAGATCGAGGCTCACCTGTGTGGGCTCCAGCCACACCTGGTGGAGCTGCCTCATGTGCAGACAGGTGTATTTCTACTCACCCCGGGGCCTGGAGGCCTCTGTTGCACGTGGGGGGCTATAAATCTTCATCTCTGTCGAGCCCCAGGTAGTGGGTGGGGGGATAGAACAGGTGGACCACACATGGGGCCTGAGGACAGCGAGCAGGCCAAGGGACCTGGAGGGGTGGTTCCTGGCGCTACAGCCGGGCTGGGCAGCGTGGCTCCGGGCATCAGGCCCTCATCCTGCTCCGTCACCCCACAGAGAGAGGCTGTGATCCCCCTGACGTCCACCTCTCCTCCGCAAGACTGTCCCCTCTCCAACAAGACTGACCCCTAGGCACAAAGCAGGAGCCCCCACCAGGGGGAGCATACAGGGTGATTTATCTGGGCTTCCAGGATTGAGGAGGGTGGCATCAGCCCCTAGGTGGGTACAGTTCTGGGGAGGAGGAGAGACCCTTTTCTCCTGAGGCAGGGACTCCCGGGGGCTGGGGGTGGGCTGGACCTCTCTGGCCAGCACCATCAGACCCCCAGGCTGCCTGGAGGGATGTGCTGGGAAGGTCAGGAAGTCATTTCTGCAGGAGTATGTGCAGGGCTTGATTAGTGATGTCTGCCCGGGCACCACAATGAGCAGTGATGCTATGCTGGTGTTTGCTGCCTGGCTGAGATGGAGTGGGAGATCCAGACAGCCTCTGATGATCCTTCCAAACCAGCTGCCAGCCTGGGAGTGCTGGGGCCTCGAAACAGTGCCAGGCGCCCCCTGGGAGCTATCTCTTCCAGGCCAACTTCAGGCGTCCAGCCTGGAGTGGGCTGTCCAGAACCCCAGGTCTCCAGGTGAGTCCAGGGCTGCCTGGCAAGACAAGGAGGGAATGGGCACACCAGCTCCCCTGGCTGGTCCCCTCCTGACCCCCCAGGAAAGGAGGCCTGGGCCAGACACGTCTGGTCAGGCAGACAGGGTCCCCACGCCGCTTCCGGGCCCCCGGCACCCCCAGTATCGGTTTCTGCAGCCCCTCCTCGGCACTCAATCCATCAGCAGCCTTCAGCACAGGCCCAGAGCGAGTGGCTCATGGCTGTAGGCAGGTGATTTATCTGGGCTTTGTTTCTCCCCAGCATCTTCAAACCGACATCTGACGGTTTTATTTCTGCGGGGCGGCTCCACGCGGTCTGCATTTCCCATCTCCGGGATCGTGCACTTCTGAGCACGGCTGAAGCCATGCATGTTTCTTTTATCGCTTCTCCCCACGCAGGAGTTTAATAATCCAGCCGCAGGCTCGAGGCAGCTCTGCACAGACCTCTCTTCTTTTCCAGACCCCTGTGTGCATGTGCCGGCTGGCCGCAAAGCATGTTTTCCCTCGAAAGACGTGGCTTTGCTATTAAGATCTTCATTTCAGCTAGATGACTCTACCATTCCTCGTGTGAGCCCAGCTGCCCGGGGCCAGCAGCAGCTCCCCGGGGCTGGACCGGCACCCACGGCAGGTCAGCCCCGAAACGCCTGCCCGAATCTCAGCCCAGACGCTTGGGCCACACTTTCGAGCCAGACGCTAGAAAGCAAAGCTGGGCCTCACGTTGGCCCCTCCCTTGGGCACCTCCCTGCCCTGGAAGACAGCCCCCAGGGTGGCAGCCACCTCTTGGGACTCTTGGGTCTGGCCTGGGCCAGCGTCCACTAGCGCTCATTAAGCACCTACTGTGTGCCCCTGGCTTGGCTTGTCCATCTCTAAACTTGACACTTGTGGCCTTCCCTTCATAAGGAGGGGTGCGAGGCTCAGAGAGGCGGTTACTTAACAAATTCTTAGAGCGCTCCTGTGCACCATTGGAAGGCCTGCACGGAATGTGCCCCATTCTCTCCACCACAATCCAACACGTGTATGACTATTAGCCATTCCCCAGATAAGGGAACAGAGGCCCAGACAGGCTGAGCACCCACATGGCAACCAGAGGTGGCAGGTGGGCAACTGGGCTGTCCCCTCCCCCTGCTCTGCTGTGTGTGCATTGGGGGAGGGGTTCTGATGAAGAGGAGGGGTTCAGGGGCGACTTTAGGAAAATCCACTGACTGAGGAGGCTTGGGGGTACCCTCCTGGCCCAGACATGGAGGGGCCTGGGTGGGGTGGGCCAGGCACGTGCTGCCTTGGGGGGCAGGGAGGGCTGAGGGACTGTCCCCCTTGTGGGTCCCACACCCTTGAGGCCCTCCCTGTCTCATGACAGACTTGGCTAATTGCCATCAAAACTGGATTGTAAAGCTCAGAGCTGCAGGCCCTGTGTTCCCGGGCTCACCCAGCCCTTCTCAGCACCTTAATTTAAACTGCCCTGCCCAGCAACCCCCACCCTGGACAGAATCCATGGCTGGGGACCAGGCTGGGTCTCCTCTCTCCACCTGAGTCCTGGGGCTGGAAGAGTGGACGGCTGGCCTTGGGGGAGCTGGGCCCCTGGAGGACCCCCTAGGTCATGGGGACCCAGGAGGCGCGGGGTCAGGTACAGGTCCTGGGCAGCCGAGGTTATCAGGATGACACGATGGGGACCCCCCTGGCCCCGACGAGAAGCAGCAGCTGCAGCTGGTCTGGTCCCCAACAGCCCCAGGCACCCCGCTGCACCGATGCAAGGTCCCGGACCCTGTGCCACCGGTGGGCGTGCCTCCTGCCACCAGCCCGTACCCAGACCTGGGTGCCCAGTGCAGAGGAGACATGTGCGGGTGGTCAGGAGCCTCAGGAGAGGCCGAGGGTGGCCCCAAGCTCCAGGCCCTCTGTGTGTGCCCAGCCAGGTCCCCCAGATGGTGGTACTAGGCTTCCTCCTCAGACGCAGCCCGACAGCCCCTCTGCCCGCAGATGCAGGCTCTCAGGCCACGGCGCTGGGACCGGCTCAGCCCCAGCCCCCACCAGGCCCCCCCGAGCTGCCCGGCGGGAGGGGCTCCAGTGAGCGCCCGCCCGCAGCCTGCCTCACCCCTCAACTCGCACACGTGTGAGCGCAGCTGTGGGCCCCCGGGCCGGAGGAAATCCTCAGCTTTGCACAGGCCCCGGGGGATGCTGCTAGTCTAGAACAGCTGGGAGGGAGCACGGCCGGCGGGGGGGCCTGCTCTCCCACTCCTGGGGGGCTGGGCTGGGCTGGGCTGGACTGGGGGCACCCTGCCTGAAGAGAGGGCAGGCAGGGGCTGCTCTTCCACCAGCAAACTTGCTCTCAGCCACTGAGGAGACCTGCTAGAGGGGCCTGTGTCAGCATCACTGGGGGGGCACCTCCACCTCAGGGCAGGGACGATCTGCCCTGAGCAGCTGTGACTGTCCATCCTCCCCTCGCCAGGACAGAACCGTGTCCCTGGCTCCTGAGACAGCCAGGTTCTGGGTGCAGCCCCCACTGAGGGCGGAAGTGGGGGCAGAAGGGGCTCCTCAGGGTCCTGAGCCTGAGGGGAGGCGTGACCCCTCTCCCCGCTGCCCTGGAGCAGGTCTGGGGGCCACACGGCCGTGGCCTGGGGTGATCAGGAGACACAGGACAACCCCCCAGGGGTGCTGGCCTCTGGTCAGGTGCGGGAGTGACCCTAAGAGCCTGGAGGTGCAGTCCATGCTGCTGAGACCCCGCCAGGCCCTGCTGGACGGATGCATCCTCATGGGGCCCCTGGCGGCCGCAGGGTCTCCCTGCCCGCTAAGTGTTGCCCTGAGGGGCAGGTCCCCAAGGAGGGGGGCTATTTGATGGCCCCGAGGGGTGGTGGGCCAGAGTGGGGCCGTGATTCTCCTCAGGCCCATGCAGGGGCATGGGCACAGGCTGCTGAAACCTGACCACCCAGAGAGCAGAAGGGGCCAGGCTCCTTGTCACATGTCCTGAGCACGTCCCAATGCCCCTCCCCACACCCAGGGCCCACCCCACATCCTGGAGCAAAGGACAGAGGCATCAGACTCCCGGAAATAAGCGAAAAGCACCAGCTCCCAGATCACGAAGTTGCAGCTACAGCTTCAGGCATGGCTGGATCCAGGTGCTTGGCTCAGTATTTCTGTACTCTCACTATCCAGGGAAGATGGCCCCCTCCACGCACTGAGCTCCTGGGTATGGGAGGACCCATCTCTCCTTTGTCCCGCTCTGGGGTGGCTCAGGTTGGCCCCGTGGTCACATGTCACATCCACGGTGGAAAAGAAGGCTCTGTGATAAAGCCCCTGTCCACCACATGGAGCCAAGGTGGCCAGTGGGGAGGGCCTGTGGGCCTCTAATGTCGCAGGGTTGGCATGTGGAGCTGTCGGCCTACAGATGGGGCATCTCTGTGCCAGCAGAGACCCTTGGCCTTTTGGGTGACACCCCAGGGTATTCGGCAAAATCCGAGGATGAGAGCCCTGCACTTCGCAGCTACACTAGGAAGCAGCTCAGCCCTGAGCCTTGAACATCCCGTGTCCTGAGCTATCTGTGCCTGGTGTCCCAATAGCCCCACCCGGGGGCACAGCCAGCCCTCCTCTGCCGGGTGCCCCCCTACCCAGAGCAGCACCTCACTGGCTCTCTGGGGACCCTCCCCAACAGGACGTGTCCACCAGCCACCTCAGACCCCTGGGAGCTGCGAGATAACTCCTGGGGTGGCTTTAGAGCCACAAAGCACATCCCACCACCACCCTCCCTACCCTGGCCTTGAGGAGGCAAGGTCTGGGGGCCAGGGGCAGACAGTGCCTCATGGTGGGTGCTCAGCCGCAAGACACCCCAGACTCCCCAGGAAGGGGCCCTGGCATAGAGTCCTCAGTCTGGGGAAGCCCACCTCTCCCTAATGGGCTTCAGGGGCAGGAGCCACACGGGGCTGGGGGCCCAGGCCTGGCAGCCATGGGGCCTGGGGCGGTGGGGCCCGCCCGTCCGGCTCCGTGCTGCCCAGCCCGGGCAGCCGCCCCACACAACAGGGCTCTGAGCCTGGGGTGGGCCGGGAGGCACTGCCCGCCGCCCGCCGCCCGCCGGCGCACAAGGGCCCCATTGTGTGGCTGCGGCTGTGGGCAGCAGGTGGCTGCCCGGTCCCACACGGGGAGGCCCTGCCGCCAGCCGCGCGAGCGGAGGAGGGCACGGCGGGCACCAGCGGGGCGGGGGGCGCAGGCAGGCCGGGGCGCGGCACACACGGAGCCGGGGCTGCAGCATGAAGGCGCCTATTCTCCTGGCCCAGCCCCGCCCACTCGGCCTGGACAGCATGCAGCCAGGCGGCCCCCACCCCACCGCAGGCCCCTGCCAGTGCCCGGCCGCACCCAGGACGCGGATGCTGGTGCTGTGGCCTGCCAGCGGCTGGGGCTGGGGACACAGGGCTGGTTCTGAGCAGAGCAGTCCCAGCGGCTTCCTGGAGGTGGTGAGAGGTGAGAGGAGCCAGAAGTGGGCCTCAGAAGGGCCCAGTGTGACAGGGAGGCTCCCAGGATCCAGGGCGGCTGTCAGACCCGCTAGGGCAGTGGGATAGCCCTTGGACAGAGCAGCACAGACACCGCCCTCCTGGCCACCGTGGGCTCCGACAGTGGATGCCCCTCTCTGCCTTAGTCTCCCTGCCCGCGGAAGGCACACAGCCCCAGGGTCACCTGGAGGTGTGGGGAGCGTGACATGAGGCCGCCCACCGACAGGCCCGGGTTGGGGGCTCCTCCCTCCCTTCAGGGCCGAGCACAGGCCAGACAGCCCTCCCCTCCCCCATCAGCCCAGGAAGCCCCCTCTCCCCCAAGCTGGCTGGTACTCCGGCAGCTGGCAGGGAGGGACCCCAGGAGGGGCTCGGCCTGCGGCCTTCCCTGGCCCCCAGCTCCTCCCAGCCCTGCCCCCCGGGGCCTGTCATGCAAGCAGCGAGCCGGCGCCTGGCCGCCCCACTCTGGACACTGGGCAGGCCACTCCAGGGAAGGCGGGAGGCCTGGGCTTGGCTCCCACCCGGCCCCCAACCCCACGGCGGCCGGGAACACATGTGGGGGCGGCCGCCCGGCCTCCCGCCCCGCGGCGGCATTAGGTAAGGACAGCTGGAGCCAGCCGGGGAGGCTGGCGGGTCCGACGGTCAGGCAGGCCTCTGGCAACCGGACACTGGGCCAGTTTCCCCACTGCTCCCCAGCTGGCCCGGGACTCTGGATCAGGCCGCCCCTCCTTACCCACCCAGCAGTCGGAAAGGGCTGCCCAGGGCCCAGGCCAGCAAGCAGGCGGCACCCCCCTCTGGGCTGTTAGTACAGTTGTCCCTTAGAACAAGAGGTTGGAGTTAACACAGTGTTAACGTTCAGGATGTAACGGAAATAAAAGGTGAGAATCATCAGCCCCAGTGGCAAGATTGGAGTAAAAATAAAATTTGGCCCAGGGCCTGAACACCCCCAGGAGTGCGGGAACTGCACACCAACCCAGGTCTTGCCACGGCGAACGCAGTATCCCAGGGGCGGGACCCAGGGTCGGGGCTGCGAACGGCCACTGTCGGGGGGGCCGCTGCCCCAGGTGCGGCCCCAACCCCCAGGGTGACACCGAGGCCAGAGCCCGCCACGGCCCAGGGGCTGCTGCTGGACCACCCCGACGGCCTCCTTCTGCGGAGGGGCCGCCCCTTCAGGCTCCAGGGCTCATCCCCTGCACGCTGAGGGCCAGGTCCCCACAGAGAGTCCCTCAGGGACAGGCGGCCAGACTTGCCTGGGGCCCCCCGTCCCCGGCCGGCTTCTTGGCTCAGCCTCCTGGCAGCCCTGCCTGCCTCCTCCCGCCCTGGCCTGGCCACAGAGGAGGCCCCCCGGGGCCTGCTGGGCGACTCGGGCGCTCAGGGAAGCCGGGCGTTGGGGAGAGACGTTCCGGGCGATTGAGAGCACTCAGCCAGGCATGAGGCGTGCGGTCGCCTCGGGGCCCGTGGGAAGAGCACATTTGGTTCACTGAAGCCGGAGCCTTGAGGGCTGCCCGCCCAGGGCCCGGCCCACTGAGTGGCTTCCCTGCAGCCCAGCCCGCTGCTGCTTGTCACCGGGCCCCTCACCAGCTCAGGGCTGCCTCCTCCAGGAAGCCTGCCTAAGGCCGCCCTCCCCTCCCTGAAGCTCACAGTAGGCTGTGAAAGAGCCCAAGAAGGGGAAGTGGCTGCGTCCATCCATGGCCTCCCTTCATCTCTGACTTCGGCTGCCCAGGCCTGGAGATGCCCCTCAGTCTCTGACACTCCCCACAGGAGTGTCTCTGTCCTTGGGGGATTCAGGCCAGGGCATGACTGCCGTCCCTGGGTCCCGTGCCCAGCTGAGTGCTGGCTGGCAGAGCAAGCCACCTCGAGACCCTGCTGGTCTCCTGCCTTTGGGGGTGAGCAGGACCCCGGTGGGTGGGCCCGACCCACTGCTCCCAGCTCCACCTTCCCGGTGGCGCCAGCAGGCTGTCCAGGGGTGTCCCAGGGGTATGTCGGGGGGAGAGGCGGGGACAGGATGGCGGGGGACGGGCAGGGGGCTCCCTGCCTGCAGTCCTGGATGGGGCACAAATCAGTGCTCCCCCAGTTCCTCTCTGGGCCCATCTGGAGCTGGATCAGAGGAAGAATTCCACGGCTGGCGGAGCGGAGCCAGGCTTGACGCCGAACAAGCCGGCTCCCCACTGCCCCGCCCTCCCCAGCGAGAATCACAGCCAAGGCCCATTACCCGCTCCCACCCACCACGCCCTGCGGCTCAGGGCGGGGGGCAGCCTGATGCCCCCAGAGGCCCCAGAGTTTCCCCCCTCCAACTGCAGCTCAGTCTGCCCACTGCCCCCTCCCCCCGCCCCCACCAGGAGAGGCGGGCACTGGATGCCAGGTGGGGCCGTGCTGTCCCTGGAGGACCAGGCTGGCCCCTCCGTCCAGCAGGGCTCCTGGCAGCTGCCCAGAGCTGCTCCGGCACGTCAGCTCCAGTGGATGCTGTGTCTGTCCAGACATGGGGCCCCCCAAACGTGGGCTCCATGGCTGCAGAGTGACACCACAAGGCACATCCAGAGTTCTCAGATTTTAAAATGTGCCACCGGCTTTGGCTTTTGAGCACGTTGGTTGGACGGGTGTCCCTGGCCAGGAGGGTGCACCTGAAAACTGCACGTGGGCAGCTGGGCAGAGGCTGAGCTGGGCTCCCACTCAGCGGCCCCAGCACCGTCTGGGCTTCATGGGGCCACCCGCGCCAGGGAGCAGCTCAGCCTCCCTCCACTGGGCCCCATCTGCGAGGAGCCTGCTCCGGGCCCCCACAGCCACACGCACAACGGGCCTGGGGACAGGATGTCCTGGCCGCCTTGCTGATCTTTCTTGGCTCACGGGTCCCTCTTTCTGGGGTCGACGCCTCCTGCTTCTCTGGTGGCCCCTCCAGCCCCCTCCCTGCTCGGGGCCCTGCCCAGGGGATGGAAAGCCCCAGGGCCTCTGCTCTTCCTGGACCCTCTCCACCCCAGAGCGCTGTGCCTGGGCTCCAGCCTGACCATCAGATCCAGGCAATGAGGCCACCTCCTGTGTCTTGGTCCCCTCCAGCTGCTGTGACAAACCAACCCAGACTGAGCACTTTAAATAGCAAGCCTAGATTTCTCACAGTCCTGGAGGCTGGAAGTCCCAGGTCAAGGTGCTGGCAAGAGTCTGCATCCGGGGAGAACCTAACCCTGATTCAGAGATGGCCAACCTCTTGCTGTGTCCTCCTCATGGAAGGGCAAGGGGCCCTGGGATCTCTTTTAGAGGGCACTAGTCCCGTTTGCAAGCGTCATGGCTTAGTCACCTCCTAGTGTCCTTTATCTCCTGACAGCATGACCTTGGGGATAGGATTTAACATAAACATTTGGTCCACAGCATACCCTGAGGCGAAGAGACGACTCATTGGAAAAGACCCTGATGCTGGGAAAGGTTGAAGGCAAACGGAGGACAGGGCAGCAAAGGATGAGATGGTTAGACAGCATCTCTTTGAGCGAAGTCCGGGAGATGGTGAAGGACAGGAAAGCCTGGCGTGCTGCAGTCCATGGGGTCACAGAACTGGACATGACTCGGTGACTAAACAACAACACAGGCTGAGAAGCCCTTCCTAACCAGCCACTCTGCCACACTGTGCTGTCCTCTCCCCGCCCTGGCCCTCTGATCTCGTGTCTTCCCCCCGGTCGCCCATCTCCTTCCAGACCGTCTGCACCTCAGCTCCACGCACTGTCACGACCCTGAGGTCCAGTCCGGCCCTGACCCTCGGAGGGTGGTCAGTGTGTGACGCCCTGTGAATCGTGTACGAGCGGCCCTCAGCACCCCCTCTAAACGGAAAATAGCGACCCGGCCGCTTGGTTACATGATCCGCTGACATCTGGCACGTGATTCTTCTCACTGAATTAACCAGCTGTTTCAGAGTCACGCATAACCGGGCTGGTTAAATTCATTTTTGCGGGTTGATTTGAGTTGATGGATTGGAACAGAGGGTTCAGCAACAGGTCTCACACATGGAAACTTAGCGCGTTGAGAGTCGGTGAGGGAAGCAGGGGTTCTCCAGCGACCGGTGCGGGTGTGGGGACAACCGTCTACCCGCAAACACCAGTACGCTCAGATCCCTACCTCACGCCACACACACCGTGAATGCCAAGGGGTGGCGCTTAACACGGCCAAGAAAGTGAGCACTAACCCTGCAGTCCAGCCCGTGGCACCTGACGCCAAGGGGGCGGACCCCGGCCCCTCACGGATGCATCTGATACCTCGGGAGTGGCCCTGCCACCCGCGCTGGAGAAGGTTACAAACAGTGGCAACATCGCCTGAGGAGCCGCTGGGAGCAGGGCGGGAGTCTGAGCTCGAGAGACACGGGGGCAGGAGGTCCTGGGAGGTTGGCCCTTGATGGGGCGTGAAGGGACGGGGGTCCTTGGCCGTCACTGTTTCCAGGGGGCACAGGGCTCAGGAGGGCAGATGGAGGAAAACCTGGCGGTCACAGGCACGGGGCCCCTCTGAGCACACAGGACCCCCAGGCAGCCCGTCACCCTGAGTCCAGCTCACAGGCCCCGGGGACCGTCTAGTCACACGGATGCCGAGTGCCCGGCGGGGAGAAAAACCAGAAGCTCCGTGTGGCAGGGCTGTGGCCACACGGCGAAGAGGCCAGGAAGCCTCAGGGTGACACTTGTGTGAGGCAACAATACCCTGTCTGAGGTACAGGTCAGCGCCCCAGGGCGCTCACACGGAGCGTCAGGGCTCCCATCTGGCAAGAGGGAGTTCACCTGCCTTCAGCTCCTGGGTGACAGAGGGAAGTGGGGAGGGCATGATGGAGATTCTGGGGGGAAGGTGGGCAGGCGTCCTGGGAGGAGAGGTGAGGGGGGTCCCCAGAGGAAGGCGGGGCAGGCGTCTGACCTCCTGCTCAAGCTCAGGCAGGAGGCTCTGGGGTCACTGGCTGGTAGCTGGGGAGCCCCGGCCCCAGGCTCCTCGGCCTGAGCAGTCCCCCAGCCCCTCACAGCATGGGGTTTCGTACAAACACCCTTCGGGCCCCCAAGCAGCGGCTGACGTGCTCTCGGACGCTCCTCTCTCCAGGCCCCAGCCCTGCTGGAAGCCCACTTCCCTAATTACACGTTGGGCCGCGGTGGGCCAGCCTGGCGGCAGCCTCGCCCTACCTGTTGTCTCAGAGGGAAGTTTCCGGGCTCTGGGCCCCAGGGGACCCCGGACACGTCCGCGGCTGGTGGAGTGGGAATGGCTGCGCCCTGAGGTCCCACGCTGGGCTCCCACGGCCAGGCCAGGATCTGCCCCCGAGAGCCACTTCCCTTCGCCCCAGCGACAGAGCCTCCTTATTCTCGGACTGGAGTCCCCACCCAGCGCACCCACCAGCCGTGTGACTCTGGCCAGGTCGCTTCACCTCTCTGAGCAAGTAAGGCGGGAATTCTACTAAGTGCGTCTCCCAGGGCCAGGCTGGGGCTTGAGGCCAAGGAGGGGCAGGCCGCCGGGGGCATGACCTTCAACCTCACCGGAAAACGGTTACCAAGTGAGCAGGGATAAAAGATGGACATGGGAATAAGGCCTCTCTCCTGCATCCAGGAGGGCCACGCAGTGCAGGGTTTGGGAGGGCAAACCCAGAGACGCCCTCCCCCGCTGCCATGGCACCCATATTCCCAGGGTCCGATCTGAAACACGTCACAAGTGGATGGGGTGCAGGACGTGGTCTGCCACCCAACAGCAACCACAGTGCACAAAAATTAACACCCTGGATGCCCGTAGAGGGGGATGCTTCTGCAGGATGGGCCAGCTGATGACGAGAACTCAATGGACAAAATAAGGCCACACTGAGGCAAAGGCCAGAATGAGGGCAAAAAAGGGTGGTGTGGTGTATTCCCCACTGCTGCTGGGGGCTGGGCGTGCCCCCAATTCCTATGTTGAACCCCTAACCCCCAGTTCCTTGGGATGCACTTATATTTAGAGAGTAGGTCTTTGAAGAGGTAGTGAAGGTACAATGGGGTCATGCGGGCGGACCCTAATCCAGTGGGAAGCAGAGGTCAGGGCACACATGTGCAGATGGCACCACGTAGGGGGACACGGGGTGGGGGGCGGGGGAACAGTTGTCTGCACCCCCAGGAGAGAAGCCGCAGGAGGAGTCGGCCCTGCCACACCCTGGTCTCCGCCATCGGGATCTCTGTGTTCTCTGGGACAGTGAGAGTTCCACTGTATAAACCGTCCCGTCTGTGGGGCTTTGCTGGGGGAGGGGGGCCATAACACACTAGGGGGGCTGTGCGAACAATCGCCCCCAAACTTGCCTGCCTGAAACAACTAGACACACCCCCTGTCCACACAGCTTCGAGTCCGGGAACCCGGGAGCGGCTCCGCTGGAGGGTCTGGCTCCCAGTCCTCGTGAAGACGGGATCACGCTGTCGGCTAGGGAGCATCCTCTGGAGGCTGGACGGGCCCTGGAGGGTCCGCTTCTACTGGTCCCAGCTGTCACTTGGGGGGCTGGCACGTCAGTGCTGGTGGGCAGGTCAGCACCCCTCTGGCGTTCTCCCAGTGCGGCAGCCAGCATCCCTCAGGCGAGTGACCCAAGAGAGGCTTTTAGGACCTGGAGACAGACAGCACACTCTGTCACTGCCCTTTCCTGCCACCCATGCAGGCTAGCCCTACTCAGCACGGGGCCCACACCGAGTGGGAGCACCAGGGAATGAGAGCCACTGGGACCACCTTGGAGGCTGGCTGCCCACTGGGGTTACAGAGACTTGATCCCAGGATGCTCTGCAAGAATTCAAAATTCAAAGACACTTGCTCCTTAGAAGAAAAGCTATGACATACCTAGACAGCATATTAAAAAGCAGAGAAGAGACATCACTTTGGCTACAAAGGTCCATCTAGTCAAAGCTATGGTTTTTCAAGTAGTCACATATGGATGTGAGAGTTGGACCATAGGCTGAGCACCAAAGAATTAATACTTTTGAACTGTGGTGCTGGAGAAGACTCTTGAGAGTCCCTTGGACTGCAAGGAGATCAAACCAGTCCATCCTAAAGGAAATCAACCCTGAGTATTCACTGGAAGAACTGATGCTGAAGCTGAAGCTCCAATACTTTGGCCACCTGATGCCAAGAGCCGACTCACTGGAAAAGACTCGGCTGATGGGAAAGATTGAAGGCAGGAGGAGAAAGAGGCAACAGAGGATGAGATGGTTGGATGGCATCACTGACTCAATGGACGTGAGTTTCAGCAAGCTCCAGGGGATGGTGAAGGACAAGGAAGCCTGGCGTGCTGCAGTCCATGGGGTCGAAAAGAGTTGGACACGATTGAGTGACTAAACAACAACAAAATGAACATTCCAGCTGCATTTATAGGAAAGTCATCTGGACAGACATGAATCCCAGAGTTCCCTGGGGTCACACGTGTGTGTTTGGCGGCCACGGTAGAAATCTTGGAGCTCTCTTTGCTGTAGTTGCGCATTCTAAAAGGGTTTGTGATGAGCCTGTCTTGTTTGTATAATACAGTTTCAAGCTTTATGCAAAAGATGAAGAATACGAGCAAGACCAGAGATGCCCGAGGCCCGACCTTGAAGCTGAAGGCTGTGCAGGGGGTCAGACCAGCCTTCCCAGAGTTCACCGGCCTCCTGAGGAGGCAGGAGGCCTTTAGTCCTCCAGTGCGAAACTTCTCGTCATCCATGGTCACCTCTGAAGCTGGGCACCTGGCTCCGTCTTCCTTCCCTATTGAAGGCACTGGGGCATGTTCCTTCCGGGGGTTCTGCTGGCACCAGGGCCAAGTCTATACACAGAAAACTGACTGACAGTCACTAGCAGGAGAAGAAAGTCATGTACGGGAGCCAGGCTCTCGGCTAAGACCTAAGACTGACACCTCCTCCCTGTAGCACTAAAGCCCTGGGGGCGGAGGAGGTGGGGATAGAAGTCGGCCTCGGTCAGGACCCTGGTGTGCTCACGTGCGCTGTGCCCATGACGACAGGCCCAGAAAGAGGGCCGAGCACACGGCAGGCACTGGGCACAGGCAGATGCCGCTGCATGTGAGCACCTACGCTCCCTGGAGCCCCGACCCGACCCTGAACCCAGCACACCGGCCGAGTCATGAGATGTGTCATGGTGGCCGCTGCCCTGGCAGCTCCTGGAACCTCCATGGCTGATGGCCGTGCAGGGAGGACAGGGGACCCCATGGAGGTACAGGAGGATGTTGGGGATCACCTGGCTGGTGGGATAGGATGGGGACGCCCTGGGTTGAGCCCCCGCCTTGCAGCAGAAAGCACCTGCGGGCGGTAGAGGCCGGGCCTGCCCAGGACCCTCCGGGCCCCACCAACCAGGTGCCGCCAGCCTCTGGCCCTCTGGCCTTGGTGCCCCCTGTCAGTCACGGGCTGTAACCAGCAATTACCAGGGAAAACCACAAATGGCTGCACGAAATGGTCCCAAATCCCCAAAGCAGGGAACGCACAAACCTCCCAGGGACGAGGGCATCTGGAGGCGCATCCGGCTCTCAGCGCCCCCTCAGACCCCTCCCGAGCCACCTCCGGGCGGCCCCACTTCCGCCCCCTCCTCATTTTGGCACCTCCAGGACTCTGGCTCTCCCGCAGGAAGCCCGCGGTCCCCGCAGACATCGCGGCTTCCTTCGGAAGTTGCTGGCTGGAGCCTGAGGTTGGCGGCGAGGGGAGCAAGTCCTGCTAATTACAAGTGAGCAGCGATGACCGACCATCGGAAATGGAGCGATTACACGCTTGGGGCGGAGCGCTGCACAGGGCAACCTGAGTTATAGCCGTGGGGCGACTTCCCCGGGACTCGGCTCCAGGGTCCCCTCCTGACAGCTGCTGGACACACAGCCCCCTTCCCGGCCGGGACTGTCTCCCTCACATTTGAGGTCCCCCAGGGTGAGAGGGACACCCTGATGAGCCCCAGGACATGGAGGGGTGGTCTCTCACACCCCTCCCTGAAGTTGGGGGCCCATGGGCAGGTGGGGAACAAGGCAAAGCTTCCCAGCCCCCTCCCTCTCTGAGATCCCACATGAAGCAGCACATGGGGAGCAGTGGGGGTCCCAGTTCGGCCCTCTGGGCCACTGGGCAGGAGTGCCAGAGGGGAACCCCAGACAAGGCCTCAACTCCTAGAGCTTCTTTGTGGGGGGAGGGGACAGGGCAGGAACAGCAGCCAGTGAGGGGCTCCAGCGCATCTGTGGGGTTGGAAGCCGGGGTGTTTATGTGCCAATTCCCGGGGCCTGTCCAGTGTCCAGAGGGCTCCTGGGCTGGCCAGCTGTGGCAGAAGCAGAGGGAAGCACCCCTGTGGGGCTGGCAGTGCCCCCTGTGGGTCCCTGGTGCAGGGCAGAGAGCATGGCTAGGGGACCATTCCTGAGCACTCAGGCATACAGTAGGTGCTTAATGAATGCAGGTAGTCTCCTGGGAGTGAAAAGCAAAGTGAATGAGGGAAGCTGCTCCCTCTCCTGCTCCCTGCCCGGCCCTAAGGGGTTAACAGCAGGCTGGCAGGCAAGTTCCCCCGTGCCAGCCCCTCCCCACCCCCATGCCCATTCATCCAGTCCACACAGGGCTCCGTTGTCCACCAAGGCCCACGCTGGGAGGCGGGGACTTCAGGCCACCGTCCGAGCACACGCGGGCTCGGCAGGACCACAGAAGAGGCCGCTGGCCTGCTCACTGAGCTCCTGGGGCTGCCGGCCGGTTTGAGGGGCCCCCAGGATGGGGCTCTGGATGGGCCCACCCACCCCTGCCTCTCACTGGCCTCTATCCGCAGTGGCAGCCAAGAACGTCGGCCCTGCCACTCCCCACTTGCGTGGCCCAGAGCCTCAGTGCCACACCGCCCCTGCACCTCCCAGGGAGTCTGGGAGCGTGAAGTGGCCGTGTGGGTGGCAAACGTCCTCCCCTGCTCACAATCCCTCCCAAAACCAGGGTCTCATCTGAAGCCAAGGTGCTGGACTCCTTGCAGCTGCCTGTGGCCAACTCTCCCCTCAAGGCTCCAGACTGGCCCCCTGGGCAGCCCAAGGATCACTTCCAAGCCTAGCAGCCTTGGCTCATCCATGCTGGTTTCAGGAACTTGCAGAGAGGGTGTCTGGTCGGAGTCAGAGGTCACTACACCCCAGGGAGCATCCACTTGGGGCCAGAGGCCCCGGTGATGTGTCCGTGCTGTGAAGCCAGCCCCACCCCAGGCCCAGCACCCTTTTGCTGGGTTCCCAGGGCCCTGGCCAGCAGCTCCCCCTCCTCAGCCAACCCGTCCCCCAAGGCTGGCACCATGTCCTCAGGCCCCCGCGGAGCCTGGATGGATGGATGCTGGGAGCTTGCAGGAGTCTCTCCCACCTGGCACCCCTGCACTTTCACAGCCACCTCCTTGTGCCCTTGAACTTCTGCCCAAACCTCCCTCGTCCAGCCTTTCTGTCCTCTCCCTGGTCTGAATCAGCTTGGACCAGCACACACATCTTCCCGCCCTGAGGCCACCCCCCACCCGTCCAAAGGAGGGTGAGTAATTACGCTGCTGTGAACTGGAAACACTTCTCAACTGCAGCGACAGAACAAGCAGGTCCAGACTCCCACCCAGAGCCCACAGCTGCAGGCTGGGCCGCCTGCCTGGCGGCGGGGAGGGTGGACCATGTGGTCTGTCTGGGGCTCCCCTCCCCTCCCACTCATTCAGTCACCCAAGGTCAGACACTGAGGGACGGGCCGAGAGAGGGACAGACAGACAAACACTGATAGACGATCAGATGGACTGATGGACAGACGGCTGGGTAGATGGACTGGTGGCCGGGTGAATGGGGGACAGATGGATGTTTGGGTGAATGGACGGACAGACAAATGAACCAAATTAACAGGGCCTGGGAGGCAGTGGTCTGGCCAGGCTTTGGGGGGGTGGTGCAGAGCCTTCAGCTCCTTTCTCAGGGGTTCATGGTGACAGAAGCACCAGCTGGGGGCTGAGCCCAGCCCTCGCCTGAGTCCTGAGTCATCCTAACCTGCCTCTGAACTCGGCGAGGGGGTCCTACAGGTGAGCGCATCGAACGGGACCCCACAGCTTCCTGGGCTCTCTCTTTCAGAGGTCAGGCAGCAACCTCTGTCCTCCTGGGTGACGGGCACCCAGGACAGGAAGGCCCTGGGTGGATTCCAGTCCTTGTCACGTCCGGACCCCTCTGTGTGCCTGGCCAGGGGTTGCTGAATGGTAGCCCCAAATTTGTGTTTGCCAGAACCTGTGATGGGGCCATGTTTGGGAAAGGGGTCTCTGCAGATGCAATGAAGCTAAGGCTCCCTGGATGAGGTCATCCTGGATTGCCCTGGCCAGCCCCAAATCGAGCGCCAAGTCTTCAGAAGAGATGGAAGAGACACCCAGGGGAAGAGGAGGCTGCTTGCCGAGGAGCACCAAGGATCGCCAGCCTCCACCAGAGCGCCTCCTCCCTCCACCCGGGGCAGGCTCCTCGTCCCCTGCCCCCTAAGCCTGGCCCCAGCCACAGAGGCTGGGCACCCAGTTCACCAGCTGCGCCCGGCGCCTGTCCTGGGTGTCTCCCCAAACCCTGAGCCCCAGGCAGCAGCTCCACCGGCCCCACACTACCCCCAGCCCTGGGGAGGGGGCCTGGAGGGAGACTGTGGGCCCAGCCCACCAGCTCCACCCACACCAGTCCCCCTCCCCTCCCTCCAGCCTGGGGGGGCCAGGCGGCTGCTGCCCATCCCTGCACGCGTCACCCCACTCCACACCCCCAGCGAGGGGAACTCAGCTCCCTCTGATGAAAACGCCTTGGGAGGGGTTCTCTTTCTCAGCAGGACCCTGAGTGAAGGGCAATCCTGCCAGGAAGCCTCATACTCCCCCCACGGCCCAGGGCCACAGGTTGCGACCGCCCCACCTCCACCTGAGGCCTCCTGAGGCCAAGGACACAGGCAAGCGCTCGCACCTGAGTCCTGCTGCGTCCTCAGGCATCTAGGTCATGGGAGTGCCCCCCACCCGGCCCCCAACCCCCTCCTCCCAGACAGGCCCTGGTACAGGTCGACACGGGCCAGGCTGAGTGGCAAGGGGTCTTCTCAAGGGCTGTGAGCACGAGGGTCCAGGCTCACCCCGGAGCCCGGGGCTCGGGGCATGGTGCCTGTGGCAGGGCTCCCAGTGGAGGACCCCAGCCCAGCCCCCAGGGTGCCCTCGGAGCTCTATAGGCCTCCCCGGCCTCCCCACCCTCTGAGGTCATTTTCCGCTCGGCCCACACCCGCTGGAAAGAGAGACCAGGACACCTCACTGCCAAGCCAGGGGGGCCGCCGGGGAGCAGCGGGAACCCGACCAGGCAGCAATTCAAACCGGGAGGCGCAGCCCGCCAGGGGAGGGGCTGTTGGGGCTGGCGGGTGCCCCGCAAGGACAGCGGCCTCCCCTGGCCCCGCCACGGGGCGCCGCCGCCCCCCCGGCCCCACACTCACCCCGTGGCACAGACTCACAGGCTCACTGTGCCCATGGAGCACGGCCTCACTCACACCCAGTGGCCCAGATCTGGGCTGGTCTGGGAGCCCCGCCAGCAGGGGGTGGGCGGGTCAGCCACTCAGTCCTGGGGCCACTGGAGCAAAGGACTGTAAGGCTGGACGGCCTGAAACAACAACACTAATCTCTCGAAGTCTGCAGCCCGATGTCCAAAATCGAGGTGTCGCAGGGCCGGGCTCACCCAAGACTCCAGGGACGGCCCTTCCTGCTTCGTCCAGCCTCTGGGCGGCCGGCGTCCCCAGGCTTGTGGCCATGTCCTTCCAGCCTCTGCCTCGTGGTCACATGGCCACCCTCCTCCCCGGTGTCTATCGGCTCTCCCTTTTTTCGCAAGGACATCAGCCACCTTCCCCGAACCACGCCAGTCCGACCTCAACATAACCTGCTTCGACTGCAAAGACCCAATTTCCCGAGCAAAGTCACTCTCTAAAGTTCTGGGTGGATTTTGAGGGGCCTGTGCAGCGTCCCAGGATGTGAGCAGAGCCCCTGAGTCAGGAAGCTGCCTCTGACAAACATGGGGCAGCTTACAGAGCCCAGGCCACACGGTACAGGGCAGGTAGCACCCGGTCCTGAAGCCCAAACGCAGCTGAGTGTCAGGAGCCGCTGGAGGCCGGGGCAGACCCGCTGGAGGCCGGGAGCCACTTCTGGGTGCTCAGCTCAGGCACGTTCTCACTGGTGCCACCATCACCGCCGCCTGTCTCAGAACGTCCTCTGTCCTCATCTTCCCCAACTGAGATGCCATCACTGGCTACATCCAAAATACCATCACTACCGTGTGTAATTAATACTAAAATTATTGATGAGATGGCTTACATTTTCCTCATTTATTTTTCTAAAGATTTTTTGACATGGACCACCCTCAAAGTCTTTATTTGAACATTGCTTCTGGTTATGTTTTGTTTCCTTGGCCAGGAGGCATGTGGGATCTTTCTTCTCCGACAGGGATCGAACCTGCACCCCCTGCAATGGAAGCCAGGGTCTTGACCACTGGGCCCCCAGGGAGGTCCCACAGATGTTCAAACCAGTTTTACTGAGATATATCTCACATACCATACAGTTCACCCACTGAAAGTCTGCACTTCGATGGCTTTTAATATATTCAGAGTGATGTAACCATCTCAATTTTATTTTTTACTTTTTAAATACTTTGTTTGGCTGTGCTGGATCTTAGTTGCGACCCACAGGACCTTACTCACCAGGGATCGTACCCAGCCGCCTGCCCTGCACTGCGGTCCGTAGTCTCAGCCATTGGACCACCAGGGAAGGCCCTCCACAGTCAGCTTTGGAACATTTTCATCCCCACAAAGAGCAGCCTCCCCCAGCACCCGCTCCCCTCCCAGTGCCGGCACCACTGAGCCACGCTCTCCCCCCCATGGACATACCTGTTGTCGATGCTTCCTGTACGTGAACCGCACAGTCTTCCGCATCCAGCTTCTCTCACTGAACATCGCATCTTTGAGGTTCACCATGGGGTAGCCTGTGTAAGCGCTTCATTCCCTCTTCTGGCTGTGTAATGTCTCATCACGTGGGCTGCCACATTACATTCTTGCTCTCGGTCTTGCAAACCTGGCCAGCATGTCACATAGATGGTTCATCTTGACACGGACAGGCCACATTGCGGGGCAGCAGCCGAGTGGCCCCTTCAAGCCCTGACTGTCCAACGGCTGACCATGCTGTGCCTTAGACTGCACCAAGACGAGGCGAAGTCAACAGCTTTGATGTTTCAGAAAGGAGACTGTCCTCGAAGATGTTTTCCGACTGGCTCCTTGCCTTTGGTCTTCTAACGCGACAGTTTGCGTCTCTGGGGGCAGGTGGGCGGGAAGCCTGCCGTGTCCTTTCAGGTGAGGGGTCCTGATCACATTGTCACGCTGCTCGAGAGGGGCTGGGGCATGGGACAGCGCGCCTGGACCAGAGGCCACCGCCCCGCTCCTGAGAGACGCAGACACTGCCCACACCTCTCCTCCGAGGGTACCCCCTGGGCCTCAGCCGTGTCCATGGGGACATCAGCCTCAATGCCCCAGAGACAGTGGCTTCTCAGGGGTGCCTGGCGTCCCAGTCGGTGAGCTGATCCCAGGTGAGCCCTGGCCCACAGGGTCCCTTCACCTGCTAGACGCCAGCATGTCCACCCACTCCCTGCCTGCAGGCAAGGCCACTAGAGCGTCCGCATTTGGCTGTGACCCTGGGGTGGGCACACAGACCCTTTTGCCCCCGGTCCCCCGCCGTCCCAGCACTCCAGTCTCCAGAGTCTGGATCCCATGCTGGCCCTGGGGCTGGGTGCTGGCGCCCCTTTTACAGACAGGGAAACTGAGGCTCGGGGTCAGGTCAGGGTCACCCCTGCTTGGTGGGGCTGCGCTGACTCAAACCCAGGGTGTTTGGCTCCTGTCTCCTCTGCCTCCTGATTAACACTCATTGTGACCACTCCTCACATGTGGGGTCTCCTCAGCAAGGCCAGGGGTCGGTGCGGCCACTTCACATCTGAGGACTGAGGCTCTGAGAGACCCCGGGGACCACCTGGGAGGAGGGTCCCCACCAGCTCCCTGCTCAGTGGATGGACAGCCCGTGCTGTGGGGTGGGGCACGTCCCACAAGGAGGAAACCGAGGCCTGGTGAGAGCCCTGCAGTGCCCGGCAGGCTGGTCTCCCCTGGCGTTAGCCTGAGCCGCCCCTCAGGGCAGCTCCGCAGCTCCTCGAGGAGGCCTGATGTCTGCAACCAGTCCCTGACTTGGCCAGTCATTGCACAGGGTCAGCGGCCTCCGGCCCCAGCCAGCGTCTCAGGGCTGAGGGACAAGGATGGTCTTATCTGAGGCCTCTGCCCAACCCAGATGCCCTGGGGTGGGCCTCTGGGCTCCCAGCTGCACTACGCTCCCTCCAGGAAGCAGAAGCCTGGGTCCCTGGCCCAGGACGTCCTGACAGAAGGCCCTCACGCACCAGGAGGGGCTGCCTGCCCACCAGCTCTGCGTCCCCACCCCCAGCCCCACAGAACTGGGAGCTGGGCACCCATGAGTCACCCTATGGAATTCCACCGCACATCCAGCAGGGTGGGGCCTCTGGGTCCCGTTGCTCTTGTTAGAAGCAGAAGGAACGTCCTATAGAGGTGCCCCGGCTGCTTGCCAAGTGGACTCCAGGGTGTTTTCCAGGCAGATCAGGAAGTGAAATCGCTCCTCATGCAGCCCTCTGGGGCTGGGGCAGGGGAGGCACGGCTGGCCCCCAGGCAGGGAAGGAGAGCCACCCACCGACTCACCTTTACCGGGGCCGCTGGCTGCATCCCCTGGACCCTGCTCCCAGCGTCCTGCTGCTAGGAGCCATGTGCTGGGCAGTCAGGGAGCCCGCCACGCCGCGCCTGGGCGGAAGGGACAAAGGACACCTTCCAGGGTGAGGCCCATCCCTGCAGAGCTGAACCCAGGCTGGAGCAAGGGTGGGGCGGGTGGGGGGTCGTAGGTCAGACCCCGAAGGAGGTGCAAAGACCCCAGTTCTGGGGGCAGGAAACTGACCAACGAGCTCAGGCTGAGCTGAAGAACCATGGAGGGATCTGACCCCCTGACCAGACCTGGAGGGCTGGACGGGGTGCAACACAACGCCCACTGCCCATCCCCCAAGGCGGCCTTGGCCACCAGAACCCCCTGCGCACCCTGCATTCCAGCCAGGAAAACCCCTCTTCCCTCTCTCTGCTGGGGTTTGCCCAGAAGCAGAAGTGTGTTCAGGTCACCTGGGAGCCTGGTGAGGGTCACGGCGGGGTGAGGGTCACGGCAGGGTGAGGGACACAGCCTTCCACACCACGCCCCTGACAGGCCCCTGGGCACAGAATCCACTGCTGGAAGTTCAGGGAACCCCTAACACCACGGCTCAAAGTGAAACCCGGGGGTCTCGATGGCTGAGCCGATTCCTTCTGGGTGGAGGGGACACGGGTCAAGGATCAGGGTCTCCATGTCTCTGAACCTGCGTTGGCCTGGCTGCAAACCCTGGCTAACTGGGTCCCTCTCCCAACTTGGGGGCAGTGTCTGCTGGGTCTGTCCTCCGCCCCTCTGGCGCCAGACCTGCCTGCTGGGGAGGGGCTGCGGCCAATTAATCTATCAGTTCCTGGTGTATCCTGGCTCCAAGCCCCGGAGAGGCCAGTAGCTGCTCACGTGGAGCCCGCGGGTGGGCTGATAACCCAGCCCCTCCTGGGACGACCCCGCCAGCGGGCTGGAGCCGGGGCCAGAGTTCAAACTCATTAGCACACGCAGAGCTCAAGGCGGGGCCCAAGGATGCCCTCCAGCCCTGACCTCCCAGGTCTCCTCGGGGAAGGATCGTGGCCCTCCTCCCCGCTGCAGCCCTCCTCCGAACTCCCTGGTACACAGGGGGTTCTGGTGGCCAAGACCGCCTTGGAGGATGGGCAGCGGGCATTGTGTTGCACCCCGTCCAGCCCTCCAGGTCTGGTCAGGGGGCTCAGATCCCTCCGTGGTTCTTCAGCTCAGCCTGAGCTCGTTGGTCAGGTTCCTGCCCCCAGAAGTGGGGTCTTTGCACCTCCCTCGGGGTCTGACCTACAACCCCCACCCCCGCCCCGCCCCACCCTTGCCACCAGGCCCTGGGCCGCAGTCACCCTGAGTATGAGCCCCACTAGCTGGTGCGGCCTAGGGGTGAGGCCAGAATGCAGACCAGGGCTGCCCCGGGTCCGCCACGGCTCACCCCCCAGCCTCCACCCCCACACCTGGAAGGCCCCCCAGAGACGGTGCCCTCAGACTCAAGGTGGCGGGAGATGTCTGCACACAGACCACCCCCCAGCTGCTGGCCCGCCACACGGCAGCACACACACTCCACGTGCATGTGCACGCCCTGCTCCAAGCACAGGGTGGAGAGGAGCTGCAGAGACCCTCAGGCCAACATCCTGCATCCGCCTCGAGAGTCCTGGTGCAGAGGCTGTTTTTCTGGCCAGGCCGGGGCGGGGGTGGGGGCCTGACGGGGGAGGGAGGTGGTGTGCTGCCGCCGACCCAGTGAGGAGCCTAGGGGACAGAGAAACTGTCAGAGCACTGCCCTGGGAGGTGAGTCTGTACCTTCAGAGATCTCTAACTCAGGGCGGCATGCCCTCGCAGGTTGGCCACGAGGCTGCCTGGGGCTCTCACACACCCCGGCCTCAGACCTGTCCATTTGCACGGCAGGGCAGGTGTCGGCCACACCCCGGGGAGGGCTGGTGCCCCCACAGACTTCCAGGGCACGGGGAAATCACGGCCACACCCCCGGAGGCCGCCCCAAGGGCTGGTCCAGGACAGCTGCTGGCATCCCTCAGGCCGTGTCCAACAGGGGGGCCGGCCCCGCCCTCGCACACCTGGACTCCAGTGACCTGATTACCGAGCTCACACATCCTCCGGGGGCGGGCCACTGGGCTCCACTGTCTCAGCCAAACCCTGGTACCTCCAGACTGCAGTGAGACAACCGTGAGCATCTCAGGGTCCCCACCAAGAGTGGCAGGGTCCCCACAATTCCTGAAGATGCAGGAAGAGAGAAGGCTGTCCAGGAGGACCCCAGCCTCTCCTGCACCTTCCGCCTGGGACTCAGATGGCTCTGCCGTCCATCCACGTGGGTGCAGACGGCCTCGGCTGGCGGGCTAGGGAGTGGTGAGCCTGTGGGCCCAGCCGTAGGCACGCTGGGGGCCGAGACGCCAGCCCGGCCGGCCGTTGCCCTGTCTGCCGCCGGCCCATGGCGCGGCGCGCTGAGGCTCAGCTGCCTTCTGAGAGCGGGGTCCCCTGCTTGCTGGTTTGTGGCCGCCTTAATCCCGCACTAATTAGATTTCTGCGTTGGTGGTGAAAGGGCCCCGTGCGTGCCAGCCCCCGGGTAGCCCAGCCCTCGGCTTGTTTTGCACAGAATTTTAATTGTTTCCAAATTAATCCTCGGACTCAGTGAGCTCAGCGCAGATAAGCCATCGCAGGGAGGGGAGCGGCCGCCTTCCCAGCTCCCGGCTGGGGCTGGCCGCCTCCAGCGGGGTGGCGAGGGGAGGCCGAGCCTTGGACATGACGCGATCGCCCAGAAATGTCCAGGCCTTCTCTCGCCTCCGCGTCCGAGGACACGGCTGGGCTGCCCGGCCCGGGGACTTTTCCTTCTGTTTGCTCTTGGCTCAGCTCCTCTCCTAATCCTATTTTCGCCAGTTTCTATCCAATTTAATACAGCTTCTGTAAGTCAAAATTAATTACCCTGTGTGCTTCCAGCCCTCCATCTCCACTTGCTGTTCCGGGGCTAGGCTCAGAAACGAGGGGCTTGGAGGGCAGGCAGGTGCGGCAGAGGAAGACAGCCCCACACCTGGAGGACACTTTGGGGCCCCACTTCTGCCCCAGGGAGCCCCGCCAAGCTGAAGGGGCCAGGTCCTAACGCCGCAGCGAGAAGGACCAGCCTCTCCCTCCAGGAAGCCTTCCCTGACCACCTCGGCCTCCCTCAGCTCCGCTGACAGCCACGTGTGCCAACACCGAGCCTATGCTCCCCACTACCCTCAGGGAAGGACCCATGAGGGATTCACCTTACAAAATGTGTCCATTACAGTCGGATAAAAAAAGGAATCAAGATACCAAAAGCGTAGATGACAAAAGAAAAAAAAGAGATAAATGACTTCGGCAAACTAACAGCTAGCATGCTGAGAGATCCCTGGGGGCGTAAGAATCCACTTGCCAATGCAGGGGGCATGGGTTCAATTCCTGGTCCAGGAGGGTTCACGTGCCACGGAGCAGGTAAATCCATGCACCACAACTGCTGCGCCTGCGCGCTGCAACTACGGAAGCCCTGAGCTCCGCAACAGGAGAAGCCCGTGCCCACAACCAAGAGCGGTCCTCACTCACCACAACTAGAGAAAGCCTGGGTGCGTAGCAGTGCAGACCCAGCACCACCAAAAAATAAATAAGCTAAAAAAACCCCACAACTTGTGCTGCAAAGGCACCCCCAGGAGAAGGAGAAGGCGACCTGCAGGTCAGGAGACGTTTGCAAATCAGGTTTCTGATAAAGGAATGGTAAAGGGGTCTAGATTACACAGAGAACTCAAACAACGCAACAACAGGAAGACAAACCGCCTACTTTAAAAAACGGGTAAAGGATTTGAACAGACATTTCTCCAAAAGGAGACACACAAGTGGCCAGTGAGCACGTGAAAAGATTCTCAACATCATCACTCATTCAGAAAATGCAAACTAAAACCATAATAAGATACCACCTCGCACGCACTAGGAAGGCCAGGATCAAGAAACAAAACAAACCAACCCCAGAAAATGACGCGTGTTGGGGAGGATGTGGTTCGCGGAAGCCTGTGCCCTGCTGGTGGGGACGGGAACGGCGCGGCCCCGGGGGAGACAGTCACTGTGCCTCCTCCAGAGGACAGACGCAGAGCTGCCACGAGACCCATGATTCCAGGTGGGCACCCAATATAATGGGAAACGTCCACACAAGAACTTCTGCACACGTGTTCATGGCGTGATCCACACCAGCCCAAAGTGGTAAAACCACCCAAACGTCCAACGGAGGAGTGGATGACCCTAAAGTGGCCCATCCACACAGTGAGTCTGATTCAGCCACGGAAGGAAGCGCTGATACATGCTACACACGGGTGAACCTCGGAAACATCGCACTCAGTGACATAAGCCAGACACAGAGAGACACATACTGTGCGGCTGCCCCCCCATGAAGTGTGCTGAGACAGAACGTGGACTAGTGGTTGTCTAGGGAGAGGGGCTGAGGGAGTGCTGGCCGAAGGGTGGGGGCTCTCCTTCAGCGAATAATGAATCGTTTCAAAACTGGCTGTGATCCTGGCTGCCTGACTCTAGCATCTGTCACAAGGATCAAGAACCACTGAGTCTTACACTTTAAACTGGCAAATCTTATGTAGATGAAGTACGACGTGTGCATGCTGCGTCGCATCAATCGTGTCCAACTCTGCGACCCCATGGACTGTAGTCCACCAGGCTTCTCTGTCCATGGGATACTCCGGACAAGAATACTAGAGTGGGTTGCCATGCCCTCCTCCAAGGAAATCTTCCCAATCCGGGGATCAAACCCGCATCTCTTACATCTTCTGCATTGGCAGGTGGGTTCTTGACCACTGCACCACTTAGAAGCCCACAGGTGAAGTATAATAACAGAAATGATTAATAAGAAATGAATAATGAGTGGAGAGAGGAAGAGGAAATATCGAAAGAAACCAACACGTTGAGGGAGTGCCCAGAGCCCCCAAGGCAGGTTGAGCTGGGTCACACCCTCTGCTTGGCGCTTCCTGGTGGGCAGGGCAAAGACAGAAACATGCTCACAATGATGCCCTTTGCTTCTAGGCACTTCTCTTGTGTCTGTCAAGTTTGACCCCAGCAGAGTGGGCAGGAGGCTGGCTTCACAGCGGAGAACCCCGAGGTATATCCAAGGTCACGAGCTGGCCAGCAGCAGAGCCCAGGCAGGCACTTCGCACAGTCTGCAGCCACCCCACCTGCCCGCTTGTGTCCATGGAGGTGTGCGTGGTCACCACCAGCAAGAGGTGCCACACAGGGCCTTTCCAAAGGGGGTTCTGTAACCTGTTCTTGAGGGCGGGGAGGGAGGGGTCCACCCCCGACAGGGTGACCCACGGGACTAGCCCGGTGTCCTTTGCACAGAGGGCAGCGGTGGGGGCAGCCCCAGGGAGCACCTCCAGGGCTCATTACAGATGGCTGCTGGCCAGAGAGGCTGCCTCTGGTCACCACCGTGACTAAAGCCTAAAGAATGCTTGAAGCCTTGAGGCTTTTACGAAAGGACCATTCCCAAGGGTGTTTGGGAGCGTCTTGGTCCCTGGGTGGGGAGACCCTGGCTCCTGAGGTCATCGGCCGGGTCCCCTCGGATGTGTACACCCCATGGATCTGAGCAACCCTACAGACGTGGCTGTCTCTCCGAGGCCCCGGGCCCTGGGGGGGTCTGGGCTTGTGGTCTCAGTGGTGTCTTCCTCTTCACCACTTTTCCCTAGCAGAGGGGGGAGCGGGCGCCAGGAGGCCACAGTTCCCACGGTCAGCGGCCCCTCAGAGGCCTCCCCAGAAGCCCTGGCTGTGCCCCCCCAGAGGGGGAGGCTGGGGTCCCCACAGTCTGCACTTCTCCCGCTCTCTCTCCTGGGGCCCTCAGCACAGGGCTCTGCCCCATCTGCAAATGCCCGGCGTTGTGGTCCCGCAAGCGACAAGCTGACCTCAGGTCTCCAGCAGCGCCTGGCTCAGGGGCCAGGGCCCCGCAAACCCCAAGGCCCTTTGCCAAAGGGAGCCACGTTGCTGCCTGCACCCTGCTTCCCTCTACAGGACTGCGGCAGGAGGGAGCGCCCAGGCCTGCAGCAACCCCGCCTGGAGTTTAGACGAGTGGTCAGGCCTGACCTCCGATGACTGAGCTCTGAAGGGGCCCCCAGGGTGGACGGGAGGGCAGGAGGCTCCCCGGGCTGCGGCAGGGTCTATCCTGGGTCCTGTCCAGTTGCTGGCAGATCCCAGGTGCCAGGCCATAAGTCCCAGTCTCCCCGCATGCACTGTGTCTACAACCTTCCCCAAGGATTCCAATCCCCTGGGTTAGGGTCCGCCTCACTCAGGCATAGCCACCACTTAGCTTCACTATTAATGCAATGGCTGTGTTTCCAAATGAGGCCCACCTGGAGGTCCTGCGGGTCAATGCTTCAGCACAGGGATTCAGGGACACAGTTCAGCCCTTAACACTCCTGCCAGAATTCCACCATCAACATGACTTGCATCTGAGGAGTGGCGCTGGCCACCACCACTGCCGGCCTGGGTGCAGACTCTGGGCATGAGTGCAGCTCTCCCGGGCTTGGCGCGGGGAGCGGGGGGCGGTTGGGCCGTGGTTCCTAGGGGTGCAAAGTCCCCATGGGCTGCACTGGGACCAGAGAGCATCTGGGTGGGCCAGTGTCATCTCAGCGGTCTTCAGACATAGAAGAGGGGGCCGGGGAGCCGCAATGCCATGAGTAGGACCCAACCGGCCATTTCTAGCTATGAATGTGGAGGAGGGGCCACAAGCCAGGGACGGAGCGTCTGCAGACACTGGAGAAGGCAGGGCACGTGTTCTGCCCTGAGCCTCTGTGGAGCCCGGCCTGTAGATACTCCGATCTCAGCCCCTGAGGCCCAGGTGGGGCTTGCAACCGCCAGCCTGGGAGAGAATGAGCTTCTGTCCTAAGGCGCTGAGTGTGGTGGTTTGTTAACCAGCGCACCCCTGCCCACTGGGGCCCCAGGATCCCACAACCAGGCCCAGAGCCCTGAGCCGCCACACAGATACAGCAAACCAGGCACACAGCGTTCTGACTGAGTGCCGGCCTAGCGCCACGGACGGTTCCGCAGAAGGACGGCCACACACCTGACACCATGAAAGGCCAGACCCCATGAGCGCCATCTCAGTAAGGACCGCTCACCTTGCTGGGTGACAGGGGCTCTGAACGTACCTGTCCTCATGGCTAGGGCCTGGGGCCGCTTTAGGGGCCCTGGAGCACATGGGGGCCCATGGGATCCCGACAGGGCTATGCACCCTCCTGTACCACCCCAGGCCCTGGAGGCCTCTGTCCTCTGCCAACCCTGGCCCGAGAGCCAGCCATCCCAGCTGCTCCGAGCAGATGCGGCCACAGAGGGTGGGCCCAGACCCAACACACATGGCCCCGAGCTCTGGCTGTGAGCAGCACCCCAGGGCAGGGCCACCAGCAGGCAAGGGCACTGTCTCCATCACTGAGACTGGTGGGGTCAAGCTGCCCCAAACTCTAAGCTTGGGCAGCGTGCACTGCGCTCCAGGCCAGCCCCCTGCTCAGACAGGGAGACTGAGGCTCACAGGGGCCACCAGCTCAGAGGTCCACCCCTGAATCCCCACCCCCAGGGACAACTCAACCATCCCCCCCTGTGGACAGACTCAGGGAGTGGCCATGAGGTGGGTAGACACCCAGAGTGTTCAGGCTGCTACTGGGTGGGGCTTCTGGACCTCGGCCCCCACCTCCCAGGAGCTGGAAACAGCTGCTCGAGAACTATCAGGCCTGGAGGAACCCCAGGCCCCTGGCCCATCTCCAGGAAGCGCAGCTCGGGTGGGTCTCCAGGGCCCACCCCTTATCAAGTGAGCATGGTTCTCCCAGGGACCCCTCCAGCCAGCCACTGCCCATTCCCACAGACCTCACCTGTCCTACTCACTGCCCCATCCTCCTGGCTAAGGCGCCCAGGGCCTTACGCTGCTCAGAAACAGAGCTCCACCCAGACCCAGAGCCCACCCCCCAGCCCAGCTCCTCAGAGCCCAGCACACAGTAGGGCCCCGTCAATACCTGTCACATGCAGGCAGAGGGAGGGTCTCCTGGCCGCTGGGACTGAGCAGAACTGGACTGCTCCCCTGGGCCCCACCAGCCTGTGCTCCCCACCCTCGGCCAGCTCCTTCTGGAGCCGCTGGAGGTCAGAACAGCCCAGGAGAAGCCATTAGGGGTCCGGATGCCCAGTGGGTCTGGGGTAGGCAGGACATTCGAGTAGGAAGACTCTGGCACCTGCTTCACAGGCAGAGGAGGGTGCAAAGGGAATCATGTTGTACCTGCTAACTGCATGGGTCCCTGTGTGTGTGCACACGCGTGTGTGCACAAGAGCACGGCACTGTGTGTACACGTGTGTTCACACATATGCAGGCGAGCTCAGCACTGTGTGCACACGTGTGCATACATGTGTGTGCATCTAACTTGGGAGTGCTCCGGAGAGCTTTGGGCGCCATGGAGGACCCAGCCCAGCCCCAGGATCCCTGTAGGCCATGGCCACATGTCCTCCGTGGACACTGCTGGTACCTGGCCCTGGGCCTGGGGTGGGCTGGGCGGGGCCCTGGGCCCTCACCCCCTCAGCCGCCCCCCTGCCTGCTCTGTGGCCGTGGGAGGGCCTGTGGGAGTGGGGTGGGCAATGGCACAAACAAAGCCAGGGAGGTGGGAGCCAGCTCGGCCTGTCCCAGGACCGGGCAACATCAGGGGGACGCGCCTGTGTCCCAGGACCCCGGGTGGCCCCTTGCAGCGCTCTGTGGCGATCCCAGGCTGCCTTCCCAGAGTGTGGATTCCGGAGCAGCTGTCCAGCTATCAAATCACCTTGGGAAACACAGGCGGAGGCTGCCAGGCTGTGCGGGTAATCCGCGCCTTCCCGGGGACATGGTGGCCACCGGGGAGCCCTGAAGACTGATTTTCCACTCGATTTAACCAGCCCTCCTCCCTCCCAGTGTGGCCCCCACCGTGCTCAGGCAGAGCTGCACTGGGCCTCCCCAAACTCAGCCCCGCCTGCCTGTGGGGTCTCCTGGGTGTCAGCAAGCTACCCTCACCCCAAACGGGCCCCACGCTGAGCAATCAGGGGCCTCAGTGAGAACCCGACTGGCCAGCAGGTCTGTGCTTCTTCCAGTGTGTGTGGGCCAGAAAGAGAACTCCACCAGCGTCATGAACCACCTCTGGAAGCCTCTTTTCTAACAGGCTTGAACTCAAGTGGATCATCTTGAAGATAAGCAGGTCCCAGGCCGCCACGGGTCCAGCAAGGCGAACAGCACTGACAACATCCCCCTTGAGTGCGGTCACATCCAAACAGGTGTCAGGCGGGCAGATCAGGTTCACTGGCGTCTTTCAGCACCTACAACACTCCCAGCTCTGTGCCATCCCATGAGCAGCTTCAGGCAGAGAAGCATGTCATCCCTGAGGCCCAGAGGCTGGGGTCCCCTCTGAGGTTGGGCCAGGGGCAGGGGCCGGATAAGCCCCCAGGTTTCCTGACCTGGGTTGGGGGGCGAGTGAGGTCACAGCCCAAGGGGGAGGGAGCTGAGCCCCTGACCTCATGGATGCCCAGCCGGTCAAGCACAGAGATGGCTTCTTAGGCTCCCACAGAGCCCGCGGGGGCCACGTGCCTGCTCACCCCTCCTCAGCCCCAGGGCCATGGGAGTCAGGACAGAGTTAACCCCCCAGGAGCCTCCCCTGCTGTGTGGTGCGGGGCAGGGAGCTGGCGACAGACAGAGGCAGACTGAAGGGATGCAGCCACCAGCCAGGAGCACCCACAGACGTCCCAAGACCAGGCAGCTGCAGGAAACCTGAGCAGACGTGGGCCAGGAACCCAGGATCACAGATAGGCTTAAAATGGGAACATACTCTATTGCACTCTGGACGCCAGCTAGGAAATCGACAGGTCAGCAGGGTTGAGTTCTTCCTGAGGCTCTAGCGGAGGGTCCTCCTGGCTCGTCCGGCCCTGGTGGCCCCTGGTGGCCACATGGCCCCGGCCTCTGCCCCGTCCTGACACAGCTGTCCTCCCCCGTTTCTTCACAGCGTCTCCCGTGGCAGGTGAGCCCGGGCGGTGCCCTGTCCTGCACAGACGGAGCCCACTGCCCATGGCTCTCAGCTGCTTGCTTGCCAGCACTCCTGGGGTCACAGTCCTCCTGGAATCCCCGTCCTCCTGGAATCCTCGTCTCCAGAACCCAGGCTGGGATATGCTGGGCTCAGACCAGCTCCCTCGACACCTGGAGACCAATGAGGGGAGACGCTGGCTGGGAGACACACTCAGAGCTCAGTAGCCACACATTTCTGATCCTTCTCCCATGGAGGGGAGGGTTTCCTGCCCGCCGACAGGCCATGTGGATGCATCGCCGCTACCCCGGAGCGGAAGCAGCCGGGGAACCCACCGCGCTGCGCGCTCACCCATCATGCTTGCGAGCACACCTGCGCTGTGGCGCTGTCTGGCTTCCGCATCTGGCGCAGGCGTGTCCCAGGGGCTGCCCTGCTGGTTAACAGTCTTGTTTTAAACTCAGGGTTAATACCACAGTCCAGCACCCGGCACCTCAAACTGACAACAGGAAGTCCTTCAAGGTCCCTCCATGCCCGGCCTTTCTCATGGCCTCACACTCAAGACGCCAGATGCCCCTGCCCGCCCCACCCCAGGGAGGCCGAGGCGGGTGGACATGCTGGATCTGGATGCAGGATGGGGCACTGGTCGCCTGGAGACACAGCCTCGGCTGGGCCGTGCTGGCCAACAGCCTGAAGCTGTTGCTGCTGCAGCCTCATCAGGTCTGGAGCAAGCCAGTCGGGTGCCCCGCAGCCAGGCCAGAGCCCCACCTGGGCAGACCCCATGTTCCTCCCTCCGGAAGGACCAGGAGACCCGCCTGGTGGGCGTTGCGCCCACCTGTCCTTGTGCAGGCGCCCCAGGCCGGGGGCATGTGATCTGCAGGTATGCGGAGGACGGGGCTCTGACCACCACAGCGTTCCTGGGCTTCGGGTCTCCCTCTGCCAGCATCAGGGTGTCCTCTCGTTCCCACAGAGCCCCTTCCACGGCCCCTGTCTGGACACCTGCTGGGCGTCCAGCCGCAGATCGGGCGTGCACACTCGCTCCAGGACGCCTCGTGCCCTCCATTGCCTCCTCTTCTCAACAGGACCTGCGACCACCCCGCCCTCATCCCCGGGGAGGAGGCTCTGCCCTCAACTTCCTCTCCTTTTATTAAAAGCACAAGCCAGGGAATTCCCCAGGGGTCCAGCGGCTAGAGGACTCTGCATTTTCACTGCTGAGGGCACAGGTTCAATTCCTGGTGAGGGAACTGAGATCCCACAGGCTGCACAGTGCGGCCAAAAAAATAAATAAATAAATCAGGCCAGACCACCTGCAGAACAGGCTCTGGGTTTGCCATCTGCCTGGTCCATCGGGACCCCCCAGTACCCCCAGGAGGCAGCTCCAACCTCACCTGGGGGTCCCTCCTGCCCACAGGCCCCAGTGCCCCCAAGAGCAGCCCCTGGCCTGGCCTGAAGGATGGTCTGTGAGCAATGAGGTCCTGCCTCCCTTGGGCAGGCTGACGGGGGTTGCAGGGGGTGAGGGTAGGACACCGGCCAGGATGCCCCGGTCACGGGTGGACCCAGGAGCCTGGGGGACAGGGCCTGAGAGACCAGGATGAAGACCCCTGCCCAGAGTCTGCAGGCCCAGGTGGAGGGCACAGGAGACCCTGGGGGTTTGGGGACCCGCAGAGCCTCATGGGTCCTAGGAGCCCCACCACGGCCCCAGGGAAGCAGGCAGTTGGGCCAGGTTCCCTCACTGAGGGCCTGGCAGAGCCCGCAGGGGTGGGAGAAGGGCATGGAGCCTCCCGAGGAGGACTGGGGACAGCCAGCTGCCCTCTGCGGGCTGCACCTGGGCCAGAAGGGTGTCCCCGCCAGGCTCTGGTCACCTGGCCTGGCAGAGCTGCCCGAGGCTCCGGGCACGTCCGTCCTACTGGGCATCCATGCTCTCCTCCCTATGCTGGATGCCGCTGGAGCTATTTCAGGCGCCTGGTGAAGACATGAGCCGTCTGGCCAGACAGAGCCATGCCCCCGCCCACAGGGCCCTCCCTGCAGGGGCGTCCTGGCCCTGCGTGCTGTGGTGACTCACACCCGCCATTGGCCCACTGGCCGGCTCAGTGCAGGGCGGCCCCCAGGGGCTGCTCGCCCAGGCCCACAGCAGGGAGTCCCTGGTGTTGAGGACCACCGGGCAGGGGCCACCAGGCTGCTCCTCCCGGGGTCCTGGGCCCAGCCTTATGCCCCCGGGCACCAACGCACATCCCCACCAGATAAAAGAAGTCATACGTACAGCGACGTTCTTCATGCTCCCTCGGGGTCCACGCCCCCCACCACGCAGCACACCATCTTGCTCTGGGCCAGCTCTCAGACTGCCCCCCCAATGCTGGGGGATTGAGTGAAGGGCCCACCGCCAAGGTCCCAGAGGCCAGGACAGCCATGGTGACAGCGTCCCCTTGGACGGGGTGGGACTGACTGGCTCCAGGGCTGTGGCCACGGAGGGAGGGTCAGATGCTGAGACTGGTCCCCAACTGGCCGTCACGCCCCAGGGGACAAGACCGCAGACTGCCAAGGTCCTATGCCCCTTGGGGCCGGCATGAGTTCTCATTGGTGGTCCCGGGACCCCAGCCTTCACGGGCACCCGGCTGGGAGGTGGGTGCGAGGGAAGGGCTCTGGGGCTGAATCTGAGATGCCACCCTGCGGGTCAGGCCCTTCCCAACACACGCGCCTGCTCCCCTCAGAGCAACCCTGAACCCAAGCCAGCCAGAAGCCCCAAGCTGGGTGCTGTGGGCACCAGCACCTCCGATCCCAATGAGGGGTTCTGCCCACAGGGCAGAGCAAAACTCAGAACCCGCACCCACCTCCATCACCTCCCCTTCCTCCCCACCCCGTTTTCCGAGACTTCAGATATGCACAGAAGCCAGAAAAGGAAATTTCTTCTGCCCAATTCAAGCTGCAGTTCCCGTCCCACTCTTGATGTACCAGTTACTGGAAAGCAATTCCACAAACGCCTTTCTGTAAAGGACGTGTTTTTGGCCAGTTTATACAGCTACCCTTGTTCACCCAAAAATCTGGAAGCTGCCTTCCGCGAGCTGGACCCTCCCCCTCGGACACTCAGGGAGGTGTTTCTGCGTGAAATATGGGCCTGCTCTGAGGCAGAAGACGAACGGGCGCAGTAAATTCTGGGGTGGAATTTGTTTAACCTATCAACCCCCCCCCACCGACCCGCTGGCAGTAAGTACGACTCTGGGCGGCCGGAGCACTGATGTATTTTTATGACACTTGGCAAGGCTGCTCAGGAGGCTGGAGAAAACGCGCCAATCGGAGCTGCCGCAGAGGTGGGCGCGCTCCCCGGCCGGCTCCTCACCCAGAAAATGTCCTGAAGCCTCACAGACTCTGCAGCAAACCCGTTCATTCATTCATGGCCGACTTCCCTCTCTAGCCAGGCAGGCTGCTGCTGCTGGACAGAACCAGGAAGACACTGCCCTCAGCCCAGTTCCCCAGCCCCCTGATGTGATGGGACAGGCCCCAGCAGGCGGGAAGTTTAGTAACAGCCCAGCAGGAAGGCAGGAGAGGCCTGCCCTTCAAGACATCCTTCCAGGTGCCTTCACAGGGAGTGAGCCCCCTGTCTCTGGTTGTAAGCAAGGATAAGCTGGGGACCCCAGAGAGCAGGCTGGGCCAGGTGAACCTGGGCCTCTCCAGAAGTGCCCGTCTCGCTGCTCAGACGTGGTGTGCTGCCCAGGCCTGTGTCTGTAGCCACGGGGCAGTGCTGTGTCTTCCTGCCCAAGGCCAGGACTTAGGAGGAGGTGGTGGGCAGGTTGCGAAGGTGGGAATTTGACCCAACACACACATCCATGGTAGAGACACAGCCCCTTGCCAAGAGGCCCAACTCACCACCCTACCGCCTTGGGTCTTGTGAGACAGCGACTTTTCAGCTCCAAAGCACAATTCAGGCCTGGGTGACGTCCCTCCATGGCCACCAGTCCCCAGGGGCTTCTGTGGGACCTGGACCCACAGGGCACTCAGGAAAACGGGAACAGTTTCAGCTCCAACACCCTCCAAATATCGATGTTTAATCATCTGAATCTTAATTGAAATAAATTAGGAAAATTCTCCCCCACTTTGTTTTGCAGAGAAAAGAATTGATGGATGTGAGATGGGGGAGGGGTGCCCCATGCAGGTGCTGTAGCCCCATCTCTGCCCAGCTCAGAGCCCCCAGTTCCAGCTCAGAGCCCCCCAGTTCCAGCTCAGAGCCCCCCAATCCAAGTTCAGAGCCCCCCAATTCCAGCTCAGAGACCCCCATCCCAGGGCACAGACTCCCATCCCAGGGCACGGACCCTATCCCAGCTCACGGACCCCCCATCCCAGTTCATAGACCCCCCATCCCAGGGCACAGACCCCATTCCAGCTCACGGACCCCCATCCCAGGTCACGGACTCCCTATCCTAGCACACAGACCCCATCCCAGCTTACAGTCCCACATTCCAGCACAGAGACCCCTTCTCTGCCCAGCCCAAGGACTCTGTCCAGCTCAGGCCCCGGGCCTCTGGCAGTATTTGCGTGGCCGTCCTGTGGGCTCCCTGTACCCTGAAGGCCTGTTGGGCACGACCTCTGCTCTGCATCAGTATTGACCTGGGAGTGGGGGGCCTGGCGGCCCACAGGCAGCTTGCAGAGTCACTCACGCTTGCCATGCTCCCCGGGCCCCTGAATGTTTATGGAAGACTAGAACCCACTCTGGGCTCCACATTTACATCAGGAAAAATAACATTTTTTTTTTCTTCATGAAGTTAGTTAAGGGCTTCTGGAGGAAAAGAAACCTTGAGTCCTTGGTATTCAACTCACCAGGGGTGTGAACCGCACCGTTGTGCCCGCCACGCGGCCCGGCAGGCATCGAGCCAGGGCGGAACATTCCGGGGCGGCCTCTCCTGGAGTCCTGATGCCAAGGTCTGGTTTGGGGGAGGGCCAGTGTGAGACCAGGCACAGTGTGTGTCCACACCAAGCTCCCTGCAGGGGGAGGGGGGCTGCACAGGCAGCCTGGAACCCCGATGGGCAGATGTCAAGGTCACAGAAGCTTCTGGAACCCCTCCCAGGGTGTGGACACAGCTGCCTGTGTTAGGCTGTGCTTGACCAGCAAGTATTTCAGTGGCTTCTGCTGGCTCAGGCCGCCAGAGCAAAGCCCCACAGACCGGCTCAACGGCAGGAGTGTGTCTCCTCCCAGTCCTGGTGCTGGACATAGAGACCAGGTGGTGGGCAGGGCTGGTCCTCTGGTGGCCTGTCCTCAGGGAGCACACAGCCGCCTTCTCCCCGGGTCCCCGGGGTCTCCCCTGTGCCCTTCTGTGTCCTGACTTCCAAAGGACACCGGTTATGTTGATTAGGGCCCCCCTAATAACCCCAATTTCGGAGAAGGCAATGGCACCTCACTCCAGTACTCTTGCCTGGAAAATCCCATGGACGGAGGAGCCTGGTGGGCTGCAGTCCATGGGGTCGCTAAGAGTCAGACAGGACTGAGCGACTTCACTTTCACTTTCCACTTTCATGCTTTGGAGAAGGAAATGGCAACCCACTCCAGTGTTCTTGCCTGGAGAATCCCAGGGACGGGGGAGACTGGTGGGCTGCCGTCTATGGGGTCGCACAGAGTCGGACACGACTGCAGCACCCTTTATGTTATGTTTAACAACCCCAATATACCTTCTCCACCTCTCTAAAGGCCCTGTTCTCCAAATACAGTCACGTCCTTGGGGAACCAGGGATTAACCAGGAACTTGAGGGACACGCCCTGCCCATGAGCGCTTCTGTCTCTGACAGTCACCTGGGGGCGATGAAGACAAGTCCTGGTCCGCAGGCTTTCCTGGTGGGCCCATGGTTAGGAATCCGCCTGCCAATGCAGGGGACACCAATTCGATCCCACCAATTTGAACCCTGGTCCGGGAAGATCTACATGCAACTAAACCCGTGCACCACAACTTCCTAGCCTGCGCTCTAGAGCCCCTGCTTAGCAAGAATAACCACAGCAATAAGAAGCCCACACTCCACAGTGAAGAGCCACCCCCACCCATCCCGCTCACCACAACTAGAGAAAACCCCGCACAGCAACATAGCAACAAGGACCCAGCACAGCTGTAGATAAATAAGTCGTCACCTTCTGGGCACTAAAAGCTGTGCAGGCGCGTTACCCCCTCAGCCCTACAAACAGGGCACCGGGATCCCCCACCCCGTGGACATGGGGACACACTCGCTTGTCCAGGGGTCCCGGGCCTCTGCTATGGGAATCCCAGGGGACAGGCAGGACCACAGGGTGAGGAAGAGACTGGAGATGACTCTTAACTCACTCTGTACCCCCAAGGATTCCTAGGGCCTGCACCAGGTGCCACCCCTCTCTGAGCCTCAGTATTCCCATCTGTAAAGTAGGTGCAACCAGCATCCCCCAACCTGGAGGTCACAGGCAGAGGTGCTTTGGCCGGGGCTGGAAAAAGCTTCCTGTCTGGGGCAGCTGTCATCACCATCACGGATCAGGAAATCACATCCAGGTGCAGAGGCAGGTGGACAGCACACGACTCCTACCAGAGGCTGCACGCAGACGGGTGCGAGTGACCCATGCCCTGGGAAGCCTCTTCTCCCCAGGAGGGCTGCTGCCTGTGCCCACCCCTGCCACACAGGCCTGGCCTGTACACCACAGAGGAGCACAGCCTCCCAAGATGTCACAGGCTCTGGGTTTCCAGGGGCCACTGCCTGAGGCCAGCACTTCCCGGGGGACCAAGGCCTTCCCCCATGGAGATGCACCGGCCTCTGCCTAACTGTTACTGGGGTCTGACAGCCAGCACATGGTGGGAGGGGACACTGCATGGGGCCCTTGGTGGGAGGTTGCCACGTGCTGCTGTCTGGGGAGCTGGGCGAGCGGGGCTCCGGGTGACCAAGGGCCACTGCAGCACCTTCTGGGGCTGTGTCTGGGCTTCTAGCCCCGCCGGGCGGTGCAAGGGGCCCGTCTTGGACTCCCACCACCGGCAGCACTTTCTGTAAAGCCTGGGAAGTCTCCCTGGAGCCACCCCTGCCCCAGAGAGTGTGCGACTCGGGGAGTGAGCTCTGAGCCCCAAGGGACACGCGGATGAATGTGGGCGCAGGGGTGCCTGAAGCCCTCGGGGCTGGACGTGGAGACCCCGGGGTAAGGGTCTAGTCTGGCCCCAGCCCCACACTCTGAGCCTCATCCTCGGCGCTGGGCAGGATCCCTGGGCACTGGCCAAACCCAGAGAGGCCAGGCCCTTCGTGCGCCTCTGCAGCCCCCTCTCCACGCTGGCTTCTCCACACCCCCGGCCTGGCCCAGGCCCGACAAAGACTCACTTCTCAAAGCCGCCCCCTGCCCTGGGGTGGCCCAGCCTATGTCCACTGCTTGGGGGACGGAACGCTTACGCTCCAGTTCCCTCCTGCCTTGGAGAAACCCCTGCGTCAAGCCAGCCCGGCCCCTGCTCAGCCAGGGTGCCTCTCTCCTCCTCAGCCTAAGCGACCTCACTTGGGTCTTTCAGTTTGTGGAAAAGTTTGGATCTGTCTTTAAGCGACCATAGTGCAAATGCTCTGGATGAGTTAGCCCCACACCTGAGTCATCTTGGCTGCCATGAATCTTTCTAATTTATCGAGGTGAGATTCCCGTAACACAAAATTAACCATTTACAAGGAACATTCTCGACGTGATGCGACCACCACCTCCATGCAGCTCCAGGATGGTCACGCCCTGCCCAGCCCCCGGGGACCACTGACCCACCCTCTTTGCGGATCTGCCTGCCCAGGACGCTCCACATTCGGGGCTCTCTCACCATGTGGCCTTCTGCGTCTGGCTTCTCTCACTCAGCGTCGTGTTTTCGAGGCACACTCCTACCATAGCAAGCGCCCACACTCCCTGTTCGGGGCCGAGTGAGGCTCTGTGTGCAGGGGGCCACACACGTCTCCCCCTTGGCCTGGCTGGTGTCACCCGCTATCCCGGGGCTGCGGCAGTGCGCACGGCCGAGCCTCCCTGCGCGGTCCTGGCCCACAAACCTGGCCGGCGCACACCAGGTGTCAGCTTCGCACCCGTTTATCTTCCGCACGGGCTCTCCAAGAACAGGTTGGATTGGAATCATTTTAATCAGCCCCCGGTGAGGCGTATCAGGGCTTCCCAGGTGGCTCAGTGGTAAACAATCTGCCTGCAATGCAGGAGACGCAGGAGATGAGGGTTCAGTCCCTGGGTGGGAAAGATTCCCTGGAGGAGGGCATAGGAACCCACTCCAGTGCTCTTGCCTGGAGGATCCCATGGACAGAGGAGCCTGGCGGGCGACAGTCCATGGGGTCTCTAAGAGTGGGACACGACTGAGTGACCGGGTGAACACACACACACACACACACGGTGTATCGGGGTCCTGGGGGCTATACAGGCTGCTCCTCTATGCAGAGGCACTAATTCCCTGCCTGCAGAGGTCACACATGCCTGCTGTCCCCACCGAAGGGCAACCCCGGTCATTCCAGAAGTAGGCTCTGAGGCCGGCATAAAGGGGCTGCCTGTGTCCTGTCACCTGATCCCCAGGGAGCACCCCGATGAGGAGCAGCGCCCAGACAGGCCGAGAGCCGTGTCCAAGACCAGGTGGCCGGCCGTAAGCAGAGCTAGGAGGCGAGCCCCCAGCCCGCCCAGGGTCCGGCGTCCCTCTCTGCTCTCCTGAGCTCGGCTTCCAGCTGACCATCCTGCTGGCATTCCGAGGAAAATCAGACCCTCCCGGGTGGAAACAGCATCCGTCCAAATGAGTTTTCCGAGTCTGGTTTAAAGCACTCTGAGAAGCTCCAGGAGAGAAAATGTGGTTTTGATTTTCTGGGGCAGCCAGAACCCCGAACTCAGCCCCTGCGGCCCGAGAGCCCCTCGCTGCTTCTCAGCCAGACGCAGCCGTCACGGGGGGAGCTGTCGACAGGCAGCCCCTCCCTGGGGCCTGGGGCTCCTCCAGCCCCACTTCAGACAGAGCCAGCAGCTGAGCTCACACCGGCCACTTATCGAGGTCACTGAGAAACTGGGGCAGGGAAAGAGTTGACCCCGTGGGGCTTCCGGGAGGTCAGGCTGGGGTCAAGCTGCCGCCTCCGGCCTGGGATGGCCTGGGATGGCCTGGCCAGGTGGTAAGCTCCCCGGCACAGGCAGGATGCCAAGGCAGCCGGGCGTGAGGACAGAGGGGAGGCCCTCCCAAGGACCTGTGCCCACTCGTCTCATCTGAGCTCAGGAGGTGTCGCTTGTATACACCTCTGGCTGGAGCATCCCAAGTCCAAAGACAGCAGGAAGGGTCTGGCCACCCAGAGTCTATGTTGGGGTCCCCAGGGGCTCCTGCAGACTGTCCCAAGCCAGGTTCTTGGAAGTCCACAGGAGCAATCTGGGGGAATCTGGTGGGCTCCCGGGACTAGGATCACAAGAAAAGCCCTCCTTCTCCCAGGATCAGTCCCCTAAACCTACATCAGCTGAAGGGCAACTCAAGAGGTCTCACCAGGCACTTTGTGACACGAGACCCCATTCTCCATCGACAGATCGGGGAGACCCCCACCAGGCAGGGAGTCTGAGTGGTCATGAGGGGCGCTGGCCAGAGCTCAGCCCACGGACCTCCCACCCAGATGCTATCCCCGGATCCCCTGTCCACCCTGATGGTCAGCTCATGTGCCTGCATGAGGTGCTGAGGTCAGCAATGACCACAGTAGGCTCCCCGCTGCCCTCTCGGGGCACATGGCATGTGGGCGGGACTGAGTCCCACCCTTCCTCCCCAGATGCTGAAAACAAACAGGTAGCCCTCTCAGTCCCCTTAGGTCTCCTGGGAAGCGGAAATGACCATTCTGGCTCCAGCTGAGCCAGCTGGCTTCCTGCTACTCCATCTCTGTCTTGGGTACAGGGCCTGCGGGGAGCCCGCTGGGCTCTCCCTCTGGACTCACCCCCCCCCAACACACCTCCTCCGCTAGCCCCGCAGGCCCCGCCCACCGGGCCAGGCCCCGCTGCATGTCGCTTGATGCCCAGTCGGGAGCCAGTCCGCACAGCAAGTTAATTATTTCCACGGTTAGGAGTCCCCCTTCCACGAATCTCCCTCAGGGAGCCCCTCAGCCTGGTCCAGCGCCTCCAGGACCCGAGCTGTCTCCATTCCGCAGGCGTTTCTTGAGCTTCCTCCCTGGGGGCCCCCAGCCTTGCGGTGCGGGCCCCAGCACCGTGGCTCTGGCTTCTCCACCATCTACCGCTGAGCAGGAATCTCACGTTTTAGTTCCGTTTAGGCTCCGTGGGGCCCAAGCCTCTGCTCCTTCAAGCTGACCACCTTGGCTGCCCACGGGAATATCGCTCCTCTCTTCCCCTGGTGGCTCCCTCGGCCCCCGTGGTGCCCAGACAGGTGGACCCGGGTGCCCATTTCCCAGATGAGTAAACCGAGTCTGAGCCTCTGGGACACGCCCGGCACGGGGGTTGGGGGTGGGGTGGGGTGCGAACCAGCAGGGAACAGAAGCGGCCTTTGGCTGGGGTCCCAGCATCCTTCCGGATGGCGGGGTGGCGGGGCGGACGAGGGGCTGCATTTTGCAGACAAGCTTCAGGGGCTCCACACCAAGGAAAATTTGGGTGGGGCCTCTCCCGAGCTTCATGCAAATGCGCCTCCGCCGTGCTGTTTTGTACCGGCGCGGGGAGCAGCCGCGCCCACACTCCGGATCTGCCGCGCCCGCCGCCGCCCACGCGCCCTGCGGAATTAGCTCGCAAATGGGAGGAACAGGTGACGGGCGCCCGCGTGGGGTAGCAGCCCCGCCGAGCGCACACACGGTGTGCGGAGCTGGAGGCGGGAGGGGGCGAGGGCCCGCGACCCCATCGACCCAGCACCGTCGAGAAGGAGTTGGTCTGCTTTCCAAAGGCACCGGAGCGGGCTGCGTCCTGCTTTGCAAGAATACAGCTTCCATGCCAGATGGAAGCAGGACGCCCACCTCCCGGAGCCCCAGCGCCGGCTTCCTCCGCGACAGCGCCTGCTCGCTGCAGGCGCTCCCGAGGCGATGGAAACCCCCGCTCGGCCGGCCTGCGACTTCCATCTGCCCGCGGGCGGCCGGGCTGGTGTTCCAAGGGAGGAAACACTGCCGCCGGCGCTTCCCGATCGGGTCCTGGTGCCGGGGCACCTCCCGCCGGTCCGGCTCCAAGTCCCGCAGCCCCCGGTGTGCGCCCCACACCCCCTGGTGTGCGCCCCACACCCGGCCGGCTCCCAGGGGCCAGCCTGAGTATCCAGCCGTGCCCACTGCGCTCCCGGGGCGGGCAGAGGGATCCAGAACCTTCTTAACTAAGACACCAAGAACGCGTCCCCTGCGGGTGATGCCAGCGCAGGGGGCTTATGGGCAGTGGGACCTTAGGTGGGACTCAGGGAGGCCGAGCCTGGGAGCAGCGCCTTGGCCCACAAGCCCCTCTGTCCAGCTGCTGGGGCGAGGGCACTTCCCCTTCCCAGCCGGCCAGGGCCAGACAGCCCACGCCTCTCGGAGTGCAGACGGTGCAGCGTCCATCTTCACAGCAGCAGAGCCTGGCCCGTCCCGCCCCCCGGGCCTCGCCCCACTTTGTTCCTCTGCCCGGGGCTTGGCCTGGGCCGGCCAGCAGGGTGCCTGTGGGGAAATCACAGACCCTCAGGCCTTGGCTGAGATAGCACAGACCCGCCCAGCTCACCCGGCTGGTGGCCGCTATCCTCACGGCCCCTGCCCCCTCCAGCACACCCAACTGCCCCCCAGCCCTTGTAAATGGCTTCCCCAGATTCTCACGCAGCAGAGCGCGGAGATGTCCTCCTTTCACAGGACCGCGCTCATGCCTGGACATTCCTCTCTGGGGCCTCAGGCAGCTGTGCGGGGGGCTCCTGCCCTCCCCTGCCCCCAGCAGAAGAAAGATGCCCAGGACACCCGGGACACAGGCTCTCCTCACCACTACTCTCCTGTCTTCAGCGTAGTTTCTCTCCATCTGCTGAGTGAAATGGAACCTTCCAGAATGTGGAGACTTGGGGATGTGGGTCCCCCCACTGTGGGGAGAAAAACTTCCAGAGACCCCACTTCCCGTAGAGAGGTCAGCAGAATTTGGGGTTGATCTTGGGAGAAATCCTTCCGTGTGTTTTTCTCACTGCCCTGCCTTTAAAAACAAGAAAGCAAAAGTCCTCATCCTGGAAGTGAATGGAGTCTTGCGAGATCCCTGCCCCTGGGGGCGCACCCCGAGGAGCCCAGCTCCTTCTCCTAGATGCGTTGGACCACAACGTGTGGAAAGACATTCCCTTCCTTACTTGAAGGGCATGTGGGAAGCTCCCCGTCTATCTCGTTAGCACGAGTGCTTTCATGGGTGTGCATGTGCCTGGAGCGGGCTGCCACGCCACAGGGTATGCGCATGCTCGCTGCTGGAGGACGGAGCCCATTTCAAGGGATGAGGCCCCGGTCCCCACGTCCTCTCCAGAGCTTCATGTTTTCCCTTCTCTAAATGTTGGCCGTTCTGGCAGGCGCCCTCCCCGCCATGCCTTCTGGAGAAGGGAGCTCAGCACGTGCTTCAGATGTCTCTCGATCATTCGAGGTCTCGATCATCAGTGATCCTTATCATTCTCTATTAAACAGCTCAGAGCAGGCCAGTCCCCCACAACAACCACTGTGTGTGGGCCACCAGCCTACCACCCAGGGATGCCCAGGGTGCCCAGGGTTCCTTTGTGTCTCTGGTCCCACCAGCCACCCCTTTTCACTCCCTGCTAGGCCTGTACAGGGAGCCGCTGTCTGAGGCCTATTGAAAGAGAAACAGCCTGGCTTCCTGCCCTTCTGGGGCCACTGGGCAGTCATCTGACTTCAGGCTTTGGAGAACTGAGACTTGCCCCATCTTCCTCCATTCATGCACGGATTCACAGTCAGCAAACACTCCCTGAGGATCTGGTCTGTGCCCAGAACAGCCTAGGTCAAAGGTGAAGTTCAAGCACAGCCAAGGCTCTGACCCTGTTGAGCTCGTAAGGCCACCCAGGGGCTCACTGCCCGTGTTGGGATGGGGTTACTCCTCCCCTTGCCCCCATCCACACCCCGAAGTGTGTGTTTTCCATAGCAGGGCAGTGTGTGAGCTCCCACCCCTGTCTGTTGGGTAGCCATCGTTCAGGTTCTCCAGGGACAGAGGGCCTTCTCGGACACGTGACAGTCAGTGTTGGGAGAAACCAGAATGAGTTGGGACCCAGAGCTGTGAGAGGCTGCGCCTGAGTCCTGGCCTGGAGATTTCTGCCTGCCCCAGGCATGGCTTGGGGCTGTGTCTCCTCACTGCTGCTTCCCACTCATGCCCAGCAAGAAAAGAACCAGCCAGATGGGCCCCTGGCACTGAGTGAGTGTGCGTAGGATGGTACCATTTACAGGGCCAGCCCTGCCCAGCAGGCCGACCCCTGGCTGAGGTGTGATCCCAACTTCAGCTCGAGATCCACTCTGGGGGATGTGTTTGCTGGCTGCTCCGAACCCAGTCCCGTGCTGAGCACTGTCCACCTGCATCTCCCATGCCTCTGAGCCCTGTTCCTGGGTGGTCCACATCATCCTTCTCATTTTACAGTGGGACCGCAGAGGGCAGAGAGGCCCTGGGCAGGGGTGGGGGCAAGCTCCCCAACGCTGGGCACCGGACCCCGCCGAGATGACCCTCTCTTCCTGTCTGGGTAAGGTAGACGCCTCCAGTTTCTAGAGCCAGGGTCACTCAGGCCCTCTCCACGTTCATCTCATCCCTCCCTTCCCGTCCTTTAGTGAGCCGGTTCCCCAGAGGACCCCAGTGGCCCCAGAAAGGGGGGAGAAGGGAGAGGAGGCCCCCTTTTAGGGGTGATGCCCAGAGGGTCCAGGCCGCCTCAGTCCCACACTTGTGTGTCAGAGGGGATACACATCTGACACAATTGTGGGGGTGGTTTGTCCAGAGGCCCTGCCGCCAACAGGACCAGGTCATCTGGAAACAGGTGTGGCCTCTGCTCCGTGCAGCCCTGATCTGACAGAGCCCCCACCCTCAAAGGCAGCCAGCACCCCCCCTCCGCCTGTGCGGGGGCAGGGTGTGCGGCAGGGGCTGACCGTCCCTCCTGTGAAGGTCTCAGGAGCCCAGGAGCCCCCCGGCCTGGGCTTGAGTGCCAAGACCAGGGACGCGGCCTTGGGCTCTCCTCCTCCGTCAGCCAGATCACGAGCTGGGCAAGCAGTCCTGGGGTGGTGCCACCTGTCCCTTAACATCCAGGGGACAAACCCTGCTGGCCCCCCACACTCCCATCACCTGCGTGGGGAGACCCCTTTCCTCCCACCCCTGAGAGGACACCCCGCGGGGCACAGGCCATTCTGTAAAGGAGCAGGGGGCTTCTAGCAATTACCAGCTCCAGCCCCCTGGGGAGCGGGTGCACAGAGGGGCCGGCCAGCCTCCCCCAACCCTCCCCGGTGCACTCCTAACTCGCAGGCTCTCTGCTCTGCCCTCCCAGAGCAGCTCAGCTTTTCTGGGTGGGAGAGCTGGATCTGTAGGTGGCACTTTTTTTTCCTTGTGACGTCTGAATAACCATGACAGCAGCAGCAGGCGCTGGTGGAGCCTGGCTCTCGGGAGAGCTGCTTCTGGGTTTTCCAGGCTCCCTCTCCCCTCTGCACTCGCCCCCTCTCCTGTCTTTTTCCCCCTCCTCTCCTCACCTGTCTCCTCCTCTTTCCTCTCCTTTCAGTCTTTCTCCTTCTCCCCAACCCCCGCCTTCTGCTTCTCACAGTGCAGGGAGTGGGGGGCACCCCCTCTGCTGGCCTCTGTCCCCTGAGCCGGGAGTCGAGTCTGGAGGCCAGGACGGCCACCCTAAAGTCCCCTCTGCCGCCAAATATTTACGCTGTGTCTGCACACAAAAATTAATACATCGATTTTGTCAGCCGATTCCCACTGCCCGCGTGACCACCATGGCAGGGCCCACAATGCCGCCCAGGCCGGCTGGTCGCGCATACAAAGCACCCGCCCGGCCATTATGATTCCAGAGCTGAAATCCACCCCTGCGTGCATCTCATCGGTCATTCAGCAGCCCTTAATGACTTGTCAGTTCCTTGCCCTGCCATTTTCTGTCTAATTAATTCTTTTATTGTGCACCGGATAAAGCAAGACAAAGGCCTCCCGGCAATAATGATTCATTAAAATGCAGCGCCTTCGCCGGCTCTTGGCCCCGCACCAGCCCGGCTGCGCTCCACCCGGCCTCCAGCACCTTAACCCTTTGCGGGGTCTCGTGGGGGGCGCCCTGGCCTGGGAGTGGGTGAGCAGGGCCGAGCTGACCTGGGGAGGGGCCTCGCGAAGAGGTCTGTCCAGGGACCTTGCGCTTTCCCAGGGCAGCTGGAGCCCCAAGCCCCCCACATTCTGGCCTCAGCCCCCTAGGAACAACAGGGGCTGAAGAGAGCTGGGGGGCGCAGGGAGATGTTTACGGCTCACTGGACTGTTCCCCGCCCCCCCTGCATCCTGGAATAGCCCTGCCCGGGCGGGAGGCAGGAAGGCACCCTGGCCTCCACCAGCCGGTCTGGGGCTGAGCTGAGGAAGTCACTGGGTGCCTGGGGGGAAATGAGGGGAGGGAAGACCCCAGGGGCCCAGGACGAGTCCGTCCGCTGGAGGGGGCCGGAGGGCACTGGTCCTGTTTGTCCGTGCTGGCCCTGGCCTCTCTGAATGCACCCTCAGGGCACCTTGGCAAGGCCATCGCCACCCCGTGGTCATGGGCGCAGAGGGGCAGAGCTTCCAGCCCCTGGCACGGCAACCTTCCTTCAGGCACTCAGAGCGGCAGGAGGGGTCCGGGGCGGGGCTGGGAGCGGGCATCCCAGGCCCCCCGCCTTGGAATGCACATTCTCTGCCCATTTCATTTCACTTGATTTTTTTTAAGCAAATCTGCCTTATTCTGCTGAGCACGGAGCCGCATGGTGTGACTGGAGGTGGTAATGGCTCCAGGGGCCGCTGTCAACCGTCTGCTCAGGCCCTAAACTTGCTGGTTCTGCCCAGCATGTTAGGGGGTCACTTCCATCTTACAGGTGGGGAAGCCAAGGCTCCCAGAGGGAGGCCAGGTGCCTCAGAACCAGCTGGAAGAGGCACGAGAGAGGACAACCTCAGAGCCTGGGTGCCCAGCACACGGTCCAGGGTGGACGCGCTGGGCCCTCGGGGCCAGGCCGCGGCCCTGCTCCCTGCTGCAGGACCATCCTCGGTGGTAGCGGGGCCGCAGCCCTGGGTGTATTTCTGCCTTCTGCTCCTTCCCTCCCTGGCTTTTCTCCTTGGAGGGCCCCCACGCCCCATCGGGGCCAGGGGCCTGAGTTTGAGGGCAGAGTATGGCTACACACCTCCTTCCTCAAGAAGGAACCCTCCTCACCCCAAGCGCCTGGCAGAGCACCCCGTCTGCCCTGTCTCAGGTCTACACTGGCCCCAGGGTGAGGGTGGGGTACTTGGCACCGCTGGCTTTGTGGCGTCCAGACTGGGTCGTGGTCAACACGGGCTTTCCATGAAGCCTGTTGGAATGTGTCCACCGAGGCCATCCACACAGGGTGTGAGGGCTTGCCTGGTGCCGGGTGGCCCTGAGTCACCACCTGGAGACATTGTCCACCCACCGCCCCTGCCCCACCTGACGCCACAGACCAGACGTCGGGGAGGAGAGAGTGGCTCCACACCAGGCCAGAACCCTCCATCTGTAATGTCCCATCCAGGCTGTTGTCCCATTAAATGTGGCCCAAAGTCACAGCAGGCTGGGTGGGTCCCGAGCCCAAGCCTCGAGATCTGCAGGTGAGCAGGCTTTCGGGCCTTCCCCAGGCAGCTGCCCAGAGGACCCAGGCCTGCCCGGGAGCTGACGCCACGTGGGCTGTGAGCTCCCATCCAAGCAGGAAGTCCCCTTCTGAGAGCCAATGTCATTCCAGGAAGGGCCTTCCTACTTCACCTGAGCAGGGCTGGGTCGTGAAGGCCAGTTCCCCTTTCTCCCTCACCAGAGGCAATGCTCTCGCTTCTGGGTGAGGAAGTGAAAATTGAGGAACTTCTGCCAGGCTGGCCCTGGGGTGGGAGGCCTCCCGAGAACAGGACTCCGAACCAGCTTGCAGCCCGGCTCTCCTGGACTCAGGGCGAGGCCGGGCGAGGCCGGGTGAGGCTGACCTTGGAGGGAACATTGTTAGCCAAGCTCTCCTCAAAAACCCTTCACCAGGGACTTCCCTGGGGGTCCAGTGGTTAGGACTCTTCCTTCCACTGCAAGGGGCTCGGGCTCCATCCCTGGTGGGGGAGCTAGCATCCTGATGCCTCGTGGGATGGCCAAAAAAGAAAAAAAATCCTTCTCCAGCCTGAGGACCAGGACAGGCCAGGGACCCCTCCCAGCAGCCCTGACCTCTCGGGTGTCCACCCTGGATGCCTTCTGAGAGTGTCACTGAGGGGTCTGGCATTTGGGGAAACAAAGATTCCCATCACTTCAAGGCCCTTGGCTGTGGGCTCAACCTGTGATGTTGGAAAATGCTCCCGGCGGGGGCAGGAGGTGAGCCACCAGCCTAGCCCCCAAAAAGGGGAGGGAGCCCCTGGAGGGGCAAGGACACAGCATCTCCAGGCCCTAGGCCAGGCAGGGGTGGGGACTCACCTCTGAGCCTCCGGAGCTCAGAGGTCTGAAACCCATGGGAACCCCACCCAGGGTGAGTCGGCGGGAGAAGACCGGGCCCTGGGGAGTTAACTCACAGGAGCCCCTCCAAGTCCAGACAAAACCAGCAGAGCCACCAGCTCTCGGGAACCAGGGCCGTCCCAGAGCAGCACAAGGGAGGCCTCCTTTCCTCTTGTCAGCAAGCTGGACGCCGGGGCCTTCCTCGATTTGGGGCATCAGTATGAGGGCTCGGAAGGCCATATGGACTTGGACAGCCCTTGGCCGGGCACAGGCCGGGCGGGGTTGGCTCCGTGAAGGCAGCCGGCTGTGAAGGCCGCGGGCATCCGTGAGCCTGGCTTTCTGCAGCCCCTTCCCAGACCTGGGAAGCTTGGCACACACTGACCTCACGAACCCTCATAAATCCGGGCAGCTCTTCCCAAACGCTGCTCTTGGCAGGCCCTGGACGCAGCTCCCTAGCGCGGGGCGAGGGACGCGCCCTGGACTGCAGCCACGTGGGCGGCTGGGCCGGCGAGGGGACGGGGTGTGCGCCCCCCTGCCTGCGCTGCCCCATTAAAATTACAGAGGCAGCTGCCTGGCGTATCTCGGTTCTCATGAGAAGTATAATCTCCCTCTCAACCTTCTCAACCCAGCCGAGTCTGCGCAGCTCAGAGGTGGGTGCCCCCGGGCTTGTGAAGCCCCCGCATGAGCCGCATGTGCGGGAAAGGCCCCTCGCTTGTCGTTGCTCCCACAACCGTCTCTGCCTAGAAACCCTTTCTGCTTACCAGACAGCCCTGCCCAGGGCCTGCGGGGCGGCTTTTATCCAGCTCCCGGCCTGGCTCCGAGCCAGCGCCCGAAAAATGCCGTCAGCCACCCAGAGACCAGCTCTGGGATTCGCCCAGGAGGAAACCGCCGCCCGAATCTGGCTCATCTGGACCCATTTTGCCTCCTGAGGAGCCTCCCCCCAACACCCGCAGGAAGATGGAGGGTGGTCTAGCCAGCCGGCCCCTTCCCGGGGAGCCTGGGGTTAACCCTCACAGAGCCCCGCTTTAAAACGGGACCCCCTCGGTCTTGGAGACCCACAGCTCCCAGGCTTACAGGAAGCAACACACAAAATGCAGCCCACGTAGATAAAAAGCATTTTTTAATTTTTATCAAATCAATCTGTACAAAAGTTAGCGTTGCTTGGTCAGAAAGGAGCGAAACACAGCAGGTAAGTGACAGCGAAAGTTCAAACTTGACACCAAAAAATAGATTGCATAAAAAACAGTTTGCTGCAGCCCCCTGCCCCCACCCCCAGGAAGACATATGCAAAAAAAAAAATTTTTTGTTCTAGAAAAAGGTAGGAAAAAGTAGAAAAAGTAAAAAGAAGCAACATCTCAGATGTACTTAAATTTACAAAGTTTTAAAGGCACAATTTTCCAGGAAGTAGGCGGTTATCGTCGCTCAGCGCACAGCGGAAGCAGGACAGGTAAATCCGGCATTTTTCTTCTAAAACTAAGAATCTAAAAACGCTTAGTGGAGAAGGTTCTAGTTTCACAGCTTGTAGGTGGCGCCTGGTTCCTAAGAGCCAAGATTAATGCGTTTCTGGAGCCACCGAGTCCCAGGAAATCCCCGCCTCCACCACTTGGCACGGCCTCGTGCAGGGATGAAATTCAGTGGCGCTCTGCCTCCTAAACCTTGACTTAATGCCCGTGCCAGGGGTACCCCAACCTGATCAGAGAAACCACAAGACAAGCCCCTTCTCCTGCCTAGGTGCTCCGGCCACCTCTGGGGGACCAGGAGCTGGGGCCCTGCCACTCAGAGCAGGGACCCCCACCCTCTGCCCCGCCCACGCCTCACCCTCAGCTCTCCGGCTTCTGTTTCGTCTTAAATTCTACTCTCTGCACAGATTATTTCATTAATTAAAGATAAAATAACACAGAACATAAATACATTTTAACAGCTTTCAAAACAAATCAAACACATTGAAGCTTCAAAAATAAAAATTAAAAAAAATAATAAAATAAAAAGAGAGAAGTGTTAATCACAGCCAAACCTTGCTCGGAAGAACCCTAACTACAAGGAACACCTCCAGTCTAATGGGCTGGTCCCAGGAGGTGTTCCCTCGGACGCCTCCCGGCCACGGGAACGTCATCCGTGGGCCCTGCCCGTTCTCAGTACCAAGGCTGGCCGGGCCTTCGGAGCTCAGGGGGCCCGGAGCCCCCGCGCCTCTTCCCTCCTTTTGTCTTTTGTGCTGTGGCTGCCGCTTTGCAGCCATGGAGAGGCAAAACCCAGGCTCCCGTGCCTGCTCGGAAGAGGGGCCCGGCTGGGCTTCCAAGCCGCAGTCCCCACAAAAAGAGAGGGAAGGGAAAGAGGGCTTTGTCCGTGGATGGGGGTCTGGGAATCTGGAAGCAGAGGGGGCTCATTCACACAGCCTGGCTCCTCACGGACCTCGGCAGGCACTTGACACAGCCACGACTCCTGCCCTCGCTGCACCTTCCAAGCCCCTGGAGGCTGTGTGTCTCTACCAGGGCGAGGAGGTCCTCGGCCGGCGCCCCTCCCATGGCCGCACCCTCAGGGTCTGGTCAGGGTGGTGTACACAGGCTGCTCCCAGTTACTGGGGGGGCTGTGGGCGGGCGGCACAGACAGGCCCCCGAGCAGGGGCGAGGCGTAGGGCCGGCGGGGCGAGTGGAAGTAGGGGTACTGGTAGAGGCCTGACGGGTAGCCAGGGAACGGGCCGTAGTAGCTGGGTGCCTGAAGGTCGGTGTAGTCGCACTGCGAGCTGGTGAAGGAGCTGGCGGCTGCGGCGGGGGCGGCGGTGGTGACGCTGGCCTGCGCGCTGTAGGAGCCGTAGTCGGCGTGGCCCGGGGAGCCATGTGACTGGTCGCCGTAGTGCCCGGGGCTCAGCTGCTCCGTCTTGATGTGCGGCCGTGGGGGGCCCGCCTCGGTGGGCGATGCGGAGGCCGACGGAGTGCCCTTGTGAGCCCATACAGGGGACGCCCCGATGCTGGCTGCCCCGGAATGCGAGTAGGACGTGCCCCCATAGGAGCCGGCCGCCGCGGGCTGGCCAGGCTCAGCGGGCAGGGCCGAGTGGCCGTTGAGGGGCAGGTACTGGTCAAACTCGTGGACGTCGAAGGTGTCCATGTTCCCGATGACCTCACTGCTCAGCTCGGAGATGTCCACGTTGCTGAAGTCAATGTTCTGACGCCCACTGTCCACCAGGCGGCGGCCTTCCAGCTTCAGCTCCTGCTTGCCCCCATGGTGCAGGTCAGTCTTGGGGGTTGTGGGCGGGGTGGGCGGCCCGTGGGTCTGCCCTGGGGACAGAGCACATTTCAGGGATGAATGCCCCTTCTGTAGGGGGCAGCTGGGCTGGCGACACACACACGGGAGGAAAACCCGCCCCGCTAACTGCCGCAGGTAGGAATCAACGGCTTTTTGTTCCCGTATATTTCCCAGAAATTCCAGTAAAGCCAGACCCAGACCTCACTCCGCAGCCAAGGAAATTCCGTTAAGCACTGTTCTAGGGGAAGACCTGGGGCCAGGGAGGCCCTGTCGTGACCACCAAGGTGGGGGTGGGGGGAGGAGAGGAAGCACCCAGTCCCTCACCCATGGCAACCACAGGGTCCACACCAAACCTGTCTCCCCAGGCCCATTGCTTTCGCCAGCTCGACTGAGACTGCTCAGCTGGCCGGGATTCCACCCGGGTCAGTCTGATCCTGAAACTGAGCTGCTGACCACCAGCCCAGCAGCATGAGTGAACCCGAGGTCACAACCAGTAAAAAGGCCAGGGGAGCAGAAAGGCCTTCCTGAAGGACAGAAAACGCCCAAGTCACAGGGCACTGGGCCAGGATGAGCCCTGAGGCACCCAGTGTCAGAGGAGGCCGAGCAGGCCCCGTGGGCGTCGGAATAGCTGCCTCTCGGGGCTACAGGCCTTTCTCAGGGGACCCGGGGAAGGCCTGGTTCTCTTGTGGGCCCTGACCTGCTCGCTGGCCCCGGGAGCCCACCTGTGTGGTCACTGTGGTGGTGCGCATCCCCCAGGCCAGCGTCGGTCTTGTACATGCTGCCCGGGTGGTGGCCCAGCTCGGCGCCCGAGTCCGAGTCGCTCTGGCCGGTCTTCACACTCTTCCTGCGGCGCGGCTGGTACTTGTAATCGGGGTGGTCCTTCTTGTGCTGGACACGCAGCCGCTCCGCCTCCTCCACAAAGGGGCGCTTCTCACTCTCACTCAGCAGGCTGCGGGACAGAGGGCAGGGGTGGGATGAGCAGGCGGCCGGCACCACATCGGTGAGCCTGGGAGGTCCAGGGGAGCTGTGTGCCTGCCCGCACCTCTGTGGGGGTGGGGGCCCCAGGCCGTGCGCCCCTGCTCCGAGGTTGGGCGGGAGTAAGCCAGGGGAGATCGGAGGAATGAGCCAGGAAAGACTCAGGTCCTCCCGTTTCCATCTTCTCCCTCTTACTTCCCCTCCCGAGCCTGTTTGTTCCCTCCCTTTGGGACTTTCTAAGGCAGGCGGGTGCAGAGGCCAGGACCCAGCTGAGCATACACTTGGACAAAGGGAGGCTTCCTGGGAGCCAAGCCGAGACTCCGGGCAGTTTGGCTTCCCAGGGCTCCAGAAACACTGGCATGACCCAGTGGTCCTCACTGAGTCTGTGAACACACACTGGCCCCTCATACCCTTCCAGAGCTCCCCTCTAACTGCCTGTGGGCCAGGGTCTGGGGGCACAGCACTAACTGGACAGGGGCAGGAGCACAGAAGACACAAACACAAGGTCTGAGTGCCCACTCGCAAGGTGAGGGGCAGGAAAGGGGACCAGTGCCCTGACCCCCAAGCCTCCCACTGTCAAGCCCAGTAGAGAGCATTTGGTGGGGGTGGGCTGCCCCGAACGAAGAGCAGTCCTGTCGCTGAGGCCCACTACCGCCGTAGGGCAGCTACTTTCTACAGAATGGCCAGCCTCATCATGCCAATGTGGGCACCAGCGCTGAACAGCCCCTGCGTTCCCCTCTGTCCCCGCTGAGGGTGCAGAGGTGGAGAAGAGGGAGAAGCTGCAGGGAGATGCCATCAGGCAAACCACACCCTTCCATCTGCCTCTAGACTCCTGCAATGGGGTGGTTCGGGCGTCCTTTCCAAGGAGAGGGCACCTCCAGAGATGGGTCCTGCTTCTAGAAAGAGGCCACTTTCCACTGGGAGGGACAGGCCTCCAGGCTCTGGGGCCATTCACAGCTGAGGTCCCCTAACTCAGCCTGCCATCATGGCCTAGAGGGGGCTGTTTCTGGACTCTAGGCGTGTTCTCGGGGGCACACTCCTCCCGCTGCCCTCTGCCTGCCCAGTCTGTCCTGTACCCCGCACCCGACAGGCTGGCCAGATCGGGTTTTTCCACTAGGACTCGCCCTGGGAACAGCCACTGGGAGAAGGGCCGAGGCCGGGCGCTGCGCCACCTCCCAGCTCCAGGCACCCCAGGGCCCGGTCCCCGCCCCCGGCCTGAGGACAGGCACTCACCGCCACAGCTTGCCCAGCGTCTTGCTGAGCTCGGCGTTGTGCAGGTGCGGGTACTGATCCGCCAGCTTGCGGCGCGCTGCCTGCGCCCACACCATGAAGGCGTTCATGGGCCGCTTCACATGCGGCTTGGCCTTGAGAGCGCCGCCGCCGCCGCCGCGCACGGGCATGGGCACCAGGCTCCAGTCGTAGCCCTTGAGCACCTGCGACACGGCGTCGCGGATGCAGGCGGGGAAGCGCTCATCCGCCGCCTCGGCCGCGTCGCCCCGGCCGCCGCCCCCCGCGCCCGCCGCGCGGCCCAGACCCTCGGAACCGGCGGGCGAGGGCGGCGCATCCGAGTCCGAGTCCTCCACGTGCGACATGGAGCTGGCAGTGCCAGACGGGCTGCAGGGCGGCTGGGCGCGGGCCTCGCTCATGTCCAGCATCGGGGCCGCGCGCGGAGAAGCGCGCACCAGGGAGGCGCACCGGGTCGATGGCCGCTGCGCTGCAGCCGCTCTGGGACCCGAGGTTGCCGTGCGATGGCCCGACCCCAGCCCGCTTACAGCCGCCGCTGCCGCCGGAGATCGGTCCCCGCGGGGCGACCCGCAACAAGTTTCTTTAAGCGGCTGCCACAAGGCTCCGCCCTCCGTCCTGCTCCCCATTGGCCGGCACGCACCCCACTGCCACTGGGGGCGGAGCTTGGCCGCCCCCCGCCCCCTCCCCCCACCTTAAAGAAAGCGCCGCGATTCCCGCGGCGCCCCCACCCGCCCCGCCTGGCGCCTCACCACGTGGGGCCGGCGCGCCCGGCAGCCGACGATCGGAGGCCGGACTGTGCATCACGCCGTGGGCCCCCCTTCCAGACGGGGAGGGAAGGGGAAGGGGGCAGCGGCGGGGAGCACCGAGCGCTCGGGGCGCCCTGTCCCTGCCGGGGTGCTCGGCGGCGCTCCCTCTGCTGGCGCGTCCCGGCCCTGGGCCCAGCCCCCAGCCCCCGCTGCCCGCTGCGCGAGGAGGCGGGCCCTCAAAAGCCTCCCCCCCGAGGCCTGCGTCGAGCCCCGACGTCTTGCCCACAGCCCAGAGGCGCCGGGGTCAACTGCCCGCCAGCCTGCGGCCCAGGGCGGGGATCGGCTCCCCGCCCGCAAGGCCGGCGCGAAGTGGAGGAGCCTCCCGCGCGCCAGTCTGCACGCCGCGCACGTCCAGGTAACGCGCGCTCAGGGGACACGGCTCGGAGCTGGGCGACCTCAGGACCGGTCCCGTCCCGGCGTGGAAAGTGCGGCGGGGGCGCGGCCGCGGGAGCAGCGGCAGCCAAAGTGGGCGGGAGCGCTGGGCGGGGCCTGGGCTGACCCTCGCTGCAGAGTCCCTAGGGCGGCCCGGCGGATGGCGTGGCCGGACGCGGGGGCCTAGGGCCTTCCGGACGTGATCCGGGGGTTGGGGGCACCGAGGCCGTCCGGCGGGGCGGTCCTGGGTGGTCTGGCGGAGGCGGAGGTCGCTCCGGGCGCCTGGAGTGGAGGAGGTGGGCGCGCCAGCCAAGGAGAGAAGGGGGCGGGGTGTGCCGCCCTGGTGGGGACCGCGGGGTCGGAGAGGGGACATTTCCCCGGAGGCAAGCGCCGGGCCGCGGCTCCGAGTCCCCGCCCGAGGCCGCCCCCGCGAGTTGGCCGCGGGCCCGGCGGTCCCCGAGGGCGGCTCGGATTCTTTCGCCAAACCCGCCCTGAGACGACGGACCAGCCGCCCAGGCTTCGCCAGACTGCACCCCTTGGGCAGCCAACTCTGAACGCGCCTGTCTCCGAACTTGTGGCCCGCCCAACCCGAGTGACCCAAGGCAAGGGTGCCCAGTCCCCAACCACGCACCTCTGGTTCGGGTCATGATTCCCTGACTAGCAGCGGTGCAGCCTAAGGAGTAGAAGGGGCTGGTCGGTTAACTCCAAATTGAAAGTCGGTGATGCTTTTACCAACTTGAGGGCTGCCACTGAGCCTCTGACCTTGTAGGGAGAGCCTCTTGCCCTCACCCCACTCCTTAGCCAGACGGTGCCCCCAGTACCTGGTCCCTCCCCCTTCCTACCCACAGAGCCCGAGCACCTGGGCTGTGATCCCCTTAGAAATGAAGATTCTGCACACTCCACCTTGGAGAAGGCCTAGTTTCAGGCAGATGCCAAGTGGGCTCCAGGGGCTGCCTGGACCCCACAGCCTCACATCTGGAGCCGCTGGCACCAGGGCCCAGAGGCAAGTCCCTGCCACTTTTGGGTCAGGGACGGGCTGCCCCACTTGCCCTGGGTCAGTGACCCTGATCTCCAGTCTCCCAGGAAAGCACCCTGAGGCGCCTTGCTCTAAAGGTGCTGGAGAAGGCCCCGACGGTGGAGGGAGAGCCAGCCTCCAGAGGGGCCTGTCCCTGTGCCTCCCCTCCCATCGCCTGCCCATCTTTGCAGAGTCACATTCCCCTCGTCCGGTGGCTTCCCTCCTGAGGCCCTGCCCTCCTCTTGGGGCCCCACCCTACAGCCAGAGGCCCAAGGCGGGGTCGGGGGGGGGTACCCCAGGGCAGCCGCCGGACTTTTGGCCCATAGGGACCCAGGCACCCTGTAGATGCGGGGATGTCGGCAGGGATGACAGACCTGCCCTGGGGCCCGGATCCCACCCCGCTGTACTGGGTGTGCCCTTGGGCACCAGGACTGTGTTTCCATGAAGAGGAGAATGGAGCCCAGGCTGCATTGGGCACACTGGGCAGGGCGGCCTCTCCCTGCTCCCACCGACCTGTGGAGGGGCACCGCACAGCTAGGACACAGACCGGTGACTGATGGGACCCCTGGAGGAAAAGAGGCTGAGCTAGAGGAGCCCAGCGCCTGATCCAGGCCACAGTGTGTGGCATGTGACCACCCTGGGCATCCCCAGGCTGCAGTGGCTGGGACTGACACAGTGCTGTGGGCAGCTTGTCACGTATGTGCAGGCCACCGTTCCCCGCCATGGGGCAGCAGACCCCTGCCAGGGCTCGGCTCGTTCCTGCTGCTGATGCCCAGAAGTGCCCCTCAAACCCTCTGGCTGGTGTGAAGGCTGTAAAATTCTCCGGGTGCACTCCAGCCCCACCCATGGGTGCTGACCTGGGTTCGTCTCCTGAGCTTCCAGGCAGTCTCTGAGTGGACCCGGGATGCAGCCTGCAGAGGAGGCAGGGCCATAGCTGGTTCCTGTACCGATGAGGTGCCTGCTGTGTGCGGCGGCCTTTCTGGGCAACACACGGTCCCAGCCCAGAAGGTGCTGGCGTCTGAGGAGGGCCAACACACCAAGCTGCGAGATCTTACCACCGGTGGGCATGGGCGTGGGCGGGGTAGTCCAGGAAGGCGGCTCTGAGGAGGTGACAAGTTGAGGCCTGAAGCTTCTGACCAATCAGAGAGGAAAGAGTATGGTGAGGAGGGGGCACGGAGCATGTGCCAAGGCCCTGGGGCAGCAAAAAGCACTGGTGGTCTGTGAACACAGCGAGGTGGGGGCAGCTCCCAGTTCCCCTCCTGGCCCCCCCTTCTCCTAGCTCTTCCTTCCTGTCCTGCCGACCCCAGTCCACATGCTGCACCTTTACAGAGTGGGCTGTGCCGTTTCAGGGAGATGATCCTATGGGCCAGGTTTGGAGCCGGACCCTGACCCTCGACCATCAGCCTGGGAACACTGATGTAAGCAAGGTTTCTAGGCCAGCATCCCCTGGCAGAGGCTCCAGGGCCCTGCAGAGAAGGGGGTGTGGGCTGCCAGGCGCCCCTGTGCCTATGAGGCCCGCCATCAGAGGGCTAGAGAGCTGCAGGGCAACCCCTTCCAGGTGCAGAGACCCCCCCGGCCCACCCACCGCAGCTGCTGGACCTGCTTGGGAAGTCCCTATCTGAACGGGCTGCTGAGGGCCCCAGGCCACTGCAGAGAAGGGTACCCTGCCCATCCCCGCCCGTCCCCTGGCTGGCTCTCCTCGCCGACTGTCAGGGAAGCCATGTCTGTAGTTGGCCTTGTGGGGCGGGCCACGTGGGCCCCTGAGCCCCAGCGGCCGTGTGTCCTCTGTGCATCCACAGCCCCGGCCTGGGCCTCTTGGCAAGCAGCCCGAGGCAGTTGGCATGACATCCTGGGAACCCCAGCTGAACCTCAGGGATTAATTGGTACTTTTAATTACTGGCCAGTCTGCAGACACCAAACACCCAAGCCAGAGATGAGGGGGCAGCTCTGAGCAGAGGCCCCATGGAGGCAGCCTCATCCTGGCCCACCAGGTCCCGGAGAGAGAAGACAGGCGCCCCAGGGTTCCAGCAGCCCTGGTGACAGACCCTCGGGGCTCGGAGCCAAGCCTTTTGCTCAGCCCCCCTCCCCAGCATCGTTGCCAGCTGCTGTGGAAGTTCTGGTCTGGGTGGAAACTGGCCCCTGGGTTGGACCGGTGTCCCCCAGGGGTGGGCAGTGGTGGCCCTCATCACTCTGTGTGGAGGACTCTAGAAGGTCGCACCTGGATCTTCCCGTCTCTGCCCGTAGGGCGGGTGTTCGGGGCCGCCCATGGCAGGGGCAGGTCCTGAGCCATCGCTGCATCCAGCGGGCACCTCCGCAGGCGCCTCCCGGGCTCCGGGCACAGGGCCCAGCCCAGGCTATCCCTCTGCACCTTGTCACCAGCTCCAAGGCCTCCTGATGAGTAAACGCACAGCGCCTGGGGGCGCCTGCAGGCTGCCAGTGGGACCCCCGTGCTGTGGCCGTTCTTCTTTGGGGAGGGATGATGCTCAACCCAAGGAGATGGGCCCCCATGCCCAGTGTCTGCCCAGTGAGATGTGCGCACAGGTGTGTCGGGACAGCTGCGGTCTCTGCTCCGCCTGCGTTCACCCCCCCACCCCCACCCCAGGTCCCCGAGCCTCCGGCTGTGCCCATCCGTCTCTCTCCAGCCAGCAGGCTTGGAGCTGGCTCCACCCGCAGCCATTAGGTCTCTGATGGCAGGAAGAGGGTGATTCTGCTGCCAAAGCCGCCTTCAGGTGGGGTCCCCAGGGTAGAGGGAGCCCCAGGGGGTCCAGCCAGGGCCAGCAGCATCTTCCCCGGAGTAACTGGGCGCCGAGGAGGCATTGGGCTCTGCCTGCCTCTGGACGGCCCCTCCCATCAGCTGGTAAATCCACTCTCTGTCCCTGCAGAAGGGCTCTGCATGCCACTGGACTCCTGGATCTCCGGACCCCAGCCCCATTCTGGGCCCTCACCCTGGGGACCCCAGCAATGGGACTGGAGGGGTTTCCTCAGTCCACCTGAAGGAGGGGGACCAGGGTGTTGAAACTGACTTCAGAAAAACAGCTTTCTGAGCCCAAACAGGCTGCCAAGAGCTATGCTTTTCCCTCCAAGCTTGACTTTCTGATTTAATGAGGCTTCTTGTCCAAGTTGGGCTTCCCTTGAGGCTCAGCTGATAAAGAATCTGCCTGCAATGCAGGAGACCTGGGATCAATCCCTGGGTTGGGAAGATCCCCTGGAGACGGAAAAGGCTACCCACTCCAGTATTCTGGCCTGGACAGTTCTGTGGACTGTATAGTCCGTGGGGTCACAGAGTCAGACACGACTGAGCGACTTTCACTCACTCACTTGTCCAAGTTGGGCTTTCCAGGTGCTTCAGTGGGTAAAGAATCCTCCTGCCAATGCAGGAGACACAGGAGATGCTGGTTTGATCCCTGGGTTGGGAAGATCCCCTGGAGAAGGAACTGGCAACCTACTCCAGTATTCTTGCCTGGGAAATCCCACGGACAGAGGAGCCTGGCGGGCTACAGTCCATGGGGTCGCAGAGTCGAACCTGACTGAGAGACAGAGGATGCACTTTGTCCAAGTTCAACTGCTCAGCACCAGCCTGTGTCAGGTGAGCCTAGGGCGGGCCAGCGTGGCTGGAAGTAGACACGTCACAAAGAAAATCCCCTTTCCTAGTAAGGGGCTCCGGCTGGCCAGGGCCTGGACACCTCTGGAAGTTTTCACAGACCCACTAGTGTCCAAGGCAAGTTAAAGCACACTCTGTCACAGATTTTCACTCAGGTGTTTGTCTTTCTGAGCATGGTGAAGGGGGTTTAACCAAGGTGTTCTCTGGGGGAGATGCTGGGGGTCGCGGTTCTCCCGCAGGGAGGTGGGAGGTGCTCAGACGCGGGCCAGGCAGAGCCTTGCCCCTGGGGCGCCAGGCTGCGGCAGAGCCCTCGGGGCCTCCGGGCCTGGCGGGGCAGCAGCCGGCTCACCCCCTTCTTGGTGGGACACGTGCAGGATACGAGCAGCAGCCGCCTGCTCCTGTGCCCGGGACCCCAGGACTGCGAGATGGGGGCCGGCTTTGCCGTTCACACTGGTGGTCGCCGCCCAGTCACCTGGTGTCAGCTTGAGAAGGAATAGGCTCCCTGGCCAGGCATAAGCAGGGCACCGGCCAGTCATCAGAGGAGGTAGCTGGGGGCCCGGGGGCAGATGGATCGCAGCCTCCTAACGGCTGGGCCGCTGCTCCCTCTCTGAAGCCCCTGGACACAGGGCCCTGCTCAGGCTGTGCGGAGCTGAATGCCAAGGGCCCTGGATGCACCGACTCCCAAGGCTCTTGACCATGGAACCCCTGAGCATCCACTAGAGGATCAACCCGAGAGGTTAGAGGCAGTCTTCCACAGCTTTCAACACTCTGTAGTTAAGAAACGGAGAGCACCCGTGGCCACTGAGCAGGTCTGTGAGCTTAGATCGGGGGTGAGTGTGATGTGTTTTGTCGCTCGTTCTGCAAACACTTCCAGGGCTTCCAGGCCAGACCTGCGTTGGTGCTGGGACAGCGGATGACACTCGAGGGGTTGGCCCTGCAGAGGCTTGGCCTGCGAAGCGTTCCAGGAGGTGTGGCTGGAGGTTTCCCAGCCGGCCTGTGAACAGGAGCTGAAGGCTCGTCCCCGCCCAACCTCCTGCCCTGGGGGGCTGTGGGGCTCCCCCGGGGAGCATTGGGGTCCCTTCAAGGAGGGCGCTCCCAGCTGCGGATCCTGATGCCATCCTCTGGCCTCTAGCTCAGGCGAGTTCTGGCATTACTCTGGGCAGCAGGGAGCCCGCGACACCTGCGGGAGTGACCCTGCTCCGTAGGATGCTGGGTGTGCCGTGGACAACACCCCATGTGTCTTGTGTCCTCCCTGTGAACTCCGTCACAGGAAGCTGGATGCTCTCCGGGCACGTTGCCCATGGGCAGGTCTGCTGGGCGTCCTGCAGGAGAGCCCGGGACAACAGTGCTGCTCGCCCCTTCCAGAAGTGCAGGCTCTGCTTCACCACTGGGCGAGAGTCACAGGAAGGCACGACCAGGTGCGGCTGGCCCTGGACACAGGTTCCCCAGCCCAGCCCTCAGCACCCCGAGGTCTGGGCCACATCAGGGGTCCTGGAGGTAGGTCCCTTCAGGAGCCAGGCAGGGAGGTGGGCGTGGAGGCCACTGTGGGCGAGGCTGTAAGGTGCCTGTGCCAGGCTGGCTGGGGAGCACTGCCCACCAACCGTGACCTGTGGCTTTGAGGCTGTTTGTTATATGGCATTACCGTGGGGTTTGGTAACTGATACAGCCCCATGGGCCAGATTCACCTATGGGGTCCTGACTGTGACCTTGGAGGTTTCCAAGACTTTTTCCCGTTCAGAATGTGATTCCACAAGCTTAGCTGTCTGTTCTTTTCCCCTCAGGGCTGTGCAGCCAGAGAGGGTAACTTTCTGCCCATTCTGCCTGGCAATACTCATGTCCCACCGCCCTGCAGGGCCGCACGGGGCTGGGCTCCTCTGGGGGTGCAGGGTAGACTGCCCAAGCCGCGGGGACAGGAAACGGCGAGCCAAGCAGAACAGCCGCCCGTGAGTCACCGTTCCAGAACAACCACAAATGGCCCGCACCTGCTTGTCCACCCCCTCCCGCACCTGCCAGCCTCACCAGGGGCTTTTGGCTGCTGGACAGAGTGGGACTGGTGCACACTGACCACCTCCAGAAGACAGTGACAGATGTTAGCGCCAGCAGGTCCTGTCCCTCCCGTCAGCAGATGTCAAGACATGAAAAATTGGGGTAAATGAAGGGTGCACGATTAGATTCGGGCGCAAGCTGGGTTCTTGTGGGTGCCAGAGACAGCTGCAAAGGCACGTCGGGGACAGGTGCCCTGATGCAGTGGGGGCTGCTCGGCCCGGGTGCCCGGGGACAGCTGGACGAGGTGCCGACGTGGCCCTTCCTCCGTGGAGCCACCCCGCAGCTGCTGGGAGCACCGCCAGCCATGAGCCGTGCGCCCCAGCTCCGGGCCCACCCCGGGGTTCCCAGGACCCCAGCCTATCTCAAGCTGATGGCTCTTCTCAGGGGGCCCCTGTTCTCTCCTCCCCTTCTTTCTGGGCCCTTTCTGGTTCTGTCTAGGTGGGGTCGGCTCCAGATCTTCCTGCAACCAGCTGAGAGGGCAGTCAGGCCTCTTCTCAGCACCTCTGGCCTTTCTCGTATCTTTTTGACTTATTTTCATACAGTAATCTGCTTGTAAATGTGGGTTCAGGAGCCTCTCCAGGCCCTGGCGTTGGCTAGTTGGCAGCTCCACCGATACTCGTGCAGGCGTGAGCTGGGGAGCCAGAGAAGGCACCTCAGAGCGCCATCCAGCACCAGGCCCACAGCCCTGTGGCTCAGGGTTGCAGAAAAAGGTTTGTTTCTGAGTGGGTTACCCTTGTGGGGCACAATAATATCTAAGATTATTTTACAACTGTTAGCCACTCCCCACACTTTGGCCACCTGATGTGAAGAGCCAGCTCATTGGAAAAGACCCTGACCCTGGGGAAGATTGAAGGCAGGAGGAGAAGGGCACAACAGAGGATGAGATGATTGGATGGCATCACTGACTCAATGGACATGAGTTTGAGCAAGCTCTAGGAGTTGGTGATGGACAGGGAGGCCTAGTATGCTACAGTCCATGGGGTCACAAAGAGTCGGACACAACTGAGCGACTCAATAACAGCAATATAGATCAAGATGTAAGTTTAGTATAAATGACAAGACCTATTGTGACTGGTAAAGCAGTGCCTTTTTAAGTGATTCTGAAACTAGGACCAGAGCAGATATCTTTTTTTTATTTTGGTGAAACCCACATAGCGTAGAAGTAAGTATGTTTAGGCGTACAATTCAGTAGCATTTCGTACACTCGCCATGTTCTGCACCACCTCTCTATAGAGTGTTTCCTTCATCCCACAAGGAAACCCTGCCCCTGTGAGCAGTCTCACCCCCCACCTCACTCCCTGGAGCCACTGGTCCACTTTCTGTCTCTGTGGATGGACTTAACTCTGGATGTTTCATGTAAATGGACTCGCATAATACGTGGCTTTATGTGTCTGAATTCTCTCACTGCACACATTTCAGGATCCATCTATGTTGTAGATACATCAGTACCTATCTCTTGTTTTATGGCTGAATAATACACCAGTGCACATTTTATTAAATGCAGGTTGAAACAGCCAAGAACTTGAGTTTCTGGCTGGCCTTTCTATGGCCAGGTCCTGCTCGTCAGCGTTCATTCCCATGGAGGTTCTAGACTCTCAGATGGACTGGACCTCTGTGGTCAGCTCAGGAAGGAGGACCCTGGAGGGGACATGAGAACATGAGCTCCAAGAAGCCCTCTCTGGTGGCCTCGCCCACCCTGGGCAGACCCGAGGAGGGAGCCCAGAGCCCCGGGAGCTGGAGGCTGGACAAGGGGCCCTTTTCTGCTCTGCACAATGTCCCATTGTGCCCTTCTGAGGGGGGGGGACAATGCAGCGCCGGCCAGGGGAGGCTGAGGACAAAGGGCCCTTTGTGGCTCCATCCCCACCTGAAAGGCAGCGCCCGGGGTCCCACCTGGCAGCAGCGCAGCCCTCCTCGCCCCCGGCCCCTGCGCTGCTCCCACTGCTCGGAGCGCTCAGTGAGGACCCAGGGATGCTCAGGCAGGCTTGGGCCAGGGCCGCTGGACTCTCCCTCGCTCCCCCCAGATGGCTGCGTGGGCTCATGGCCCACTGCGGGGGGTGACAAGGCAGGATGGGGGAAGTGCGGCATGTGGGTTCCTGTGGAAGGACCTGGAAGCAAGGCCTGACCAGGTCCTTGGGCACATGCTTGTCTGCTGGGGGCTCTCCACGTTGCGGGTGTTTGCACCTCTGTCAGATCTCTTAGAGGTGCTACTCTACAGACGAGGTCTGAAGGGAGGGCTTTTCATGGAAAAGAAAAGGGAGCATTTTAAAAGAAAAACACACACTGTAAGAAGCATGTGTGTATGGACGCTCAGTCATTCAGTCGTGTCCAACTCTTTGCAACTCCATGGGCTGTAGTCCCTCTGTCCATGGAATTCTCCAGGCAAGAACACTGGAGTGGGTAACCATCTCCTTCTTCAGGACATCTTCCCAACCCAGGGATTGAACCCGAGTCTCCTGCATTGCATGTGGATTCTTTATCACTGAGCCACCAGGGAAGTCCAGTTCAGTTCCTTCACTCAAAATGCTACCAACACCAACAGCGGAGGCTGGGGCGGGGGGTCCAGAAGTTGCTGATCAAGCCTATCTGGGAGAGCCTCTGTTCAGAGGCAGCCCCTCTCCTCATGGAGTCCACATGACAGGTGGTGAAGATAGAATTAAACAAGCCAGGAAAACTGGTCATTTGACCACATAACTATTGGTAACACACCAAACATTAGGAACAAGACAAAAAACCCAGAATGAACATTTGTAACATACATAGAAGAAGAGGATCTTTCTTGACAAAATTCACCACACACTCGTCTGGGCGTGTGTGGGGGGCATTTCACATGGTATGACGAGGTGGTTGTCCCTCCCCGGCTAGACTGTGAATTCTTTCAAGATCAAGAGCTGTTTCATATTTACCTTTGAATTCTCAGTGAGCAACACAAAACTGCTGCATATGCTCAGGGAATAATTAGTTACAATGAGAGCTATACCTCATGGACTTTGATCTGTTTAGAAATTGAGGACACTGTTCTACTTCCACTTTGGAATGGAAAGATAGTCTAAAATAAAATCTCAAGCAATATGTGTGTGTGTGTGTGTGTGTGTTAGTCACTCAGTTGTGTCCGACTCTTTGTGACCCCATGGACAGTAGCCCGCCAGGTTCCTCTGTCCATGGAATTCTCCAGGCAAGAATACTGGAGTGGGTTGCCATTCTCTTCTCCAGAGCATCTTTCCAACCCAGGGATCAAACCAAGGCCTCCTGCATTGCAGGCAGATTCTTTACCATCTGGGCTACCAGGGAAGCCCTAAAGAGTATGTTTAATACATAAAGAGCTCTAGCAAATGAATAAGAAAAACCCACACCTGTCTCAATCATTTCCTTTCAGGTGCTCCACAGTTCACCCAGTAACCCCAAAGGCTCTATGCCCGCCCTTTCGCACACCTCTTGTTTGCTCTGAGGAATGCCTGCGACTCCACCTGCTCAGAGGCACCTCTCCTGTGTCCTCAGAAGGTAGCATTGCTGGTGTCCTCACTGGGGTGATGCTTGGGTCATTCATTCGTCAGTAAGTTCTTCCTTCCTCTGAATCCTCAGCCCACCACTGTCCCTTGTGGCTGGAGGGCCAGTCTGGAGGGCCAGAAGGAGCGCTGACTGCCTAAGGGGGCTTTGCTGTCCAGTGCAGAGCTGTGGGCTTGGGGCCAGGGGGAGGGCAAGGAAGCTGGAGGGTCTGAGATTTAGGGCCAGACGCAGCCCGCACTGTCCCTCACTAGTTCTGTCAGGGTCCCCCCAGCGCCCTCCTCAGGCAGCAGAGATGGGGCGCTGGGCAGGAGACACCTGTGCGGTACCTGTACACACCCCTGGAGCCCTGGGGCGCAGCGGCTGCTCCAGTCGTCCGCACACAGCCAGGGCCCGCTGAGGAAGCGCAGGACCCACCGGCGGCCTCCCGATGCCCACATCTCAGCTACTGTGGACGCGGACCAGGCCTGCGGTCAGATTCGTGCTTTCCAATCACCTCTTTCACGTTGCATTTCTGCTTCTTAAGTGCCTTTCCGCCCTCTCTACCGTGAGGGTCCCGGAGGGCCGGCGCCTAGGCAGGGGAGTGCCCAGGAAGCCCCTGCAACGGTGGCCGAGGCAGTAAATGAACGGGCGGGTGGGGCGGGGGCGCGGCTGTACAGGCTCCCACGCGCTTATGCGGCGGGGCCTAGCGGAGCGCGCGGCAACAGGCCAGGAGCTCGCCCCCGGCCGGCAGGCCTGGCCTCAGGTGTGGGCGGGGCCTCGCGGCGGGGCGGGGCTCGCGGCGCCCCGGCGCATGCGCCGTGCTGGCCCAGCGATGGCGGCGCCCAGGGAGTCGCTGAGGAGACGCAAGGCTGGGGCTGGGGACCCGGAGCCCGAGGCTCCGCCGGGGCAGGGGCGCGACCTCAAGGGCCGCCCGGCCCGCCTCCGCGCGGGCACTTTCTGGCTGACCAGGATCGTGCTCCTGAGGGCCCTCGCTTTCGTTTATTGTGAGTCCGCTGGGCCAGGCCCCTAGTGTGGCCCCTCCGCGCGCGCCCCGTCCGCCACGCCCAGGGCGCCCCTGAAGCGTGTTCGCGGCCGAGTCCCGGGGTTCCCCGGCCGATCCCGCGCTGACCAGAGCCGGTGAGGCGGTGACTGCGGCCCCGCAGCTTTGGTGCCGGGGCAGCAAGTGCGGGTTCACCTGCGGGGCGCGGCCCGAGCCAGGCGTGAGCAGGTGGAGAGCCGCGCGCCCCGCGCCGGCCTCGCCCACCGGGCCGCCCCCCAGAGTACGACTGGGCGCCCGGAGACCCCCAGCGTGTGTGCGTGCCCCGCCCCGGCCCCCACGCGCGGAGGGGCGCAAACCCCCGAGACCAGCAGTGGCACCCGACGCCAAACAGCTTCTCGAACGAACGTGGCAGCGCGGGGCCGGCAGGGCTGGGGGCGGCCACCGGCAGAGTGGCCTGGGCCCGTGGGCAGCCTGGTCCCAGCGGGTCCAGAGGGCACTGGGCACCGGGCGTCCCCGCGTCATTTCTGAGTCGCTTCCGCACACGCCTTCGAAGGGGGCGCGCGTGCCGCTCTCTGCCCGGCGACCTTCTGCCAACCCGGAGTGGGCACCCGGGGCCCCGGTCCGGGGAGGGGAGGGGCGGCAACTCAGCCACGACTCTCGTCTGTTCTCCAGTGCTCTAAGTTACTGCAAAAAATAGTTCTTGCTGCTATGCTCTATCCTCCACGGGATTAAACAGGCAGTCTAAACGTTTGAGCTGTCACTTAGGGAAAGATGAAGTCAAGACAATGTTAATCTGCGAGGCTTTAATAGACCTGGCGCCGTTAACAGTGGGAAAAGCCCGCTAGCGCCTCGAGCAGAGAGCGCGGCTTATAGAACCAGCCCGGCTGGCTTTGATCTCGCGAGGACCCTCAGTTCAGTTCAGAAGGAAACCGTTCTGAACCGCTGGGTCAGGCAGATAGTTTAAGCCTGGCGCTGAGCACAGAGTGAGTTGCTTTGGTGTATGAAATTTTTCTCCACCTACCTTTTCTCACTATGTGGAGTAGGATTGGAGTTTGTCAGCCGCCTTAAGGAACCAGTTTACCATCTTCGGCGACGAGGGTCCCTGGCTGAGACGGCTGGCAAGTAGGCAGCGTCCTGGGTTGGTCTCTTCTGGAGGCTGCAGGTCTCCTGGGGACTGCCAGCAACCTCAGCATAACTTAAGTCCCAGGAACTTCCCACAAGGCCGTGGGGTCCACACCTTCTACCTGATGTTGAGTGTAACCCACCAGGAGGCTGAGTGATGGGCCTTAAGCTTCCGCGCCCTCTGCACACGTGACGGGGTTCTTAGTGCCGTTGTCCTGCCTGTCTGTGCATCTCCCTGGGGGCTCCTGCAGTGGGGATGGTGTGTAACACCTCTGGCCTCTGTCTTCTGGGAGCGGCTCCTGCTCCATAAATTTCCCTTGACTGTTTTCAGTCTCTGTCATTGCTCTGTGCCACCACAAGACCCTTTTCCACCTGTGTCCTCCCCCCCGCACCCCGCACCCCAGCCCCTGGGTGTGACACTCAGGTCAGAGACTGCCCACCTGCAAGGCCCCTAATCTAAGCCCCAGGAACCGGGCAGCGCCTCACACCTTCCAGCAAAGGGAGGGCCACGCCTGTCCTGGCTCCCGGGTCACCAGTCTGCTCCTGCTGGCAGGTACACCCCGTGGCCAGCCATGCCCCCCACAGGCCCATTGCCGACCTGGCAGCTCCGCCTTCTTGGCAGCCCTGTCTCAGGTCCCGGCGGCCCGCAAGTACCCCGGGAGGAGCGCGGGGAGCCGGCGGGCAGCCCACCTCCAGGCACTCGATGTTGGCCTTCAGGCAGGGCATGCAGGACCTCAGCTTGCTGTTTTCCTTGTCCAGCTGCTGCAGCCTGGGCACAAGAACTAGGCTGGGACCCGCAGAGCTGTCCCCGACCACCACACGCGCCCACACAGGGGCCAGAGCTCCTCACAAGCCAGGACGGCATCTACACCTCAGGTGTGGGGACGCCTCACGTTTACAGAAAAGCTGTCACCACCAAGCAATTCCCTGGACCCCGAGCCCCTAGCGGCTTCTTGAGGCGTCCGCTCACCCTCGTGGCATCTGTCACACTCACACTGGAAACACGGGTGACCAAGCCACGGCCTCGACCCAGCCTCCCCCCAGCGCCCCTTCCCGTCGGGTCCCCGCACCGCGACACCGTCACGGCTCCTCTGTCCCCTCAGGGCTGCAGCATCTCTGGGCTTCCCCGCTCTTCATGACCTTGATGTACTGAGCGGGCCTGGCCCTGTGTTTGATGGACGCCCTTCAGGCTGGGCTCATCTGGGGTCCTCTGGAGACTGGACAGGCTGTGGGTCTGGGGAGAGCCCTACTGGGGCCGGGGAGGAGCTCAGCTTCTCCACTGGATCCTCATTTAGCTTCAGGCTCTGGCCTGAGCTGGGGGGTCGCAGCAGGTTGGTGGTTCCCACAGGGTGCGTGTTGGGCCCACTGGGGGTGTCTGCACAGACACGGGCCTGGAGTCTGCAGCCTGGGCGGGGCCAGAGGAGTTCATCCAGAACTTGGGCAGGAGTCTCACGTCTGAGCCTACCCCCACTTAAGACTCCAGTGTTTCTCTACGGAGCCCTTTGTCTTTGACCTTACATTTCATAGTTTTTACTCAAAACGATTTCCGAAGTTAATTAGGCCAGCCCTCCCTCCCGCCTTCCATGCTGCATCTGCGTGGCCGTGTTGTACGTCAGCAGCAGAGTTGCACTCACGTGTCCTGGTCTGCACTCTAGCCTGGCATCCCCTGGGGTCCTGTCTAGGTTGTTTTGATAGTTTAGATAAGGTTCCTGTTTTGTGATGTACAGTTTTATGGGTTTTGACAGATGCATAGTAGTCCATCACCCCAGGACTAGACAGAACAGTGCCATCCCTTCAGAGTCCTCCGGGCGCGTCACCGACTGCTCCCCACACCAGCGCCTGGCGCGCTCTGACCGTGTTCGGCCCCGGGGTCCGCCTTTCCCAGGAGCCTTTGGGTCTGCTTCCTTTACTCAGCAACACGGCCTGGAGGTCCTCCCATGCTGTTGAGTGAATCAACATTCCACTGATGCTCCCTGACGCACCACACTTTGTTTACATATTCCAACACTGAGGGACATCTATGTTTCCAGTTTTAGCAATTATGAACATGTAGGCCTTTGTGTAAATCTAAGTTTTCAGTTCACTTGGGTGAATACCTAAGAGTATAATTGCTGGGTTCCATGGTAAATCTGTGTTTAACTTTATGAGAAACTGCCAAACTGTCCTCTAGAGTGACCGTACCGTGTGTGTCCCACCAGCAGGGAATGAGAGTTCCCCTTGTTCTGAATCCTCTGGAGCATTTGGTATTTTCAGTTTCTCGGATTTTGGCTGTTATGATAGGTGTGTGATGATATTGCATTGTGGTTTTAATTGGCGTTTCCCCAACAACAAATGATATTGAGCATCTTTTCATGTGTTTATTTGCCATCTGTGGATCCTCTGTGTGAAGCAGATGACTTTCAGCGTCTGCTCAGATCTTTTGCCCTTTGAAAACCTGGGTTGTCTGTTTTCTTGTTGAGTTTTAATGGCACTTTGAGTATTCTGGATGCAAGTCTTTCATCAGATATGTGAGCTACAGATATGTTTCCTAATCTGCAACTTGTCTTTTCATTCTTTTAAAAATATGTTTTACAGAGCAAAACTTTCTCATTTGATAGAGTTTACTGGCTTTTTCTTTCATGGATCATGGTTTGATTGTTCTTATCTAAAAACGTATTGCAAAACCCAAGTCACATCCATTTTCTTCTATATTTTCTTTTGGAAGTTCTATACTATTATGTTTTACACTTAAGTCTCTGGTCCTTTTTGAATAAATTTTTGTATAAGATGTGAGTTATATATCAAGGTTCATTTTTTTTTTTTTTGCATATGATGGCCAGTTATTCCAGCACCACCTATTGGAAAGACTGTCTTTCTCCATTAAACTGTCTTTGCATCCTTGTCAAAAGTCAGTTGACTATCTTTGGGTAGGTCTACTTCTGGGTTCTAGACTCTCTTCCATTGATTTATGTATCTATACTTTGGCTAATACCACACTGTCTTGATGACCATAGCTCTGTAGTAAGTTTTGAAGTTGAGTAAAATAAGGCCTTGAACTTTGTTCATTATCAGAATTATTTTGCCTATTCTAGTTCCTTTACTTTTACATACACATTTCAGAATCAGCTTGTCGTGTCTACGGAAAACTTTACTGGATGTTTTGATTGAGATTGCGTTGAATCTATAGATCAAATTGGGGAGAAATGACTTTTTAATGATGCTGACTCTTCCAATTCATGAACACAATGAATCTTTGTATTTATTTTGATCTCCTTAGATTGCTTTCATTATGTTTTGTAGTTTTCCACATACAGATTCTGTGTATATTTTGTCAGTGTTTTTAGTCTAGACCCTGTGTTTGGTGATTGTTGTAATTTTTTAAAAATTCAGATTACAATAGTTCATTGTTGGTATATAGTAATACAGTTGACTTTTGTTTGTCAATCTTGTATTCTGTGACTTTCATAAACTCACTTATTAGTGCTATGAGGGCTTTTTTTTCTTCTTTTCAATTTTGGTTGATTTTGGGGGATTTTCTACAGAGGCAGTGTATTAATAGAAATAGTTTCCTTCCTTCCTTTCTAATCTATATAGCTCTTATTTTTTATACTTGCCTCATTGCCCTGGCTAGAATTTCCTATGCAGTGTTACTGGAGTAATGAGAGAAGAGAGAGTCTTGCTTTGTTTCAAGGCTTCAGGGAAAAGTATTGCCATTAATCTCTAAGTATGAACTTGGGTGTAGGTTTTTTGTAGCCACCATTTACAGATTGATGAAGTATCCTTCTATTCCTAGTTTGCTAAAAAAATTTTTTTATCGTGAATGAATAAATTCTTTCATGTACTTTTTGTGTGTCTATTGATACTATCATATGGTCTTCTTATTTAGCTTGTTAGTATGGTGATTGCATTGGTTGTTCTTTGAGAGTTGAACCAGCCTTGCATTTCTGAGATGAAATTGGTTGGTTGTGATGTATTATCTTTATTTCTTCTTTTGTGAGTTTTGGTAGTTTATGTATTTCAAGTAATTGGTCTGTTTCATCTAAGTCATCAAATTTATGATCTTAGATTTGCAGTATTCCTGTATTATCTTTTTGTCTGTGAAATCTCTAGCAGTGTCCCTTTTTTCATCCCTGATATTGGTGTCTTCTCTCATTTTCTTGGTTATTCTGACTAGACTTCTATCAATTATATTCATCTTATCGAAGAAGGATAAGATTTTGATGGTTTGGTTTTCTTTTTCCTGTTTTCAATTTCATTGATGTCACCTCTTTTTTAAAATATCTTTTCTGATGCTTGTTTTATATGTAATCTGCTCTTTTTTCTGATTTCTTAAAGTAGAAGTTTAGATTTGAGGCCTTTCGACGTTTCTGACATAAGTGTTTTATTGTAAATTTTCTTTAAGCAAAGTTCCCTCTGGGATGGTTACCTAACCATTTTGTGTAGCCGGTCACATACTTCCTAGAGCCGCGTGTGTGCTGTATATGCACACACACACCGTGCACACGCAGGAGCAGCACACAGGTGTGTGCCTATACCTGTGCCCTGTGACTTTTCCGGGTCGGATCTTCTACTTTCTCCCCAGAGACTTGTGAAACACTCAGACTCCTCGAGTCCACACTTTGATTCCAAACTGCTGCTCAGACCCTGCCCAGTCTCCTCCCGTGGCCGGGCCCCGCACGTCCGGGAAGTGTCCACAGACGGCTGTGCTCCTGCTCACACTGCTCTGTCTTCTCTTCCTTCCAGTTGTGGCATTCTTGGTGGCCTTCCATCAGAACAAGCAGCTGATCGGAGACAGGGGACTGCTGCCCTGCAGGGCGTACCTGCAGAGCGTGCAGCGGCACTTCGGAGGGCGAGTCAGCTGGGATGCCCTGAGCTACGCCCCCACCATCCTCTGGCTGCTGGACTGGTCTCACATGGATGCCAACCTGGACGCCCTGGCTCTCCTCGGGCTGGGCATCTCCTCGTTCATCCTGGTCTCCGGTTGCGCCAATATGGTCCTCATGGCTGCACTCTGGGTCCTCTACATGTCCCTGGTCAACGTGGGACAGATCTGGTAAGAGGGCGGATGGGGCACCTGGGATGGGGCACGGTGACTCGGGGCCCCAGGGGCATTATGCTGAGCCTAGCAAGGCCTCCTGGCAGCGGGAGCGAGTGAGCAAACTGTCTTCTTATATGAGTTCAGAAAAGACCACCCGTTTTCTTAGGCTTTGGGGGCACTGCTGGTTGCATTCAGCCCAAACCCAGGAGCCTCCTGCTTCGGGAGTAACTTTGATTCTGTTGGGAGTATCACGGCCGCACCTGAGACCATGCTGCCCGCCTCCTGTGCTGGGGGACTGTGCGATGGGGGGAGTTGAGTGTCCTGGGGATCAGGGACACTGAAGAGACACAGAGCCAGAGCTCAGGGACTGCTGCTGCAAGTGACTCGCAGGGACTGACCGGCCCGGCACTGTCCTGCTCAGATGCACGGGAAGCCCGAGTTGTCCCTTTGGCCCCAGGCTCCTCGGTTAGTGTCAGCTCCCCCAGAGGCTGGGTTTCTGGTTCTGTTATCTGTGCTTGGCCATGGCAGGAATCCTGAAGGGCTTCTTTGTTGTGCTTAAGGCGGCGTGTGGCCGCCCTCCCCCCTCTCCACCTTCCCGGCCCCCACAAGGAAGAAAGGATTATCTCTGGAAACTTGGAGCGAGGTTGGGCGCTCCGGGAGTCCCTTCCTGCAGAGGAAGCCGCCTTGGCACTTGCCTCTGGCAGAAGGGACAGAGGATCGACTTCAAAGGGCCGGGAGCTGATGCCCAAGGGCCGCAGAGGTGCTGAGGGACCCCTGCATCGTGGTCGCTAAGGAGGAAAACTTTATCTTGGCCTAAGACTCCAAGATGTCCAGGCTCTCCTGCCCGCGGCCCTGGTATAGACGGATTTGATTTGGAGAAGTGGATTTGATGCTATGGTTTTTCAAGGTCTGGGCAGCAGTGCAGTGCCATCCCCACCGCATGGCTGTGCAGGGGGGCCCTGTGCCCATGGGGACACCCCAGGCCTTGCGGGAATGGTGGCTCCCCACTGCCCGTGGTCATCGGACGTGACATGGGCCTTCTCTGCTCCCGCTGATGGCACTGGACGTGGCCTTCTGTGCCATGGTGGCTCCTGTGTTCCTTAGCTTGGGGAGGAGGGGCCGTCACCCACTGGCTGCATGGCCAGGCCACTGCTTTAGCTCCTCTGGCCTTCCCGTCCAGCGCTGCTTCTGTTCAGCTGTCTTCAGGGGCGCTCACAGGCTCAGCCTGAAAGAACCTGCTTTGTTAGAAATTCCCGTCCACCTGCTTCCCGAGTGGAGAAATGCTCCTCTGCAACAGGCAGGAAGAATTACGCAGATTCAACGCTGCCCCTCCTCGCCCCCTGCCACCAGCCAGGGGAGAGCAGATAAAATATTTATCCCTGATGCCCTCCTACAAAGTGAAACATCTCCAGGAACCCGGTTCAGTGTTCCAATCACCTGGCGCAAAGGCCTCTGGGTGACTCGAGGCCGAGGGCTATGCACACAGAAGCGGGGGCGGGGGGCTCCCCCACCTCAGTTCTCTGCCTTCCTGCCCGTGGAAATGAGTGGTCAGTGAACTGTGGGCCACCCTTGGTGGTGGTGGCAGTGTTGTCTCTAGCAGACAGTTGGAGGTGAGGCGCTCACACAAACCATTTGGGAGCAAAATCTGAATCTCTTAGAATAGGGTGCACCTGAGTTTCTTTAAAAACCAGAACAATAGACCATCCCCCAAACTGGTTCTGTGAATGGCTACCTCTTCTAACATAAGTTCCGGCTGTTAAAAATACAATAAAAGCTGTAAAAGTCTAATGAATACCTTTTAGCTTTTCACATAATTAGATGTAACTACCTATTTAAAAATCTTGTATCAGGCAGCCTTGAGATTTAAAATTCAGAATAGGCGCAGATACGAAAAGGCATTTCCTAACGCCCTCAGCAGAGGCCTGTCATCGAGTCCACTGAGGGACGCTGCTCTTGTGGCCAGGCTGTGGGCGGGGGCCGGGCTGGCCAGCTGCCCTGTCAGCTCCCAGGCTTCTCCAGCTGGTTCTGAGAGACACCGGCAGCGTCCACTCCGTGAGGTTCGGACAGTCAGCCCCTTCTTCTCCTCTGCTCACCAAGGTCACTTATTGGAAGAATTTACTTCTTCCATCAGGCAGCGTGTGACTGGCCGTTGTAAAGGGTTTACTGTGGAAACTAAGGCTCCTGCTCATCAGAGAGCTCAAGCCGTTTCCTGTCTTCCTCCTCCAAGCGGTGTTCCCTGTGGGAAGCCCGCCTCTCTCGGGCTGGATGGATGAGCACCCCAACTCCGTGAGGAAGGGCCCCTGGCCTCACCGCGTGTCTGGTTGCCAGGCTGATGGGGTCTGCGTCCTACCTTCTCCGCGGGAAGGTGCCTGGTGTAGGAAACAGGCGCTCGGGGGCCCCTCGGACCTGCCCTGCCCTCCCTGGGGGCTTGCAAATCTCGGACTCCCTGTCCTTTCACGTGTCAATACTTCATTGAACAAATGTTTGTCCTAAAGCATCTCTATTTACATACCACAAAATGTAACTAGTTAACTTATGCAAGAACAGCCACCATCTACCTCTAAAACGTTTCCTCAGCCTGCGTCCCCACTCACCCTCGGCACCGCTCTCCGTGTCCTGTCTGTGCCTCACACGGCTGGGGACACCTGTGGCCTCCGCGTCTGGCTGCCACCACCGAGCAGGCATGTGGCTTGTCCGTGGTGCAGCCAAGGCCAGTGCCTGGTCCTCACTCACGGGCACTCGCTGAGCCAGGCAGTTGTGCCCTTTATCCCAGGGTCCGCATGCTGGCGTTGTGTTGACCTGGGGAGAGGATTCATGGTGTGAGGAGTATCCTGGGTCCACTCACGTTACATTGTGGGGCTCCCTCCCATGACCTGGGGTCACACACGTGTGTGCTCCCCAGGGCCCCAACTCCCTCAGGGAAGGCATGTCTGACACGTGCTCCCCTTAGGGCTGCTTTTCTAATAATCTGTGCTCAGCGTAACGTGGTGTCATTTGAAATGAACGATTCCGGGGTAGGACATTTTCACGATGCTTGAAGGAGATCACTGCAGTGAAACCAAGCGCAGGTGACCTTTGAACAGGGATCAGAATTGCCTGAGCCCCATCTACACAGGCTTTTCACCAAGCCTCTAAGAAAAACCACCCCACTGCAGAAGCATCAGCCCGCCTGGCTCCAGGCTGTTCAGGGGCGAAGAGCGTTACATGTACTTTTCCAAACAGACGTACTCATGCCCTGCTGTGGGCATAGGCCTGCAGTGCGACTGTGCGGTGGGGCCAGTAAGAAACTCCTGTCAGTGACGGTTACCTGGGAACCTAAGGTGTGCCCCAGGTTCAGTAAACAAGGGCAGGTCTCCCCTCACCTCACCTGCACTCAGACGCCCAGGGCAGGTGCGCCTCACCGAGCCCCCCACTCAGACACTTGAGTGCAGATTTTCCTCAGGTTCACCTCCACTCAGACCTCTGAAGACCGCTCTCCCCCTGGCTTCCGCTTTGCTCTGCCACCTGAGGGCCCTTCTTCCTTGTGGCTCAGTAATGTGACCTCTGACCTCTGCAACCTGTGCCTGTTCTGTTTGGAGACAGTGGGTCAGTCTTTCTTTAGCAGGTAAAGCGATGCATTAATTTGAAGCTGTTTGGTGACAGCTCTTCTCCTCTTGTCTTTCAGGTACTCCTTTGGTAAGTGGCGGTCACATAATCCGGGTGTCGGCTGCTCACGCCAACGGGTCTCGTCTCCCGCGGCTGCACCGGCTGCCTCGGGCCTGAGTCCTCACCCGCAGTCTCCGCCAAATGAGGCCAGATGCCGCCTCACGCCTCTGCCCATCACGCCTCCCATGCTGGCTGTGGGCACCCAGCCGGCATCCAGGATGTCGGCACTGGCGTTCCTGCTGGTGACTGAAGGGCCATGGTGCCCTGCAGGCCGGCCCTCACTCCCCGGCGTGCACGGGGACACCCCAGAAGGCGCAGGATTCCTGGGGCCCCACAGGCTTGGGTCTTCCTGGGTTTCTGCCGGGAGACTGCGGGTCCCACTGTGCTTTGTGGGTAGCGCCACCCCACGGGCCCCCGAGCTGGCAGAAATGCAGGGCTTGGGGAGTGCGGCCAGTCTGGACCCCAATCCTCTGAGCTTGGGAGCAGAAGCAGGGGCTCCCTGTGGCTCTGAGGCCTGCACTGGGTGGGGGGCGGCGGGGCGGCGACCTCCCACGCTGGGTGGTGGTGGGGGCGACCTCCTGCGCTGGCCTCACCTCAGCATCCAGGGCCACCCCCGTCATGGTCTCTGTCTGGCCTCTGTCGGAGGTCAGTGTCTTCAGCTTCACTCCTCAAAGGTCACTCCCTCACCAGCAGAGCAGGGCCACCTGCGATGAGCAGGACAGATGACCTGGGGCTTGTGGCCTCGAGCAGGGACTGCAGATGGGCTTCCTGGACTGTCTCGCAGCCATTACTGGCACAAAGTGGTGCACATCATCTCTCTTTGGTTCTGTGTGGGTTCCCTTTGGGTTCTGTCCAGTGGGCTCCCAAGGGAAGAATGGCCGTGGGGCGGGGCTGGTGCTGGACAGAGGCCCCGGGTGAGGATGGAGGCGGGGGTGTCAGGGTGGAGACTTGGGTGGGGTCTCCATGAGTGTGAGTGCTTCTTGAAGGCTGGCGTGGGCATACGGTTCTCTGAGGGAAGCCTGTCCTCTTTGGCTCTGAGGATCCAGGAGGAGCTGGGGGTCGGGGGGAGCCGGTGGAGGAGCCACAGATTCTCCTGTGGGCTCGGGCCAGTCCTGCTGACCCCAGGCCTGCACACGCGTGTACAGGTGGACTGCCAGGGGCTGCCCGCACAGTTGAAACAACAGACGTGCTCTCCCAGGGGTGTCACACCCTTACCCACAGCAGGATCCCGAGCACAAGGGGATGAAGGACTAGGGCCACAGGGGAAAAAACTACAATGTCTGGAATAAAAGCTCACGGGTAGGGCTGGATACAGGGGGTGGGGTCAGGAATGAATGGAGGAGGAGGAGCCACCAGCCCAGGGGTCTGGACTGAGGAGCAGAGCCCAGCCTTTGGGGGGAGGAACGGAGCCCACAGGGCCTTGCACCTCGGGGCACAGGTGCAGGGGGCCGAGGGGCACTATTTGTGGAGGCGCAGTCCAGGGGCAGGGTGGCAGGAGGGGAACCATCCACCTGCCGGGACACGAAACCTGCGTTTCCTCCTCTCCTGCTCCAAAACACGGGACAGGGGCTTTCTGGTGGCCCAGGGGTAAAGAACCCACGTCCCAGTGCACGGGACATGGGCTTGATTCCTGGTTGGAAAACTAAGATCCCACACGCCTTGGGGCAGTGAAGCCCATGCAGCTGGAAGGACTGATGCTGAGCCTGAAGCTCCAATCCTTTGGCCATTTGACGTGGCTGACTCACTGGAAAAGACCCTGATGCTGCAGAGACTGAAGGCAGGAGAAGGGGACGACAGAGGATGAGATGGTTGGTTGGCATCACTGACTCAATGGACATGAGTCTGAGCAAACTCCAGGAGTTCGTGATGGACGGAGGCCTGGCGTGCTGCAGTCCATGGGGTCACAAAGAGTCAGACACGACTGAGTGGCTGAACCGAACTGACTGCAACTAGAGTCCATGTGCTGCACCCCAGGTCCTGCATGCCGCAACTAAGCCCCGACACAACCAGATAAATAAACAGATGTAAAAAATAAAGTACAGGAAGGTTTAAAGCGAAAGTAGGCACGTGTCTTGCAAGGAGGACGCCTGTGACAGACACGGTGGGGGCAGGACCCTCCTCCTCTGTGGAGTGACTCGGTGTGAACTGAAGGTAGGTTTGAGAAGTTAACGGTGGACGTTGTGTCCCTAGGAAAGTGTACTTGCAGCCAGAGCACCAGTACTCAGTGCCCATCCAGGGGACCCACAAGGGCAGGATGGACAAGCAGGGACAGGACTGAAGTTTACAGGGAGCAGAAGTCAAGTGTAAGCTAACCGGCGGTGCAGCAGCCGTGCTGAGACACCGGGCAGCCTGTGGTCCTCAGGGCGGTGGCGCAGGCCACAGCCCACGGAGGGGGCACGTTTCTGGGTGACTGTTTTTACCTCAGTAGCTGCTGTTTCTCCACACACGGTGTTTGACACCATGACAGATTACTGGAGATGCACAGCCCACAGAAACAGGCCTGCTGCAGAGTGGGCACACCTGAGGAAAACACTAACAAACCTGAAGACGTGGGCCTGAAGGACAGTCACAGCCTGAAGGTGGGGAGTCATGTTGTATCAGGCGGGAGTTTTTAGGACTTAGGCCCAGGAGGCAGCATCTCTAGTAACTCTGAGAGGACTCCTCCAAGGGGGCCGAGGCAGTAGCCAGGTTATGTAGAAGTTTTGTAACAAAGGGCCAATGGTATAGCTGAGAAGAGGAGAGAAGCTAAAGGCAAAGGAGAAAAGGAAAGATAATACCCATCTGAATGCAGAGTTCCAAAGACTAGCAAGGAGAGATAAGGAAGCCTTCCTTAGTGATCAGTGCAAAGAAATAAAGGAAAACAATAGAATACGAAAGACTAGAGATCTCTTCAAGAAAATTAGAGATACCAAGGGGATATTTCATGCAAAGATAGGCTCAATAAAGGACAGAAATGGTATCGATCTAACAGAAGCAGAAGATATTAAGAAGAAGTGGCAAGAATACACAGAAGAAATGTACAAAAAAAGATATTCACGACCCAGATAATCACGATGGTGTGATCACTCACCTAGAGCTAGACATCCTGAAATGCAAAGTCAAGTGGGCCTTAGGAAGCATCACTACAAAGCTAGTGGAGGTGATGGAATTCCAGTTGAGCTATTTCAAATCCTAAAAGATGACGTGACAGTGCTGCACTCAATATGCCAGCAAATTTGGAAAACTCAGCAGTGGCCACAGGACTGGAAAAGGTCAGTTTTCATTCCAATCCCAAAGAAGCAACACCAAAGAATGTTCAAACTACCGCACAATTGTACTCATCTTACCTGCTAGCAAAGTAATGTTCAAAATTCTCCAACCCAGGCTTCAGCAGTATGTGAACCAAGAACTTCCAGACATTCAAGCTGGATTTAGAAAAGGCAGAGGAACCAGAGATCAAATTGCCAACATCTGTTGGATCATAGAAAAAGCAAGAGAGTTCCAGAAAAACATCTATTTCTGCTTTATTGACTACACCAAAGCCTTTGACTGTGTGGATCACCACAAACAGTAGAAAATCCTTCAAGAGATGGGAATACCAGACCACCTTACCTGTCTCTTGAGAAATTTGTGTGCAGGTCAAAAAGCAACAATTAGAACCGGACATAAACAATGGACTGGTTCCAAATTGGGAACAGAGTACATCAAGGCTGTATATTGTCACCCTGCTTATTTAACTTACATGCAGAGTACATCATATGAAACGCTGGGCTGGAGGAAGCACAAGCTGGAATCAAGATTGCTGGGAGAAATATCAATAACCTCAGATATGCAGATGACACCATCCTTATGGCAGAAAATGAAGAGGAACTAAACAGCCTCTTGATGAAAGTGAAAGAGGAGAGTGAAAAAGTTGGCTTAAAACTCAGCATTCAAAAAATGAAGATCATGGCATCTGGTCCCATCACTTCATGGCAAAAAGGTGGGGAAACAGTGGCTGACTTTATTTTTGGGGGCTTCAAAATCATTGCAGATGGTAACTGCAACCGTAAAATTAAAGACACTTGCTCCTTGGAAGAAAAGCTGTGACCAACCTAGATAGCATATTAAAAAGCAGAGACGTAACTTTGCTAACAAAGGTCCATCTAGTCAAAGGTATGGTTTGTCCAGTGGTCATGTATGGACGTGAGAGTTGAACCATAAAGAAAGCTGAGTGCTGAAGAATTGATGCTTTTGAACTGTGGAGTTGGAGAAGACTCTTGAGAGTCCCTTGGCCTGCAAGATCAAACCAGTCCATCCTAAAGGAGATCAGTCCTGAAGGACTGATGCTGAAGCTGAAACTCCAATACTTTGGGCGCCTGATGCAAAGAACTGATTCCTTAGAAAAGACCCTGATGCTGGAAAAGATTGAAGGCGGGAGGAGAAGGGGACGACAGGATGAGATGGTTGGATGGCATCACCGACTCAATGGACATGAGTTTGAGTAAGCCCCCGGAGTTGGTGATGGACAGGAAGGCCTGGCGTGCTGCAGTCCATGGGGTCACAAAGAGTTGGACACAATTAAGCAACTAAACTGAGCTGTCTGAATGTCAAAAGATTATTGTAAATTAAAGAAAACCAGATATGCCGAGTTCAGCGCTTCTCTGTGTGTGGGAAGACGCATGAGTCTGCTCTCACTGAATCACTCCTTGATGGGCACCTCAGCTCTTGGCGCTGGTGTCCCGAGTTTCCACATCCTGAGTATCCTCGGGGCTCACCAGCTCACATCGAAGGGGTGCAATCAGTGAGGGCTGTGACAGCCTTTGTTTACTGATTTGGCAGGAAATACTCCATTTCTCAGTTTCCTCCTCTTAATCTGGAATTCGACAAATATTTGGGAGACATTACATGACCAAGTTCTGTCCCATGATACTGGAGGCTCATCCTGCGTCAGGTGAAAGTTCCTGTTGATATGCTGTTCCAGCTGCTAATTTCTGGATTAGGCCCCATTGATAATTAAAGATTCTCTGGATCCTCCATCTTATTACTTACCACTATGATCCAGGAAATGTTTTCCCTTGTTGCTTCTTCCCATGCCTGGGAATCACACTATCACAGTTATTTTACATGAATCCTAAATGTGATCTGTTTCCCCAAGATGTTTAACCATCCTCAGTAGCGTCCAGGCTACACAGTGGGCGCCTTAAGAGACAACAGGATCCAAGTAATGCCACCAGCACCCCTGACAAAGCCACCATGCAGCAGGGAGACATGGAGCACAAACAATTTGGAGACAAAACAATGATTTGTGTAACTAGTTAAAATCCAGTTGCAATAAACCATGAAGTCCACAGGAGAGCCAGCTGGAAAGCGAATTCTGGCAGGATCAAGTAGAGAAAGATAAAATGTTTTCATCTTTGTTTACAAAGGCATATTTTATCAAGTTGTAGTAGGTCACAGCATAGGAGAGCAGGCTTTACTGGAGAACGAAGGTTTGAGCTGGCGTGTTTTCCCCAACGGAGCCGGTGGGGGTGACCCACGTGAGCTGTGCCACGTGTTGTGCACGTGAGCCGAGAGCACAGCGGATCCTCCAGGCGGCACCTCAAGTGGTGAACCACAGTGTTTGAAATAAACATGAGTGGGCTGTGCAGGAGGCCGTAGCGGGGCTGGCAGGGGTCTGGCAGGGAGCCTGGGCTGCAGGCCGGCTGAGTTGGGTCACCTGCCGCCGGGTCTCTGGTGCAGAGCAGCGCCCGCCCTTGCCCCCGCCTGTTAGGTTTGCCTCCAGGCTGGTCAGGCAGCCGCATGTTTAAGTGGCCTGGATGCTTGACCCCCGTTCCCTGTGACAGCGGCACCTCCCGCCAGCTGTTGCAAATTAAAGGCTCCCTGTGACCCTTACCTCTCTTAAATTCATGCTTTAAAAACAGCTTAATGAGGGCTTTACTGGCCCAATTGGAAGTTTTTATTAAAACCCGTCAGTGCTGGAGTGGAGCCTGCCTGCAGGAAGCGATTGGCCAGCCTCGAGTTCAGAGCTGCTACGGCCACAGCAAGGCCACCAAAGCGTTTTCAGACCCTTGCCAGCCAGCTCGAGCTTTGCCTGGCCCTCACATCAGCCCCATGTCCCAGAAAGCAGTTTCTTGTGATTAAATTCCCGTGATCAGAGGCAGTTGAGGACACCCTGCCATGAGCTCACCCTTCCAGTGAGCCCTGCCTCCCTTGTCCCAGCCCTCTGACCTCCCAGAGATGTGGGTGCTGCTGGGCTGTGTGGTTCTGGCCTCATGTCTGGTCGTGTCCTTGGAAAGGACTGAGAGCCTAGGTCAGGTGACTCGGGGCTGCCATGCACCCAGAGGAGCTGGTGGTTCCCAGAGGGAGGCAGGAGGCGCCACTGTGTCCTCACCGTGCGTGGCCGGGAAGGGGCCCTCGCTGGGGTCCCAGCGCCACCTGCCCCTCTGGCCTGAGCCTCCTCAGGCTGCTCTGGGCCTTGCTGTCTCCTCTCTGTCCCCTCCCGGCCACAGGGAGCACAGTGCAGGAGACCCACTGCCCAGGGGAGGGGCTGGGGTGGGGGAACCAAAGGCGCCACCCCATGTTCAGCACCTGCCTGACCTCCGTCCTCACCTGGAGCCCGCTCAACTCTGTAAGCGTGGACACAGCTTGTTGGCATCCCCGCACGACCATGTCGGGTCCCGCCTTTCTCTTTTCTCACTTGGCAGAATCTGGTGACCATCACTTAGTGGAACTGAGAAGAAAATATATTTTGAAGACTTTTTTCTTGTTTACATAATTATTGAGGCTTTAGTTTTTCTGAATTTCTCCCATTACATCTCGTTACCCGTTTGTTTCTAAAACAGAATAAGCAGAATTCTAGAATACTGAAGAAACCCTGAATTTGAGGGCTTTTGTCTGGAATCTTCTAAATTGCCTCGTACTTTTATTCAGTCGCGTAGGTGTTGGGCCAGTGTTTCCTTTTCAGTTCACAGTATAGCTGATGATGAGCATCGCAATGGGCAGAAGGCTCCTGGGTGCCATCGCCCAGGCTGTCGAGGCAGGCTCATCGGCACCCGGTTCCCAGAGGCCCGCGGCTGGTCTTGCAGCCCCAGTCTGCTTGCTGACCAGCCGCCCTCCCCCTGCCCCCAAGCCCAGCCCCACGTGACAGTCCTGTGACGACCAGAGCCTGTGTGGCCCCTCCGCCCTCCCACTGCACAGTAGCCATGTGGCTCCTTTCAAAGAACTGGTTTTATTTATCAGATTTTTTTAAATGTGTTTTGGCTCATTAAATTTTACTTTTTATAGGTCGCTTCCTTCTGGGAGGAAGGAATTTAGTATTTTCTAAGATCTTGAGTTGATTAACTCATTACTTGTCCACTCTTCTTACCTGAAATGAAAGCGTGGAGATGGGTGGTCACCCCCCTGTGACTGGTCCTGGGCCCCTGTGGGCTGAGGCCCGGTGTCCCCGACAAGGGACAGACACGCAATTTCATAACCTTCAGGTGTTACTGCCTGTTTAGCCCAGGTGCTGTTTAAAGAGGGTCAGAAACTCCAAACGCTTAAGGCTTTGTAGCTTTTCTCTGGTTGGTCAGTTTCTGATTTTATTACACTGCAACCAGAGAGCATGGCCTGAAGATTGTTCATTATTCTTTAAGTTAGGTGTGTGAAGGGATTAGAAATTCAAGACGTATTACACAACCTGTAATACAAACAGCTCACCGTGGTTTTCCTGCGCTCACCCCGTCGTCTTCTCGGGGTGACTCCATCTCCCCAAGCAGTTCTGCCTTTTGGGTTTCCATTGGGTTTATCCAGTCGTGTTTCCGTCGGGTTTACCCGGTCGTGTTTCTCTTGGGTTTACCCGGTCGTGTTTCTCTTGGGTTTATCCGGTCGTGTTTCCGTCGGGTTTCTGTCGGGTTTCTCCTGTCGTGTTTCCTTCGGGTTTCTGTCGGGTTTATCCAGTCATGTTTCTGTCGGGTTTATCCCGTCGTGTTTCTGTTGGGTTTATCCGGTCGTGATTATCTGGTTGTGTTTCCGTTATCCGGTCGTGTTTCCGTCCGGTGCCTCTGCTGTGTCGCCTCTGGACGTCTTCCGTGCACTTCCCGCTGTTTTTCTCCCACCTCCCTAACGCTCTTCCTCCATCTCAGGTCAGCCATCACAAGTGTCATTAAGTTAATATTTGGTCTTTACGCTGCAACTATGTGAATATTGTTGAGTGCTAAGCTGATAGTGAAGTGTAATAATTTTCTCTAATTGGCGGGATCCACACAGCTTGTGGGATCTCATTTCCCCAACCGGGGAGTGAACTCAGGCAGTGAAAGCCCAGAACCCTAATCACTGGATGGCCAGGGCACTCCCTGGCTGCCTCTTCCTTTGCTTTGCTTTTCATCTCTGATCATGCTAAACTCAGCAGCTTTTCCACACTCGCCAGCACAGCGGCTCGGCCCCTCCCAACACTGTTTATTTCTTACCAATGTGACACGTGAGAACCTGTCAGTGCCCCTCAGTCCACAGAGGCTCTGCTTGCGCAGTGTTACCATTTGGAGTGGGGACTTCCAAGGCCTTGGATTGGGGTAGTGGGCAGGTGGACGCTCTGTCTGAGCAGGTACCACTGATGACTCGCTGCCCTGTTCATCCCAGGGCCCTTGTGGTCTAGGGCCAGGAGCCTCACTGTGCTGGCATGAGGCCCGAGGCACAACACCTCCCTACCGCCTCCTCCCGGAGGTGTCCCGGAGTGCATCGTCAGGGTCGTTTTTAAGAAGCCCTTTTTTTGATCACATTTGCACAGAACAGCTAAAAGCAGCTGGCGAGATGGTCCTCGTCCTTGTTTCCTCAGCACTGATCGTCACCTGAGGCGAGGCCAACAGGCAGGCTTCATTCCCATCGCCCCGGCGCTGCTCCCGTGCCAGGGACATGCCTGTGTCCTGAGCCTGAAAGGCTCTGAGGAGCGAGCGAAGGCCTTAGTCTCAGTGAGCCCACTGCGGCCCGCAGAGAAGGCCCTGTCTCTGAGCCCACTGCGGCCCGAGTCCGGAGTGCGTCCCTGGAGCATCTGGCTCCCACGCCCCGTCATTGGGCGCGGGAGGAACACAGCGTCGGCAAGCCTACCCTCTGCCAGCACGGTAACAGGGAGAGACATTGTTAGGTCGGCCTGGGTCAGCAACTATGTGCCAGTTCCTTTTGTGAAAGCTTTGATATTTTAAAACAGCAATTTTAAACTAGGAAGCCATGCTTTGTTGCTGTCACAATAGCAGCTCTTGTCTGGGTGGACCCGCTGAACGGAGACCGACACCGGCACAGTTTCCTCCCGTGAGCAGCTCCCAGTGCGTCCAGCAGGCCTGGCGGCCATGTCCTCCGCTTACCAGGGAGGGGCCACCTCCTTAACCCAGGATTCTGCACTCGTCATGGGATGCTGGCTCGTCTCCAGTTCATGTCCAGTTGACACGGTTTTCCATTTGGCTTCAGCCTCAACGCCTGTCTTTTGAGCATTCAGAAGACAGACCGGATTCAGGGGTGAAACCTGCGTGGTGTCCATGGACCCACGTGGGCCTCAGCAGGGACTGCTCTCCCCAGGGGCTCCTCCAGCCCCCTCTGGCCTGCACCCCCACTACCTCTGATGTAGGTCTTTGGTGGGTGCCAAAACCCTCCCCACAGCGCATCGGCCTGGTTCCCGCTGGAGCGCGTCTCAGCTCCAAGCCTGCAGGGGGCGTGGGGCTCAGGTCCTCTGAGCGGTCACTGGCAGCAGCGGGCAGCCCCCTAGACAGGAGTCTCAGTGGGGCTCCAGGCACCTGGCTCAGAAGCCGGGCTGGTGGTGCGCTTGCTCATCATGTCGAGAACCCCGAGTCCTCGTGTCCTGAGTGTCCGTGGAGCAGCTGCGCTTGCTGTGAGGTGTCTGGAGTTTGGGGGCCTCCTCGGGCTCTGCACAAAGGCCGGGTCTTGGGCTGGACCCAGGTGGAACGCTGGGTGGAAGCCCTGCAGGCAGAGCCCCTGAGCAGCAGCCCAGTCGGCAGTGGGATGGGCCACAGCCCCAGCCACGCAATATTGGGGGGCGGCTGAGGCAGAGCTCCCAAGTCCACCCTCACGAGGCAGCTCATCCTGATGAAAAGTGTCAACACGGCCTCAAAAAGATCTGACGTGGCTTCCCAGTCTGTTCAGAGTCCCTGGAGCCCTCCGCCCAGCCGCTCCATGGACATCTTACTGAGCCAGCCCTGGACACTGCAGCTGGACTGGAGACTAAATTGGGCTTGTCTGCTAATGGCACCCCACTTCAGTACTCTTGCCTGGAAAATCCCATGGGCGGAAGAGCCTGGTGCACTGCAGTCCATGGGGTCGCTAAGAGTCAGACATGACTGAGCGACTTCCCTTTCACTTTTCACTTTCATGCATTGGAGAAGGAAATGGCAACCCACTCCAGTGTTCTTGCCTGGAGAGTCCCAGGGACGGTGGAGCCTGGTGGGCTGCCGTCTATGGGGTCGCACAGAGTCAGACACAACTGAAGCGACTTAGCAGCAGCAGCTGTTTTCTCAGGACTGGGCAGGCTGGTGCCCGCCCCTTTGGAGCATGTCGTGCACCTCCGGTGGCCTGCCCCTCGGGCTCCTGCAGCAGGACCAGGAGGTGAGGGAGGGCGCCCCACTGTGGGGGAGTCTGAGGCTCAGGTGGGGAGCTGGTTACATACACGCTACTTCTGCTCCCGTTGCTCCACGATAAGGTTCACTCAGCACAGTGCTGTTCAGCGTGCAGGGCCATGTTTACGCCACGTTAAGCAGTGTGTCCTCTATTCCATCTTGCCTCTAGAAGCTGTTTTGAAATCCATGACCAAGGAGTTAACCAGCTTTACCCCTGGGTGAGCAGGTCGCTTCCTACTTCTCTCTGGTTCTGAGTTATCTTCACTAAACGTTTTTGCTTTCTGTTAAGGATGAATGTTAGTTTTAATAAGTTAGCTTTAATAAGTGAAGTCAAAGGTGAGTGGACGTGAGCTGGGCCAGGGTTATCCACAAGAGCTTCTAAAAGCCCTGTTGGTGGCTGTCCAGGCTGGAGGAGTGTCTCCACCTCACAGGAGGGGCTTCACGCCCTGGGACGAGTCTCAGAGTCTCAGCAAAGAGGAGGCGAAGGTGGGGTGCAGGCAAGGTTCAGGCCCCACCTGGGTTTGGGGCGGGGCCCAGCATCCTGGGATTTAGGAGGGTACAGGTCTTCAGGGCTGGAGGGTAGCAGGGTGTCCAGCCGCCAAGTAGGACCCGTCTTTGGCCAGTCCCAAAGTTGGCCTGCTCCTGGGACCGCTGCCTGGCAGGAGGTGCTGCCCAGGGATGCCTGGATCCCACAAATGGGCCATCCTCCCTGGGGACAGTCCTTACAAGAGGGCCCTCTGGCGTGGAGTCGAGCAGGCAGGATGGGGCTGGGACGATCTCAAGGTCTGAGCTTCCAGACGCCCAGCAACGGGTGCAGAGAGCTCCTCACCTGGCTGCCTCCTCCTCTGTGCCCGAGGCCGGGGCTGGGGGCAGGGGTCACTGGGACCCCGCCAGGCACTTGGCGCTGCATCGGCGCCCGGTAAGCTCAGTCTACGCCTATGCCATCTGTGCTGTGTCTCGGGTTCTGTCCGTTTGGACGGTGAGAAATCTCCTTTCATCTAAGGAAGAGATGTTTGATCTCCTTCAAGAGCAGCAGCGGGACCCAGGGATGGAAGCACAGAAGCTAGGCCCTGACCTGCAGGCAGCCCTCCAGCCGCAGGCCTCCCGGACCCTCTGTGGCTGGGCCCCTCCTTCCTGTGCTCCATGTGTGCGTGTGTGGCTTTGTCCGGAGGCTTGTGTGGTGGTCTGTTATTGATACATCCATGCATCTCAGGCCTTAACTTGGTGAAAAGCACCGTCCAGAATGGAGGGAGTGGATCTCTCTGTGGTCCATTACACAAGACAGTGAGGTAAGGGTCAGGCTTTCGCCATAAACACTGTCGTGCGTTCCCTCCCGCCCCCACCACTCTGCCACTTGGTTCAGGACCCGCATTCGGGACAGCCAGCACCGTGAACGCTTGGCTCATCTTCAGTACCTGGATAGCTCTCTTCCTCTCTTTCCCTTCTGAGAGTGCCAGAATCAGCCGTGCTGTCATAGCGCCCGTGGCGGCCTCCGCTGGAAAAGGTCGGGGTGTGCGGGCGGCAGCAGCTGCTCTGGTTTGGGAGCCGGCGGCCCTGGGCGGCGCCCTCTGTCTCACCTGCACCTGAACTGGCGCAGAGCCCCTGCTGCACAGAGGACGCAGCGTGCCCAGGTCCTGCCCTCCTTCCCGCAAGCTCCCGTGCGTCTGCGCTCTGCGTGGGGGGCTGTGGGTCGCACACTCGGGGCGGGCTCTGCTCACCCTCACTCCTGCCTCTGGCGGCGCCTGCACTGCCCGAGTGGAAACACAGTCAGAGGCATCCGTCAGCCCACGTCCGCCTCCTCACGGAAGCAATCACTCTGAAAAACACATCTCTTGCTTTGTTCTGGAATAAGTTTTGTGTTCAGAGTTACACCTGAATACTTTGTTCAGACTCAGCACCACAGCCCCAGGACGGCGACTTGGAGCTGTCCCCTGAAGCCAACAATGCAGATCCGCCCCGACCTCCTCCAGTCTCAGAGCGTCGGCCCTGCGTGGCCAGCGCGGAGGCGGATCAGAACTCGCCCTCGGTCCGGTGGGCCCGTGTAGCACCGCCCGCCTCTCGTGAGGAGTCTGACTCGGCTCTCTGAGACGAGCCAGCTAATTCTCATGCACAGGAAACAAAAGACAAAGAAACAGTAAGGCACCGTGCCCTCCAGCCTGATATATGTTAAATGTTTGGAATATGTTAATCCTGAGAAATCTGTTGCCAAGTCTCATTTCCGGTGACAGGAAGCATTCCTGTGTGTTACCCCAAGCCCGCAAAGCCAGCCAAGGTCATTACTGTGGATCTTGTTTTGGGCTGGCTGGTGACACCTGCATGGACCAGAGCAGCGGGACACCTGGGGCGCTGAAGTCTGGTTGCCACAGCAACCGAGTATTAACCAGCACCGTGACCAAGTGCAGCTGGAGGAGGGTCACCGCGCAGGTCACACGGGTCACTTCCTGTTCCTGCAGCGCCCAAGGATGTCCGTGAAACCCAGACTGGCAATTTGCTAAATGCTTCCTAACTGGGAGCGTGCAATTTAAAATTATTTTATTTAAAGCGTGAAGCCTTTAACCAGCTCTTTCAAATTCACCATCCAAGCTCTGGCTGAAATCTTCACAGATGTGAGAAGTGACCAGGAGGCTCCTATCCCAGGAGACCTGCGAGCTCACACCAGCTCCAGAGGATTCCTGGGCAGATGGGGTCCTGGGGGTGGGGGGACAGTGGACTGGAGGCCAGACCCAGCCTGGGGCAGTGGGGGGACGGAAGACGAGCAGGAGCAGCCACACATCTAGGCGGGCAGCGGTAGTACTTCTGGGGCCTGAGGGTGGCCCAGCTTCCTCGAGGACAGGGCATCTTTGCCGGCGGTTCCAATAGCTGGAGGGGTCAGCGGACCTAGGCAAGGCCCCACGCAACATGGGGCCTCTGGGAGGAGTGCGAGGTAGACGTGAGGGGCTCCTGCCCTCACTGGACAGGCTCGCGGCCTCCTGGTGCCCCATCCAGGCGGGAACAGACGGACATGCGTGTCCCATGACGTGCGGCGGCCGGCGGCTATGTAAACACCGGTGGGAGAGTTTCCCTCAGCTTCTGCGTGGCCTCCCTTGTGCTTTTCACCTGGTCTCATTTTGTATTTTGTCTCAACCAAGAAGGGAGGCATGTTAGCTGCATGTTGGGCAGGGAGTGCTGAATGGACGGCGGTGTTGGCAGGGGTCCCATCTGGGTGAAGGGCGGGTGGAGGTTCAGTGTCCGGCTAACCGCTGTGCGGCTCGCCCCCCTGGCCGGACACCGCACAGCAAAGCTGCCCTTCGTTCTGGAACTGTGTTCCTTAGGGGGGGCCGCCTGCTGCTCCGGCCCCTCCGTCTCCCTGCTGACCTGTGACCCCAGCCCCCACCCTCCACCCCCTCGAAGGAGGTGTGGCCTCAGGACAGAGGAGCGTCCCCAGGACGTGTCCCAGGTGTGAAACGGCCCTTCCTTGGCATCAGCAGCAGTGGATGGCTGCTCTGCCTGGAGACCTGCAGCCCCACGCCCCGGGGAGGCGCCTTCACCGTCTCCCACTCCTGACCGTGAGGCTAATGGGCTTCCTGCTCACCCCACGGAGGGCGCTGTCATCTGTAAAGCATCCTCGCCTGCCGCACTTAACTCCTCTCCTAAGTAACTGTCACAGTTCTGAGGCGGCTGTGAGGCTTCAGCTGCTCTCGGAGCCCTGGGGCGGCCATGGCCGCTGAAACCTGCTTTAGGTCACCTTTCCTCCCTGTGTGTGCTGCCCATGACCCTGGGTGACTGACCACAGCACCTGGGAGCCCCCTCTGAGCCCCCGACGGTCAGCAAGCATCTCTCACAGGAACAGCCTGGCCCCACCCACGTCTGTCCTGCAGCGCGATGCCCACCCTGTGGTGGCCACGTGCTCTGCAACGCAGGCCACCCGGGGGCGAATTTTCTGATCCTTGGTCCTCAACATAAGAACGTCTCCACTCTTCACAGGCCCGGAGGACAGGGCTGAACGCCGGCACCGTGTCCAGGAGCAGTTCTTTGGGGAGCAGGTGCCCCAGGTGTGGGGAGTGAGGTCAGCCGAGAGGCTGAGGGCAGTGTTCAGCACACCATGGGCCTCCCTTGGCCGCAAGCAGCCCTGGCAGGCATGGGCCAGGAGAGAGGCGCTTGGGAGCTCCGGTCTGCACACCTGCAGCCAAGCTGGCCCACAGGTGCCCGCAGCCTGCAGGGTGGGGAGTGTGTCTGCACTCAGAAATGGAGACCACCGTCAGCGGCCGGCCTGAGCCCCGGTCAGGACGGGACGGGTCGACACCTTGTGTCCCTGTCGGGCTGTCCCCTGAGACGGTGGGTAAGCGGCTCCTCGGGAAAGGGGGACCACGGAGCTGCCCACGCTCTCCTCTCCCGCATGCAGGGTGGGGTGCCAACCCTCAAGCTCGCAAGGACACCTCCCACACATGCTGGGCCAGCCTGGGCAGTGTCCAGGAAGCCAGCCCGGAGCCACAGCGGTGGGAGTGTGAGCTGCGGGCGGTGTGGTCAGGTAGGTTCCTGGCCGCCTGCTCACCGCCACCCCAAAGCCCCTGGCAGGAGGTCCCCTGCTGCAGGCGGAAACTTCCAGCCCCACGACGGGCCTGCGCTCGGCGAGGGCCGAGGGTGTGCGTCTGGAGGAGGGCTGTCCCGGGCCGCAGAGAACAATGGGGCTCCTTGTGTGCGCCGCAGCTGCTGACCCAGTGGAGGATGCAGAGCAGGTGGGTGCCAGTGAGCGCTGATGGCAGCAGGCCTCAGCCTGGAGGGCGAGACGGGGTGCCCACGCCCCGCAGGGCGAGGCAGCTTCCGGGAGCAGGGAGCAGGCGGGAGAGCAGGTGACACGTGCGTCCCTGGGGTGCAGCAGGCCCGTCACCTGCTTCCCGGCACTTAGCAGCTCTCTGGGCGCCGCCGTTTGCACGTCACTTTGATGGGTGTCACTCAGGCAGCACATTAAAATTCTGTGTGTCGCGTCTGTGCAGAGCGAGGTGACAGGGAAGGCAGGCCGGGCTCTGGGGACCCCCTCCACCCACCCACGTGGGCCCTGCGAGCTGTGGAGGGCCTCCAGGGAGGTGGGAGGCAGGCCCCTCACGGGTGGGCATGTGCTGCTCCTGCCTTGGCCTCTCTGGGGTCTGCCCACTCGCGGGGCCGAGCAGAGGCGGGTGGGGTTGAGCAGCCTGTGAGGGCCCTTCTCAGAGTGAAGTCCGCCCGGAGCCACGTTACTGCCGCTCCACGTTCTGCTGCTGTAGACCGCAGGTTATAGAATGTCCCCGTGGCGCTGGAAAGCAGTCCAGACTTAATGATCACAACCTCTCAGGACAACACCAGAGAAGCTGTCAAGAAAGGAAGAGTCTGCTTCTTCCTTTTGAGACAGGAAGGGGGTTTGAAGCGCCTTAAGAAGCACAGGTCATCCGTGTCCACAAGGAGGACAAGGCCTGGACGTGGAGTGGGTGGCTCCGGTGTGCGGACCCTCGAGGTTCTACACGGGGAAGGCCCTTCCTGCTGTCCTGGCTGCAGCACCTGGGGGGCCAGCGGGCCCCTCTCCCCTTGGCCAGTCACCCTGGGCTCCGCTTTCCTCTCCTGATCACAGAGCCCCCTTGGGGCTCTGGGGCCCACCTTGCTCAGCTCCCTCCTAACAGCACGCCTCCCCGGCACCATCCAGGCTTCTTCTGCTTCTGGAATCACCTCCAGACTGTGTGGGGTGCACTGCTGTCCTCAGAGCCCACAGCCCAGAAGGCTCAGCCGAGGCGGGCGGGGCCACCCCGACGCCCACACCGCCGCTCCCAGGTGCCGCTAAAAAGCAAACTCGCCCGCTTCTTTACAAGAGGAGAACTGAGTTTCAGACAAAGCGAATGAGAGTCAGTGGGATTTCTGCCTCCATATTTTACTAGGAAAAATTTCAAGCTGCCGAGTTTCAAGCAGTTGTGCAGGGAAAACCCACAAACCCACCAGCTCCACCTGCCTTGGCTGGTGCTGTACTCGTTGGCGTCGCGTATCTGTGCGTTTCTCCTCTGAACACTCAGTGCGTCTCAGAGCGAGCAGCGCAGACGGGGTTCAGAATTCATTCAGGTTTGTCTGGGTTTTGAGGAAGATGTTCACAAACACTGAGCACTTGGGTGTGCTGCCCACACCTGTGTCCCTCACACGGGCTCCCGGCGGGAAGAGCGACCAGCCCCCACCCGGTGGGACCGGGCTGAGCCACGCAGGGCCTGGACCTGCATCCCCCACTCCCAACCGGCTCCCCCTCCCTGGGGCAGCCGGGATCACGGTCTGCTCTGCGCTCAGCACCTCCCAGGGCCATCCTGCCTGGGCTCTGCCGCGGGTGCCCCAGGAAGCTGCTGCTCACGCGCTGTCTGTTCCTCAGGGTGGGAGTCCCAGCTCCTGGAGACGGGCTTCCTGGGGATCTTCCTGTGCCCTCTCTGGACACTGTCTGCGCTGCCCAGGGGCACCCCCACGTCCTGGGTCGTCATGTGGGGCTTCCGGTGGCTGATTTTCAGAATCATGCTTGGAGCGGTGAGTACAACCTTTATCCGTTAACGTCCGGGGGCGGGACATGCCCTCCTGCCACTTCCCTGAGGTCCATGGACCTGTTTCTGAGCCCGTGACTCCCCCGAGGCCCGGGGGACAAACGACACTCAGGGAGGCCCCTGTCACCCCTGCCCCCTGCCCTCCTAGGGTGTGCGGAGTGTCCGACCCCCCCCCAGGGAGGCCTCCTGTCTCTCCTCCCAACCTGCCTGTGTGACCGGTGTCGCTCCCGAAGGCCGCATGCTCAGCGTCCCCCTTCCTGCCGCACGCTCCTCCCAGCCCTCGGACCAGGCCCCTGCCCACTACGCGGCCGGCAGAAGAGCACATCTCAGTTGTAGCTACACCTGCGAGCTTCCAGAAGCTTAAACTAGGAGTGAGGGGACTCACCAGGCAGAGGCCGCGCAGCTCTGTGGTCGGTGCCTCCCACCTCTGCCCTGCTTGTTCCGCTAGAGTCACACCGTGCAGACGGGCTGGCGTCTATCTGCTCTAAGCTGTTCCTCGTGGGCAACCACGCGCCTGCAGGGAGTGGGGCCCATGTGGCGGGCGCGTCCCTGCCCCAGCCTTGCCGGCCCCCTCAGAGCCGCAGTTCTTCAGGTGTCAGCAGCCACTGTGACTCGGCGGGACTCTATGCCCCTCCTCACCCGTGTTCCGTTTACTCGAGGGTGTCTTACACCAGGGGGGCCGCGTCCCTGCAGCACAGTGTCCGACACCCTCGTTCCTGCAGGCCGCAGTGAGCGTCGGTCCTCCAGCAGGACAGCGTGCCCCCAGGACGAGGCGCCATGCTCTCAGCTCCGCACACTGCCCAAGCCCCGACACCAGGTGCCGGGGATGAGCTCCGTAGGGAGCGGTCAGAGGGGTGGCGCGGGCTCCTGACCCAATCAGATAGGAGTGGCTGCGGCACTGGGAGACCCTGCATCGGGTGACTGTGTGTGCAGGCGCCAGGGTGAGTGCAGTGCTTCCCTCATTCACACGTAACTGGAGTGGGCATGGCTCACGGGTCCCTCTGATGAAACAGGAGACCACGAGCTGTCCTGACAGCGCAAAGGCATTCTTAGCTTCAAATCTGTCTTAGCAGTTCCTTGCCCACCTAGGGCTCGACTCTGGCTTCTCTTTCAGCTGGCTTTAAAAAGCATGAAAACGTACGCAGTGTTTCAAAGGCCTATGTCAGGATCTCCTATGATGGCAGCCTCGTGTGTGGCACTGAAGCCAAGGGCCAGGGTGGAGCCCAGCCAAGCAGGTGCAGAGCCCAGGGTGGTGGAGCCGTCGGGCTGCTGAGCACAGCTCGCTGCTGAGCAAACTCCCACGACGCCTCAGAGGCGGTGAATCATTAGCATGTTGTAAACCACCTTTTTTGGAGTTTTGATTGACAGTGAGCACCAGCTGGATAAAAGATTATCAGGTGCAGTAGAAGTTGTAATTACTTGATTCTATCTGTACACTGGATATTATTCGCCGTGCTTTGTAGGAAAGCAGAGCGACAGGGCTGGCTTGATGAAAAGGAGGGGCAGCAGCAGGGGTCTGTCCGTGGGAGCTGGGCAGACCTGGTGCCTTACGCCCCCGGGACCAGCCCGGCAGGTCGTCCTGGATGGTCTTTGCCAGCATCTCGAGGATCCATGTCACACCGTGCGTTACAGCCTGAGGAGCCGTCAGCCAGGGCGTCCGTGGGAGGCTGCTGAGAGCCGGACGGGGCTGAAGCAGCAGGGACACGTGTGCAGGGTCTCCGTGCCATCTTTACAGCTCTCCTGAAGTCTAAGGTTTTCTTCAAAATACAACGTTAAAGAGAAGTAGCATGACAGCTTCGTGCGTGGGCAGTGGGCACTGAGAGGACCCAGAGGTGGGTGTGCAGCACCGACATGAGAGGGCCCGCGGGGCTGAGCTGTCGTGTGAACTGAGTCAGTGAACACCTCCCACCGAAAGCCCCAGACCACTCCACTGACGAGTCCAGTCAAATGTTTAAGGAAGAATCAATACAAACCCACACACACTCATTCAGAGAACACGAGAGGGAACCCTTCCCAGTGTACTCCTGAGGCCAGTGGACAATATATTTCAGACAGGGAGGTTCCAGAGCAGTGTTCCTCAAGAGCACAACAGAAACTCTCAAGGAACGGTCAGCAGGTGGTCCAGAGTACTTGGAGGGTTCAGGTCCACACGGTTTCCCAGGATGCAAGGCTGGTGGTACGTGAATTCAGTTCAGTTCAGTCGCTCAGTCATGTCTGACTCTTTTTGACCCCATGGACTGCAGCACGCCAGGCCTCCCTGTCCATCACCAACTCCCGGAGTTTACTCAAACTCATGTCTATTGAGTCAGTGATACCATCCAACCATCTCATCCTCTGTCATCCCCTTCTCCTGGCTTCAATCTTGCCCAGCATCAGAGTCTTTTCAAATGAGTCAGTTCTTCACATCAGGTGGCCAAAGTATTGGAGTTTCAGCTTTAGCATCACTCCTTCCAATGAATATTCAGGACTGATTTCCTTTAGGATGGACTGGTTGGATCTCCTTGCAGTCCGAGGTAATTCACCACGTTGCCAGACATAAGGAAGAAAGAGATCAGATGACATATTTGTCTCATACGATGTAGAAAACACGTTAGACAGTGTTAAACACTTATTCACAATTAACAAAAAAGTTCTTAGCAAACTGGAAATAGAAGGAAATGTCTTCAACCTGATAAAAGATAATATACAAACTGCCTACAGCTGACATCAGACTAAATGGTGAAAGACTGAATGTTTTTTCCTATAAGCTTGGGAACAGGGCAGTGCTGGCCACTCTCCTCATGGCTACTCGGCAGTGTGTTGAAGATCTTAGCTTGTCTTTAAAGAAAGAAAAAGTGATGAAAGCCCTGAGGACTGGAAGGAGGAAGTGAAATCATCTGTGTTCATCCCACACATGGATGATCACATGGGCTGCAGAATTAGGGAGTGAAGCTGACCCACATGCAGGATGTGGCCAGTGTTTCCACCTGCTAGCAAAAACGGTCAGAAAACAAAGTTACAGATAAACCCTGCTGCTGCTGCTGCTGCTGCTCCTAAGTCGCTTCAGTCGTGTCCGACTCTTGTGCGACCCCAGAGACGGCAGCCCACCAGGCTCCCCCGTCCCTGGGATTCTCCAGGCAAGAACACTGGAGTGGGTTGCCATTTCCTTCTCCAATGCATGAAAGTGAAAAATGAAAGTGAAGTCGCTCAGTCGTGTCCGACTCTTAGTGACCCCATGGACTGCAGCCCACCAGGCTCCTCCGTCCATGGGATTTTCCAGGCAAGAGTACTGGAGTGGGGTGCCATTGCCTTTATCTCCGCAGATAAACCCTAACAACCATAAAATACTTAGGAAGTACTCACAGAAGTGTGACACTTGGGCCCTGAAAACCCCTAGACGGTGCCTAGAGGAGCCCTGGGCAAGGAGGTCTTCCTTGTTCGTGGCCAGCAGTCAGTTGTCCCCATACTGGTCGATAGATTTCATGCAGCCCCAACATAATCCTAGAAGAGTTTTTTTTCAAAATCGGTGAACTGATTGTTTGGTGAGCACGGAAATGCCCAGGACCGAGTCCTGAGTGGGAGTAAAGCAGTTGGCTTCATGCTACTTATGGGTCCCGGATGCTCCAGGGACCGTGGCTCTCGAGGTGCCAGGGAGGCGCCAGCAAGGCTGCAGCGACGGGCGGGTCAGCGCGTGCAGACGGCGCCACACTGACGTCAGGTGAGGCTGCAGCGACGGGCGGGTCAGCGCGTGCAGACGGCGCCACACTGACGTCAGGCGAGGCTGCAGCGACGGGCGGGTCAGCGCGTGCAGACGGCGCCACACTGACGTCAGGCGAGGCTGCAGCGACGGGCGGGTCAGTGCGTGCAGACGGCGCCACACTGACGTCAGCGTCAGGTGACATTTGGACAAGGCAGCGAGCCAAGTCGGCTACGACAGAAAGGAGCTTCCACAAGAGGTGCTGGGTGTCCATTGGGTGCACGAACCCCCGCCCCACCACACCTCCCACAACAGGCGGTTTGAGGTGGACAAACACATAAAACCAAGACACCTCTCGCAGATAATGTAGAACATCTGCAGTCCTGGGAGAGGTGAAGCCTGCTCACAGCACAGAAACCACTAACTGTTAACGAAAAGACATGGGTTAACTGGACAATTAAAATCTTGAGCTCTTCAAAAGACACCACTGAGAAACGGCGAGCCACAGGCTGGGGGCGCACTCAACACAGCGGGCAGAGCCTCTGTGTGCAGCCTGGGAAGGACGCAGCCCCCACTGACGACGGGTCATTCAGCAGAGGGAGCGGTCTGGGCAGGCTTGAGCACAGGCGGGTGTGCACACAGCCGTCCCCGCGCTGGGTGCCCGTCAGCCCCACAGAGCAGAGCCCCACACACCCCAGGGCCGGGCTTTCCTGGGTGGAGCAGCAGGTGACGCCACATCCTTCAAGCCCTGGAAAGACTGACCGGCAGCCCCGCCAGGTGCCGCCGCTTCCCGCCTGTCTCCCGCACAGACTGCAGGCCTGGCCTGTGCTTCGCGGGTTCTCATCTTCTTTTTCGTTTCCACAGACGTGGAGGTGACATGACGGCCCCAAACTGTCCCCATAGCAGCCGGGGGGCAGGGGCGTCACCACAGGTGGGGGCCGCGGGCCTTCTTCCTGTAGGAACCTGCCTTGGGGCAGGGGCTGCCTCGCAGAGACGTCCAGGGCCCACGAGGACGGCACCCAGAAGACGCAGTGTCGCCAGAGCAAGGGCCGTAGGAACCTGTCTGCTGCTGGACGTCAGTGGGGGCGCCCTGCTGGTGGATGTTGGGAGAGGGTGGGGAGACCATCCGGCTGCCAGGTGTGGGCGGGGGCCTGTCGGCCTGCACCGCTTAACTAGGTTGTTCGTGTGGCTTTTCTTCTCCTGCGTGTTCTCTCTACAGTTCTTCCAACGCCTTTCACTACCTTTCCCCAGGTACCACGTTGTTTTTATTATTGCTTCACATTTTAAGACTTAAGAACTTAGGACCCTAAATTCTCACTAAGCAACATCACCGCTAAAGTCAGCAGTTTTCACCGAGAATTGCATCTTTGCTGTCGCCGGAGCTGGTGGTGTTTTTTGTTGTTTTGTTTTGGGGTTTCTTTGACCATGCCACACAGCTTACAGGATCTTAGTTCCCTGACCAAGGACTGAACCGGGGCCCAGAAGTGAAAGCACCGAGCCGTAACCACCGGACAGCAGGGAAGTCCCTGACGCAGGTGGTTTTTACCTGACGTAAATGGAGAGGTCACAGCATGAAAGGAGACCGCGGAGAATCGGGGCAGGAGGGCAAGCCTCCGGGCCCCCCAGGGGCAGCACGAGGCTGCGCTTTTCTGTCTGCACCGGGCAACCCGCATGCCTGCAGGCTGCGGAGGACAGCCTGGGCCTGGTTACCGCCCACAGCTCCAGCCTCACACCTGCACACACACCCTGGGATCCCCAGCTCTTGGTGTGCAGACCACACCTGTCTGGTTAACACACAAAACTGCATCTAAATTGGAGAAAGAGACACCCCCAGAACCCACTGTGCAGAGGCCAGGATGCAGCAGGGCAAGCCGTGATTGAAGGCCCACGAGAAAACACTTTCTTCAGATAAAGGCGGTTTTGTCTGAGACTCAGCCATAAAGTCACCCGGACTATCATGAAAGTTTTGGGCAAGTAAATTTGACAACACAGATGAAATGGACAAATTCCTTCACAAATGTAGCTCACCAAAACTGAGACAGAAGGAAAGAGGAAATCGAAAGGGCTTCCTATCTGGTAAATAAATTGGATTTGTAACAAAATGTAAAAAACCATTCCAGAAAGAATGTGTAGGCACAGATGGCTTCAGCAGTGACATCAAACATCTAAAGAGGAAGTAAGGGCAGTCCTACACACACCCGGGAGAACAGCGGAGGCGGGGCCGTTCCCCAGGTCCTTTCACGTGACCAGCAGAACCCGAGGAGGCCAGCGCAGAAGGAAAACCAACCAGCATCCCTCACGAGCAGAGACACAGGGACTCCAAGCAAAACACCGGCAGATCGAGCCCGGCCATGAGAGGTGTGGCTTACCTCAGAAACACACTTCAGTACAGCAGCAGAATGAAGCTGAAGAGCTGTTTGTCCGTCTCAGCACAGAGCACACCGAGGAGCCCACGCAAGGTCATCTCAGGGGGGGGCTCCTGCGCCGTGATGAGGGAGAGCATCCACGCATGATTAGACAGGCCTGCTGCCTGTTTCTGGTGCTGCTCTCCAACACTGTGTTGAAATCCCAGTGCAATAAGACAGGAAAAAGAAATAAAGGCACAAAGATTCCAAAAAAGGAAGTGAAACATTCACAGATGTGATTATACAAAACCCCGGGAATCTTAAAAAGCAGCTACCGAAGTGAATACATTAATTTAGCAAGGTTGCAGGATACAGTCAATGTGAAAAATGAATGGTCCATCATATACTATAAAGAAGTCATTTGAAAATAAAATTCTGAAAATACTATGGGCCATTGCTTGAAAACTCCAATGCCTCATAATAAATCTGATTAAGGATGTAGAAGACATGCATTAAAACTGCAAAATATTGCTGATATGAACGTAAGACCTACGTAAGCAAACAGGTGTCCCCCACTCATGGGGCAGAAGACTCAGTATTGTCAAGATGTCTTTTTCACCTGGATGTATATGTACATTCAGGGTGATTTCTATCAAAAAAGCCCAGTGGGCTTTTTTGAGGGAAAGACATGTCAATTCTAAAATTCACATAAAGAGAATCTTGAAAAATAACAAAGTTGGAGGACTCACACTTCCTGATTCTTAAGGTTAATTTAAAGCTGAAGTATGAGGTTGATCTAAACTACAAAAATACACCCGTGGAGGAGAGGAGAGTCTGGAGAGAGACCCACCTCTGCTGTCAACTGACTTTGAGCCAAGGTACCAAGTCAGGTCAAGGGAAAAGGAAACTCAATTTTGCAAACAGTGCCAAAATCACTGGGTGTCTGTGTAGAAGGAGAAAATGAGCTTTGAGTGCCGTTTCAACAAAGAAGATCAGATGCTCAGTAGGAAGAGCGTCCTCTCCCGAAGTTAGTCCCTGCAGTAAAAATCTTATTAACGTGATAAAAGAAACACGGGGATGCAACACATCACGCCCCCCAAGAACAAATCAAGTAGGCATCCCGGCCACTTCCTTGTGGAGCCTGCAGTCTGTCACCCCGGCTCCTGGGAGGCATCCTGGGACCCTGAGGAGCACTGTCCAAGGGCTCTGACCTCTACCCAGCTGCACCCCCTCACAGCAGCTCCCCTCCCCGTCCCTCGTCTCTGACCAGCCACAGCAGGACAGCGGTGCCTGGACCTGCAGTGGTGGGGGGCCCTGGACCGTCCCCCCTACCCGCTCCGCAGCTCTGGCAGGTCTGTCCCTGGCAGAGGTCATCTGGGCAATTTTCACAGGCTTCCGGGGTTTGGGGAGGGGGCATGATGAGCCCCCCACCAGCATTATCCAGTTTCCCTCCCTCCCTTCACGTTCAGCCCAGAGGGTCCCCCACAGCCGATGCAGTGCCCCTCACCTGCGTGCTGCCTTGGTGAGCTCAGAGGGCAGGTTTCTGTTTGACCCCACCTGGGATTCTGAAAGCAGACACTGCCCCATCCTGGAGAGAAGGGGCCCGTGGTGGCCCCGGATTGGCTGGGACCCCTTCAGATGTGGACTGTTCAGTCCTGAGACCCCGAGCAGACCCATGTGCACTCAGGTGAGGTCTGAGCGCTGAGCCGTGACCCTCAAATGCTGCGTCATCAGGAGACGGGACACAGGGCTCCCCCACCTCTCACAGAGCACATGGGGTCCCGTGGGTCAGCTCCGCAGCCAGAGAAGATGCAGGGCGCTGCCAGATTCAATCAGAACTGAGGCACCCCAGCCCGCATGCCCACAGCTGTGGACACATCCCCAACCAGCAGGCCTGCTCCAGGGAGAGCCGGCCCCCTTCCTGCACCTGCAGATGTGCTGTGTCCACTTGTGGGAGGAGCAGGCAGAAGGCGGCCGCCTGTGCTTACAGATGAACAGTGGGGTTCCTGGAGCAGACTCTGAGGGGAGAACGGGGTGCAGGGCACATGCAACACTGGGGCGCTGGCGAGGGAGCTGGTGCTGGCTCGGAACCTGAGGCCGTCACCCCTCCCCCTGCCACAGGCCTGGGAGCCCCTCACCCAGTTAGGTGTGGGGCTGATGTAGCATCAAGCAAGCGATGCTCTTTCTGTGGCCAAAGACCTTCTTTCTCCCATTTCCAAGGGGGAGATTTTCAGAAGCGAGTTCTGGGACCTGTGAGCTTCAGAGAGAAGCCCCTCTGCGTCCCCTGGGCACTGTCCCCGCCCGCTGCCCACGAGGTGAGGCCTGGGCCCCCTCAGCCGCCCCAGAATGTTCCCAGGTCCTGGCACTTGCCCTTTCCCCAAGGAGAGCAGGGGCTGGGCGGACAGCTGCAGGTCACTTGGTGTCTTACTGGCCTGTCTATGCCATTTTTTTGGAATTAATTTTGGGCTGAAAAAGACTCAAAGAAGGCTTTGTTCCTTTGACACTTACTCTGGAAGAAAAAAAAAATCCGTGGAAAATCTGACATCTGCATTGTAGAGAGAAATCAATAGATGGGAGGAATATAATTATCCTCTGCTCCCAGAAGAACATTTCAGATTTTTAAGTGTCTCATATCAGCTTAGAATTTGAATGACATTTTAATTATTTTGTTTTTTTTCTTCTCTGCCTGGCGTGAATCTCCAAAGAGTGCCACTCTTGGGTTCCGGGGGATGTAGGGAGCGGAGCCGTGCTCACGGGGAGCGTCGTGTGAACTGGCACGTTGTCCTCAGGAGCCAGCGGGGCGTTCGGCCAACAGGATGCTGGGGTCTGCAGCGCTGCTTCTATGCAGATGCAGCCGAGTCTGGGGTGTCCATGCTGGGAGCTGTTTCCTCAGCGCGTCCGTGATCTCAGCAAACCCCCTTTCCAGAGCCTCAACCCCGCCCCCAGAGTGACCTGTCTCGAGAGTCTGCAGACATGGCAAGCAGGTCCTCGGGCGTGGTTCCACCTGACTGCGAGGCGCCCAGACCCCCGGGGGCACTGCTGGACAGCCACCAGGGAGGATGGTGCCCAGGACAGTTGGGTATTGCGGCCTCCACGGGACACACGTATGAACTTGCTGCTGGGCCCCACGGCAGACTCACACCTGGCCTGTGAGCTCGGCCAGGACACAGGTACTTGGCCAGTGTGGCTGCTACAGGGCTCCACTGTTTCTTGTGTCTGTTCTGGGTGCCACGGCATCCCTGCCTCCCACAGGGGCCCAGGCCAGGAGCTGGCTGTGTCCTCGGCCCGTCCTGTGGGCTCCTTGCTCCCGGCCAGGCCGGAGTGGGGCACGTCTCATCTCCTGGGCAGGCATCCCGCCTTGCTGGCCACCACAGGTGGGGCAACTCACACTGTCTACTCTTGGCTCAGAGCCCTCAACCGTCCCAGAGTCCTTCCCATACAGGCTGCTGTCTTTGTGACGCGGTTCTCACCTTCCAGGGCAGCTGTCCATTGAGACAGACATCAGGGTGAACCTCTGTGTCAAGCAACAGCCTCACTCCTGCCAGGGGACAGATGGCTTCTGACTACGTGGGGGTCAGGTGGAGCTGAGATTCCCAAGGGCAGGTGAACAGGATGTGTGGCAGGCACGGGAGCTGACTGCCCTCATGGCCACTGAAGAGCAGCATGCTGGCCACTGCCTGGCGGGGAGACTGGCAGAGCTGCCGGGAAGCTCACCCATAGGAGCCCCTCTCTGCAGCGGCTTGCCCAGTGGACTGGGTAGCAGAGGAGTCCCTGAGCCCGAGGTCTCCCTCATGCTGTGCCTGAGTGCTGGGGTCTCCCATGTGCTGTTTCCCATCGTGTCAGCGGCGGGTGGATACTCTCTCTGAGGCCCAGTGGGACATCGTCCCTCCCCCATCTTGGCATTTCTAAGTCAGGTTGTGTTCTCGTGCTTTATGAATTTGCCTTTTCTAAAACCTCACAGTTGCATTACTGTGATGACACTCAGAGTCTAAAAGCTGGGTTTTAAAGAAACACAGGAGGAACTGACGTTGTAAAATGGAGAGTGTTTCTTTTTCCTGCATTTGCTGTTACTCCTGAGACGCTGAATGTTCCCTCCAGGAACACTGTTTGCAGTTGCCCTTCTGCGTCACCCCTGCATGTCTGTCCAGGGGTGGCTCACGGTCCTCTCCATCCTTGCAGGGCCTGATCAAGATCCGAGGGGACCGGTGCTGGCGGGACCTCACCTGCATGGACTTCCACTATGAGGTGAGCAGGGCGGCCAGGGGTGGGTGGGGGCGTGGGTGCAGGCTGAGCCCACCATCCCCTCAGGACGGGCCCTCCAAATCCCTGTTCCTGCTCCTGCTGACCACACTCAGGCTCATGCTGGGGCCTTTCCGTGATTCACCCGAGGGCATCTGGCCTCAGAACAACCTTCTCCTGGCGTCGGCTCAGCCCTCTTTGCCTGAGCTCCTCAAACCAGCCCTGTCGTTCTCACCCGGTCTGGGCACCACCTGTCAGGCGGGATGTCTTCCTTCCCCAGGGCGGCTTCGGCCTGCTCCCTTCGAGGGGGTGGGGGGTCCCAGAGTTGGGGTTCCGGGGCCCAGACGGGGGGCTAGAGGCAGGAGCTGGGGGTCCCAGAGTCAGGGTCCTGGTGCCCAGAAAGGGGGCTAGAGAGGCAGGAGCTGGCGGGTCCCAGGCCCCGGCTGCTCTCATGACCAGGACGTCATCGGCAACAAGCAGAAGAGCGTCATGGCCACTGTGCTCCTACGAGACCCAGACAAGGTCATCACAGCTCAGTGTTAGGAGGCACAGAAAACTACCCGAGGAGGAAGGGGCTGGAAGAAGAGGGACACCTGGGAAGCTGGGCATCCAGGTTCCTTTACTGTTCTTGCAACTTCTCTGGGCTTCCCTGGTGGCTGAGCAGTAAAGAATCCGCCTGCCAATGCAGGAGATGCAGGTTTAATCCCTGGGTCGGGAAGATCCCCTGGAGGAGAAAATGGCAATCCACTCCAGTATTCTTGCCTGGGAAATCCCATGGACAGAGGAGCCTGGCAGGCCACAGTCCATGGGGTCACAGAGTTGGACATGACTGAGCAACTAAACAACGACTTCTCTGTAAGATGGAAATCATGTCCAATTGAGAAGTTAGCAGGAAGACATTCTCCCAAGGGGGGTTGGTGGCCCTTCCCTGGGGCGTCGCACTTGGAGCCCCCACCTCCCTGTGTCCAGCGGGACACTACACCCTCCAGGCACCTGGGCCTGCGCACTCTGACCGGCATCTCCATGTGCCCACCGCACACCAGGCGCCTCAGCGTCCACAGCTAATCCGCGAGGAATCATACCCATGGCGGGGAGGGAGAGGGTCAGGCCGCAGCCACACCCAGGGCCAGGGTGCACGGGCCGCATGGTTGGCAGCTGTAGGAGAGTGCTTCCTTTCGCTGGGCTCTAAGCCGTGTCCAGGGGGAGTTACCACCATGAGTACCGTTTACCTTTGGCCCAGCCCTTCCCTCTGCAATGCGGGAGACCTGGGTTCAATCCCTGGGGAAGATCCCCTGGAGAAGGGAAAGGCTGCCCACTCCAGTATTCTGGCCTGGAGAATCCCATGGACATATAGACCATGTGGTTGCAAAGAGTTGGACACGACTGACCGACACTCACTTCCTCTGATGGCTGATGGCAGCCATGCTGTCTATATGCGTGCACGTGTGGGCTGTGTGTGTGCAAAGGACACAGGGCCCCGGAGGGGGAGTGCACAGCAGACCCCAGTGCCCTTGTCAGACCCGCTGTGCACAGACACGGAGAGGCGCACTCCGAGTCGGTGGGGCTGTGGGTCCACTGGGTCTGGGGCCGCAGAAGCCTGGTGTCCCGCCCGGCACCGTGCCCTTCACAGACAGCTGGATGTCCACAGCGGCTGCCCCGGCCCCACACAGCATCGGCACAGCTGGCCCCTCTGCGGACGGCTGCATGTGCAGGGAGGACAGGGCCCGTCAGCTGGGCCCTGGGCGCCGGCGCCACGGCTGAGTCAACACACAGGCCTTGGGGACCTGCCGCGCCCGCCCACCCCGCACACATGTGGAGGCCATTCCCAGGAACACACACATGGGGCCGGGACCCTGCGCCCCCAGCCTGCATGTCCTCGGAGAGGAACTCCACGTGTGAGCTCCCGCCATCCCGCCTCCTCCCCACACCCCATCCCTTCATGGGGGTTTGCCAGCGCCCGAGCAGCTCAGCGCTGTGAGCACAAGTGCCCCCTGCCCCGTCTCTGAGCACCTGGTCACCAGGGCCCTCGGGGGTCCCTGAGGGGTCGGCGTCAGAAGTACGGGAAGTCTAGGAGTGCCAACTCGGCCGCGTGAGCTGCTGGAGGGGGTGCCTCTCCGGCAGGGCCGCCAGGGGGCGCACAGGGTAGGGTGCAGGGGGCGGGTCCCCGGGGGCCTCCAGGCACAGCTCAGGGCCTCCCTCGCCCACAGACACAACCGGTGCCCAACCCTGTGGCCTACTTCCTGCACCGCTCCCCGTGGTGGTTCCACCGCTTCGAGACCCTCAGCAACCACTTCCTGGAGCTGGTGGTGCCCTTCTTCATCTTCCTCGGACGGCGGATGTGCATCGTCCACGGGGCCCTGCAGGTCCTGTTCCAGGTGAGCAGCCGCGCCCACGGAGAACCTGAGCTCCCACATCCCGTCTGCCGCACCTGTGGGGGTGGACCCGCAGGGCCCCCGTCGCCCCGCGAACCGTGCCCCCATCTTCCCGCTCCTCGGCATGGGGCCCGTGTTGAGCTGCCCGACGTGGGCTCCGTGGTGCCAGCGGGGGAGGGGCCCACACCAGGAGGGGCCTGCGGCTCGGTTGGTTGTTTACTGTGCCTGCTTCTACCAAGTTCTCTCGTTTCTTGTTTACTAGAAGTTTTGTGTTTTTTGTTTTGGGTATTTTTAGTCACGAGTGGGTGAGGTTTAGCAAAAATGCAGCCACAGTCAGTTACCTTCCTAGAATGAATCAGACTCAGTCGTGCTGCGTACATGCCAACACGTTGCTGGGTACACTTGCTACCGTTTTGTCTGGGTTTTTCGCACTGTCAGTGAGGTTCTTCAGTGGTTTTCCGTCCACACTGGCCGTGTCTGGCTCTGCTCTGGGTCTCACTCTCACCCTCGCAGACAAGACGGAACTGTTGCTCCGACATCTCCACTCGGCCGGGGCAGGGGCTGGTGGGCGGAGCCGGGTCTGTGTGGCCACTGACAACCTTTCGTGGCTGCTGAACATTAAGGGTCTCTGTTTTCTGTAGGTTTTTTAATGGCAAACATTTTCCTTGGAATTTGTCCGTTTTATCTGCTTTTAGACGTCCTGGTCAAGGAACAAGTGTGGTAGTCTCCTATTTTGCAGTCTGGATTTGTGTCCTTTCTTGGGAGTTGTCACTCATGATGCTCAGAGCAGATTCTTTTCCAACCAGCCTCATGCTCGTTCAATGAAAAGTTCCTGTACTTCAGCAGGTGCATTTATTTCCAAAGCTTTGTTTTCTCTTTGCCCTTGTTTAGCTCTCCTCTGAGGTTTTTCTCATTCTGTTATTTTCCCTCTCCTAATTACCAAGTATACTGTTTCAGGCGAGCACATGCTGAATCCCTGTCCTTGCCGCCATGACGGTCCTGTGGCTTCAATGTGCCGTCATGGTCTCCCCTACCCACCTGCTTTTGCTGCCAGTATTTTAAGCTCTACTTTGCTTTTAATCAACTGTCTTTTTAAGAACAGTGTTAGATTTACAGAAAAACTGAGCTAAGAGTACAGACTGGCCCTTACAGACTGGCATCTCTACTTAGTGACGTGCAGCTGAGGTTGCTTGTGTCCTTCTGTGGGTAGAGAGCTCATCTCTTACTGCTGACTGATATTTCACTGTCTGGATGCACCACAGCTTCTTCCGGACTTGACTCTAGGGCAAAACCCTGGCTGGCCGGTGACCCTTACTCCCAACAGCCTCTGAGGAGGGACACCCCCAGGAGCCCAGGGGTGCTCCTCCACGTCCCTGCCGTGCACACACTTCAGCTCAGGCAAAGGCTCAAGCACCCTTGAGGTCCAGCAGCACGGACACAGCCTCACACTGGACGGTCCTCCACCGGCACAGGATGCCCAACTGCGGGCTCCCCTTTGCTCTGGCGATGGAGAACATGGATCCTGCTCCCAAGGCAACTCGGAGGACCTGCCTGGAGCACAGCCTCCACGGGCACCTGGGTCTGCTCAGCCTGCATGGTCACCAGGGTGACCGTGAATCGCTCTTGAGGCTGTGGGGGCATTGATGAGTTGCTGCTTCAGCTGCTTTCACCAGCCTGGGACCACTGGAACCCTCTCAGGGCTGTAAACGTGGCAGGGGCCCTCCGGGCATCCCTCAGGCTTCACTGACTAGTTTCTGTCCAGAAATCTGGGCCCAGCTCTGGCAAGCGGTAAGGAAAAGCAAATGGCCATGTCACAAAAAAATAATTGAAGGAAGTTTGGGTTACTGGTGCAGGTAGACGGGTTTAGCTACTTGAAAATAGGATTTGGGAAGGTATTTATGTTGACATTTGACCCAGAAGCCTCAAAATGCCTTTGTTTGTTCCCAGTGCACGTGATGTCTCATGGCATTTTAGGATGAGGACCCTCTAACTGGACTGGCCTGGCTGAGTGTGTCCTGGGCCAGGGTGCTGGCACCTCCACCGTGGGGGCCATGCAGACTTGGGGGGCTCAGGGGTAGGTGGCTCCCAGGCCACATGGCTGGTTCTCCACCCAGCTCTGGGTCTGCTGCCCGGGTGGACAGTGGTAGACGGTGTGGCACACGGACACTGGGCAGAGAGGAGCCAGAGCTGGACCCTGAAAGATCAGGCCAACTTGTGGCCCTGGACGTCACTCTCAAAGGCCAGCCATGCACTCGCCTTCCGTCCTCCAAGGCCCTGGGAGCCTCGGTCCAGGTATGTCCCAGCGTCATATTCCCCCATCCACATGGTGCCCAGGACAGGCCCAGGCTGCGGCTCTTCTCTGAGGCTTGCTCTGTTGCCCTCCTGGGGCCAGGCCTCAGCTCTCCAGAGCAGAGAGGATGAATGGCCCCCGGCTCTGCAAGCCCGCCTCCCAGGAACACGGCCCTCTGCAGGCATGGCACTGGGTGCTGTGGGTTTGCATGTTGCTCTGTCTCCACACCCGCAACCCCGAGGGTCCCTGGCTCTGTTTGTTTCCGTTTGTTCCCCAGGAGAGGGCTGAGGATGTGAGCACTCGCACCTCCTCCCACGCTCAGTTTGCACAGCTGTTCCGGAAGGTTCTGCGAGTTCTCCAGAGACAGCCTGTTGTCTACATGGGGAGGCGCACCACCTCGACCTCGGACCCCCATGCTCTGCCAAGGAGAGACCCTGCAGGGCCAGTGGTCAGCTTTTGCTGTGGGCCCAGCAGGACCTCCTATCCCCACGTGAACCAGGCCCGTGGCTCCTGGTCCACGCAAAGTCACATCCCAGACTCCCGTCCCTACCTCCCACCACGTCCGGCTTTTTCTAAACTCCATGACATCAGCCACAGCCCAAGGAACATCGCTGTGGGGACATCACTACAGCTTTGGGCACAGAGAGCTGCCCCCACCAGCCTGAGTGACCTCTCCACAGCTGGGGTAACAGTGCAACTGCCCGGGGCTTCTGGCCACAGAATATCACCCACGAGCACCCACCCCTCCTTGAGGGGCAACTCCTGGGCCCAAGGTCACACCTCACAGTTCATCTTCCCACTGGCCCCTGGCACGGGGTCATGGCCAGTGTGTGCTGGACAGGGGTGCCACAACAGCCTCCTGAGTCCTTGGGGCTCCCGCTGCCGTGTTAGAAACAGGCCTCCATCCCCAAACGCTCTGGTGAACCTCATTCTCTGGGTCAGACCCCCTAGCTGGGCACACAGTGAAGTGACAGGGAGGGGTGTCTCTGGGCCCAGGGGACCCACTGAGGCAGGACTGGGGTGGGAAAGCTAGGCATTGCTCAGAGGTCGTTAGGGCCACACACAGACTTAGGCTGCCGAGTCCTCATGCAGCCGGAACTTGCCAGGCCAGGGCGTTCTTGGTTGTGGCCTGTGGACCAGCACCTGGGGCCCTGCCTCGCCCCCCCAACAAGAGCCCCTCCTGCCACATCCAGACGGTCACAGCCACTCAGGTGGCCGTGCCAATGAGGGAGTGTCATCTCCTGGGCTCCAAAGCTGGGGAGCCTGAGCCAGTGGCCGGAGGACCACGCCCAGGGCAGGCTAGCCAGACGCCGGCTGTCGTGGGGGCAGCTTGTGGCCCTGGCCCTCCTACAGCTGTCAGAAGAAAGGACCACCCTGGCGCTGGCCCCATACCGTAACTCCTACAGCTGAGTCTGCAGCCGGGACACCGAGGTCACTGGGCAGAAGGCTGAGGCCAACCAGCAAAGCCTCCTCAGGACACAGAACTCAAAGACCGAGCCAGCAAGGCCAAGGCACCGAGTGGACGCGCTGCCCCAGACCTCGGAAGGCTGCATGGCCCCAGGCCTGTGGCCCCCACAGCTCTGGCTAGGAGTGCCAGGGCTCACACTGGTGGGGCCATTCAAAGATGGAGAAGCCCCCCTCAGAAAACACAGGGTCTGAGCTGACTCCAGGGGTCCCAGCCCCACCTGTGCTGAGCCACTCGACCCCTCCCTGTGGTGCTTCCTTGGCCCCCAACGGCTGCAGTCAGACCAGCCATGTTTGCCATGAGCGGCTGGGAGAGACTATGGCCCCCAGGGGTGGCCTGGTGTCTGTCTCTCCAGGAGGGCTTGGGTTACAGCCAGTGAGACGATGGGGTCCCAGACCAAAGCTGGGGGGCATGTGCAGCGTCATCGCTGTGGGAGCCACGCCAGCTGAAGCCTTGCGCCCATGCTGAGCCGTGGCCCTCATGGGTCCAGAGGCACCCAGGGCCCCTCCGATGGCTCTCATCCCGAATGGGAAATAACTGGCTTGGAACAGAAATGAGGGGAAGAAAGGCCCCCAGGGAACCCTGCTGGGCATGTGGGGTCTTCTCGTCACAACCACAAGTTCGCAGTCACTGTTAAAGCTTTGCAGCCGTCACTCCAGCAGCTGCGACCACGCTGCGCAACTGCCTCATTTAAGCAGCCCACAGGCTGCCGTGTCCGGCCCCTGCCTGCCGGCGTGCGCGTCCTGCTCGCCCACTTTCCCTTTGTGTCCCGTAGTTTTCTAACATTTCTTAGCAGAGGCTGCTGGCAAGTGACTTCCCTTCAGCCCTCTGGGGTCTCTGCTGGGGAGTCTGGGGGCCCTGAGCCCCACCCCTCTGGCCATGACTCCTCCCCTCTGGCAGCCTCTGTGATTTTTCTTTTTCAGTTTTTCAGCATGTTGATTCAGTGTGCCTTGGGTGTGGCTTTCTTCGAGTTTATCCTGTTTTGAGATTTCCTAGGCTTCCGTGATCTGTATGTAGTTCTCATCACTGAGAAGTCTCTTCATGTTCCTCTGCACCCCTCCCCTCCCGGGGTTTAGGTCACTAGTCTGCCAGGCTGCTTGGCTGTGGTCCTGGCTCAGATTCACCAACTCCTTCTTCTACAGTGTCAGTTTTGTCAAAAGCCTATCCAGTGAATTGTTTTATATGTTACTTTTTAAACTCTCGAGTTACCGCCCAGTTCTTTGGCATTTTCATATTTCTCTTACTTAGGACTGTCTTAAGCCCCTTAATCTTTGACAGTAGCTGTTTTCACATTCTTAGCCACCGGCTTCAGCCCGTTCTGGCTTCTGACTCTGCCCCGGGCAGGTTTTTTCTCTGCCTGTGCCTTCAGGCTACTCAGCACTTCCAGGCTGTTACCTTTCAGTCACTGCTGGACGCCAGTGTTGCGGATTCTCTCCTGACAGCCGCTGATTCCCTTACAAATCGCTTTGTGAGCCTCCTGGACACACAATGTCTCTCCACATGAGTTCCCAGGACTCAGGGGTCTTCCAGACCCGAGTAAGGTCAGTGAGGACACGCCCTGGGTGGGTCAAGCACTTACCCCGGCCTCACAGAGGAGGCCCCATCCTCCGAGCTCCGTGGCCAAGGGAACCGAGGCGGGACTGCAGCTCTCGGTTCCTGAGCCCCCTGCCGTGTGCCCACGTGGCGAGCCAGCCCCTCCAGCTCCCGGCATCTCAGATGCTTCGTTTTTCCAAATGCAGTCATTTGTGTGGCCTCTGAGCATAAAGCAGACAGCCCTGAGGTGCAGCCCTGCTCTTGGGGTGGAGGCGGCGGTGGTGGGGTCTTGGCAAACTTGGCTCAGCAGGGCAGAGGAAGTGTGCGGGGAACAGGGGCGATGCCAGTGTCCCTGGGCCTTGCTCTCGATCCTCGTCCGTGGTAGGGGTGGCGGGTCCTGACACTGCCAGGCGTCATGCTCAGCTCAGCTCTCAGGAGGGACCCTGCGTCCTGATCACCCTTCTTCACGTTCCTGCTGCTGCCCACCTCCCTCTCATTCCTGGAGCTGAGTGGAGACCACTGAAGGGCTCCAAGCTCAGTTGGCAGGTGTCCTGCCTCCCTGGGCTGCCTTCCTCACTTTTCTTTCCTTTCTTCTAATTTTTTAACATTTTTCAGGCTAAAGGCTTACACTGTTTTACTTTTGACTCATCCTCGGAAATGGGAAATGGCCAGAACACGTGTGGGCTGAGGTCTCGCTCCAGTACACTGTCAGGCACCCTCATCCCAGGCCTCCTCAGGCCCGAGAGCACCGCCCGCTCTGGTCCGGGAGTTGGTCTAGGAGCTGTTGGCTCTGCTGCATCATCTCCCTCAAAGGGCCTCGTGCGCCTGCGCCACATCACAGACAGCCCCCACTCGGTCTCCCAGATCACGATTCTCCCTGAGCATCATTCCTTCTGCTGCTCGCCTGTCTGGGTTTCAGCGTTGCATGTGTACATGCGAGGGTGCAGAGGAGCAGATAATGCTCACTCCTCGGGGTCCTTCAGGCTAGCAGCATCCTGCCTCGGTTTCTCTGGACGCCTCTGGGGTCTCGGGAGCCCATGTGGCCGCAAGGCGAGGCTATGGCTCAGTGAGGGTGCAGGCTGCACCAGCCACACCTGGGAGGTCCGCCCTTGGGCCACCTGGGGTGAACGTGGGCGGGTGGCTCCAGGAAACCCCTAGCTGCCCTGCTCCGCAGCGTGACGGGGGCAGTTTGAGTGTGGCTGGAGTGGTGGGACTGGTGGCTTCTCCCAGAGCCCTGCGGCTCTGAGCACACGCCGCCTATCCACTGCCCGCGGGGCCCGAGCAGTCACTAGGCCCGAGGGCAGTGTGACAATGGATGGGGCCGGCTGCTCCCCGCACCTTCTCAAGGGCTGTGGAACACGGGCAGGGCCCCCAGGGCCAGACCCAGAGGTGTCTTCGCGACGGAGGCTGCAGTGCGCCAGGGGTTTCTCCCCAGCTCTGGCGGCCGTCTCAGCCAAGAACTGGGCAGTAAGCAGAGGGCTTGCCACCCACGTGGCCCCACAGCTGCACCGGATGGCAGCCCCGGGCCCCGCGTGTCCCCACCTCCGTCTCCAGTGCCAGTGGCCATGCTGCACAGCTGAACCACGGAGAGAGCGGCCATCCGGCTGAGCAGCCCACCCGCAAGCACAGTGCGCTGGCGGGGCTGTCAGGAGGGGTGAAGGGACAGCCCCCCAAGCCCGTGCTGACACAGAGGAACCAGTGGAGCATCTAAGGACTTGATGGTCTGGAGACAAGGTCTGCCCAGGGGGAGCTGGGCCCGGGCCGCACGACCCCTGCTGCCCCCGTGGTGGTGGAGGGCCTGCTGGCACCCCAGCCCAGACCCTCAGGATCCTGCGGTCTCAGCAAACCCCAGGGCAAAGCCCCGTCAGCCCCGAGCAGCCCTGCCAGCTCAAGACCAGAGGCCCAGGGACCTCAAGGGGCTGGGCGTGGCTGCAGGAGAGACCACCAGACTAGGGCAGGCGCAAGTGGGGCCACTTTGGGCACCAGGGTTTGTTAACATCCTAGACAGTGAAACATAGAAATTATTTTTAGGCTCTGAACCAGGAAAACTAGCTTTCCAGAGTAATGCAGGGAGAGACCTCCCTGGTGGGCCAGTGGTTCGGATTCCGCACTTCCACTGCAGCGGGCACGGGTTCGATCCCTAGTTGGGGCAGTAGGATTCCCCCTCTGTGCAGCACAGCCAAAAAATCCCAAAGTAATCCAGGGAGAGCTGTGACTCCACATCTCACATGACACTCTGTGAAACCCCATATGGTCCATGAAACTGACTGGTCAAAAACCCAGCTCCTCGCTAGACCTGGGTCAGGCTGGTGTCTGTGACCACATGTTCTCCCTGGTCACCAGGATGGAGACGCAGCTTTAACGATAAATCAAGGAGTGGGTATCAGCTGAGCCTCACCTGGCCGCACAGCTCCGGCCTGGGCCTGTGGTCTCACCTCCTCCCTCAACACCCCACTCAACCCTGACCCATGAAGCAGAGGAGCCCATGGGCGGCAGATACGCACGCAAACGACCTGGGTGGGCACTTGGCCACTCTGCTACTTGGGGGCTGTTGGCTGGTCCGGGTCTGACTGCTCTGCAGAAATGTGACCATCTGGTTGGACAGCTGAACTTGATGAAGTCCTCCTTACTCTTCTCATCACCATGGCGACTGCGCTGTGGTCACTGCGGGTCTGCTGTCACTGAGGGTCTCTTGTCACTGAGGGTCTGTTTACTTGCTGGTGCTACTGATCCCCATTTCCTTCTACCTTGCTGACCTGCAGCTCCTGGTGTCGTTTCCCCTTTTCTGAGGTGGTGTTTGAGGCAGTCTCCCTGTAGACACCGCCGCATGGACCGCCCACACCTGGGACCCCCGTTGTTCCAGAGCCCCTGCTTCCTTGCAGGTCTGAGCCCCACCACCCCCAGGGGCAGAGCCTGGACCAAAGCAGAGCCAGTGTGACCTCACACCTTCCCCAAAAAGCTAATTTGAAATAGATCCGAGACCTAAACATAATAGCCAGACCTGGAAAATTTTTAGATCTTTGTATCTCTGAATGAAGAAGATTTCTTAGATGGGACGCAAAAAGCAAAATTGTAAAGTTTTTTAAAAGTGTAACTTGGACTTCCTGAAAGTGGAAAATGTCACCTCTTTGAAAACCAAATAATGAAAGTCTCTGCCAGGACCTGCACTCAGCGAGGCCCTGGGGTGTCCGGGTGCTCCCCTCACCCTCCCTGGCCTCCAGCCAGCCCCCTGCTGAGTCACCTGGAGCCTCCTCCCCTGTGTCTGTCACTCCTGTAGGGACCCAGAAGCTCTGTGTGCAGTTGGCCTGGGGCCCTGGGGCCCTGTGCTCAGAGGTGCCTTCCGGGCACACGGGCGGGCATGACCCTGCAGCCTCTTCTGCCTTGAGTGAAGACCACCCCACTCCCGGCCACACCCTTGACAGCCAGGCCTGCATCAAGTAGAATGTGCCACTTTGAGTCTCTAGAACAGCTGACAGACATGCGGTCACCAGAAGGGACCCTGTGGAGCTTCTGGCTGGGAGGCACCCCCGGACGCAGGCGGCAGCACTCGAGGACGGGCCGGGGAGCGGCGCCCCTTCCGTCCCGCACGCGGGGGGCCTTAGTTCTCACAAGCTGTCTGCTCAGGGCCAAGCCCCGGGGACTGAGGACGTGTGGGCTTCTTGGACCCTGGTCATCCAGGCTCACAGGGACACTCGCCGGATCCAGCTGGGCCCATGGAGGCTTCTCAAGACGGGCAGTGACCAGACTCTCGGGCAGCCACCCGGCAGATAGCACTGGGAGGTTCACGAAGACAGGTCCAGCTAAGGCGCATCCAGGTGCAGGCCTGCCCCGCAGGCTGCCTGTCCCGGGGAAGACTCGGGCCCAGGGCCGGCCTCGTGCCTGGTCACTCCGTGGTGGAAGCCGGGCTGGCACAGGCGCAGGCACCAGCGCATTCCCCAGTCCTGGTCCAGGGGAGCAGCAGGAGCCCCATCCAGACCCCGTCCCAGGGAGGGACGCGCTGCAGGGCCCCGGGGCTGGCTGTCGAAGCCACGCTGGGCCTGCTGCTCACTGGTCACAGTGACAGCTGCCACAGACACAGATTTGTCCTTTCCCGGCTGTGAAGCTGAGAACCCCAGCAGCCTCCACACGGGGGCAAAGGCCAGACTCAGGGTCAGCAGGAGGGGTCTCACCAGAGGCGCAGGGCAGAGCCCACCTCTGAGGTCGTTTGGGACATGGGCATCCCTGGGCCAGTCTGAGGGAGGCAGGGCAAGCGGCCTGGGTGGGGTAGGGGGCTGGGCACCTGGGATCAGCACAGGCTTCGGGAAGGGCGCGACCTGGGCCCGTGCGTCACCACAGCTCGTGAGGAGCAGTGGCTGGAGCCTGTCTCCCCGCAGGTGGTCCTCATCATCAGCGGGAACCTGAGCTTCCTGAACTGGCTGACCATCGTGCCCAGCCTCGCCTGCTTCGATGATGCCACCCTGGGCGGCCTGTTTCCCTCAGGGCCTGGCCGCCTCAAGGACCAAGTCCTGAAGATTCAGGAGGAGGAGACCCGAGGGGCCAGGGCCCCGCGGACACGCGGTGGGTGACACTGGAAGGCGGGCGTGGCTGGGGAGCCCAGGTGGTCTCCGTGTCTGGTGCCAATCAACCCCTGAGGCTATGGCACCCAGCCCCATGCCCACCCCAGTGGCCTGGGAGATAGAGCAGTGTCTCCACGCCTGGGCAGGGTCACTCGCCTGCGTGGTATGGACGGTGTGTCCTGGTCCCCGGCACAGTGACCTCAGGTGCTCCAGCCCAGGTCTTGGGACAGCTTGGGGGCTGGAGGAGGGCTGAGAGGAGCGGCTGTGTTTCCTCATCAGCCTAGAAGGTATCCTAGGCTTAGGGAGGAGGGGCTGCACGTGGTGGGAGCCCTTCCCAGACTCCCCAAGGGACCAGCTGTACCTCTTTTGGTCTCCGTGGGCCCAAGGGGCCGCAGAGAGGCCAGGCCTGGGGGCCACAGCCCACCCATTGTGCCCCCTCCCAGCAGGCAGCGTGGCACGGGGCACGGTCAACCTGGCGCTGGGCATTCTGGTAGCCTGGCTCAGCATCCCCGTGGTCCTCAACTTGCTGAGCCCCCGGCAGGTCATGAACAGCTCCTTCAACCCCCTCCGGATCGTCAACACGTACGGAGCCTTTGGCAGGTACCTCAGGGCCACTGAGACCCCGGGGGAGACGCGCACATGCGGCCAGCCCCCGCCTGCATCCCCAGCCTTACCGTGGCCTGCTCGGGTCGGGGGTCAGGGTGGGGAGGCTCAGCCCTGACTCAGCCCCTCCCCGTCCCTGCCAGCATCACCAGGGAGCGCACGGAGGTCATCCTGCAGGGCACAGCCAGCGCCAACGCCAGTGCGCCTGACTCCGCCTGGGAGGACTACGAATTCAAGTGCAAGCCTGGGGACCCGCGGCGGCGCCCCTGCCTCATCTCGCCGTACCACCACCGCCTGGACTGGCTCATGTGGTTCGCGGCTTTCCAGGTGAGGCCCTCGGCGGGGAGGCCCCGCAGACACAGGATGAGGTAAGGGAGTCTGTGCTGGGGCTCTGTGGGTGCCCAGGGCCGGGCCTCCCTGTCGGCTTCTCAGAGTGCTTCCCCCAGAGCAGACAAGGCAGGCATGGCCAGCGGCGGGGCAGCCAGCATCCGCGGAACCTTCGCTCAGACCCGAGCAAACCGGCAGGACTGTGACCCCCGCCCAGGACGACAGCCTCTGGGAGGCTCAGTCACGTGTCTGGGACCCCTGGTCCTGCCAATGACAAAGCCAGGCCTGGCCCCACTCCACCCAGGTCTCCGAGGACAGGACAGTGGGGAGGCGCCCAGGAGAGCAAGCAGGCGGCGAGAACAGGAAGGACCAACAGCCCGGGGTCCTGGCCCCAGGAAAGCCCACCCAGGAGAGCTGACTGCCAAGCGTGCTGCGCCAGGGCCCCCAGGCCGGCAGCCTGAAGGCTGGCAGCCGTCAGGAGGGAGGGGCGGGGCACACACACGTGGGGGCTCTCAGCTGTGTGCACCCCGAGTGTCCCGTCCTCTCCTCACCCCCAGACCTACGAGCACAACGAGTGGATCATCCACCTGGCGGGCAAGCTCCTGGCCAACGACGCGCAGGCCCTGTCCCTGCTGGCCCGCAACCCCTTTGAGGGCCGGGACCCCCCCAGGTGAGATGCCCCTGCCAGACAGGCCCCGCTGCAGCCTCGGCTGCCCCTCAGGGCTTCTCCCCTAAATGCAGAGCTCTGCCCTGGGGACCGGCCTGGCCCAGAACCAGGCCTGGACACAGCAGTCCCGAGGCCCCACATACCCACTGAGGACCGCGGGCTCAGTCCGCAGGCCCTGAAGCTTGTCCCTTCTGCTCCCAAGCCCCGCTGCCCACCATCACGGGCTGGGCCTCTGGCTGCTCCTGGCCGGGCACAGCCCAGCTCTGTGCCCAGGGCCGTCCAGGGGTAGAGGTTGCCCGCTGCCCTCGCCTTGCAGGTGGGTCCGAGGAGAGCACTACAGATACAAGTTCAGCCGCCCCGGGGGCAGGCACGCGGCCGAGGGCAAGTGGTGGATCCGCAGGCGGCTCGGCCCCTACTTCCCCCCGCTCAGCCGCCAGGACCTGAGGGGCTACTTCACGTCCCGGCAGTGGCCGTACCCGGAGCCCGAGTAGAGGCGGCCAGGGCTCGTGGCAGGAAATAAAGCAGGAAGACAGCGGCTGGTTGCTCTGAGTGGGGGTCTCCGTCCACAAGGACGTGTGGGAAGCAGGGCTGGAGAGAGAGGAGGGGCTGCTGGCCCGGATGGGGTCCACGCTTCCTCGTCTGCCTGGGCCCCACGTCGCTGCTCACCAGGGGGTCCTGAGGCCCCCTCCCTGGCTGCGCTCCCAGTCAGCAGGCCCCGGGCACTGGCGTCCCAGTGCTGCCCGCATAGCCTCTGCCCCCAGCCGTGCCTGCAGCACCCACTCTGGGTCCTTGGCACCAGTGGGCTGGTCCTCGGCCCAGCGTGTTGTGTGCCAGTGTGGCCAGGAGAAAACCCTGCCCCTCCTTTCTGCTCCCGAGTGGGTCCCCACTGCATGCAGGAGGTGCCTGTGTGGGAGAAGCTGGGGCTCCCCTCAGAGCCCACACACCCCTGCACCCACTCTCCCCTGCAGTGACCGATGCCCAAGGGTGTAGACAGGGCCTCTGTCCTCCTTGGGTGGGCTACCCCCACCAACCCTGATCGAGGTCCTCCCCCACCTGTGACCACGTGCCCCATCTCACGCTGGAGCCTCCTGCTCCCTGACCCTGACCCGGCAGGGGGGCACAGCAGAGCGGTCAGCCCCGGCCCGGACGCTGGGGTGCAGGGTCCCCAGGGCAGCTGCTCTGTGGCCTGCTCACTTCAGGTGGAACTGGATTAATGGTTTGTTGCTTGGTGACCCTCCTGGGCTGCAGCCCAGAACCTCCACAACCTGACGTCAGCGGTGAGTGGACACCTGCCCCCCCAGTCATCCACGGCGCCTGCCGCAATGCGGAGGGTCCCCACGAGAACAAGCTGGTCTAGGCCAGGAGGCCAGACTGAGGTGGGCACAAGCGTGAGTCTGTGCAGAGCCCCCCCGCCTGCCTGGGGGCCAGCCGGCCCAGGTGCCAACAGAGAGGCCGTGTTCTGCTCGCAGGCAAACAGGCGCCCTGTGTCTACCACGGGACAGATGGGGCCTCAGACACCGAGCCTGGAGCCAGCACGTCTGCCCACGATGGCTGCATGGAGCTACCGCTGGCCCGCCGTGCCTGGGCCCTTCCCGGGGGGCTGTCCTGGGGACACTGCCAGTGGGTGGGAGCACCAGGGGTGCCCCTGTGGGGCCCAGGACGGGCAGGGGGCCTGAAGAGACACTGTGTCTTGGCTCGGGGTGGCCCCCTGGCCCCAGAACCACAGGTGGCCTCCTTGCCAGGAGCCGTGGTGGGTCCCCGCCCTGCCAGCCCTGCCCACCACACTCTGGGCTCAGCGCCACCCAGGGATCAGGCCGGGGAGCCGTCAGGACTCGGATCCCCGGTGTGGGCTCTTCTCTTGGCTTCAGTCCAGCCATGCTGGTCCCAAGACTCCTGGGACCTCTTAGGACACACACAGACGGTGATCTCAGACCTGCAGGCTGGGCGGAGCCGTGGGTAGAGCCACGGACAGGAGTGCTAGCAGGAAGGTGGCCCAGGAACCCGATGGCGTGCTCTCGCCCCCGGGGACATCCCAGGTGCAATCAGGGTGGGCGCATGGCCCACTAACAAATCAAGGCCCATCAGACCTGCCCGTGCCTCCAGAGGCTCGGGTCCCTGAGGGGTCCCCACTGGTCAGAAGCGGCCCCACCCCGATCTTCAGAGCCTGTCCTGAGGCCCACACCCTCCTGTCGAGGACAGTCAGAGCCCACCCTCCTGCAGAGCCCTCCCATGGCCCACCTCCCTGAGCCTGAACCTGGGGTCTCCACCCGGCACCTTGCCCCTCCCCTGCGTCCTCTCATCCCGCTCGCCCAGCAGCCACGTGGGGCCACAGGGCCTTTGCACTGGGAGCTCGCGGTGCTCACGACACTCAGGGCCACCTCTCCTGCCTTTGCTCGACCCCAGCTGCTCCTGGTCACACACGGGTTGGCGGGGGCTCACGCTGGCCCCCCAGTGCTGGATACACTGTTGACCTGATGCAAGAGAAAGGCCCAGACACGCGTGTCTGCTCCAACCCAAGCTGCCTCTGTCCAGTGTCAGGACAGTCAGCTGTTGGTGGGGAGGTCGGGGGGCAGGGACACGAGGTGGGGGCTTGGTTCACCCCTCCTGGGACAGGCGATTGAGTGCTGGGGGTCCTGGTGGGTAAGGATCCACCCTCCTCAACAAGAAGCTCAGCTGCAGGTTGGGAACTGAATTTCTGTCAGGTACGGGCTGTTGCACAGGGTCCTAGGTTCACCTTCTAAAACCAGGAATCCGCTCAAGGCAGGGGCAGAGGAATTCTCACAACACAGGAAGGGGTGGCCTGCTCGCAAGAGAGGTGAGCAGAGTGTGGCCTGGGCATTGACCCTCTAGGGGACTGGAAATTTAAGGTCAGTTCTTCCCACCCGCTCTCTCGAGCTGCTGCCTTATGGAAACCTCTGCCTGACAGGCTGGCCCTCGATGAGACCCCCACCCCATCTGGGGGCTTCTCCCCTGCAAAGCGCTCTGCCCCTGTGGCTGCCTCAGTCTGAATGGGGTGATGGTTGCAACGCCCAGGCCCAGCCCCACACCTCCCCACAACTCTCCAACTCGAGGGCCCTGCACTCGGCCCTCTTGCTCCAAGACAGGACTTGGGCCTCCGGTCACCAAGCAGCAGCTAAGCTCAGGTGACCCACTGAGTCTGGCTGGGGGCTCAGCTGGGAGCCTGTCTCAGGGAGGACCCACTGCCTCCCTCTTGCTTGAGGACGGAGCAAAAGGCTCAGCACAGGTCCTGTCCCCATGAGCAGGGTGTGTGAGAGCCTGCCTCCATCAAAGGGGCTCTGGGCGTCATCCCTTTGCCAGAAGGTCTTCTGTCTCGGAGATGATAAACGCTGAGGCCACGCCCACCCTCAGTCAGATCCAGCCCTCCTCTGCCCAGGCTTCCGCATCCACGCAGGGGTGGCCCGACGTGCCGCGCTCTTAGGCTGCCGGCTCTGGAGGGACAGGGTCGGCAAACACTGGCCTGTGGCCCCTCAGGGGCAGGACCATCTCCTGAGGCTGTCAGTTTTTAGAATGGCCCATGGAGACGTGGAAGCCTGAGCGGCCCTGAGTTCCCGGCTACCTGTCTCGACTGCCCCGCTCGAGGCCGCCCAGGGGCTGGGGCCTGCTTGCCCCGACTCGCCCCTGTTCTCAGCAGCCGCTCCGGCTTCTCAGGTCAGCTGTCCTGCTCTCTGTCTCACCTGCACGCGTGCTCTTCCTTCCTGCCACCTTTTCCAGGTCTGCCTTCCGTCTTCTCCTCAGGCTGCACACTTACTGTCTTTCTAACTGTTCCCCCGATTTCTAAGCACAGCTGAGGACCCTCACACAGTGGCTGCGCTTGCAGGGCTTCATGAGTTAGACCGTGGTCTCCTCTTAACACAGCAAACGCCAGAGGCAGGGACTGAGGTGCTCACGTGCAGGGACTAGGAGGCAGCCTTTTGCCTGAGTTTTATCAGCCTGTTTGTCACTCCCAGCGCCCCTCGCCCCCACACCGCCAGCACGCTGGGTCAACACCCCTTTCAGAAGTGAACAGACTCTGGTACGAAGGACACTTGAATTCCCAGAAGGCTACTTGTGTCCCTCTGCCGAGAGGTTCCCTTGCTCAGCATCATGACAACCTGTCCCCAAGGTCCACTCCCACCCTATATCCTGTGGCCTGAGGACACCATGGACCTTTGCGCTCAGGGACTCAGTTCCAAAGGTGGAACTCACATTTCAGAAAACTTAACCTTTAAAGTTCCTAAAATAATCAACAGAATTGGCAAAACAGTAGCTTTTACTGACGAAAAGAGAAGATACAAACAACTAAAATCAAAAAAGCTAAGTGGGACATTACTATCTACATCACAGACATAAAAAGGACCACAAGAGAACAGTATGAACAAATGTGCCCAACAAATCAGGTAACCTAGACAACACAAATTCCTAAAGACATAAAACGCTCAAGAAGAAAAAGGAAATTGAAGAGATCTCTTGCACGTAAGATTGAATCAGTAATCAAACTTCCCAGCAGAGAAAAAGACTGAAGCAGATGGCTTTGTTACAGAATTCTCCCAAGAATTCAAAGAAAAGTTAACACAAATCCCTCCCAAACTCTTTCCCAAAAAAATCGGAAAAGGAGGGAACACTTCCTATCTCATCTTATAAGGGCAGTATTACCCTGGTAACAAAGACAGACAAAGACACCAGTATCCTTTATGAACAGAGATAATTCTGTTATCAGAATTATAACAAAAATCCTCAACAAAATACTAGCAAAACAAGTCTATCAGCATATTAAGAGAATTATATGCCATGACTGAGTGGGATTTTCCCCAGAAATGCCAGAGTGGTTCAACGTAAGAAAATCAAACAATGTAATACACCACATTAGCAATGTGGTGGTGGTGGTTTAGTCACCGTGTCGTGTCCGACTCTTGCAACCCCATGGACTGTAGCCTGCCAGGCTCCTCTGTCCATGAGATTCTCCAGGCAAGAATACTGGAGTGGATTGCCATTCCTTCTCTAGTAACAGAATATAGGTGCAGAAAAAAAAAAGTCTTTCAGTTGATGTAAGAAAGTCATTTGCTCTCATGATAAAACCACTCAGAAAACTAGGAAGAGAAGGGCACTTCCACACATAACAAACATTCATGAAAAACCCCACAGCTAATGTCATCCTCAATGGTGAGAGACTGTAAACTTTACCTCTGTGATCAACACTGAGACAAGGATGCCCATTTGCACCACTGCTATTCAGCACTGCACTGGAGATTGAGCCAGAGCAATTAGTCAAGAAAAATAATTAAAAGGCTTTGAAATTGGAAAGGAAGGAGTGAAACTATATTCACAGATGATATAATCATATATAGAAAAGTCCAGTGATCCACAAAAATACTACTGGAGCTAATAAATTAATTCAGCAAAGATTCAGGGTATGAGATCAACATGCAAAAATCAGATGTGTTTCTATACCTGCAATGAACAATCTGAAAAAGAAACGAAGGGAACAATACCACTTACAATAGCATCCAAAAGGATCAAATACCTAAGAATAAATATAACCAAGGAGGTGAATGACTTCTACACTGAAAGGTACAAAAATGAAAAGCATCTATGTCCATGGATTTGATGACTTAATTCTGTTAAGATGACAGTACTAATAAAGTATCTACTAAGCTCATGAATCTCTATCAAAATTCCAATGGCCTGTTTTATAGAAATATAAAGGTCAATCCTCACGTCCACATGGAATTGCAAGGGCCCCAAATAATGAAAACAACTTTGAAAAAGAAGAAAGTTGAAGGGCTCACACTTCCTGATTTTAAAACTTAATACAAAGTAATCAAAACTGGTAATAGCACAAAAATAGACACACAGATCAACAGAATAGAAAGCAGAGCCTAGAGAATCCCTCACATGTTTGGTCAAATGGTCTTTGACAGGGTGCCAAGACCATTCAGGGGAAAGAGGATAGTCTTTTCAAATGATGCTGGGAAAAATGGATCTAAATGCTAAAGAATGAGGTTAGGCCCTCACCTGACACCATATTCAAAAATTAACTCAGGGACTTTCCCTGGTGGCCTAGTGGCTAATAAGATTCTGTGCTCCTAATGTAGGTGGCCCAGGTTCGATCGCTGGCTGGGAAACTAGATTCCACACACTGCAACTAAGAGTTCTCATGCGACAACTAAAGATCGCACGTGCCGCAACTAAAACCCAACGCAGCCAAATATTTCTTTTCTAAGTACCAGTACACACTGCAATGTGGATAAAACTTTCAGTTCAGTTCAATTGCTCACTCATGTGCATTTCTGTGACCCCATGGACTGCAGCACGCCAGGCCTCCCTGTCCATCACCAACTCCCTGAGTTCATTCAAACTCATGTCCATCAAGTCGTTGATGCCATCCAACCATCTCATCCTCTGTCGTCCCATTCTCCTTCTGCCTTCAATCTTTTCCAGCATCAGGGTCTCTTCCAATGAGTCAGTTCTTCACATCAGGTGGCCAAAGTATTGGAGCTTCAGCTTCAGCATCAGTCCTTCCAATGAATATTCAGGACTCATTTCCTTTAGGATAGAGTGGTTTGATCTCCTTGCTGTCCAAGGGACTCTGAAGAGTCTTCTCCAACTCCACAGTTCAAAAGCATCAATTCTTTGGCACTCGGCTTTCTTTATAGTCCAACTCTCACATCCATACATGACTACTGGAAAAAACATAGCTTTGACTAGATGGGCCTTTGTCAGCAAAGTAATGTCTCTGCTTTTTAATATGCTGTCTAGGTTGGTCATAGCTTTTCTATGAAAACATTATGCCCAGTAAAATAAGCCAGACAAAAAGATCACTTGTTATATGATTCCTTTTATAGAAATATCTAGAACAGGTAAATATAAGGATAGAAAGCTGACTAGTGGTTGCCAGAGGAGAGAATGGGTGGGTTGGGGGGGAGGGGGTGGCAACTGCTAATGGTTCAGGGCTTCTTTCTGAGGTAATAAAATACTTTGAAACTAGATAGAGTTGATAACTGCATGAGACTGATATACTAAATATCACTGAATGTTCACTGCAAAATGATTAATCTTAATGTCAATTTCATCTCTATTTTTTAAAATAAAACAAAAAAGAAAACCTTGTAAGTGTCCTGAGACCCTGCCCCAGGGGCTGGGAGACCTCACGCTGCCACGTGTGTGGAGCACATGGCACAAAAGGGTTGGGGGAGGGCAGATTAAGTGCTTCGTCCCTTTACTGCTGTGTGCACAGGGCTGGATTCACTCAGGCTGAAACATGTAGCTGTGGTTGGCGGGTGGGATGGAAGGTGGGTGTCCAGAATCAGCCTGTGACCACACTTGGGCACTGATGGTCTTGGAAAGACAGTCACACACTCGACTACCAATTAGCTGAGGAAAGAAGCAAATGATAAGGGCAGTCATGGTTGCACAATGCTAGGCCAAGGAAAGGTGGGCAAACAGAAGGGCAGTCGTGGCTACGCGATGCTGGTGATTCTTAAACCTGCGTCTGCTGAGGCCACCAACCCCCTCTTCCCAACTCAGATGAGATTCTTAGCAAGGCCTCGGGGTGGAGCACAGCTGGGGTCCTCTGCCCGCTCTCTGCAGGTGTGTGGCCACCTCATCCACTGGAACTGATCTGACGAGTGAGCAGCAGCTGACCCTGCAGCCCCTGGGCTGTGTGCTTCACTGTTCCAGGGGTCACACCTGCCCAGGGGTGTGCATGGTCCACGTGATAACAGCTTTATCATACATCCTGGGACCTCATGGTCTCAGCCCCCACTGCTCTAAACTGCCTTGACATCTTTAGCACGTCCCTCACAACAAGTTGAAGCTTCTTGTTCTAACACAGGCAGACTCGTCTCATCTCACTTCACAGATATTGGTGCTTTTTACAATTGAAACAACCCTGCATCAAGCCTGTTGGCACCATTTTTCAACAGCATTTTGTCACGTCAGGCCTCCATGTCACATTTTAGTAGTAATATTTACTTAAATATTAATTTAATTCTCTTAATAATAACTGTTTGAATATTGCATTTGTTATGGTGCTGTGTGATCAGTGATCTCTGATGTCACTACTGTTAACTGTTTTGAGGCCACAACCTGTACCTTTATAAGACTGTGAACCTAATGGATCAACATTTGTTTCCAACCTGCCATCCTCCCGGCTCTCTTTCTCTCCTTAGGACTCCCTGTTCTCCGAGATACAACAGTACTGAAATTAGGCCAATTACTCAACCACCCTACAATGGCCTCTAAGTGTTCAAGTGAAAGGAAGAGTTGCACATCTCTCACTTAAAAGCACAAGCTAAAGATGACTGGAGCATAAGGAAGGCTGAGTGCTGAAGAATTGACACTTTTGAATTATGGTGCTGAAGAAGACTCTTGAGAGTCCTTTGGATGCAAGGAGATCAAACCAGTAAATCCTAAAGGAAGTCAACCCTGAATATTCATTGGAAGGACTGATGCTGAAGCCAAAGTTTTTTCCAATATTTTGGCCACCTGATGCAAAGAGCCAACTCACTGGGAAAGACTGAGGGCAGGAGGAGAAGGGGACAACAGAGGATGAGATGGTTGGGTGAAATTACCAACTCAGTGGACATGAGTTTGAGCAAACTCAGGGAGATAGTAAAGGACAGGGAAGCTTGGCATGCTGCAGTCCATGGGGTTGCAAAGAGTCGAACATGACTTAGTGACTGAACAACAACAAAGATGATTAAATTTAGTGAGGAAGACATGTCAAAAGTCAAAACAGGCCAAAAGCTAGGCCTCTTGCACCAAATAGCCAAGTTGTGAAGACAAAGAAAAAGTTCTTACAGGAAATTAAAAGTGCTCCTTCGGTGAACACATGAATGATAAGAAAGTCAAACAGCCTTATTGCTGATGTGGAGAAAGTTTTAATCTAGATTGAAAATCTGACCAGCCAGAACATTCCCTTAAAAGAAAGCCCATCCAGAGCAAAGCCCTAACTCTCTTCAATTCTATGAAGGCTGAGAGAAGGGAGGAAGGCACAGAAGGAAAGCCTGAGGCTGGCAGAGGTAGGTTCATGAGGCTGAAGGAAAGAAGCTGCCTCCATGACAAAAAAAGTACAAGGTGAAGCAGCAAGTGCTAATGCAGGAGCTGCAGCAAGTATCCAGAAGACCTAGCTGAGCCAATTAATGAAGGCGGCTACACCAAATAACAGATTTTCAATGCAGACAAGACAGCCTTCTATTGGAAGAAGCCACCTAGGACTCTCAGAGCTGGAGAGCAGTCAGGGCCTGGCCTCAAAGGACAGGCTGACTCTCTTGTCAGAGGCTAGGGCAGCAGCTGGTGAGTTTAAGTTGAAGCCAGTGCTCACTGACCATCTGAAAATCCTAGAGCCCTTAAGAATTATGTGAAATCTACCCTCCTGCACTCCATAAATGGAGCCCCAAAATCTGGACGGCAACATATCTGTTTACAACATGGTTTACTGAGTATTATAAACCCACTGTTGACACCTACTGCTCAGGGAAAAAAATTCCAGTTCCTTTCAAAATATTAATATTACTGCTCACTGACAATGCACCTGGTCCCCCAAGAGCTCTGATGGAGATGAACAATGAGATTAATGTTATTTTTATGCCTGCTAACACAACATACATTTTGCAGCCCAAGGATCAAAGATAAGTCATCAAGAAACACATGTCCTAAGGCAGTGATTCCTTGGATGGACCTGGGCAAAGTCACTGAAAACCTTCTGAAAAGGAGTCACCATCCTAGATGCCATTAAGAACTTTTGTGACTCAGGACTCATCGACACTAAAAGGAGTTTGGAAGAAGCTGACTCCAACCCCCATGGATGACTTTGAGGGGTTCAAGACTTTAGTGGAGGAAGTAACTGCTGATGTGACAGAAACAGCAAGAGAACTAGAAGTGGAGCCTAAAGTTGTCACTGAGTTGCTTCAATCTCATGACAGAATTTTTAATGAATGAGGAGTTGCTTCTCATGGATGAGCAAAGAAAGTGGCTTCTTGAGACGGAATCAGCTCCAGTGAAGATGCTGTGAATATTATTGAAATGGAAACAAAAACTTTAAAATATTACATGAACTTAGTTGATAAAGCAGCAGCAGGGTTTGGGAGGACTGCCTCCAATTTTTAAAGAAGTTCACCTATGGGGTGGCAAAGAGTCCCACACGACTGAGCAACTGAACAGCAGCTATGGGTGCACCGCTATCAGTGCGCCTGCCTACTGCAGAGGACTCACTCGCAAAGGAAGAGTCAGTCCACATGCCAAACATCAGCATCTGCTTTTAAGAAACTGTCACAGCCACCAGCCTTCAGCAACCGCCACCCTGCTCAGTCAGCAGACATCAACACCAAGGCAACTCACTGAAGGCTCAGATGACGATTCGCGTTTTTAAACGGAAGGCGGGTATGCGCACTGCTCTTTAAACAAAAGGCTATTGCACACTTAATAGACAACAGCACAGTGTAAAGGTAACTTTTGTATGCGCTGGAAAACAAAGAAAGTCATACGACTTGCGTTATTGCGCTAAAGCTTCCTGCAGTTTGCTGGAACCAAACCGTGAGATGTCTAAGTTGTCTGTAGTTTACATGCAAATAGTGAATGGTGTTATTTCTTTTTTACCCACCTGAAGCTCTTTGTTTTCTTTTTTATTCGTTTATTTTGGCTGCACAGTGTGTGGGATTTTAGTTCAGCCCTGAACTAAAATCAGTACTGTGGTGATGGAGAAGACTCTTGAGAATCACTTGGACTGCAAGGAGGTCAAATCAGTCAATCCTAAAGGAAATTAGCCCTGAATATTCATTGGAAGGACTGATGCTGAAGCTCCAGTACTTTGGCCACCTGATGCAAAGAGCCAACTCATTAGAAAAGACCCTGATGCCGGGAAAGATTGAAGGCGGGAAGAAAGGGGACAACAGAGGACTCAATGGTTGGCTGGCATCACCAACTCAACAGAACAAGCTTTGAACAAGCTCTGGGAGATGGTGAAGGACAGGGAAGCCTGGCATGCTGCAGTCCATGGGGTCACAAAAAGTCAGACACGACTGATCGACTGAACAACAACAACAGACCAGGGATCAAACTCAGGCTCTTGGTGGTGACAGCACAAAGTCCTAACCACTGGACTGCCAGGCAATTCCCTCTTTCTTGTCTTCTTGTGCTAGCTTCCAGGTTGAGGCCTACTATCTCTCTTATGATATCTTTTTTCTAACCTAAAAGTTGTCCCTTTAAAATCTCACTACAAAAAAAATAAATTAATTAAATAAAATAAAATCTCACTACAGTGAGTTGGTCTACTGCAAAAACCCTTTGGCTCAAACCATGTAAAAATGCTGGAGGAAAAAAAATCAAATTTTGTATCTGAACTCACACACACAAAATATAATTCAGTACAAGAGGACGTGAAAGACAGAACAGTGCACCCCAGGCTGCAGGGAAGAGGCGCCCAGTCCTGATGACATGGGGACTCCCAACAAAGACCTCTGCATAAAACAAAAACCCTTTCAGGACCAAACATTAGAGAACAAAGTCACTGAAACCCACTCTGATTCCTTGAAAATACCAGTAAAAGGAGACTTCCCTGGTGATCCAGTGGTTAAGAATCCACCTGCCAGTGTAGGGAACACAGGTTTGATCCCTGGTCCTGGAATATTCCACATGCCATGGAACAACTAAGCCCTCGTGCAACAGCTACGGAGCCCATGTGCCCTAAAGCCTGGGTTCTGCAATGAGAAGCCACTGCAACGAGAAGCCCACACACCACAATCAAAGAGGACCCCCGCACTGCAACCAGAGAAGGTCCACACAATCAGAGAGGACCCCCACTGCAACTAGAGAAGGTCCACGCAGAGAGGACCCCCCACTGCAACCAGAGAAGGTCCACGCAATCAGAGAGGACCCCCCACTGCAACTAGAGAAAGTCCACGCAGAGAGGACCCCCCACTGCAACTAGAGAAGGTCCATGCAATCAGAGAGGACCCCCCACTGCAACTAGAGAAGGTCCACACAACCAGAGTCCCCCCCACTGCAACCAGAGAAGGTCCACGCAATCAGAGAGGACCCCCACTGCAACTAGAGAAAGTCCACGCAGAGAGGACCCCCCACTGCAACTAGAGAAGGTCCATGCAATCAGAGAGGACCCCCCACTGCAACTAGAGAAGGTCCACACAACCAGAGTCCCCCCCACTGCAACCAGAGAAGGTCCACGCAATCAGAGAGGACCCCCCACTGCAACTAGAGAAGGTCCACACAACCAGAGTCCCCCCCACTGCAACCAGAGAAGGTCCACGCAATCAGAGAGGACCCCCACTGCAACTAGAGAAAGTCCACGCAGAGAGGACCCCCCACTGCAACTAGAGAAGGTCCACACACAGCAACAAAGACCAGCGCAGTCAAAAATAATAAACATTTTTGAAAAGAAATGAGTATCTTTGCTTTTTAAAAAGTTTAAAAATGTATCGGTAAAAGGGATAAACTTCTAGCCACAATGAACGAGCCAAAAAGGAGACAAAACACAAATTACAACATCTAGAACAAAAGGGAGGACATCACTACAGATCCTATAGACACTGAAAGGATAACTAAGAGAATATTGTGAATTTTATTCCAATAGACTTTACATGCCAGTTGAAGTGAAAAAGAATTCCATGAAAGTACACATTACTAAAACTGACTCACAAAGAAAGAGAAAACCCTAACAGTTCCATAACAATTTTAAAAATTGAATTCTTAATTTAAAATCTTCTCACAAAACTTCAGACCAAGATGGCCTGATTAGTATATTCTATCCAACATTTAATGAAAAGAATATCATCCTACACAAACTTTCATAAAATAGAGGAAGAGGAAACACACACTACTGGTCAGAATATAAAAATGCGCAACCACATGAAAAACAGTTTGGCATTTCGAAAAAACATTAAACATGTACTCCCATATGACCCAGCCATTCCTCTCCTAGGTATGAAAACACAGAGACCTGTAAGCAGGTCCGTAGCAGACTTACTCATAATAACTACAGAGCTGGAAGCAGCCCAGGAGTCCATCAGTAGGCAAGTGGATGAACCCATAGTGCTGTAAACACACAACAAATAATTCTTAGCAATAAACAGATCAAATTATTGCTACAAACTTGAACCTCGAAAACATGCTGAGCTAATACACACAGGAATACACAGAGGAATACACAGTGCATAATTCCGTGTATACAGGGCTGTCAGTTCCGTCGCTCAGTCACGTCCGACTCTCTGTGACCCCATGGACTGCAGCACGTCGGGCTTCCCTGTCCATCACCAACTCACAAAGCTTCCTCAAACTCACGTCCATCAAGTCGGTGATGCCATCCAACCATCTCGTCCTCTGTCATCCCCTTATACGAGGCTGTAGGGAGGGGGAAATTCTCAACTACAGGGACAGAGAACAGATCAGGGGTTAACCCCAGGGGGCGGGCTGGGGAGGGGCTGACTGGGAAGTGAAACAAGGAGTATTTAGAAGAGCTGGAAATGTTCTGTCTTAATTGCAGGGCAGGTACTTCAGGGTTTCTCAGAAACCGTTAAGCTATACACTTAACATAGGTGTATTTTGTTTTATGTAAATTATGACTGACTCTGTGGATAAAGCCCTAATTTGTAGTATTTTTTAATTTCCATGATTAAGTACTCTCACCAGATCACTCAGCACAGAGTTTGGAAGCAGTGAGCATGGTCAGTCTCGTGTGGCGGTCAAGCCAGCTCCAGCATGCCACCACTTATTCCTCAGTCAAGTAAGAAACCCTGAAACATCACTACAGCAGGCTAAAATAAAGAAGACTTTCAGTGCCAGGTGTTGGTGAAGCCAGAGAGCAGTAGAAGCATTGGTCCCCATTGGAGATTGGTGACATCTACTAAGGCGGACGCTGTACACACCAGGACCCAGTGGTGCCATGTCTGAAGCATCACAACAGAAGTGTAAACAGACGTCCCGTGCACTACAGGCGTGCACAAGAGGTCACAGCAGCACTGATGGATCACTAAGGACCCAGACACCTCTCGGGAGTGGAGAAATACACACGGGCCTGCACCCACACGAATGGACAACTGACTGCACTCGAATTCTGCCACATGATTTCACATACGACTCGACCCCATGGGTACGCAGGCCAATACAGATAACACTGGGGGGCACCTCCTGGGGCAGTTACACCCATATTCTGTTTGTGAACATTTTCTGAGCTCACGTTTTGTGAACTTCCGTATGTGTTCCAATCCACAATTAAAATGTTTTCTACGGAAAAATCTGTTTTCGTCATAGTGTCAGACCTTTTAGGCTGCATTTATTGTAAGAGTCTGGAGCTGGGTGTTTGTCTTTTCTCAGACCGTGTGTGCCCACTTGACTCTGGGTAGGGGCCCCAAGCACCTCTCTTGTGTTCTGACCGACACATTTTTCCTTTGTTGCTTGCCCGTTGTCGAAGGGCTTTGTTCCCTGAGTTTGTAAACCTGGGACTCAAAAGCCCCAGACAGCCAGCCCTTCCTCCCTCTCCCCCAGGCCCTGAGGACCAGAGCAGGTTCACAAAGCTTCCTTCATCTACCTGCAGGGACACCTCACTTTGGGGTGAAAGTCAGGCAAGCGGTGACACAGAGCCGGCAGAACCAGACAATGCCTCTCACCTGCCTCTCCTCCTGCGTGGGGCCACGATTCCGTTTGTCCTGGAAGGGTCGTCCGCGTGGCAGTCCCGGCTGGCGCTGGCTCGGAGGGGCTGCACCTGGGGCGAGGGCCTCGGTGCCAGCCAGCAGCTGCGCTCCCGCCAGGCATGCATTTGCATCTCAATACGTTGGGCTGGAGCTGGAGGAGCCAGCTGTCGGGGCCTTGGGAGAAACGCGCCTTGTTCCTTTAAGGGGTGGGCTCAAGGCTCTTCATCAAGTGGCCTCCATCTCCCTGCAGTCTTCACACTCACACAATTCTTCTAGACGAAAAAATATGAAGCGCCATTAGCGAGTTATCAGGGGCCAACTGTGTCCCCATCAAAGCCCCTCAGTCCATTGAGGCCGCGTGCAGCTGCAGGGGCTGGCGCCCAGCAAGCAGCCGGCCGGGCCGTCCCTCCGTCCCGTCTGTCCATCTCCACCGGGCACCGCGGCCCCGGAGGCCTTTTACCATCACATCCAGTGGAGTGGACGGCACGTTCAGAGCTCATGCGCTGTCCTGGGGGACCAGGCCCAGCCAACACCCCCAGACAACTACCCAGACCCAGAGGTCCCATCCTCCCCCAGCTGCTTCCAACCCAGTGCCACAAGCACGCCCCTTGCCAACCACAGCCCCGGGGCTTTAGCGCACAGGTCTGCCCGAGAGGCCGTCCCAGGTCCACCCCAGTGTGTCCCTCACCACAGGTCTCAGGACAGGCATCCCCAGGCCTGGGGTTCCCTGCTCCTCAGTCCCCACACAGGGGGATCAACTCCACCAGGGAGGGCCTATAGGTTGGCAGTAGCAGATTGAGTTTGTTGGTGTTAGTTGCTAAGTCATGCCTGACTTCGCAACCCCACGGACTGCAGCACACCCAGCTTCCCTGTCCTTCACCATCTCCACTGAGTCAGAGATGCCATCTAACCATCTCATCCTCTTACCCCCTTCAACTACATGGACCTTTGTTGTCAAAGTGATATCTCTGCTTTTTAATATCTTGTCTAGTATTGTCATAGCTTTCCTTCCAAGGAGTAGCATCTTTTAATTTCATGGCTGCAGTCACCATCCATAGTGATTTTGGAGCCCAAAAAAATAAATCTGTCACTGTTGCCACTTTTTCTCCATCTATGTGCTATGATGTGATGGGACCAGATGCCAGGATCTTAGTTTTTTGAATGTTGAGTTGAATAGTGTCTCCCAAAATTTATATCTACGCAGAACCTCAGAACATAACCTTGAAATAGGGGCTTTCTGGTGCGATGAGCTAAGAGGAGACGAGGCTGAGGTCCTCACCCCAAGAGGAGACGGCACACAGGGCATGTCACCTGATTTCAGCTGTCCGGGTTGTGGGGATCTGACTTAGCAGCCCCAGGACACCAGCACAGCCACCATCCCATCCAAGTGCAGGTGTGATGGGGGCACTCCCTCCCCCGGCTTCCTCTGACTTCTCTGGTCAGCCCTGGGGGCACACCCTTGGCCCTGGCCTCACTGGACACACCCACGTCAGACGCAGGAACAGCTCTCCTTTGATCATTTAGATGAAATGAACCAAATCCCCCCAAACCACAAACAACCAAACCTACTCAAATGTAACAGGTACTGAATCGTCCTATAACTGTGAGGACATTGAATTTGTAGTTATAACTACAAAAGAGAAATGCCCAGGCCCAAGTGGTTTTACTGGTAAATTCTAGTGGTGGTGGTTTACTCGCTCAGTCATGTCCAACTCTCTGCAAACCCATGGACTGTAGCCCACCAGGCTCCTCTGTCCATGGAGATTCTCCAGGCAAGAATACTGGAGTGGGTTGCCATTTCCTTCTCCAGGGGATCTTCTTCACCCAGGGATCAAACCTGGGTCTCTTGCATTGCAGGCGGATTCTTCAGACATTTAAGGAAGAAATAACAACAGTCCTATCTGATCTCTTCCAGAAAGTAGAAAAAGAGGGAACACTTCCCAGGTCAGCTTTATCCAAACCAAATTAAGAAAGGACAAATAAGAAAATCAGAGACCGTCACCCCCTCACAACATAGAAAACAAGTCACCGATCAAGTGGGATCCGCCTAGGAATGGATAGCTGTTTCAAAAGTCAAAAATCAATTAAAAGACCAAATAAGAGAAACCACACAATCCTATCAATAAAAGCGGAAAAAAATCAGACAAAATTCAGTATCTATTCACGATAAACAGCAAGCACCTCTCAGCAAATTGGGACGAGAAGTTCCTGAGCCTGACAAAAGGCATTGACACACCCACAGCCCCCACCCCTCAGTGGGGAGAGCCACACAGCGGTCAGCTGGGGACTGACCCCTGTTTGGAGGAGCTGGGACAGGGTGGGAGGGGGAAGACAGTCCAGAGAAGGCAGGATGGCTACCAGTGCCAAGTGGGAGAAGCTGGCAGACAAGCACCACGTCCCACACAGAGTCACACCAGGGTCTCCTCCCCAGGGCAGGGGCCCCAGCCCGGGAGCCACCCCCGCTCCCCAGGGCCCAGTGCTGAGCTGCGGTCAGACCCAGGGTGGGCCTGCAGATGCCCCCGCCCCTCGGAGGCCAGGTCTGAAGGGGCTGCATCCCCATGTGAACCCCACAAGTCCAGGTTCAGCCAAGGTGAGTGCTGGCCCGCCACTGCCTGCCAACAGCTCCCAGGAAGGGGCACCCCGAGGGAGCGTCACCATGCCAACAGGACCCCCAGGACTGTCACACTGACTTCTGGAGGTGAGAGGCTGGCACTGGGCCCCAAGACCCGCCCCCCGACTGACCAGGTCTGGTCTAGGCAGCCTCCCTATGCCTCATTCCTCCACCATTTTGACAGCTTCATGGTGATTTTCGTACTCATGAGCCGACAGCCTGTGTGTTGGCCACAGGGCATCCCCTGGAGCTGCCTTGACCAGTCTGTGGCTCCGGACATTGGCCTCACTCGAACCAACGTCCAGCGCCTGTGGGCAGAGCTCAAGGGCAGAGCTGGACCGAGGGACAAGGGCCTCTCTGCTTGTGGCCCCACGTCGTGCAAACACTGGGTAGAACTGAGGGGAAGCAGCCTGGGCATCCCCCGTGGAGATTCTCAAACCACTAATCTAATCTAACCTATTTCACATGGGTCTTAGATTCTGCCAGTGAGGAAAGGCCAAGGGAAAAATAACAAATAATGAAAAGCACACAGATGTGTTTCCTGGTCCTGCTCACACATGAGAGGAGGAGCCTGCCTCCCCTTGGCTGTTTCCCCACAACCCTGACTCAAACTTCTGCGCTGATGCCAGCTGTGGTGGCAGGGCCCGCTGCTGCCTCTGACAGTGGGGCCCTAGCTCCAGTCTCTGTCCTGTGGAGTCACCTCCAGACAGGACAGCAAGGAAACCCTGGGTGGTCCAGTGGTCAGGACTTGGCCCCTGAGGGGCAGCCAGACCTGCTGGGGGTCTGCTCCCAACTCGACCCCACTCCAACAGCCTCTCAACCTAGAAGACCCCAGACCGTCCAGGCTCCCCTACCCCGGCACACACCGCTGCCAGACAGCCCCCACAGGCCACGCCCACCAACCCTCACCTGCTTCCCTGTCAAGCCTCCCACTCCCTCCTCCACTCTCGCCTCCAGCCTTGCCGCCACCCCAACCTAAGCTCGCCCCCCAGCATGGCCGAGCCCCCAGCCTGAGGCCCTGGGCCCTGCTCCCTCACTGGCCTCCACCTCCGTGTGGCCTCTGGGAACCAACCCGACACCTGGTCAGCATGGGTGACTCACCCAACCCAGCCCTGGAAGTACCCACCCGCCCCCTGGAGTTCTCCCCCCTCACCCAGGAGCTCACAGCCGAGCCCCCCAGGCACAACCAGGCACAACCAGGAAGGAGCCCACCTACCGCCTGCGGACGACAGTGCTCGGGGCCACCTCTGAACCGTTCACCTCTCCCTCCAATCGCTCTGGGCCCTGAGTGTGCACGGGCCCGCAAGAGGATGCGCAAAGGCGCTGTGGCTCCCTGACCCCACTCCCCACCGGCTCCAGGTTCCCACCTGAGCCGGTCGAGACGCCCCCACACAAGGAGCACGGCCCCCCGAGGGTGCATATGCACAGCCCGCGGCCCCACGGATCTGGCCCAGTGAGCTGGGCAGCGCTCCCACCCACGGAGCCCAGAGGTGATGGTAAACAGGTGTGACTCAAGCCGAGCTGTGGAAATCTGTTACACAGTCACAGAAATCGAATTCCACTATGTGGAAATGTTACAAAACTGATCATAATGCAATAAGGCCACAAGTTATGAAGTATCAAAAAGAAGACAGAAAAAGACTTCCACATGGAAATTTTTTTTAATTGCTCACTCCTGGATGAGTGGGCAAAAACAGCTAAAATTACAGAATTTCTAACAAGATAATGATGTGAAAACACTACATACCAAAATCTTTAAAATACATTTAAAGCACTGATCATAAGACAATTTGCAGTATTAAACATTTTTATTTAAAAATATGAAACAAGTTAAATTCCCAACCCAAAAAAAAGCTTAGAAAAAGAACTAAGTAAATCAATAAAGAGCATATGAAAGGAAATACTAAAAAATGAGAACAGACATGCCAGGGTGAAAAACAGAAAAAGCACAGTCATGATTAGTAAACCAAAATCCTGATTTTTAAGTTAACAGAATATGTCATCTATTAGTTAACTTAACTGAGAAAAGAGGAGAAAGCCAGATATACAAAATAAGAAGTAATAAGGGCAAATAATCATTGAAACAATAGAAATCATGAAAAGAGGCCACTTGGCATCAGGCTCTACAAATGAGTGTGAAGACATAGAAGACATAGGAAACGTCCCGGGGAAACACACCAAAACCGACACTGTTAGAGATGGAGAACTCAGACCTACTTCCATGGGAAAAAAGTTACCATGAACCACCCCAATCCACCCTACCCTCCCAAAAATTAGGCCTAGATAGCTCAACATTCAGAAAACGAAGATCATGGCATCTGGTCCCATCACTTCATGGGAAATAGATGGGGAAACAGTGGAAACAGTGTCACACTTTATTTTTTGGGGGCTCCAAAATCACTGCAGATGGTGACTGCAGCCATGAAATTAAAAGACGCTTACTCCTTGGAAGGAAAGTTATGACCAACCTAGATAGCATATTCAAAAGCAGAGACATTATTTTGCCAACAAAGTTCTGTCTAGTCAAGACTATGGTTTTTCCTGTGGTCATGTATGGATGTGAGAGTTGGACTGTGAAGAAGGCTGAGCGCCGAAGAATTGATGCTTTTGAACTGTGGTGTTGGAGAAGACTCTTGAGAGTCCCTTGGACAGCAAGGAGATCCAACCAGTCCATTCTAAAGGAGATCAGCCCTGGGATTTCTTTGGAAGGAATGATGCTAAAGCTGAAACTCCAGTACTTTGGCCACCTCATGCAAAGAGTTGATTCATTGGAAAAGACTGATGCTGGGAGAGATTGGGGTAAGGAGGAGAAGGGGAAAACAGAGGATGAGATGGCTGGATGGCATCACTGACTCAATGTACGTGAGTCTGAGTGAACTCCAGGAGTTGGTGATGGACAGGGAGGCCTGGCATGCTGCGATTCATGGGGTCGCAAAGAGTCGGACACGACTGAGTGACTGAACTGAACTGAACTGAACTAAATTTCACAGATAAATTCTACCAAATCTTTAAGGGCTAAATGGTCTTAAAGCTTTACAAATTATCCCACAATGTTGAAATGAGGTGGTAACTTTTATATTCTTTTTCTAATGCAAGAAGAAAACTGGTAACCTAACCACAATAAGGACAGTATGAAAGAAGACATTTACAAACCAGCATGACTTACTAATACTGATGCGAAAGCACTAACCGAAACACTGGCCATCAGAATACAACGCTGTATGAGGAAAATAACACACCACACCAAGGGGGATTTATCCCAATACTCCACAAAGTTGCCACACTATCAGAAATTTGATACAGAAAATTCACTATATAGGTACATTTCAGGAGAAAAATCACGTGATTATCCCCCTAGGTGCAAAAAAAGCACTGACAGGAACTTGCCTGGAGGTCCAATGGCTGAGACTCCAAGCTCCCAATGCAGGGAGCCCACGTTCGGTCCCTGGTCAGGGAACTAGATCCCACGTGCCACAAATAAGCCTGGGCACTGTAACTACTGAGCATGTGTGCCATAACGAAGACCCAGCACAGCCAAAATAAATAAATATTTTTTTAAAGCCCTGACAAAATTTAATTTTCTATATAGAATTTCTGATAGTGAAGTAACTTTAGAGTCTTGGGAAAAATCCGCCTTGGTTGTTCAGTTCAGCTCAGTCGCTCAGTCGTGTCCAACTCTTTACAACCCCATGGACTGCAGCACACCAGGCTTCCCTGTCCATCACCAACTCCTGGAGCTTGCTCAAACTCATGTTTATCGAGCCGGTGATGCTATCCAACCATCTCATCCTCTGTCACCCCCTTCTCCTCCTGCCTTCAATCTTTCCCAGCATCAGGGTCTTTGTCAAAGAGTCAGATCTTCATATCAGGTGGCCAAAGTATTGGAGCTTCAGCTTCAGCATCAGTCCTTCCAATGAATATTCAGGACTTATTTCCTTTAGGATGGACTGGTCTGATCTCCTTTCAGTCCAAAGGACTCTCAAGAGTCTTCTCCAACTCCACAGTTCAAAGGCACCAATTCTTTGGCGCTCAGCTTTATAGTCCAACTCTCACATCCACACATGACTACTGGGGGAAAAAAATCCATACATGACTACTCTTTTCCTCCAGCAGAGTTGTATTCTGATGGCCAATCTTTCAGTTAGTGCTTTTGCATCAGAATCCAACAACTAGAGGGACTTCCCCGGGGTCCAGCGGTTAGGAATCGGCCTTGCGTGCGGTGGGCCCCTGGTGGAGGAACTAAGACCCCACATGCTGGGGGGCAACGAAGACCAATTGCTCTGGAGCCCACACTCCACAACTAGAGTCCATGTGCCACAGCTAAGACCTGACACAGCCAAATAAATATTAAAAAAAAAATTCAACAGCTGCAGGTGACAGCTGCATTGGACAGCAGGCTTAGCCCTAAAGAATCAATGGGGAAAACAGACTCAAACGGTGAGTGAGTTCACAAAGGCATGAAATTAACACACAGAAATCCAGAGTTTTCTGTCCACACAAAATAACCAATACATACCCGCCCCCTGCATCAACCTCGGAAACCAAGGAGATGAAACACTTGAGAATTAACCCAACAAGTGTGCAGAAGTCATTATGGGACAATTAACTGTGAACTTCCAGATGTTCAAGCTGGTTTTAGAAAAGGCAGAGGAACCAGAGATCAAATTGCCAACATCCTCTGGATCATTGAAAAAGCAAGAGAGTTTCAGAAAAACATCTATTTCTGCTTTATTGACTGTGCCAAAGCCTTTGACTGTGTGGATCACAATAAACTGTGGAAAATTCTGAAAGAGATGGGAATACCAGACCACCTGACCTGCCTCTTGAGAAACCTATATGCAGGTCAGGAAGCAACAATTAGAACTGGACATGGAACAGACTGGTTCCAAATAGGAAAAGGAGTACGTCAAGGCTGTATATTGTCACCCTGCTTATTTAACTTATATGCAGAGTACATCATGAGAATCGCTGGGCTGGAAGAAGCACAAGCTGGAATCAAGATTGCCGGGAGAAATATCAATAACCTCAGATATGCAGATGACACCACTCTTATGGCAGAAAGTGAAGAGGAACTAAAAAGCCTCTTGATGAAAGTGAAAGAGGAGAGTGAAAAAGTTGGCTTAAAGCTCAACATTCAGAAAACTAAGATCATGGTATCTGGTTCTATCACTTCATGGGAAATAGATGGAAAAACAGTGGAAACAGTGTCACACTTTATTTTTGGGGGCTCCAAAATCACTGCAGATGGTGACTGCAGCCACGAAATTAAAAGACACTTACTCCTTGGAAGAAAAGTTATGACCAACGTAGATAACATATTGAAAAGCAAAGACATTACTTTGCCAACAAAGGTCCATGTAGTCAAGGCTATGGTTTTTCCAGTAGTCATGTATGGTTGTGAGAGTTGGACTGTGAAGAAAGCTGAGCGCCAAAGAATTGATGCTTTTGAACTGTGGTGTTGGAGAAGACTCTTGAGAGTCTCTTGTATTGCAAGAAGATCCAACCAGTCCATTCTAAAGGAGATCAGCCCTGGGATTTCTTTGGAAGGAATGATGCTAAAGCTGAAACTCCAGTACTTTGGCCACCTCATGCGAAGAGTTGACTCATTGGAAAAGACTCTGATGCTGGGAGGGATTGGGGGCAGGAGGAGAAGGGGACGACAGAGGATGAGATGGCTGGATGGCATCACTGACTCGATGGACGTGAGTCTGAGTGAACTCTGGGAGTTGGTGCTGGACAGGGAGGACTGGTGTGCTGCGATTCATGGGGTCGCAAAGAGTCGGACACGACTGAGCAACTGAACTGAACCGAACTGAACTGAAAGAAGTATGAGTACAAACTTCAGATTAGAGAGCACCCAGTGTTGTTTGCGGAGAAGGCAATGGCAACCCACTCCAGTACTCTTGCCTGGGAAATCCCATGGACGGAGGAGCCTCGTAGGCTACAGTCCATGGGGTCGCTAAGAGTTGGACACGACTGACGTGACTTAGCAGCAGCAACAGCAGCAGCAGCAGTGTTGTCTGAGGTTAACGTCCCGAGTTTGCCTTGTGCTTCAGTTTTAGGAGAATGAACACCTTGTGTTTAGGAAACACACCCCTGGAATATGTCAGGGGCGGGCACCATAATGCAACTTAATCTCTGAGGACAAACACAGGAAACATTGACTTTTGGGTGAGCTGGGAGAAAGGAATGCAGAATTCACCATACTGTTTTTGCAACTTTCCTTTAGATGTGAGATCATTCCACAATAAAAAGTTAAAGAACTGAATTACAAATACCCACCCTCTGTGACCTGGCACTCCCCTGCAGGAACCTGGGTCACACTTGTGCCTGTGAGTGAATTTTCTTCTACAAAGATATTCTCTGTTGTGTCCAGACTGTGTTACCAACTTTTAATGTCACTAAATTATGTCCACAAAAGACAGGCCATGCAGGTGGAGTCAACCCCTCACAGAAGGTGCAGAAGGGGGTGTGTGCGGAGGGCTCTGTGCACACAGAACACCCAAGACACAGAGAAGCAGGGGGGCGCCCATTTCTCAGGGAGGAACTGGGAGCACTGGAACACAGAGCTCATGTTTCAATGCATATCCCTAAAAATTAAATACTTTAAGACATAAATAAGATTGATACCTTCAAATACAAGACAATATAGCTGGCACCCTGCTATGGGCTAAACTGTGTCCCCCAAAAGTAGATGCTGACATCCTGACCCCAGCATCTCAGAAGGTGACCTTGTCTGGAACCGGGGCCTTAAGATAAGGCTCCCGCCTCCTGGGGCCTCCCAGGTGGTGCAGTGGTAAAGAATCCATCTGCCAATGATGCAGAAGATGAGGCCCCCCTGGAGGAAGGCAGCCCTGATCCCCTAAGACTGGAGGACTTACAGGAGGAGTGTTAGGGAAAACAGAGACTGAAACCACCCACCCTGGCCAGGCAAGATAGAAACCACCTGTGAGAGTGCTCTTACAGCAGCAAGTCCTGGTAAGGAACATGGAACTAACAAGTTACCACCAAATGAAATAATTTGGGAAAGGTCAGAAGGAGAGAGACGACACCAGCCCACAGGTCCTACAACCTCCCAGAGTCCTCCTCGCTGGAGTCCACCTTGGCTGAGCAACATGTGCACCGCCAGGAAGCGCCCCGAGTCAGGATGACTGGACAGACAACCCGGAGGGACCAGGCGCCACGCTTCCGAGCAGTGCTCCTGGGCCCGGGTGCCCCTTCCCAATAGTCTCTGGCTTTGCCAGCACGCGGTCTCCTCGGACAATTCATTCACCAAAGGTTAGACAAGCGCCCACTCTCAGGCTCTGGAAGGGGTCCCCCTTCCTGCAACAGGAAGACGAGAGACACAGCCAGACCGGTGTGAAGACAAGACCAACACCAAGGGCAGTGGACAGCCCTAGAAGGTGGATGAGGCAGCAAGAGCCTCCCCGGAGCCACAGAGTGGCCTGATCTGACCTCCGACCTCCAGACTGTGAAGGGACTCGAGCCCCCAAGCCTGTGGCGTTTTTAGGCAGCCCTGGGAAAGGAACAGACCCTGAAAGCAAACAGGCCTGAGTCCAAGGTGCAAACATCCGAGGGACCCATCAGCCAGACAGGGAGCCCAGGGGCTGAGACCGCCCCTCCCGAGTCTGTCCCTGTCACAGGATGCAGACTCGGCTGCACTGCAGCCAGAAACCACCTCGGGCTTGTTAAGTGCAAATGTGGGCTCTTTCAAATGCTAATCGGGATGAGCAGGGGGCCCCCAAAAGGAAACCAAGAAATGGGCCCAGCAGGGCCTGGGGCAGTTAGGAGGGGTGAGCAGGGACAGGCAGCGGCAGACAGGAAGTACGGCTCGGCAGACAGATGGACAGGGTCTGTGCGCTCAGTGCCGCCAGAGGGGCTAGGGTCCAGACCAGAGAGCTGAGGGGACAGTGACAAAGCGCCCGGCAGAAAGCCCAGTGACCACAGTGTCCACCTGCAGAGCCACCCCAGGTGACCAGCGCTACTAAGCAGAGCTGTGTCTGCTGAGAGAGGCTGGTGGTCAGCAGGGCAGCCACTGGCCCAAGGAGCCAGGCAGGGCCCCACCTCAGGCACAAGTGCAGAAACAGCTGCTGAGCTGACTCGCCTGACCCTGCTTCTGCACATTACTGCCCGAGCCATGCCAACGTGCACATACACAGACACACGTACACACAGAGACACATGTACACACATGTGCACAAGCACACACCCCAGCTTCAAGGGCTCACCAGGCCTGCGTGCATCGTTACATAAATGACCTTCTTCCAATAACCAGGCATCACTGTTACCCCAATTCTCAAGAGAAGGAAACTGAGGCAGTGTTGTAGCCACGCGTTCCGGGAAACAAACTCACTCAGAAGGACAATGCAGATAGTGGAATGCAGTTTATTACACCGGCGGGCCCAAGGCAGTCTCCTCTTAGCCAAGGACCCCGACCAGCATTTGTGAAAATCTTTTATACCCCATGTGTACGTGTCTGAACCCACCACTCCAAATTCCTTACATAAACCAAGGAAAATACAATCCCAATAATCCCATCATTCATGAGCTATGTGCTCAAACAGTCAAACAATTAGCCAATAATCAATAAACCCAAGGTTACACTCCAATAGACACAGAAAAGATACAGAAAAACTTACGGCCTGTCTGAAGGAAGGGGTGATTGGTGTGTTTTCTCTTAGGTGATGAGTAACCTAGATACGATCTTCAAGGTTCTCCTGTCTGGAGGGGGTCTTATCCTTCTGTTGTTGTTTTCACACAGAGTTCAGAGTCCATTGGAAAGGTGGCCGAGCATGATCAGCATGAACAGGCCTAAGATGGAGTCCTGGCCCTATGAATTCCTTCTTCAGCAGGTGACGTGACTCTATCCACAGCAGATGGCAGTGGAGCCAAAGTTCCCATGGTGGGGGCAGGGGTACACCCTCACTGTGCAGGTCCTTCCCACCTCCTTATTCACTTATTCCAGACCAGTTCTGTCCTCTCCAGGCAAGGCGTCAAGGCAGGTCCTCATGAGGGATGGATGCCACAGAGCGGAGGAACAGAGACAAGTGCTCTGAGTGGCGGGACTGGGATTCCGTGTTGAGGACATGCGTCCCACACAGAGGCAGCGAGGCTGTGGAACTGGGGGCATCAGAGGCACACGGGCATGAACTCAGTTTCAATCCAAGTGGCTACAGACAGAGGTGCATGGACAAACGTGTGTGTGCGCCCTCCCATGTCCCTGAGCTCGTCCAGAGTCCCCTCCCACTGGAGGGCCCGAGGCTCCTCAGAGTGGCACGGGGACAGCAGAGCTCGGACACCTGTCATCCAGAAAGGAGGGGGGCTCCCACTGGCCAAGGCCCAGATGCTGGGGCAGGAGCAGGAAATAGGACATTGAATGAATGAACGAATGGAGACTCCAGCAAGGAGTAAGACCTTTGGAGTCCACACAGCCAGAAACAAGCCACGTGGAAACTACAGCCTCCTGACAAGCAGTGCCAGGCAACGATCCTTCACAGAGGCACACGCGTGAACCCCCTGTCCTGAGGCAACATCAGACAGACTGAAGTTTGGGTCCCCACAAGGCTAGGGCTCCCATCCTCCAAAAGCTGAAAGTCACCAAATCCAGAGGAGATGAACACATTTGCACACTGGCCTGTGCTCCAGGGCCACAAGCCTCCCCAGCCAGCACGGGGTCCACTGCGGTGGGCTTGGGGTGCACCAATCTGTCAAAGTGTCTCCCCGCCCAAATTCCCTAAAGCACAGATGAGCTTTTATGGTGAACTTGCTTTGATTTTTCCCTAAGAACTTGGTGACCCTCCCTTGACACAGAGACTCTCCCAGGATCCAGAGTCGGGGAGGGCAGCCACAGCAGGAAGGCCTCAGGGACTCGGAGCCCAGGCGAGAGCGCTGCTCTCAGGGTGGTTTGGGAGGCCTGCTATCTGGCAAGCTGCTCCCTGGCAGGGCTGTAGCCAGAGCAGTGGCGCTTGGCTGGCCTGGGTTGAAGGCCCTCCTTCTCTCCCCGGCCCTCTGACCTGCCCCAAAGGGACGCCCCTACAGTGTTTTCTGGGAAGTCTCCACCCTCCACTTGGTCCCCCACGACACTGAACAGGACCCCTGAGGCACAGTCACCTTCACAATGGCCAGACAGGGGGAAAGCCTGGTGTGCTTTCTGGGCTAGTGACAATGAAAGAGACCTCGCCTAAAATCCAACAGCCCACTGAGCCCACCGGCCTGTGGGACTGACCTGCGCAGCCAGGCAGGGCCTCTGGCAGCAGCACCAGCCTAGTCGCCGCTCCACCTCCGGGGGGTTGTCCCCCAGGCCCATCCTGCCCACAGCTGCATGGTGCAAGCTCGCTGCTTCTCTTCTCAGTGTGTATTTTCTCTGGACCCCAACCCATGGGCTCTTCTGCATTCTCTTTGAGATAAAAATCAAACACAAATCTTTAAAGGCCATCTCCAAAAACCACAGAATAGTGGAATTAAATAAAAATAAAGCTTGTGGTTTTCCTCCCAGGAACTTCCTGCTTATCTGAAATGCACTGAGTCAGCAGCACCTCAGAGCCCAGATGGAGGTTCCTGGGGCCTCAGCCTTGGGACAGAGTCAGCCCGGCAGGTGACCAGCCCCCAAGTCCAGGGTACATCAAGGGAGGGGGACAGTGGCCAGACCTGCTGATCCAACACCGATGTACACATGTGCAGTCCAAACGGGGGGCTTAAGAGTGTCCCCAAATACCCACATTCACCATGATTCATGCCCAGGCTGTTGTGTACTCTCTCATGAGACAGTCGGTCAGGTGTGGCCACAGAAGAACATCTGGGGAAAGCCAAGTTTATCAAATTCACAGACCCCAGAGATGGAGCCACATGTGCAGGGCCACAGGGAAGCACAAGAGTGGAAGCCGGAGCCGGGGGAGGCCTAGAAGAGCCTTTCTCCGTCCTGGGGGCCAAGGGCTCTGGGGCTGTCCCCAGTTGTCTGGGCCCTGGTCCTGGGTGACCAAGGGCAGGGGGAACGCTGGCATTGTGTGTGGGCTGGATAAGGAGGTGGGTGGGGTCTAGAAGCTAGGTTCCTTAAGATGCCAAAACATCACAGATACAGAAAACCGTAAAACACAACCAACAAAAGCTGAACATCAGATCATGACATTATGTGGCAACGGGGTCCTCGCAGATGGAATGAAGTAAAGAAGCTTTAAGACGAGATCATCCTGGATCAGGGTGGCTCTAAATCCAATGACTGGCATCCCCACAGAGGAGAAGCCACATGAAGATGGGGGCAGAGGCTGGAGTGACATGGCCTCGGGTCAGGGACACCTGGTGCCCCAGGAGCTGGGCAAGCCTGGATCTCTGCTGCAGCCCCGTCAGCCTCCAGAGGGGGCATGGCCCCGAGACAGCGCCATCTCTGATTCCAGCTCCAGCCTGCGAGAGAACCAGTGCTGTCTTAGGCCCCCAGTTTTAGTGATTTATCGAGGCCTGAAACCACGGTCTCAAAAACGTTCCTAGGGGTTTCGGCATCATCGTGAAACAGAGTCAAGAAACCAATAAAATTGACTGTGAAATCTTCCTTTCAGCTGCCAGGAGAACACCTTTGGGATGACATTTAAATTTAGGGGCGGGAGGCAGAAGGAATGCTTTGGTGGGTGTTGAGAGTCTGCCGGGACTGGCACCACAGGAGGAGGATCAAAGGTTTTCACCGGGAAAGCCCTTCGTGTATGAATGGGTCCTTCTCACCTCAGCGCCCGACTCCAGGTTCCTCCCAGGCTCCAGGGAACACACACTGGGATCCGCCTGCATCGCAACACAGCACAAAAATCTCCTTTTCCCAGACAATTAATTTAAGATGCTGGGACACGTGGGGCAAGGCATCTGAAACCTGCTCAACATCTCTGCTGAACTCTACGTGGAATTTATACCTATGTACTGACTGCCAGGAATAGATGCATCAGCCAAACGACTGCAGTCATGAAGGGCACTCACATGCATCTAGTGGCAAGTAACAGAACTGCAGGCAGACAGTGAAAGGGAGCCACTGCAACGCTAAAGGGTCCTGGGGCTCATCAGAGAAAGTCCCATCCGTACTTGCCTCTCCCTGCCCTGAAGCTCACCCTCTTAGTATATTCCACACAGCCTTAATAGCCAGGAAGACGCTGTCATACTTTCTGATCCAGAGTTAATAGTGTGAAATAAAAATAAGTTTTATTCTTAGAAAATTTTCCAAATGCAAACCATAACATAAAATGTAATGTGACTTTTCTTTCAAGCCATATTGTCTCAAAGCCCTGACAGAGTCTCCTAAAAATGGGGGCAGGGTACCCATCTGAAAAACCACTCTTCTGGAAAAACTGACTTAACAATCATGAAAAGATACAGATGCTTCATGCGTTTATTTGCATGTTATCCTTGAGCATGTGCACACACGGACACACACACAAACACACTATGTGCTTAGTTGTGTCTGACTCTTTGTAACCCCACAGAATGTAGCCCACCAGGCTCCACAGTCTACAGAATTTTCCCGGCAAGAATACTGGAGCCGGCTGCCATTTCCTTCTCCAGTGATCTTCCCAACCCAAGGATCAAACCTCTGTCTCCTGCGTCTCTTGTATTGGCAGACAGATTCTTTACCACTGAGCCACCTAGGAATCCCCATCCTTGGGCAGGGGCCATGCTCATTATTGTTTCAGTTTTAGTGCCTGTGCTAAAGAAGCCAAAAGCACGTGGAATTTAAAGGAACCCACACCCGCATGAATAACTCCAATGTCCTCGCCCCCGGCTTCCCCGATGGTTTCAGCTCCTCCAGACTGATCTAAGCCTGAGTTTTTGTGCAGAATAATCTGACTTCCTTGTACTGATGTGGGAAGAAATAACAGCTGTTTTCACAATTCACCATCCACACATGGTAACAAAAGACAGTCACCTCTCAGAAGCTAGCTTTGCTAAAAGTGGCTGTTGGGAGGCAAACTCCTAACTGCACTTTGATGGATGAGACACAGGTTAACTTTGCCAAGAAGGAGAATTTGGGAGAGAAAAGAAAAGACAGACAAGGAATTTCTTTCGTGCAGCAAAAATATTCTACAGCTTTCAGCTATAAAGTTCTAACAACAAACAAGCTTTACTGAGGAGAAGAAAGAAACCACACACTCTCCAATGCAGAGCCCAAGGCCCAAAGCTGTCCCAGACTTGAGGAGATTGGAGTAAAAGCAAAATCACTGAAGGAACAAAAGCAGAGAGGCTCAAAGGCAGCCTCCAACATCAGTATTTTCAACGAATAAACATCCGCAGGCACCTGTTTCCTGGGAACCAAGAGAGAAAAGCAGAGACTTTAAAGAAAAGCAGGGAGTGAGGGGGGTGCCGTGGGGACTAAAAGGCAGCTAATTTTATCTGGCTTCTTTCCAGTGATAAAATCTAATCCATCATTTTCTCTGGGTGAAAGCTCTTAATGAAAATTTAGAGAGTGCAACTGAAATTTAGAATTCTCCGGGGATTCTGCCGGGACGATGTCTAACCACCACACAAAACTTGCCGCAGCTGACTCTGCCGAGAGAACTGGCCACATGGGAGGCCATGGGGCTGTAGCGCGGCTCCTGGACCTCCGTGCTCCTCGCTGCCACCAAGGGAAACCTCCTCCTCCAGCTAGGGAGCCCAGTTTACTGCTTTCCGCTCAGGGACACCCTGTGGGGAGGGCTGATGGAGATGCAGCCTTTCAGCACAACACACTTGCTCTCTGACAACATCCCCTGCACGCCGTCCTCACTCAGACAGACGGGAAAGGAGTCTCACTAGTCTCCCTCGTACAAACATCACACCTGGCTAGTTCCAGACATTTCCATCACCCCAAAAGGAAACTCTGCACCCATTAGCACTCACTCCCCACCCCACCCCAGCCCCTAATCCGGTTTCTTTTTTTATAGTTTTACTTATTTACTTTTGGTTGCGCTGGGTCTTCGTTGCTGCGCACGGCTTTCTCTAGTGGTGGCGAGCGGGTTCAGCAGTTGTGGCGTGCATGCTCAGCCACCCTGAGATATGTGGGATCTTCCCAGATCAGAGATCAAACCTGTGTCCCCTGCACTGGCTGGCAGATTCCTATCCACTGTACCACCAGGGAAGTCCTAATCTGTTTTCTGTCTCTCAGTTTGCCTGTTCTGGATGTTTCACACAAGTGAACACATGTCAGGTATGTGGCCCTTTCTGTCTGTTTCATTCACTTCGAACAGTGGTTTTGAAGTCCGTCCACAATGTAGTGTGTGGGCGCTTCGCTCCTTTTCACAGCTGGATGACGCCCCTTGTATGGACAACTTCACTCCAATTATCCACCATCCATCAATGGACCCAGGCTGTTTCCACCTCACAGCTGCTGTAACTGCAGGAAAAACCGTGGGCGGGCAGATATCTGCTCAGGTGCCATTTTCAATTCTCTTGGGTATGTACGCAGGAGTGGAGTTGCTGGGTCACCTGGTGACTGTGCTTAACCTTCCGTGGAAACTCTGTTTCCCACAGCTGCTACACCGTTTTACATCCCCATCAGCCATGCACAAGGGTACCAATTTCTCCACATCCTTGCCAGCACTTGTCATTTTGCATTTTTATTATAACCACCAGAGAGGGGGTGAGTGGAATCTCATGGTGGCTCAGATTTGCATTCTGTCAAGCATTTGTTCATGTCCTTGTTGGCCTTATCTTCTCTGGGGAAGTATTTGTGAATCTGCACTTCCACTGCAGAAGGATGCGAGTTCAATACCTGGTTGGGGAACTAAGATCCCACATGCCACAAGGCATGCCCCCCGCCCAAAAAAAAACTTTACTTAGGCCACAATGTGCAGCATGCAAGATCTTTGTTCCCTGACTAGGGATTGAACCCATGCCCTTCGCATTGGGAGTACAGAGTTCCAACCACTGGACCACCAGGGAAGCCCCTATTGGTGCATTTTTGAACTGGGTTGTTTGTCTTTCTCCCGTTTCCACTCATCTTTCTGTAACCCTGCATGTAGGAGTCTGGGGCATGTGGGGTCCTACTACTCCGTGAGGCTCACAGGGCCCTCCAGTGCACAGGCTATGGTCTTTGGTCAGTGTTTGGAAACAGAGGGAATGATCTCAGCCTGTTAATGATCTCCTTCCTGGGTGTTCCCTTCTTAAGGATCTTTGATCAAAGGACATCATCATCCAATATATTTAATATTTTGTTTTCTCCTGGGAAGAGATGGATCCCAGTTATCCCAGGGCAGAAGGAATGACCCAGAGGCCAGGTTAACACCTCAAGCCACATAACACAAGACAGCGATCAGGGCTTCCACATCACTGAAACCCGAGCCCACTGCCACCTTCAATCCCAGAGAGGGCCCGAAGAACCAAAATTCATCAGAAAAAGCCAGAAAACACATGGCGATAGCAGATGCCACCACTAAGCTTACAGTACTGACAAATATTCTTCTGCCACTTCAAAGCTGCAGCACCACGTCCATTCCCTGTGCCACGGGCTCAGTATCCCCTTATTTTCCTCCTTTGATAAACAGGCAATTCAGATTCGTTTCCACAAAAGCAGGGCCCACACAATTCTCAACAGATGTGCTCCAAGCACACGCAATGCTAGAGAGTTGTGCTAAAGCCCTTTTCATCTTAACTCTCTTTCATTCTATAGTGTCTCACCCTGGAAAACCAGCTTGATTTAAAGGAGCTCCCTGAAATTCAGAAACTACATTATCCTGTACCTACATGAAAACATGGGTATGACCTCTCACACTTGCAACCTGAACAAAGACTCCCCTGGTGGTCCAGGGGTTAAGAATCCATCTGCCGAAGTAGGGGATTCAGGTTTGAGCCCTGGTCCTGGAAGATCCCACCAGCCAAGGGGCAACTAAGCCCATGCACCACAATTGTGGGGCCAAGCTATAGAGCCCGCAAGCCACAGCTACTGAGCTTGTGCTCCCCTACAAGAGAAGCCACTGCAATGGGAAGTCCCCACTCTCCCCAACTAGAGAAAGCCTGCTTGCAGAACAAAGACCCAGAACAGTCAAAAATAATTAACAAAGTTAAAAAAAAGAAACATTCTAAGTCATCTCAGCAAACCTCAGCCCAGTGCATCTGCGCCTGGTTAAGATGTGGCCTCCAAGACGAGGTGCAGGCGTCCTGCGCAAGGGTGGCTGCCTGCCCCTCCTGAGGGCAGGGGTCACCAGAGCTGCCTGAAGCCCCTTGGCTCCCCGTGGCCCAGGCAACGGAGCTGATGGACTGGCGGCTCTCTCTGAGGCCAGGGAGACAGGTTCGAGGTGTGGGGGCGGGACACGGCAAACTGCCTTTTCTTACGTGGGACATTGTGAACCCACTTCGAACCAAAATTAGAGGGAAAAACTAACATTTTTTTTCAATTTTCCGATATGTGAAGTCCCCCAGACCACGACAAATCTCCTGCCCTGTAGAAAGAGTATCTCTCCCTTCTCTGTAACCCCCCATCTGCCTTCCCTTGGACCTCTCCTCTCACTCACCTTCCCACCTGACAGTGTTTTTGTTTCTGATGAAAAGCCATCACCTGTCTGACCTCCCCACTCACTGCTGAGTTTCTGTGCATATCACACACAAGGGGAGCGGAGCGGGGGCAGAGGGAGGGCGTGGGGCTCCTCAGTCCTGGCCCCAGCCCCCTCCACCCCCATCGCCTCACCCCATCCCCAAGTCTGGCCAAGTCAGGGAGCCTCTGTGGTGAAGGAGGCTGTAGGGTAGTAACCAAGGTGTGTGGACTGAACTGACAACAGATTAACAGAAGAACAAGTTCATTTGTATGCACATGGGAGCCCAGAAAAGTAGCTGGCTCTATAAATGGTTTCAATTAGATGCTTATATACCTAACTTAATAGGGAAAAGGGAGCCAGGAGAAAAGCCTTCTTACAGGAAAAGCAAATCTCTTTAGGAAAGACAAATGGGTTTTAAGAGAATAATCGAAACGTAACAATGTATGTGATAATGTCCCCTAGAAGGGACTTGGGATAGAACTTATTCCCAGTGTCCCCTGGGAGCAGACCCCCCACAGAAGGAATTTACCACTGCCTGACTTCCCAGAAACTGCTCTTAGTCAGATGAGGGACGCTCCAAAAAGCCCTCTTTATGCATCTGTGGATTCTTGCATGCCTTCAGCTCAAAATAAACTTCACATCAAGATGCTGTATTTTGTACTGTTTTGTTGTGTTAATCCTGTTTTTTTTAAGTTTTATAAAATCTTTATTTGAAATTTTAAAGATTTTTTGGCTTCACTGGGTGCTAGTTGCTGCATGCAGGATCTTTAGCTGCCATGTAGGATCTAGTTCCCTGACCAGGGATCGAACCCCAGCGCCCTGCATTGGGAGCGCAGAGTCTTAACCACTGGACCACCAGGAAAGTCCCCAAGGCGCTATATTTTTGGCATGGCACATCCTGATCCCCTTCATGACCCATAACTACACATGTTCGCCCTGTCACCCAGCACCAAGTCCCCTGGGTCAGCAAGAGTTGCTGCTGTGTGGGCCATCTGCTTTTCCCTCCAAAGCCAGGTACAGCAGATCCTTTAAGGGCTGCTTGATCTCCCACATGAGGCTGATTAGAACATATACTGAATGAAGGAGTCAAGAGGGGAATGTGGCCCCCCTGCCTGGCAACCTGGGAGCCCACTGGGGAGCAGAGGAGATGAACGGTGTTGGGTCCTCACTCCAGGAAGCCACCGACAGAGCCAAGGAAGGGGGTGGCCGGACATACCAAAGCCTCCCCTCCAGGCCGGGCCAGTGGCCCCTGGTCCACGATGCTCAAGTACAGGTCACAAGAACACCCTCTGACAGAAACCCTTCAGCGGGCTGCTTCCTGGAACCCTGGCTACACCGATGGTGCTGAGTGGCTCACGTGTACCACCCCCGCCCCCACTCACCTCCAGCACCCCATCTCTCCAGGGTTTATTCTTCCAGTGAAACCATGGTTGTGTTCAGAGCACCTGATAAAGTTTTGCAACAATAGCAAAGGCAAGAATTCTGTCCTGATGTGTCAGAGTTTTTTCCACTGGGAATAAAATGAATAAATTCCCCTCCTTTTCCAAAAAAATATAGACACAAGCATGCTTAAGTTCCTACATAAGACCTGTGCTTGGAAATGTCTATGACCCAAATATTTTGTCAATTCAGTATGTACTGGGGCACCAAAAGAGACCCAAAAAAGACTAAGCAGTGAGTCCTTTCATAATCCTCTGAATTATGTTTTGACATTTGAGTTTACACAAATCTTGTTTGTTTTTACATGGGACCCACTGTATTCCTATATACGTGTTTCTTTTCTAATATGAGAAAAATTACTCTAAGGAGATGAAACAGAATGTCCCACACGTCTCCACAGTCAAAGTCCCACACTACAGTCCCACATGTCTCCACAGTCAAAGTCAAGTGGCTGGAAAGAGTGGAGCTAGAACTGGTTCTATGGGATGGGGGTCTGGCATCCTCGAGCTGGGTCCCAGCAGTTAGCAGTAGACCCAGTCAAAGCTGCGAGGTCCATTAACAAAATCACTACCATCATCACCATGACCATCATCACAAATACCACCATCATCATCACCACCACCATCCTCACCAAAACTACCATCACCATCACCACCATCATCCCCACCATCATCCTCACCATTATCATAACCAAAACCAGCACCATCAAAATCACCTTGGGCTCACATTTACAAAGCACTGACCACTAGCCCTTTTAATGTACCAATTTATCTAATCCTCACACCCTGTGGGGTTAACCTCAGTTCACAAGGAAAGAGACCATGGCACAGAAAAGCTGAAGCCACACAAAATGGGAGGGGACAACAGCAGAGTGTCAATCCCAGCAGTCTGGCTCCAAAATAAGACCCATTCCCGAAACGTCAGTTAGACCAAATGTCAGTCCAACTCCCAGACTCATGGGAGAAAGTCAGCAGAGGGCCATGCTGCTTTCCTTTCTCTTAACTGTTTCTTTTTTTCTTTTTTTTGGTTGTACTGGGTCTTCATCACTTTGCACACGCTTTCTTTAGTTGCAGCGGGCAGGGGCTACTCTCCCATTGTGCTGCACAGGCTTCTCATCGCAGTGGCTTCTCTTGTTGCAGAGCTCAGGCCCTAGAGCAAGGGCTCAATAGCTGTGGCCCACAGGTTTAGTTGCCCTGTGGCATGTGGGATATTCCCGAGGCGTCCTCTGCGTGCAAGGCATATTTTTAACCACTGGACCAGGAGGGAAGCCCCCCTCCCTCTGTTTCTGACACACAGAGCTCTGAGCTCTCAAGCAGTGAAATGGGGTGGTCTCTGTCATGCACAAAGCACCTCTGATCCCCATTAGGAAGGGAGAAAGGTGGCGTGTGGATATTAAAATGGGAACTTCTGGCTGTTCACCCACAATTGAAGCAATCCAGGTGACCCACACTCAACATTTGGTGTGCTTTTCTGAAGATAAATGACAAAGAGTTCAATTTCTGGGGGTAGGGCTGGTTGTGTTTCTGCTTTAAATGCTATCAGATTCCTCAGATGGGGAGGCCATGGGGCAAGGGGGTGCACACAGGTGGAGGAGCTGGAAGAAGCTGTGAGTCAACTAAAAAAAAGCGGTCAGTCAAGAGACTGTCTGTCAAAGGCAGCAGGAACCTCTTCGACCACATCCTGATGTCCAGGGCAGGGGGCTGCCTAAGCGGGTCCTACAAATGGGAAGACTTCCCATCAGCTGTGTCTGAGGGACAATGGGAAACAGAGACTCACTAAAAACATTTATGAAAAGACAGGAGCCTTGATCCTCACTGAGCATCCTCACTCAGTAAGGATGTGTCAGTGAAGAATGGAACCAAAGGCACTTTTTCTAGGAAACAGGCTTTTCTACAAACCAGTTGTCACCAGCACAGTGAGGGGTAAGGACCAGATGGCCATGTGATTCCAAGCCACTTCCACCCCAAGCACTGGGGAGGCGACAGGGATGACCTTCAGGGGCGCCCCCACCCCCCCATCCAGCCCAACCCACTCAGCCCAGAGTGTCTGCCAGCCCTGCAGTCACTGCCTCGTCTGTGCACACACCCACGCTCCCCACCCTCTCCTGCCTGCTCCCCATGGAGCCTCCAGCCCCTCAGCAGGAGCTGGTCACCCACAACTAACACAAATCCACACGTGGACCCTAAAGGGCAAAGCAGATGAAAGCAGTAGCTCAAGGCCCTGAGGCCAGAGCGAGAACTCCCAGAAAAGCTAAAGGGGGTGTTCTGAAGAGATAGCAGCCTGAACTCACAATCCTACTAGCTCACCTGAGGCCAAGCCCGGCAGAGACAGAGCAGGCTGTTTGCCCACTGGATCCAGGGAACCGAGCTGGGAGAACATGTGCTGCCCAGACAGAGCCCAACCACTGTGACCAAGGAGCCCCTCACCAAGCAGAGTCTTGGCTCTCTCTGAAATGAGGCCTCAGGCGGGAGCGGCTGCAGGGCTCCTCACCAGGTGCTCCACTAGGTGCTCAAGGGTGTCAGGCCAGTTCCCTCAGCCCTGCTTTGTTGTTGCTGCCTCTCCAACACCGCGTGCTCTCCTGGCCCCCGCTGCCATCCCCTCAAGCACTCGCCCCTTTCCCCCTCCTTCTCCCTTTGAGGACAGGAAGGACCCTGTTCTGTGCCTCCAGGCCCTCTTAATCTCAGGAGAAGGAAGCAGGATGTACAGAAAGGTCATGATGCGAGCAGCAGTCACCATCTCCTTGCCCAACCAAGAGAAAAACATCCAACAAACCCCAGGTGAGGGGCATCCTGCAAAATCCCTGACCAGCACACCTCGGAATGGCCAAGGCAGTCAAAACTAAGTCAGAGACCCTATTCCAGAGGAGCCTGGGAGATGCAAAGACCACACATGACAGGGGACCTGCTGCAGGAAGAGGATGCCACCTGACACTGTGCTGGCGTTGGTTCATAACTGTAACGAGTAGAGGCTAGCTACAAGGGATGCGAAGGGCAGGGGGCACACAGGGACACCATCCTTTCTACTTCGTTTTTCTGTAAGCCTAAAAGTGCTCTAAAAAAGTTATAGTCTATTAATTACCTTTTTTTAAGTAGCAAGATGCCCCCGTAATCACAGCAGCCCAGTCTCTCCTCAGACCCCAAAAGTTGAAAGGACTGGGGCCCTCGCAGTCACCCACAGTCTCTAACACAGACACTGTCCTCTGAGAATCCCGAATATCTGAGCCTCAGCAAGACTCATGGGGCAGAGTAACTTTGATTACAAACCAGGTTTCTGCAAGATTGTTTGTCCTCATAAAATTAAATATTTTATGTTTAACCTTCCTTATCTTTCAACAAAAAGAACCAAAAAGCAGCAAATCAATGTGGACAGAACAGCAGAAAGAACTTGAGTTGGCCACGTAGTTATAACCTAGCTCTTCTAAGGGATCTGCACCAATGATGGGAAAATAAAGCTGTTTTTCTTTAAACTGTGATGTTTACATGCACTGGATTTATCATCACTGGTTTTAAGTGAAAGTCCTAAGTGTAACAGCTGCTCTGTTTTTGTCTCTAAATACCCCTAGATGTCACCATGTAACAGAAACTTGAAAAATTTAGGAGAGTTGAAGAAGAGTCCTGACGCTAAATTTGAAAGGCAGGTCTGGCGTTTGCAACGTGGGGAAGCAATTGGGTAGGCCTGTGGCTCCACCTAGTGGCAAAGCCAGGCAGGGGCCATGGGTGAGCCAGCCAGCTGAAGATGGAATGGCCTGACACCACCACACAGTAATGGGACTTCAGGAGCTGCCTTTTTGGGATTCAGGTGAAATACAACATGAAACTGTGTCTTGGCAGGGCTTCTGAGATCTTCCTCTGAGATCCAGCTCCAAAGACCTAGCTCCACAGACCTCAGCCCAAGAACTGCTCAGGACCTCCACATACCACGGGGAGCACCTCTTGCCGTGTGCTGCCATTGGTGCATTTGCCCATTAGAGATGGACAAAAGTGGAACTTGGCCATCTGCACAACCCAGGCCCTGCCCAGGACCAGGCCAGGGGGCTCGAGGAGGGAGAGGCTGTGGAGAAACAAGGAGAGGGGGGCCTCAAGGACTCACCAAGATAGGGCGGTGGTGGACCCCCACCCCCGTGGGTGTTGAGCAGCACCCCTGGCCTCCACCCCCAGACCCCACAACCTTTCCCAATGGAGATGGTGGTGGGGCAAGACTGGATGTAGATCCCAGGAGACCAGGCTTTACAGCTGCTGTGCCTTGATTCACTGAATTTTGTCTCCAACACACCCCTCTCCCTCCCTACAACCCTGGCTTACTTGCTGTCCAAGCCACAGGCCATCAGGACAGTGCCCAAAGTCCTTACTGAGTCACGATGGAAGACAAGCTTTGTCCCCTGTCGACTGTCTGCTCAGCCTGTTAGTTTTACAAAAACTGCCTGGTGTCCAGTTCCATGGCACACCTCAAAACTCACCTGGAACAATAATCACATGGCTCACTCAGGTGTCCAGAACAGCCCTTTAGGAGGGAGGGTGTCCCTTGAGATGGGACCTAGGTGAGGAGGTTTGAGAGGGAAACTGAGAGGGGGCACCTGAGGGGGAGTAGCTGACAGGAGGGGCTGATCTGAGAAGGGGGGACCTGATGGGCGGGGACATGAGGGGAGAGACCTGAGGGAGGACCTAAGAGGGGGTACCTGTAGGGGGAGACCTGAGAGGGGTGGACTTGAGGGGGAGGGCCTGACGGAGGGGGGATCTGAGGTGGTGGGTCTTGAGAGGGTGAACTTGACAGAGGGGACCTGAAGGGGATACCTGAGGGGAGACCTGAGAGGGGAGACCTGAGTTCGGGTAACTGAGTTGGGATATCTGAGGGGGAGACCTTAGAGGGGGAATCTAAGAGGGGTGGACCTGAGGGGGTACCTGAAAGGGGATCTGAGTTGGGGCACCTGAGAGAGGTGGACCCTAGGGGGAGGACCTGAGAGGGGAATCTGAGGAGGCGACCTGGGAGGGGGCACCTGACGGGGGAGACCTGAGGGGGGGACCTGAGATAGGGGGACCTGAGGGGTGGGGACTTGAGAGGGGGACCTGAGGGGGAGACCTGAGGGGGGGACCTGAGTGAGGAGACCTGAAGGGGGGGAACTGAGAGGGGGTTCTGAGAGGGGGTTCTGAGGGGGAGACCTGAGGGGGGAGATCTGAGGGGGGAGACCCGAAGGGGGGATCTGAGAGGGGGGACCTGAGGCGGGGACCAGAGGGCAAGACCTGACAGGGGGGACCTGAGGGGGAGACCACAGGGCGAGACCTGACGGGGGGGACCTGAGAGGGAGACCTGAGGGGAGGGGGCTTGAGGGGGGGCCTGAAGGGGAGACCTGAAGGGGGGGATCTGAGAGGGGGGACCTGAGGGGGAGACCTGAAGGGGGGGATCTGAGAGGGGGGACCTGAAGTGGGTATCTGAGAGGGGGGACCAGAGGGGGAGACCTGAGGCGGGGGGACCTGAGGGGGAGACCTGAAGGGGGGATCTGAGAGGGGAGACCTGAGTGGGGGGACGTGACGGGGAGACCTGAGTGAGGAGACCTGAGGGGGGGACCAGAGGGGGAGACCTGAGGGAGGAGACCTGATGGGGGGGACCTGAAGGGGAGACCTGAAGGGGGGGGATCTGAGAGGGGGGACCTGAGGGGGAGACCTGAGGAGGGGGACCTGAGTGGGAGATCTGAAGGGGGGATCTGAGTGGGGGGACCAGAGGGGGAGACCTGAGCGGGGGGACCTGAGGGGGAAACCTGAAGGGGGGGAATCTGAGAGCGGGGACCTGAGGGGGAGACCTGAGGCGGGGGACCTGAGGGGGAGACCTGAAGGGAGGGATCTGAGAGGGGGGACCTGATGGGGAGACCTGAGGGGGGGGGACCTGAGGGGGAGACCTGAAGGGGGGGATCTGAGGGGAGACCTGAGTGGGGGTACGTGAGGGGGAGACCTGAGGAGACCTGAGGGGGGGACCTGAGGGGGAGACCTGAGGCGGGGGACCTGAGAAGGAGACCTGAGTGGGGGGACCTGACAGGGAGGACCTGGAGGGAGACCTGAGGGGGGGAACATGAGAGGGAGACCTGAGTGGGGGGACCTGACAGGGGTACCTGAAGGGGAGACCTGAGGGGGGACCTGAGGGGGGGAACCTGAGAGGGAAACCCGAGTGAGGTGACGTGATGGGGGGACCTGAGGGGGAGACCTGAGGGGGAGACCTGAGACGGGGGACCTGGGGTGAGGACTTAGGAGGATCTGAGGGGGTGACCTGAGGTGGCGGGACCTAAGGAGGGACTTGAGGAGGGGACCTGAAAGGTGGGACCTGAGGTGGGGGACCTCAGAGGGAGGATATGGGTTGGGCAGAGGCACCCTGACAGCTCATCTCCCCTTTTTTCACAGATTCGGGCGGACGGTCTCGCTCACCAGTGCCGCCGTGGGGGGAGGGGGGATGCCCGGCCACCTCAAAGGTCACCTGCCATAACTTAACAGGAGCCCGAGAAGCCAGGCCAAGGGAACACCTGAGCTTGACAGGTGACAACACCACCTCCGTTCCGGCCACGCCTCCACAGAGGACGCAGCCGCCGCCCGGTTCCAAGATGGCTGCGTCACGCAGAACGGCGTCCCGCAGAAGTCCCGCCCCTCGACCGGGGGCAGGCCCCCTGCGTGCCCCGCCCCCTCCACGCTTAGACCCGGAAGGGATCTCCCAAGGCGGCAGTGGGCTTCAAGCGCCGCGGGCTGTGGAAGAGCGTTGACGGTGGGGATCGCGGAGCAGCGGAGGTGCCTGGAGCCTGCTGCCGGGCCTTCCCTCGCGGTGCCGCTCGGTATTGTCTTCACGATAAACATCGCACGTTAACACTAGTAAGAACGCCGGAAACTTGTTTCGCTTAAGTTCTTTAGCTAAACTGGCCGTCAGCCTCCGTCCTAGGAGTCCTCGTCTTCTGATAACGGCGTCTGTCGCGAGTTCCCTGTCCTAATCCTGGCCGTGAGGGGAAGCCCCCCGAGTCTGCCCTGCGTTGCCAGCGGCCGAGCAGCCAGGGCCCCGCGGTGCGTGGGCTCCTCTTGCAGCTCCGCGCCGCCCGGGTCCTCCGGAAGTCAAGCCCGGAGCAGATTCGTCCTGTGAAACCGAGCAGCGAGCCGCGCACACCTCGGAGCCGTCCCGCCGGTTCCGCCCTGAGAGCTCCGCAGTCCAGGACGCGCTCCCGCGTTTGCTCCTTGCGTGGACTCCTGTTGGCTTGGTCCTTCACCGTTTCACATGACAGACCTTTCCCCGGGAGGTTGCATTCTAGATTCCTTGTAACTCTGGTGTCAAGTTCTGCAGAGCAGTCTGCATAGACTGCATCCAGAAGTGGCAGACGTGGCCCAGGCGAGGGAGCCCTGCGCTGAACCTGGGAGGGGTGAACGATGTCCGCGGTCCCCATGGGAGACCTCGCCCCCTGGCACAGGACGGGGGTCCTTTCTGGGGAGAGATCTTTGTGATAGTAGAGGGTCCCCATTCAGTTACTTGCACTCTGCAGTCACCAGAGCTTCTGCAGCTTCAGATGAAATGAGCAGATGGCAGGGATTCCAGGTGTTTGAGGGAAGTCACTAGATGAAGGACACAAAACCGAGGTGAGACCTGGGCAAGCCCAGAGCCCCGGGGCCTCAGTTTCCTGCTCAGCCAGTTCATCAGACCTACTCTGGGCCGTGAGCACTGCTGGGCATCATCCCTACTGTGGAAGGCAGCCCCAGCTGACAGCAACGTCCCCTAAAGTGTCTCCTCTGCTTTTGTGGAAAACCTCTGGGCACTGAAACTGTTTCTAGGAGCCTCTTCCATCCACCCCTACATGGTGGGCATATTGCTTGGGACCAGAAGCGTACCTGCTGAAGGCGCAAGGCCCACCACACTTGGCCACTGGGCAGGGGACGGAGGTGGCTATGGCAGCTGTGAGACAGAATTGGGGGGCCCGCCACACACCCCCAGCTCCACTCACATAGCTGCCCCATGATCAGGTAGAATTTTCTGCAGTGCTGCACAGACCTGGGGGTGCAGCTGCAGGTCGAGAGGGAAAACCTAGAGCCATGCCCAGGCCTGGGTGACAACGCACTGGTGGCCCGACGTGTGCATTCGTCCCACTCACCCACCTTCTTGGCGAAAGGCCCTTTGCGGGTGCAGACCAGTAGACTTGCCAGCAATGCGCAGGACCCCTGAGTGACACTAGCCTCATCAGAAGGGGACCCCCATGGCCTGTGGGCACTGGAGTGTTTGGTGCTTAGGCAGGTGCAGGCCCTGGGCCTCTTCCTGAACCTCAGCAGCACCAAGGTATAGACCACGTGCGTCTTTCTGACCCACATGCTGGCAGGAGCCAGTGTCATGGGAGGACTGGAGCAGGCGGGGAAGGAGAGTACCTGTGGACCGCAGAGCCATTAGAATAAACTGCTTAACCAGAGTCAATGCCCTGAGACTTTATGACTCACAGCTTATGCTTACAACCTGTGATTCCCTGGAATCATTCACTGTGTATTTTGCAAACATGAGTCTAAGAGCTTAAATTACTTTTGAAAGTCATTTTCAAACACCCAAAGATTATCCAAGAACTACCTAGTTTCTTGTGAGCTCTGTTTAACTGGGTGAAATAGTTTCTTTTTTATCTTCCTATCCCCATGTTCACCTCAGACAGGTGTTTCCAGGGATGGGAGACAAGCAGGCACATCCCCTGAGGCCTCAGGAGGGGAGTCAGCCTGTTGTAGTCGAGAGGGTCCCACACCTACCCTGGGATGGGTGCTGGCAGGCTGGGCCCCCACTGTCTCCTGCCAGGCCTAGGTTCTACAGCATGGACTACTTAGGTTTTCTCACCAGAGACCAGGCCTGTTGCCATGGGAGGGTTGTGTGTAGGGTCTGACCCCACCCCTAAGGTCCGAAGCGAAGCTGCAAACACAGGGGAGGTGTTCTCACCGGACCTCATCACACCAGCACATGGGGCCAGATCTGCCCCAGCTGCACATTTCATTGCTGGGGCACCATGTGGAAGAGAGCCTGGTTTCAGGAGGACCAAGCGGGGAGCTGACAGCACCAGGTGGCTCTGTGTCACCAGCATGCTCTGCATACTCAGAACAGACCAGGTGAGAGGTTGGCCTCATCTCTGGCCCCTGCCTAGCGAGGCCACAGGTCTGAGTAGCACTGGGACCAAATCAGGCTGCAGGTCCTATCGGGTTGGGGCGTTTCCTGCCCCTGCCCCCCAAGTCTTCCTTGGGGACCCTATTCAAAGTGGGTCAGAGCACCCCACACACCACTGACTCGTCATGAGCACTAGAGCCAGCACAAAGGGACCCTGCCTCGCTGCATCTGCCCCCACACCCATCACATCCCTGGGAGCCCAGCCAGGTTCCTGCTCCAGTCAGGAGCCCTACGGGCGTGGGACCTGCAACAGCCATTTCTAGGCCAGTGAGGAGCCCTGTTGATTCTCACCAGCAGCCCAGTTAGGGGAGCTAATTTCAGAAAGGCGGTTGGTCTCCCTGGGTCTGCTCTGGGTGACTGCAAGGTGGCATCAGCTGGAGCACCAGCTGTCACTGCTTCTGGAGCATCCTCCTCACACCGCAAACCACTGGGCCTCTGCTCATTCCGGACCCACCCAGTCCCTCTGCGGATCTGGGGTTGACAAGTTCAAACTCCCAGGAAGCTGAAATAGGAGACACCGGTCCCCCAGTTTTCACCAAAGACAGCGGCTTCACAGGCTCACACAAGCATGCACACATCAGCTTGACTGCCGTGTAGTCACGGCCTCTGTCCCATGGAGTCACCAGGGTCAGCGCAGAGACCACTTCTGAACCCTGAGGGTCCACAGAGCAGCAGGTGTGGCCGGTGCTCACAGCCAGGGAACAGCACGCAGAGCGGGAATGCAGGACCCCACGCCCCACACAGCTCCCGCCATCCTGGTGAGGTGATGACACCCAGGCATTTTCAAGTGACATCATGAAGGCCTGTGTGCAGTGGTCTCAGTGGAGCACTCCAAACCATGGAGGAGAGATCACATGACGCAGGCCTCAGAGCAGAGCACAGGGGCCGTGCCCTGCCAGGTCACACCAAGGCTCCTCCCAGGGCCAGAACACAGTCCTGGGTTCCCCATTCTGCCTGCACCCTCCATGGGGAAGGCATGGCTGGGGGCAGGGACTGGCTGCCTTGGTTTCAGTCTAAATCTTGAGCCGGTTCTGGGGGCTGACTCAACACTGTGCCTGAGCACCCACCTCTTGTGAGCAGGGTCCCAGCCACGGGAGAGCCCCAGGCACCCCGAGTAACAGGGTGCCTGCCCAGTCACAGGGCACCAGAGGAAGAGGCCAGGGGTGGGGGCAGGGAGTGAGGTCAAAACTGCTGGCCATCTGCCCTGAGGAGGATGCTGGCAGCCTTGGCTCTAAGTCCCCCCACCCCCCATAAATCCATAATAAGAAATAATCCCTAGTTTTCCTAACATGCCCCAGTTCCAGAAGCGCCTCCTGTTCCGTTGTCACATTGGTGTGGGAGAGGGCCGGGCAGGCGCCGCTGACCTTGTTTTCTGTGATCACAGCAGGGAGAGCCCAGGGCCCGAGGCGGGCGAGGAGCACCCCAGGCCTGTCCCACTCCCGAGTGGGAGCACCTACCGAAGGCCTGGCCCAGGCTGCCGTGGGGAGCCATGGGGTCTGGCCTCCAAGGGGACTGGTTGGTGAACTGGACCCTGCCACCCACCACAGCTGCCCAGCTGCCCACTGCTGGCCTGGGAATGCAGGGCAGGAAGCAACTCCACACAGACCCAGGTGTCCTGGTCAGAGTAGGCTCACGCCCGTGGTGGGTCAGCCCTGGGCCTGTCAGTGGACACTGCGGAGGCTGGGAGTGGGGGTGGGGGGCGGTATCCCGGCCTGGAGACTCCAGCCCATGAGGAGCACCAGGGGCTGGGGTGCGATCTACCAGCTGACGGTCTTCAGTTTTGCACCACATGGCAGCCTGCAAGCCCACCCAGCCCAGTGGGAGGACACCTCACCCTGGGCCAGAGCCGAGCCTACACTGCTCCCAGCTGCACCTCCCACCCCCCAAAGGCTGGCAGAGTGTGCCTGGTGAAGCCAGCTCCCCAGGGTCAGCCCAGCCCCCCAGGAGGGCGGGCAGAGGGTGGGGGCGGTGCCCGGGCCTGGCCCAGGTGGCGGGGTGGGCGGGGCACCTGCCCAGGCTCTGCCCGGCTCGCTCGCCCATCATTCGTCCTCGCCATCCCGTGGCCCTCGTCATCTCTGTCCTCGCGGTCGCCGTCCAAGGTAGGTCTCGGGAGCTCGCCCCTGTGCTGAGCAGACTCTGGGGCCTGCCCAGGTCCCACTGGGCTGACCTGGACGCCCCCCCAACCCCTGAGGCGCCCTTGCCTGTCTGTCTTCGGTCGTCCTCCTGTCCCAAGGGGCCGGCCAGACCGCGGGAGAACCCTCCATCCGCCGGCTGGCTGCGAGGGGAACGGCATCCGCGCGCGCCGCCCGCCCGCAGTGCCTACCGAGCGAGCGAGCGCTGTGCGCCGAGGCCGGGCCGCGCGGCGGGCTAGGCAGCGGGGCTTGGGGGCTGCGGACCCGGCTGCCGCCCCCCTAGCTGGGGGTTGGGGGGACGCACCCACGTGAATGTGAGAACCTGCGCTACCGGGTGGGGTGCTGGAACTCGGGGTCTCTGGGAGTAAGCTCCTGCTCGCCCCCACTGGCTACCCCCCAGAGCCTCGCTACTTCCCCAGTCTCACTCCCTCCTGGTAGACCCTCCCAGGAGCCCTTTCCTCACCCTGAAGTAGGCAGTGTCACACTCCTGGCAGCCCCTGTGCACACTTCCCAGGTCAAGGAAGCCAGTCCCTTGGTTCCCAGCTTCGGTGATGGGGGCAGGGGTTGGGGGACAGCCAGGGGCTCCCTGGGCCCCCGAGTGGGCTGGAGCAGGGGGAGGCAAGGAGCGGCCTTGCCTCCCTTAACTTGCTGGCTGGGTCTGGAGCCTGAACCTGTGCTCTGCCGGGTGGCCCGGCAGTCAGGCAAGTTGGAGAAGGTGCAAGGCAGCAAGCAGGAGGCTGCAGGGGCCCAAGTCCTGGACCAGCTGGGCAGCCCGTGACTCCAAGACCCCGGCACGTGCCCCAGCCTGCCCCCTGGGCAGAGATGCAAATAGCAGCCCCACCCTCCTGGCCCCTGGATTAACCTGCCCTCCGGGTGGGCTTTGCCCATGCAAAGCAGGGGGAGGGGTGTGTGTGTGCCCAGCCCCTGACACAAAGGTCTTCTGCGATGGGAAATGGGTCCTGCACTTGAAGGGTCAGGGACCTGACCTGTCCTGCTGTTGGCAGGACACTGCCCCTCCCCTCTCCAACCCAGAGGCCCAGCCTTGGTGAGGCTTCGATGGCAGGTAGGGGTGCAGAGCTAAGCATGGAAAGTTTTCTCGGCAGTTAATGAGCCCCATGGGAGGTGGGGGGGCAGGCACATGGGGCCTGATTACTGTGGCCTCAGCCCCAGCCCTGTTCCCTGGTGGGTGGCAGAGGCCGTGGGGACTCCCCAGGCAGTGAGCGGGTGTCTCTTTCTGTGGGGGGTGCTCACCAGAGGGAGGGTGCATCAGGAGGGTGACTGCAGGCTGGCAGCCCCTGGCTCTGTGGCTTGCCCCATACTCCCCAGCCCCAGGCTGGCCGCTTCCGAAGCCCCCGACGCCATGGAGGAGTGGGACGTGCCCCAGATGAAGAAGGAAGTCGAGAGCCTCAAGTACCAGTTGGCTTTCAAGAGGGAGATGTCATCTAAGACCATCCCTGAGTGAGTCCCCAGGACACCCTGCGGAGCTGCGGCCACACCCCCTAGGCTGGCAAGATTTGTGTCTCATTTCCCTGCCCTGTGCTCATTTGTATGAACCAAGGCCACACCCCTACACACTGCCACCAGGCAGCACTCCTGGGGCCAGGAGCCCACGTGCTCACCCACCCTCCCCACCACAGGCTCCTCAAGTGGATCGAGGAAGGGATTCCCAAGGACCCCTTCCTGAACCCCGACCTGATGAAGAACAACCCGTGGGTGGAGAAGGGCAAGTGCGCCATCCTGTGAGCCCCCGCGGCCCAGACTCACGCCTCCCTGTAAAGTGGACGCCTCTGTAAAGGTGTGAGTTTTATAAAGACTTTGCGAGAACGCTGGTGCTTTTGTACACTTTCTAGGAGAGAGAAAGCAACACCTAGGTAGCTGGTGTGTATCGGGATATCTGGTGTAGTCCAGGGTGTCTGGCGTGACCCCAGAGGGTCCAACATGGACTAGAGTGTCCAGCATACTCTCTGGGGACGTCCAGCATGGGTCGGGGTGTCCAGCACAGCCCAGGGTGGCCGCCCAGGCTCCAGGGGCTCGCCATGCCCCCTAGAGCAGGTCTCTGATGTACAGGCTGCGCCGCACGGCATTGGAGACGCCCTCCTTGAAGCGGAACCACACGTCGCTCCTGCCCACTGCAGTGCCCACACGCCGCTCAGCTGTGTCAGTCTCAGGGGCCTCGTGCCCTGCGGGGGCCACACAATCGTTCTTCCACCTGACTCCGGCCAGTCCCTCCACCACCCACCCCTCCATACACACCTGTGCTCGGGGCTGCTGCTCTCTTGACAACCACACGACCGAAGAAGTCCCTCTCGGGCTGAAGGAGACAGGCTGGTCAGGTTCACGGGGACTGAGCTCTAGCGGACTAGCCCTACCTGGGGAAAGGGCCCAGAGGCCATGGCCCCCTCCTGCTGAGCCTCTCTGCATGCACCCTCCACCACGCTCACACTCACCTCTTCCCTGCCAAGGTCAGGAGGTGCCAGCATGCTGCCCAGGTGGGAACTGGGCCCAGGCAGAGCCATCATGCTGAGCAGCAGGGAGCTGGACTCCAGGACTTAGAACCAGCCCACTGCAAAGTCGCCTGCCCAGGCCCCCCAGCGCCGCCCCCACGGCCTCCCACTCATACGTCGGCCCCTACCTGTTCCTCCAGGGCGGCTCTCTTCAGGATACACTCCAGCCGCTGCTTGTGGTTGCATGGGGCAGGTGGCTGCAGCTCCTTCTCCCCCGAGCCCCCCGGGGGACCCCCATCCACCTGCAAGAAGTCACAGACAGTGACAGTTGACTGGGTAGGACCACGGCGGGGCTCGTATCCTCTCCAAGGGCCCTGCTCTACCCAGGGCCTGGGGAGGCTCACCTGGGGGCCGTCCCTGGCCCGAGCCGAGGCCTCCACCCGCCGCATCTTCTCCACTTCCACCTCGCGGGCAATGAGCTGCTTGGCCTGGTAGGTGAGGGGCTTGCGGGCAGGCAGCTCGGGAAAGCGGCAAACCTCCTCCACGTTCCTGCTCTTGGGGTAAGCGGGGCAGGGCAAGCCCCGGGACACCTGGTCAGCAGGGACAGGCCACGAGCTACTTACCACCTCTGGCCCCACCTGGCAGACTCAAGAGTGCAGGACGGGGTCCAGGCCTGGCCCTGCTGTGCCCCAGCTCCACAGCAGCAGGGGCATTCCCACCCTGAGCCTCAGTTTCCCCCACCACACATGGGCAAGTGGAGGGCTGCCCAAGGAGGAACTGACACCACACAGCAGGGCCTGGGCTCAGGCTGGGCTGAGCGCATGGAATGAGCATCATTACTGCCTGAGGCCTGCATCCGGCCCCCACTAGTGCCAGCACTCCACCCCATGACCCTCTCAGGACAGAGGAGCGGAGCCCTGTGGAGCTCGAGGGCCCTCTGGGGGCAGCTCCTGCGGGCACTGAGGGACTCCACGTACACCTCCCGTCCCAGGGTCGGCCCCAGTGGGGGCTCCGCTGCACAGTCACATTCGGGCAAGGAATGAGCTAGACCTGACTCCCCCAGCCTTCAACAAGAGACCTGAGGCTCACACCATGCCTTCAGACTCTGGCTGAGCAATCGCTGTGGCACCTGGAGCCCAGCACCCCCAGCCCAGGTGCTGCGAAGACTCACGGCTCCAGCCTGTAGATGTACTGCCCGTCGGGCGTGCGGTCCTGGCGGTAGGTGAGGCTGTAGGCAAGCATGGTGCCTACCAGGCTGGCCAACTGCTGCTTCTCTCGGGCGCTGTACAGCTGTGTGCTCACCTGTGGGCCAGCAGGGCACTGAGCCAGGCCCCACCCACCCCAGGAGGCACGCCCCTCCCGGGCCCGGCACTGCCAGGCCAGGCACTCACTGGGCGCAGCTTGGGCGTGAGGATGTCCAGGAGCAGACAGAGGGTGTCTAGGATGAGTGCCTGCGGTGCAGCCCAGCTGCGGGTGGCTGGCGTGATACCTGACACCAGCGTCTGGATCAGGTTCTGTGTCTGGTTCATGCGATTCTGGGCCTGGGGTGGAGGGCGGACCAGGACTGAGTCACCCAGGACCCCAGGGCTAGACCCTGGCCCCGGGCAGGGCACAGGCCGTACCTCCTGCTGGCTGCTGGGGAAGGTGATCCGCGGCACGTGGCTGGAGGCGAAGAGGAGGTGGAAGGCCGGGAGCAGGAAGGGCAGGTAGCACATCAGCTGGAAGCTCTGGCTGTGGAGGGCGGCCCGGCCCAGCAGGTCGTCAAAGGCCAGCCAGTCGAGGGCAGTGCACACGGCGCCCAGGCTGGAGTCCCGTAGCCTCATCCGCAGGAAGTTGTCGAACAGGCCCTGAAGGCAGGTGGACGGGCCAGTCCCTGAGGCCCTCCAGCCTCATGGAGCCTACCCACAGCACAAGCGCCACCCTGGGGGGACCTTCCCCTCCCACCAGCCTGTAAGCCGCAGCGAGTGGCCACAGGGCCATGAGGGGGCCAGAAAGGCCTAGCCTGCTGCCCCCACTCGTCTGACCCAGTCACCTCCTAAAGGAGAGGGAAGCTCTGTCCACCAGGGTCAAGGGCACAGAGCCTACGCACGTTCCATGTGGGAGTCCCTCCCCTCCGGCCACCACGCTGCCCTCCACACAGTGGTTTTCCGGATTTGCAAGGATCCCCAGCTGCTAATCCAAAGCTGCTTAGCCAGGGAGGCAGCTTACACCAGGCTTCCCGGGAGTGGGGGTAGGGGGGCCTGCCACCTGCTCTCCACCCCACCTGCACATATGGAATCCAGCCCCTCCTGCCACTGCCGGGCCCTTTAGCTACTTCCCTAAGGGCAGACACAGAGATCCCACCAGACAACCCCTGCCAGCCATCCCCCCTCCTGCCTGACCCTGCTCCCTCTCAGAAGCCTCCCAAGCACCGGGTCCACCAGTTTCTTCTTGGGCTCAGCACCACTGAAGCGTGCATGTCCCAGTCAGTTGCTGGCCAGGGTCGAAAAATGCTGCCAGAACGGGGCCTCCTGCCCCCCCACCCCCACAAGGCTGGAGGTGGGGCACGGTTACCTGGACCACCTTCTCATGCTCGCCCGCAGACATGGCCACGTGCAAGATGTGGTAGAAACGCTGCGCGGCTGTGGTCAGGGGCGCCTCGGCAGCGAGGGGCCCTGAGCCCGAGAGCTGGTCCCCGAGCAGGAGCATGTGAGTGCGCAGGGTTGAGTCCTGACGCACACGGCGCCTGCAGGGGGAGCTGAGGCTGGAGTGGAGCCCCTGCCCTGTCACCCAGACCCAGCCCTACCCACCCTCGTCCTCCGGGTAGCACCGGCTTGTGCATGTTTAGGGCACCCTGAGGTGCCACAGGAGGGCAAGGTGCCACGGCTCCATCAGCAAAGGCAGAGCTGGCTGTCTTCCCAGGGCAAGGGTACCGTGGACATTCCAGGCCAAGGCTGGCCTGCCTACCTCTGGGCCCGGGGCAGCTGGAAGACCTCCTGCCACACGGAAAAGAGCCCCTTCCGCTGATCCTTCAGGCCAATGCGTGTGCTCTGAACGGCCTGAACGCTCAGCTCCCGCTGGCCCCGCCTGTGCAGGAACTGGACATGGGGTCAGGGAGGGTGAGGATGGCTGACCCCAGCTCCAGCAGGAAATGGACACAGGGGAGATGTGGAGGGGGCGCTGGCCGCCCCGTCCCCTGCCCCAGAGCCACCTGCCCACCTGCAGGGCGTTGATGCAGGCGCGGATGTCGTTGTCCGTCTTCTCACAGAGGGCCGCCAGAGCGCCGGGGTCAGCCCGCATGCCCCGCCGCAGGGAGATCTGCAGAGGGGTGGGAGGATGAGTGTACCCCTAGCCCTGCCCTGTAGCCACCACCTCCCTAGAAACAGCTCCTATCCGACGGGGAGCAAAGGCCGAAGAGCCCTGCAGAAGGAGCTCGGTTGCGCATTGGAACCACCCACAACCAGAGAACAAACTGGCCCGGGACCTCCACCCAACATCCTGGGGGTAGCCGGGGGGCCACAGGCAGATGGCGGAGGCAAGGCAACCCTCACAGACCTCCTGGAGCCGCTGCATGAGCCTGGAGGGCAGCGTGGGCGGGAAATGTAGCAGGAGGGCCTGCTGCTTCAGCTGCCGGAGAGAGGGCGCGAACCTGCGGAAGCAGGGCATGCATAGTGAGCCGGCCCTGGCCAGGGCACTACCTGAGTCCAGCAGCGAGGGAAGTGGGAAGTGAAGAACAAGCCTCCCAGTGGAGACCCCGCCCACCCGACAGAAGCCCCTCCCCAGCCGAGGCCCCCCCTCCACTCACGGGTCGTTGCAGATGCAGATAATGGGCCTCATCAGGAGCCCTGCCTCTGCCCGGCGCCGCCGCCCCCCGCCTGTGGGCACAGATGGGCCCCCTGGCCCTGCCTGCTGTGGGCCCTTGCGATCCAAGACACTCAGGAGAACATTAATGGCAGCCTGGGGGGACATGGAGATGGCAGTGAATCATAGCCCCCCACTGCGGGACGACCAGCCCACCTGCCGGCCTACCCAGGAGGCCCACCGTGGGGGCCCCATCGATCTCGTCGATGACCAGGCAGTTGGGTCTCCCACCAGCACCCAGGACGGACTCCATCTGCGTGGCCGCCTCGATGCGTGTGCGGAAGGCTTCAGGGCTGCGGTCATCACTGGAACCAGGAGGCCCGGGAGCAGCTGTCAGGGTAGCCAGTGTCCCCAGCCAGACGGTCCCCCAGGGCAGAGCCCCCACGCCTACCACTCAAAGATACTACACAAGGCCACCCCCTGACACCACGCCAAGTCCCAGGAGCCCTGAGGTGTGTGGACCATGCCGCCTCATGCACCTGGGACACCAGACCCCACCTCCAAACCAGGCGTTCAGGGCTGTGTCCCAGTCGGCCAGACACGTTAGGACACAGGGAGGCCCAGCCTTCCCCCCTCACCTCGCATTCATCTCCACCACGCAGTACCCAGCGTGCCGCGCAATCACGTGGGCCAGGGTGGTCTTGCCCAGCCCTGGGGGCCCACACAGCAGTGCCACCTGCAGCCAGGACAGGAGAAAATGTGCTGCAACCCGCCCCGCCTCATAGACTTTGGGAGTCCCTGGCCCAAATGCCAGAGACAAAATCCCATCCCACAAAGTGCAGTGCCAGGGGATGTTGCCCTGCCCTGCCCCTATCACCAGAGGAGGACAAGCCCCCGCCTGCTCGTGGCGCAAACAATAAAGGCTCATGTCAGGTGAGTGGCATTGAGATCGGACACAGACACAACTGTTACTGCCATGACTGACGCCTGAAACCCACCCACGTTCCAGTGTAATCACTGTGGGAAGATGCAGGGCCCTTCAAGTAGTGCTGACTTTGTCTAAGTCATTAGAAGAAAGGACTCGCGTCCTAGCTCAAACTGCTGACACTCCACACCAAGACACTGACATCATCACAGCCTCGGGGGCAGTAAATGTGCCTCATGGCCCCCCAAGGCTGCAAAGGCACCAGCCACCCAGAATAAGCCATTAGACATGTGTGCAGAGCAGTCAGGTGCACTCACCTTCTGCCGGGGCCGCCCACTTGGGTCCAGCTCAGCCTCCAGCATCTCCTCGAGAACTTGTTCATGGCTCTTCCACTTGCTGGAAGCTGTGGCCTCCTTGCCACCACGGGCCGGTTCTGCACTGGGCCTAGGCTTCTGGACAGGCTTCTCTCGGCCAAACACCACTAGGTCCCACAGCTTCAGCCACTTGAGAAGGCAGCGGTTAGTGAACTGAAAAAAGAGAGGCCTGGCCTGGGTGGGGGGTCTCCTCATGCCTGCCCCTCATGTCACTCTACTCTTTAAAGCCCAGAGATACATGCAGGGACGCTGAGGCTGAGTGACCAGTGAAAGGCCCAAATTAGCCTCAGTTTCTTTATCTACCAACACAATCCAACAAAGCTCATCAAATCCTTCCCCTAAATTCTGACACCCCTGTGGGCTGGCAACACAAGGACCTATTAGGCCGTGAGTTCTTTTCTCTCAGCAACAAAGAAGCCAGTCACATTTGAGCAAGAACAAGTCCTCACGTCATCACTGAGCAGCTCCGTATAGCGCTGTGGTGCAAACTCATCCACCCAGAGGCAATGCTGGGAGGCATCTTGGCTGTCAGCTGGCTCCTCCTCAGGTGCCCCTGAGGGCTGGGTCTCCTCCTCCACCTCCTGTGACCTGAGACTGGAGAGCATCATACCCTGAGCCACTGGGCCTTAACCCCATGCAGGGACTACCCCGCTGGAATGCACACTAGGGGTCAGCAGTCCAAGGACTAGCGAGGATCCTGGGGTGGAGAGCCCCCGTGTCACCTGCACAGCATGTCTGAGAGCCGCTGGGCCTCTTCCAGCAGTCGCCGTCGCCGCTGTGCAAATTAGATCAAAACAGCTCAGCCACCAGTCACCCAGGAGCCACTCCTTCCCTCCCAGGAAACCCCAGCAGCCCCCACCTCGCTGTCGACCTTCTCCTTCAGGGAAGTGAAGGGCATGCCCAGCAGGTCCAACTGGCCACGGCCACGCCACCCGGTGTCATGGAAAGGGCTCTGTGGGGGAAAGCGGGCATCAGTCACTCCCTTCTAGTTATGGGGTTCCCACAGCTCCCTCCCAACGGTGCTCAGGGATCCATGTGGCATTCCCTAGCATCCACAGCCACAAGGAGCCCCTTCTAGCTCCAGTGACCCCAAGGGGTCACTGGAATGGCAGCAGATCTAAGGAGAAGGATGAAGGAAAAGGTAGAAAAAAAGAGAAGAAGGAGGGGAGAAAAGATGGAGGAGGAGGAAGAGAAAGAAGGTGGCCTTCCCGAATGCAAGATCAGAGGCAGGGTGACTCTAGAAGGGTACCCAGAGTCAGAGTGAGCATATGAGGTCCATGTACCGGCTCGTGGCTACACGGCACCCACCTGCACCCCAGTGCCCACTGGGTCAGCCCGAAGCACCAGAAAGGCCCGGTCGCCGCCCGTGGAGGTCACATTGACGTAGTCTTCCAAGACTGGGGGCCGCCGCAAAACAGGATTGCGGGTGGCTAGTGAGGCCTGAGTGAGACCCGCATCAGCCCCAGAGTCTAAGGGCCTGGGAGAGAACCACGATTGTTATGCGGATACTCAGGGAAGAGCCATGGACCCAGCCCTGCCCCAGGCCCCAAGCCCTTGTTGGAGGAATGGGATCCTTCCAATGCCCCTGGAGACGCCTCTGCCCCAAGTTACACACCCTTCGCCCAACAGCTCATCAGGTATCTCGGGACTTGGTGGGGGAGTGATGTCCAGAGTCGGGGAATCAGGAGGTGTCATCTCTTCCATCTCCTCCGACCTAAAGTTCAGTCTCCTGACAGCCTGCAGTCTGGACCGTTTGATGTGGGGAGCTGGGGAGACACATGGAAGGAATAGAGGGCCTTCCCCAGTCTCGCACCCCACCCCTATGCTCTGGGCCCCAAAAACGTACCAGGGGGCAGGGATCTGTCGCCCTGGATGTCAGGAGCCAGATGCCTCTTCCTGACACTGCCCTTGCTGTTCCTTGGAGGTCCGCCTGGAGAACAGTGAATGGCAGCGTCCCCTCCAACAATTGCCTCCTCGAACGTCTGGCGGGGCCGGCCCACAGTGGGCCGGGGGTCCCTGGAAGGCGACAGGGCGGCACTCCCTGAGGAAGGAAAGTCCATAGCAGTCATCCAGAGCAGCTCGTCTGCACACACAGCCACAGCCCCCGCGGCCGGCGCCGCTGCAAGGCCGTGCTCTCTCCAAGGGGGTTGCGGCCTCTCCCCTGCGCGGCCCTCAGAGCAGCCCTCCTGGACTCCCCGCGAGGGCCAGGCTTCCGTCGAGCTACCTGGGACGAGGCCGCGGCGATACTCGCGCCTACCTTCCAGCTCGGCCAGCACCTCGAGCTCGGCCGCGAATTGGCTGTCGAAATCGTCCTCGACGCCGTACAGCTCCAGCTCGTAGTCCTCCATGGCTGCTGGATGCGCAGCCGCCCGCCGCGGAGACCTGGCTCCGAACCTCCCGCGCCCCGCGCGCCGCTCCCGCCCCCAGCGACCCGGTGCCACCAATCAACGGCCGGCGTGCCCGGCGGCGCGCTCCATTGGCCAGGAGGAAGGGCGGGGAGTGGGCGGGGTTGCGCATGCACGCTGGGCGGGGCTGAGCCCTGACGCCAGAGGGGGAGCCGCGGGACTCGGGCGCTCTCCATTGGTCAGTAGGACCGCCCGTCCGTGCCGTGGGCGGGACGTGGGCGGGGCTGAGACCGCAGGCCGGGCCCGGCCAGGCGCACCTCTGTGGCCTGAATTATTGCTCCGGTACCACTGGGCCACGAGGCGCGGGACGCGAGTTCGGGAACCAGGGACAGGTCGCGGCATCGGAAGCCCGGACGGCGCAGCCCAGCTGCAGGTCGATCCCGGAGTGGGCAGGGGCGCGGGAAGGATTTGCAGCGGGAGTCCACCGGGCACCCTTCCGCCGGTGTCCATGAGACGGGGGAGGCGAGAGTTCCGCGGAGAGGAGCCAGAGCAGGGGGCGTCTGCGTGGGCGAGAAAGGGCCCCGTCTCCTGCTCTGTACCCGCCCCACTCAGGAAAAGGCCAATATCACGTGTCTGTAGCCCGCCTCGGGAAGAATCCGTGGGAGCGGGCTGGAGGGCAGGACTGCTTATCCCCACAGGCCCGGGTCTGGGAAGGACCGCCCCACAGCCAGAACTCAGGGCACCACTAGCTTGCCCTCTCCTAGCCAGAGCCCCCAACCAGTAGACGCCCTGCTCATCCCACTCAGAGGTTGGGAGTGCAGGCACACAGTCGGTCTACAAGCTTGCCTGACAGCATCAGTGGCTTCAGACCGACGGCCCTGGGGAGCAGGGGTGTTCAGGCCAGGTGGGCAGGGCTCTGATGCGGGCTAGGCAGCCCATAACCCCGTTCCACGCACTTGCCCCGCATTGCAGCCACCATGGAGCCAGGCAGCGTGGAGAATCTGTGTGTCGTGTACCGGAGCCATGACTTCCTGGTGGTGAACAAGCACTGGGACGTACGCATCGACAGCAAAGCCTGGCGGGAGACGCTGACCCTCCAGAAGCAGCTGCGGCACCGCTTCCCAGAGCTGGCCGACCCCGACACCTACTACGGGTTCAGGTACCCACAGTGGCTTCCACCGGGGGGGGAAGCAGCCCCCAACCCAGCCACCACTGAGCCTCTGCCCCATACTAGGTTCTGCCACCAACTGGACTTCTCCACCAGCGGGGCACTCTGTGTGGCTTTGAACAAGGCAGCCGCAGGCAGTGCATACAGGTGCTTCAAGGACCGGCGAGTCACCAAGGCTTATCTGGCTCTGGTAAGGCCGGGCTGGTCCTTGGGGCAGGAGCCTCCGACCCTCCGTCCACTTTGGTAGGCTGTGGATGTCAGGTGGGCTTCCCAGCAGTGGCGGGTGACCCCATGAGCAGCATGTGACCCCCTGCCTGGCAGGTGCGGGGGCACGTCCAGGAGAGCCGAATGACCATCAGCTACGCCATCGGCAAGAACAGCACAGAAGGCCGGACCCACACCATGTGCATTGAAGGCACACAGGGTACGGAGGGCAGGGGGTGGAGGGACCAGGGACACAGCCGTCCAGAGGGGACCCTGGATGAGCTGGGGCAACCAGGCCACATGACCGGGCTGCAGTGGACTCGGCCCCGGAGTGGCCTAACCCTAACCCTAACCCCAGCTATCTCTCTGAGCTTGCCTCGCTCCCCTCAGGTTGTGAGAACCCAAAACCAAGTCTCACAGAGCTGGTGGTCCTGGAACACGGGCTGTATGCAGGTGACCCAGTCTCCAAAGTGCTGCTGCAGCCCCTCACAGGTGTGTCCCGGATGTGTGCCCAGGGCCCCTGCTCCCTGCTGACGATGTCCTGCCTTGGCCTCTCCCAGCACAGGGCACCACAGTGTCCCCATCCTGCAGGGGAGGAACCTGCCCGGGAGCCCCCAGCATGCTGACCAGGCTCACTCCTGCCCCCCATGCAACCTCAGAATCTGCAGCCTCTTGCCCCACACAAGGTCTCTCTGGTCTGGGTTCTCAGCTGACTGGGCGCTGCTTTGGCCCTGCCCTCACCAGCAGCGTCCCAGAAGTCGCTTCTGTTTTGAGCTCTGACTTTGTGGCACGAAGCACAGGGAGGTCTAACGTCCCCAGGGGCTGCATGAAGCTTCAAGGACAGCACTTGAGCATGATGTGAATGGGTTTGGGGTGGGCACAGGGTTGTGCTCCCACCTGACTGCCCCCCTCTCCTCCCCAAAGGCCGGACGCACCAGCTACGTGTGCACTGCAGCGCCCTTGGCCACCCCATTGTGGGGGACCTGACCTATGGCCACGCCTTGGGCCAGGAGGACCAGCCATTCCGTATGATGCTGCACGCCTTCTACCTGCGCATCCCCACGAGCGCCGAGTGTGTGGAGGCCTGCACGCCCGACCCCTTTGTGCCCTCCCTCGATGCCTGCTGGAGCCCTCATACCCTGCTGCAGCCGCTGGACGAGCTCGTCCAGGTCCTGCGGGCCGCCCCAGACCCTGACCCCTCAGAAGGAGGCCCTGGGCCCTGCAGCCCCTGCACGCCCCTACCTGGGCCAGGCCGGCCCCCACCACCCCCCGAGACAGAGGTGCAGCGGGCCTCCTGCCTGCAGTGGCTATCGGAGTGGACGCTGGAGCCAGACAACTGAGAGCATCATACTAGGAGGGGAACAGCAGGCTGGAACCTGCAGGGCCGGGCTGCTGGTCAGAGCCCTGGACAGTCCCTGCAGCGGCCAGGCCTAGAGCTGGGCAGCTGCGATCACAGAGGACAGGACTCTTGGGCTGCAGGACCCACACTGGCCTCCGTCCCAACACTGCTCTCCAAATGGCCTCAACAGCGCCTCCCTGGTTCTAGAGCCTCAGCTCCAAGGACTGACTTGTAGATGTGATTGGGTCAACATGCAAGAGGCAGAGCCAGGACCTGGGCCAGCCTCAGGTGGGCTCCTTCTGGCCCCCTACCCCACCCCCCAGAGCACCCTGCTGCATATTGCTCTGCCTGGACCTCCGTGCCCGCCACCCCCAGCCTGGCTGGGTCCTCCGTCTGCAGACCTCTACACCCTGACCCCCGCCCCCCGTGCCAGGCTGGTCCTACCTTGTGCCTTTGCTTCTGCCAGATTCTGGCCCCTCCACTCACATGCTGAGCGTCTCGCGTGGAAGTGGGTGTGGGCCACACACGTGCCATCAGCCCCCTCAACCCCCACCACATGTCATTCCTGCAGGCCTGCCCTGAGCATTGCCCCATGGGGTCTTCCAGGCCCCTCGTTGCAGCTGCTGCCTCTACCGCCTGCCTGACAGTCCCCAGGCAGGACCTCCGCCTGGAGCCAGGGGATCCAGGCAGTCTGTCCATCCCAACAACGCGGCCCAGCTGCAGGCCCAGCTGGGCTCTGAGAATGGAGAATAAACGCTCAGTGACAACCTGCAAATGGCTGTGAATGTGCCTGATGTGGGAGCTTCAGGGGGGGCTGGTCCCCCACCACAACCCCTGCATGGGGCAGACCTTTGCCTTAGGTCCCCAGCAGGAGCCTGGATGGACCCTGTGGTCCTGGCTGCTGACCTGCCTACCCCCCACATGCAGAGAACAGCCTGCAGCCCTGCTGTGGGGGCCGGGCACAGAAGCTGGGTCAGCTGCATCCCTGGAGGACCCCCAGGTCCCCAACAAAAGCATCAGAGCATCCGCCAGGGCTCCCCGCAGAGCTGCTGCCCAGAAAGTGCCAACCTTGGGAATTCCAACATCTCAGAATGCCACAGGGCAGGGGACAGGGGCGGGGGGTGGCGCGTGCATGGGCCTCCTGGCAGCAGTCACACACCACGTCACTGTGCCCACCCAGGCGAGGCCCCTCCTCTTGACTGGCTAAGGCAGACAGGCCCTATTGTGGGGCTCCTGGGCTCAACCCAGCTGTGATCACAGCGAGAGCTCAGCCAGGGTGGAGCCAGAGGCAGCTGCCTGCCCAAAGGGTCTCTGAGACCCTGCCCCTGCTCCCTGCACTTCCATCCCCTCATCCTTAACAGCACTGGGGGCGTCCACAGGGCAACAGCCCGCACAGACAGATGCTTACCACGGCGGGCCAGCGCCAGCCTCCGTCAACCTGGGGTGGGGCGGGATAGTCTCCCCTCCCTGCACTCCCAGCCCCTCTGTCCTCACCAGAATGGCCCCTCCACCTCCCTCCCACTGTCTTCCTCCTCTGCCCTCCTCTCCCTGCCACCTGCCGCCCCCACCCTAACCCAGCAACTTACCTGTTTCCTCCCCTCCTCGGGCCCCTGCGGAGCCTCAGGGGCCGTGTCAGCCTGGCTCCCCTGAGCCCCTCAGCCCCAGTGCAGGCTCCGCCCGCAGCCCGTGCTGGTGAGAGTCTTCATGGAGGATGAAGGGTGGTCCCTGAAGGACTCTCCATGAGCCCACCTAGTGCAGGCTTCCGGCCCCTCCCCTGGCCCCCTCGCAGCCGCACCCGCTACACCTCCCGCTCAGCCATCATGCCTGCTGCCACCACAGGGTTCACTGCTGCCCCCGGCCCCTCACAACCTGTCCTGGGCCTGCAGTGGACTTTGGAAGTCCCTCGGACACACCCTGTTGCTTCCTAGCTGCTGGCACCTGCCAGAGGGTCTGGGCCCACAGGGGCTGCGGCTGCGGCAGGACCATCCTGACAGCTTCCCTTGCAGGTGGCCTCCCTACCCAGCTCAGGCCGGGCCACCCCAGAGCACCCCAGGGAGCGGCCAAGTCTCTGTCCTTGTGCCCCAGCAACTGGGCACCGTGGGGCAGGCGGGGCTCCTGTTATGTCTCCCTGGAGCACAGGTCCTGAACTCATGAGGGCGTTTCCCGTGCCAGGACAGAGAATCGTTTTTCTCCAGCGGGCCAGCGGAACCGCTGTCCACCACCCTCGGGTCCCAGGAAGCTGCTGGTGAGGCCAGGGAGCCAAAGGCTACCCCACCCCCTCCCTTCCGGAGCCAGGAGTCCGCCCCCACCCCACCCTCACCACCTTGCCACAGGGACGGGGACACACAGCCACCGCTGCCATGTGCCAGATTTCAGGACCTGCTTAGTGCCGAGGGGCCTGGGAGGTCAGCCAGGCTGGGGCCTGGGGCCAACCCTGACTGCTGGGCGGCAGGGTGGGACCTACTGGTGGGGAGGGCCTGGAGGAAAGCCAAGGGCACACAGGACCCACTGCAGAGCACAAGCCTGCTCAGGGCCCAGGGGCTGAGCCTGCAGAGCAAGCGACAAGACAGATGGCAAGAGGGCTGGACTGGACAGACAGGCGGCCACAGGGGCAGTAAGGCAAGGTGGGAGGGTGGCAGGGCCCGTGGGTGCCAGCTGCCCTGGGGATGCCCCATAGCCTGGCTTCTCTCCCTTGAGAGCCCCCCCATCCCCTCTGAGAGCCCCCAGGGCCAGATCTTGACCTGCTCCCTAGGGGTAGCCTGCCCCCCACCACTGGCGCCTGGGCTAAGGCCTCAGAGCCCAGACATGGGGTCCACCTGCCGATCTGCCCCCCACAGCCTACTGTGGGCAGCCCACAGAGGTCACACTCCAGGGGCACGATGCTGGCAGCTCAGGAGCCCAACCCGGCCATAGGGCCCAATCCCACTCCCGCTTACCTGCTTGGCCAGTCAGGCCTCAGTCTCCCCATCTGTAAAACGGGCTGGCGGGGGCAGAGCCCATGAGCAGTACGTGGCAAAGCTGGGGACAGAGGGCCTTTCTACAGCTCGGCACTTGCCTTGTTGCTGTGTTCATCTGTCCACCCGGAGCCTGGGGTGCCCTGGAGGCTGAGCCCAAATAGGGTAGCGAGCGTCTTCCTCCTGCACTCACTGACCTGTAGGGAGTGTCCTCCGCCCGGCCTGGGCTCTTGGGTGGGTGGAGACCCCATCATCAAGTGACGACTGAGCGCTTGAGAACTGACTGGCCAGCCTCGGGGGGTCAGTGCTGGGGCCCAGAGTGAGACTGCCCACCTCCCATGGGGTCCACCCCCTGAACCCCACCCTCTACAGACTCTAGGGGTCACTGTTGGGCCAGCAGGACAGGGACTCACTGGACAGCTTTCAGGAGGGAGGGACTGTCTCCACTGGCTCTGGATGCCCTCCAGCTGTCGATGCTGTGGCTGGCCTTCTAGGGGTCAGGGAGTGGCCCTCAGCTGGTCCCTCCAACCCTCAGTCTCCCAGAGTCAGCGCCTTGGCTTGTATGTGGCTGGCTTGATGGGCATGTGGCCCTGGGTGAGCTGGCCCTGCCAGGAGGGGGCAGATGTGGTGAAAGCCAGAGGCTGGGCACGAGGCATGTGTGACCGGCATGGTCCTCCCATCAAGGCTGCCTGCACACTCTCCTTGTCCCACAGCGCACACATGTGTGGACACGCATGGGAAGCTCTGCTCCAGTACCCACAGAATAGAAACACACCACACATGTCACTCAACCCAGATGCCACAGTGGGGCCACGTGTGCCTGAGATCCCTGCTGGGGACACACACGCACCTCCTGCACATGTATGCATGTAGGGGTGTGTGCTCCTGGGGATGCGTAGACATGCATGTGTGCTCATACATGGATGCCAGCACACACGTCAAGTGCAGGTGCGCACACGTACAGGTGTACACGCGACCCTCAGGGCAAGATCATGCCTGAGCCAGGCCCCCCTGAGTGGGGAGGGATGTGTGCTGGACTGCTGCCAACCGTGAGCTAAGCCTCCTGCTCCCGTGGGGCTGGGGAGCAGGTGCCCGCTGTGCCTGGGGCCTCCAGGGGCTGACAAGGCAGCGTCACCTGGTATAGCCCCACCCCCTCCTCTACACATCTACCTGGAGGGCGTCGCTGCCAGAGTGGGTGGCTGGCAGGGCAGGGTGCTGAGCGGGTCATGGAGGTGAGCGGAGACATGGGCGCTCCCACCTTGCACCACCCCTGTGCTCTAAGGCTCAGTTGCAGGGGCTGACCCCGAGTGGGCTGGACCCCGTGTCTGGAGTCTACAGCATCCCTGCGTCCAACATCTGCCGTCTGGACCCCAAGCAGCCTCCCTCCAGGACAGACGGCATTCTTAGTGCTCAGGTGAGGGGCAGGGAGGGGCCGGAGCCACCACCCAACGGACACACAGGGGCCCAGCTGTGAATCGGGCCTCCTTGCAGCCCGGGGCAGGTAGCTGAGCCCCTATGAGCCTCCATCAAGCCCCATGTGGGGTGCTTACCTCCCCATCTTCTTCGTGCAGAGCCCAGAGGCCCGCAGGTACCCCAAGCCAGCAGTCCACGCATGGCCATGGCCCGGGGACTCGCAATGAGGACGAGGCTCCCTGCCGCTGCCCCCACCCCAGGCCTATTTTGGCCCCTACCACGGCCAGGGCGCCCAGCAGGCTGCAGCATGGGTTGTGCCCGTGGCCAGGTCACACTGGGCATCCGAGATCTGGGAGGGGAAGGGGGCTCCCTGGGCGCCGGGTGTGGGGTGAAGCTGGGTGGCACCAGGGGAGGTCGGGGCCACCAGGCCTCTCCCAGCTGCTGCAGGCACTCACTGGATCCTGGAGGTCCACCACCCATCCCGCTCCCCAAAGCTGTCGAGAGATTTGCTCATGGGAGACAAGGCAGCCGAGCCCATGGGTCCCCTGAGTCTGACCTGCAATAAGAAAAGCCCTAGAATCTGGCCTGGCTCCCCCACAGCCCCACTGCTCCCTTTTGTTCCAGAGATTCACTGTTTGTGGGTTGTGCCTGAGACATGGCTGCAGCCCAAGATTCGAGGTCCCCTGCCCCTTGTGACCCTGGGTGGTGACCTCCCCTCTGCAACTCCCTCCCCCGGCCTCACCACCTTCCATCTCCTGTCCAGCTTGACCTGGACCCACTGCCTGTGACCCTACTGCCTTCCTGCCAGGACGACCTGTCGGCACCACACAGCCATGGGCCCCAGAGCAGGTGAGACAACTCTCCCTCCCCCTCTTGGAGGGCAGCGCCCACGGCTGGCTCCCGGCGGGTGGCAGAACCACGCTTCCCCCTCCTGAGCCTCTACCTGGGGTCCTGGCCTGGGCCCACCACTGGGGGTCAGGGGAGCAAAGGGGGCGGCACAGATGGGGCATTGGGCTGTGGGGACAAGGCAGGGACAGGGGGCCATGGCCAGGAAAGACTGAGCATTTGAGGAGCAGGAGGAGGTGGGTGCTGACCCCTGTCCCCTGTTTCGGGGTCTTGGGGCTCAGAGTAAGAGGGCAGAACCGTAGGGGTGGAGGGAGAAGGTGCACTTATGTGGACACTGCTGGGCCCGTGTGCAGGCCATCACATAGGTGTGCGCGTGCTTCCTGACACAGTCACATGCCGCCACCCACACATGCATACACACTGTCACACACACGTGTACACATTGTCACATATACGCGTACACACCACCACACACATGCACGCACACCACCACGTGTGTATGTGCACACCGCCACACATGAGCATGAGCACTGTCAACCGTGTACACATCATCACACACGCACATACACACCATCACACATGTGTGTACACTGCCTCACCAGCAGCCACACAGATACACTGTGTGGGCATGAAGGCCACCACAGACATGTACACCCCACCACATGTGTGGCTACACCACCACACGGGTACGAGGTGCACACGCGTACAGCACCGGACAGAAGACACACTGCCACACACGCCTGCCTGTCAGAGGTGCCCAGCAGGCTCGGGGCCAGGCGGGCGCATAGATGCCCAGCTCCCCAGGTGGCGCTCCCCAGCGTCAGGGGCAGTCACAAGCCCACCCGGGATGCAGGGCCCTGGCGGACCCACACGGGACGCTCCCACACATGTGCGCGTGGCCTGTTCTGTTCCAGGTGCCCTGGTGAGCCCGGGCCTCGCCCTCCTGGTGTCACTCACTGCCCACTGCTCTCACCCCCAGGCCGAGGGCGCCTCCCAGGGAGGCCTGGATGCCAGCAGGGCTGACCTGTGGGCCAGGTGAGTGCAGGCTCCGCGTCCACAATCAGGTTTCCTGCAGCAGAGTCCCTGGGTGGGAGTGAGGAGGGACGACCTCCAGGGTCTGCTCACGACGTGCGGGCATGGCCGAGCAGGGCTCCAATACAGAGTCCTGGCCCCAGTGGCCCAGGTCACTCGCTGGAGATGGCTCTGGGCCTCTGGGGTCCTGCACCGGAGTCACACCCACACGGCTGGGACAGGCCCCCCTCCGCGGCCTGGAGACAGTTACTTCCTGTTCTGAGGCCTCTCAGTTTCGTTCTCTCCACCCTGAACCTGGCTGCCCTCTCAGGCCCCAAGACTGAGACCCATCTAGGGGGTCTCCTGGTGGGGGCTGGAAGTCACTGGTCTGCCCCATCAACGGACCAATCAACTGAACCACCAGGCAGGGCTGCAGGCCCAGCTGGACCAGTCGGGCCCTGGGTGTGGTCTTGTGAGATCTGACCCTCGCTGGTACACGGGTCTTCTTAGAGTCACACCATGAGGACAGCCTGGCTGTGGGCACCCAACAGGTGCCCTCCAAACCCTCAGCCATCCTGGGGCCTTGGAGCCCTAAGCCCCAGAACTGGGCCCCTGGTACACGGCCTCAGACCCAGAGTCTGGACAGGGGTCACTTTTTTTTTTAATGTTTATTATTTTTTAAAAATGTATTTGGCTGTGCCGGGTTTCATTTGCAACATGCAGAATATTGTCTTCACTGCACACACGGGATCTTTAGTTGTGGCATACAAACCCTTAGTTGCAGCATATGGGACCTAGCCCCACCAGGAATCGAACCCAGGCCCCCTGTATTGGGAGTGTGGAGTCTTAGCCACTGGACCACCAGAGAAGTCTCTGGACAGGGGCTCGTTGTAAGCCCTCGTCTTGGCTTGGAGCCTTGGCACCACAAGGGTGCCCATGGAGTGGGGACGTCCACACCTCTTGCATCTCTCACCCTCACCCCAAGTTGAGGAGTCTGACCTCCATCCCGAAGACTGCAGTCTGGGGCCCCCACTCCCTCTGCCCCTCACCGTCAGCCTCCTTTCTGCCCAGGGCCAGCGCTTCCCTCCTGCAAGGTTTCTGGTGCCAGCCGGCAAGCCAGCTGTCCCGCGACCAACTTGCAGCTCTCATCAGGAGGATGGCAACGCAACACGTCCTCCTCAGAGCCTGGCAGGTCAGCGGCAGCCACCACCAAGACTGCTTGGGGGTCGAGGGCAGGGGGGGACTCCCTGGAGAAGGGCCCCAGGGACAGGCAGGAAGGAGGCGCCCCTAGCAGGGGGCCCCGGGCGGCACAAGGCCAGGATCGGGGTCAGGACGCAGGGTAGTTCTCCTGGAGCGCGAGGGCCACTGTACCGACAGTCTTATTATAAAATTAATGTAAAATCAGTAATACATTTGACATGACCTGAGGGGAACGGGACAAGATGTCCAGCAGGGGGTGGATTGGGTAAGTGGACCCTTAGTGAGCCACCACGGTGGGCCTGACACCGGAGGGGAGGGGCTCTGGGGCTGGTGTTCCCTGTCCTCTTCTCACCTGGAGGTGGATGCAGGAAGAGGCGGACAGGAAGTCAAGTGACAGAGAGCTGCCAGGCAGGAGGGGTTGGTGGACACGGGACAGAACTGAGAGGTGGGTGGGGGCTCCAGGGAGGTCCCAGTCAGAGCGGAGGGCCCAGGAGAGCCCAGGCCATGCAGTGAGTGATGTGCTGCCCGCCCTGCCCAGCTCAGCTGCCTGGCCAACCTGGCCGCCCGACAAGGCCTCCAGGGCGACTTCGAGCTCCACCCCCCCGACCTGCTGCTCTTCTATAAGTGAGTGCCCTTCCCCACCCAGCACCTGGCCGTGCGGGCTGAGCACGCTCCCGGGGGCACCTCCGTCACTCAGAGGCCCCCCGTCGGCCCTCCCAGCGGCCCCCCAACCTTTCCGCAGCCTGACGCAGGTGAAGGAAGCGGACTGCCGGGCCTTCATCCGCCGCGCCGCCCAGGGAGACACAGAGTTGCTGGCCAATCTGCCCGACCAGAGGACCGCCCTGCGGCACAGGGCCCTGGTCTGCTTGGTAGGCGCCGTGGGCTTGCTGGCCGGGTGATGGGCTGTGGGACCAGGCTCATGCTGACCTGCTATCCTACAGGGAGGGCCCCAGCCAAGGCTCAGCGCCTCCGACCTGCTGCTCCTCGGGGTCCTGGTGTGTGACATGGACGCTTCCAGCATCGTGGCAGCAGACCCCCATGTGCTGCAGAACCTGCAGCACTGTCCCCGGCTCACAGCTGCCCAGCAGGCTGCCCTCAACAGGCTGCTGGCCAGTGGCAGGACGGTCCTCGGGTGGGTGGGGGCCCCTCCCTTCTGCCTAGGCCTCCCCTCCTGCAGATGAGAGAAGAGGCAGCCTGGGGGTTGATGTTCACAGCCCCACTGACCTCCAAGTCTGACCCAGCTCATGCCCCACACTGACCCTGCAGCCCATGGGGTACCCAGAGACCTGGGGTGGGAGCGTCCACCGGGCAGGCCCTGGGAACAGCACTCGGGGAGGGCAAGTGGCCTGACGGGTCCCGGCGCTGCTCAGAAACCGACTCGGAGCCCCCTTTGCACACCAGGCCCCCCAGCTCCTGGAACCTGGAGAGGCTGTGGGCTCTAGGACGCCTGGCATCATACATAAGCCCCGGGCTGTGGATGCAAGTGAAGGAGGTAGGTCAATGCCCCAGGTGGAGTGATGGGGGGGAAGGGGGATCCAGCCGACCTTCCACCAGCCTGTCCAGCCCTGAGGGCCGGCCTGCAGCCACTCTGATACCCAAGTGGTGTCCCCAGTCATTCCCCGTCATGGAGTTTCTGTCTGAGGGGAAGGAGAAGGGAACAAGTGGCCCTCCCCAGGGTGTGGACTCTCCAGGCCCGCCCGCCAGGCCGTGGGCCTGGACTTCTTCCGCAGCATAGTGGCCGCGTGCCGGGCAGGGCAGCTCAGGCAGCGTGATGCCAGGCGCTTTGTCACCAGCTTCCTCGAGGCCAAGTCCAAGGCGGTGTCCTCACCGTCCAAGCGGGACACAGGTCAGTGTGGCCACCATGGCCTGGGGATGCTGCATTCCCCTCCGCTTGGGTTTCTCATCCTGCAGTGGGGGCCCCAGAGGCATGGCACCCTCTGCCTGGACCTCCTGAGCTTGGCCAGGGCCTGCGTCCTGGCCAGGGGGAGTGGTCAGAGTGGTCAGCCCCAACTGGTGGGGCTGGTTTGGGCATTGAGATCAAGGTCAGGGTTGACTCAGCCTGGTCTTGGCCAAGTTTTTGGCTGGGAGTCAAGCTTGGAAAGAGTCAAGGTTAGGAGTGAGGTGGGGCCCAAAGTCAGCAGTGGTGTTCAGCTCAGGCAGAGGCTGACCAGCCAGGTCCTAAACACCAGCACCCCACCGTACCACAGGGAGACCCTGCATCCGTGGCAGCATCACTGCGGCCACCCTGCACGATGACCTCTTCCTGATGCGCTACGACTGCGGGCAGCTCGAGTCCTGCCTGGGCAGCAGTGTGCTCAGGGCCAACCTGGACCCCCTGCTGCAGCACCCGCTGCCTGCCGAGTGCCAGCAAGTCGTGAAAGCTAAGCTAGCTAGGGTGTGCCAGGGCCTGGTGGTGGGAGGGGGTAGGGGGTCACGGTGTGGCCTGACCACCACCTGCCACCCACCTGCAGGTCTACCCGGGCGGAGTCCCTGAGGAGCAGCTGCGGCTCATCCCCTCGCTGCTCTACCTCTACTCCCTCTCGGAAATCGGCCAGTGGCACATCACGTCCAAGGACACGGTCGTGACCCTGTTGGCTCCAGACGGGGCCCTGGAGAACCAGACCGAGGTGAGGGTGGGTTGGGGTGTGGTGGGCAGGAGACGCTCGCTGACCCTGGCCTTGCTGACCCCAACCTTGCCTGCAGGCCATCCTGCAGAAGTTCCTGGACCACAATGGCACCGTCACTGGTGCGCTGCTCGTGGCCATCGGGGGCTCTCGCCTCTGCTGGATGAGCCCCCGGCAGATCCAGGACATCCGGCCCTCAGAGTTCCGGTGAGCCCCCCTCAGAGTTCCGGTGAGCCCCGCTCTGAGTTCCGGTGAACCCCCCTGCTCAGAGTTCTGGTGAGCCCCCGTCAGAGTTCCAGCCCCAACTTCGGAGCCAGCTCCACTCTTCAGCCAAGGCAGGCCCAGGTCGGGGCCCAGGCCAGGCCTTCCGAGGTCACCAGCTTCCCATGGCCGCAGTGACAAAGGTTTACAAGCAGAGTGACTGAAAGCAACAGAATCGTGTGCTCTCATAGTCTGGAGACCAGAAATCTGAAATCCAGGCATCAGCAGGGCCGTGCTCCCTCTGAGACCTGAAGGGGAGGCTCCTTCCTCCTCTCCCAGCTTCGGGGGCCCCATCACCCATCTCTGCCTCCCTGTGCATACACTCCCTTCTTCTTCGGACACCAGCCATTAATTTAGGGCCCACCTTAAGTGAGTGTGTGCCGACTCACTGGAAAAAACCCTGATGCTGGGAAAGTTTGAGGGCAGGGAAAGGGAACGACAGAGGATGGATGGTTGGATGGCATCACCGACTTGATGGACATGAGTCTGAGCAAACTCTGGGAGATGGTGAAGGACAGGGGAGCCTGGCGTGCTGCAGTCCATGGGGTCGCCAAAAGCCCGACACGACTCAGAGACTGAAGAACTAAGTCAGGGTGACCACATCTTAATCTGATTACGTGTACAAACAGGGAAGACCCTATCTCCAAATCAGATCACACTGTGAGGTTCTTGGTGCACCTCGTCCACACTACGGAGCCCAGTACCGAGGGCAAGGGGAAAGCCGCGGTTCGGGGTGAGAGGGCGGGGCCGGTGTCCCCAGGTGAAAGGCCCCTGGCCTGCCCACGAGCCGCGCCCCCTCCCGCAGGCTGGCCGGGGCCCTGGACATCTCCTCCTGCCCTCAGACCCGCAAGAACGTGCTCTTTGACAAGGCCCGGGAGGCCTTCGCCAGCGCCAGCACCTCGGACACCTACTACCGCTTCATGCGCCCCTACCTCGGTGAGACCCGGGCGGGCGTGGGGCCCTCCTCCCGGAGCCCCGCCCCTCGAGGCCCCGCCCCTCACCGCTGCCCCGCCCCTAGGCGGTGCCCCGGTGGAGGAGCTGCGGCACCTGGCCCAGGCTAACGTCTCCATGGACATCTACACCTTCACCAACCTGAACCCCCGAGTGCTGCAGGTGGGTGGGGGCTGCCCGTCAGGGGGAGTCGGGGAGCCTTAGGTTACGGTCTGCAGGCCCCAACACCCCAAAGTCTCAGGTGTGCAGACAGTGTGGGCCCCAGGTCACTTCTCCAAGGTGTTTCGCAGGGTCTTACCACCCCCGCCCCCGGCCAAGTGCTGACCCCGCCCCTTCCCTCCTCCACCCTTCACTGCCTCCCGCAGAGCCTGACCGTGGGCAACGTGACGACGCTGCTGGGTCCGAACGTGGGGGACCTGCAGAAGGCTCGGAGCCACCCCATCATCAGCTCCTGGCTCCGCAGCCTCAATCGGTCAGCCCTGAGCGAGCTGGGCCTGGACACGGACGCTACCAGCCCCACCAGCTCTGCCCACTCGACCACTGGGACGCCCAGCACCACCCTCTGGACGCGCCATCAAGCCCCCACCTCAGAAGGGCCTGGGAGCACCGCCCCCAGCTCGGGTACCCTGCACCCACCCTCCCCCTGGGGTGGGCCATCCCCCCTCTGCTTTGTGGGCCCTTCCCCGCCCCCTCAACCTGACACGCACTACTGGCTTCTCTTTCGCCCAATCTCATTCTCTGCTGGTGACGCTTCCCATGTGCCTCCTTGGGTGACACATGGGTGACTCTGACTTAGCTCTGCATTGCCTGCTGAGTTAGTGAAGACACAGTCACCTCCCCAAACCTGCTGAGCAGCAGAAAGTGGAGGATAGGGGAGCTCTGAGGTCCCGGTTGGGGGCCAGAAGAGCGGCCCGACCTGGGGGTCCTCACCACTCTTCCCCACCTTCAGGGGCGGCGGGAACTGTGGGCCCTGAGCCTGGGACGCAGGGCAGCCTGGGAGCTCCCAGCTGGGCTGAAGGTGCTCCCTCTGTGTCCTACCTGCAGGCAGCCCACCAGCCCCCCTAGGGTACCTGCCACTGGCTGTGGCCCTGACTGCAGGCCTCCTGTGGCTGCTGTATGGAGGCACCCCAAGGCCCAGCTGGGACCACCTGCAGGGCATCTGCAGCTTGGTGGAGGACCGCACTGCCCCAGCTCCACATGCAGGAGAACAGGGGTTGGCACGTGGAGCTGGACGCCTGCCTAGACCAAGATGCAGGTCCCAGGGGACCTGGCCACATCCCCCATCCTAGGGGCCTGCAGGGCCAGTCCCTGCCTACGCCCAGCTCCCAGGACCTGGAGCTAGAGCGAGGGCCTGGGCCCGGGGTCACGGCCCCAGCCAGTGAGGGAGATGCTGCTCCTGTGCTCAGGCTTCTTCCATGGACTGACTTGGCCAACTGACTTGAATAAAGGACAAGGTGATCTTCCTGCCTGTGTCCCTTTGATCTGGGCCTGAGGAGGGACAGAGCCCCTCTCAGCTGGGATCAGCACTCCAACTGGCCATCTCCCGGGGCAGCTGTGTCACCAGAAGCCACCTGGACCATTGGCCTGGACTCGGGGGAGATCCTGCGTGGAAACAGCGCCAGGAAGTGCGCTTCCAAGTGCGCGTGGGAGGGGCTGCAACCCAGGCGGCCCTGTGCAGGGGGCACAGCCGTCAGGGCTCCCCTTCAGTCCTCAGAACACCACGGGGCACCTCTACAAGAGGAGGGTGGGGTTCTTTTATTGAGCTCCAGAGCCCTTGGGGTCCAAGCCCGGCGGGGTCTCCATGCAGCGCTGGTCGCCAGGCCACAGCAGCAGGCTCAGCTCAGGACCAAGACCAGGAGCAGACTTGCGGTCACAGTGAGCACGGGTCCCGGCCCTTGTCCGAGGCGGTGGGGGCCTCCCGAGGAGGCCTCTGCACAGAGAAGAGGCGCCTCAGCCCCTGCCCCTCACTCTGCCCAACACCGCCCAGCCGGCCACCCCAGCCCACCTCGTCCGCGGAGGTCCAGGACCAGGTAGCCGTTGGGGACGCCGCCGACGAGCCCCAGCCCCAGCCTGTCCAGGTCCTCCTGCGACTGCCGGGATATCCAGTCCCGCAGGAACATGTTCCCTGTCTCAGCCTTCAGGCCTACCAGGTTTGGGCCCAGAAGTTTCTGCACCTCGGCCACGGTTAGCGACTGCCAGAGCCCGCAGGTGGCGGTCAGAGTCATCCTGCCTTTTCCCAGAGGCTTCGGGCTTCTCCTGCGCCCAAACCACCCCAACATCCCACCCACGGACCCCGCCTTAGCCTCTGTAGGCCCTGGAAGGGGCTTTGATGGCCGCCCCTCCCAAGACCCCGCCCCTAGAGGCCCCGCTCACGGGAGGCCCCGCCTTTCCCCGCCGTCCTACCAGCACCGCCTCTGTTGTCAGTTTCTTGAATGCCGCCGCGTCTATACTGATGTTCTGCGAAGTAAAAACCCGCAGGTCTTCCGTGGAGGCCCCACCTGCCCTCGGGGAGAGGAGCCCCCAAGTGTGAGACCGTGCAGCAGCCCCCAGTCCCACCCTCTGACCGCAGGCTACCAGAAGCCACTTCTTTTACCAAGAGTCCCTTTTCCTAAGGAATTCCTGGGCCCCTGATTTGCCTGCTGACCACCTGACCCTCTGGGTTGAAGGAGAGGTTGGAGGTGCCCAGAACTCACAGGGTCTCAGCCAACACACACTTGGAGGGACAGACTGTGAACACTGGTCACGCCGCCAGTGGACTGCCCAAAGACGGGGGAGCCTCAGGCATCATTTCCCCTGTATCTTCCCGGGCTCACCCAGGAAGGGCTTGATCCTTGTGAAGTATTCAGACCCGCTGACGTTCTGGAAGGCCATGTGGGCCTTGTGGTAGAGGACAGCCATCTGCGGTGGGCTGCACGCGTCCAGGTCCTGGGGTGTGGTCATCCTGGGGAGGCGGCATGGGGCCGGGCAGCGAGCTCGGAGCACAGCGAGCTCGGAGCACAGCACTCCCACCACCCCCGACAGACCCCAGGACTCACCAAAGCACGCTGAGCTGTACGGAGTCCAGCTGCTCAGGGCGGAGGAAGCACAGGTAGGCAGGGCGGAAGATGGCCAGGGTGTCCAGGGCGGCCTTATCCAGCTGGCCTCCTCCCCCTACATAGCGGGCAATCAGGGCAGCCACCTGTGGGAGAAGGCCACTCAGTGGCTTGGGGCAGGGAGAGATGTATGCCCTGGGCCTTGACCACCTCACGACCTGTGCCACCCCCAGGCCTGTGCCATCTCACACTGACCACCCCCCTCACTGGGCCTGCACAGCCTCACAGCCAATGTCTGCCCCCTCCCACCCCCACAGCTCTCACCTGAGCATCCACACCACGCCCTTGGCTGACTTTGAGCAGAGATTTCACGGTGTCCAGGGAAGTCACATTCCACTTGTGGATGTCCTCAGGGGTGACGTAAAGGAAGAAGTAACTCAGGCGCTCGATCAGGGACTGGGGGTACCCCTGCGGGTAGAACTTCCAGGGGAAGGGACTGTGAGGGCCGCCGCCATGACTGGGGCAGCGGGGATGGCCGAGCTGTGGCAGGCGGGCTGAGCCCTGAACTACCTCATCCAGTTTGCGCTTGAAAATGTGCAGCTGCTGGTAGGTGAAGGGAATCAGGTTCACTTGTCTCATCTGCGTGGCCAGCAGGGCCCCGTCCACACAGGCCTCCAGCTCCCACTCCTCATAGAAGAAGAGGTTCTCATCCACCACTTGGGCCTCCCGCCCCGGGGGGCAGGCCTTCTCTGCAGGGACAGCCAGGGGGTGAAGGGTGCTGGGCTTCTCCCGTCAGCCTCCTCCTCCTCCCGCAGGGTCTCCCTTCGCTGAGACCCTGAGCAACACACGACTCTCTGGGCCTCGGTTTGAAAAGTGAAAGTCGCTTAGATGTGTGCAACTCATCAGTCCGTGGAATTCTCCAGGCCAGAAGACTGGAGTGGGTAGCCTTTCCCTTCTCTAGGGAATCTTCCCAACCCAGGGATCGAACCCAAGTCTTCCACATCGCAGGCAGATTCTTTACCAGCTGAGCCACCAGGGAAGCCCAAGAATACTGGAGTGGGTAGCCTATCCCTTCTCCAGTGGATCTTCCTGACTCAGGAATAGAACCAGGGTCTCCTGAGTTGCAGGTGGATTCTTTACCAACTGCGCTATCAGGGAAGCCTGGGTCTCCATTTACTCATCATCAAATGGCGCGATTCTATTCACTCTCCCGCGTTATCATGATTGAAGGAGCTCAGTGGCCAGGAAGGGCCGCAGGTAAGGTAGAGGAGACCTCACAGTGCTAGCCCCCAACCCCCGCCTCCTGACACCGATGGGGCTGGGCTGCATGCTCACTCTCTGTGCCCCGCCGGGCCCTCGGGAGGAGGACGGTCAGCTCAGGCTGCTGCCAGGACAGGTCCCGCGATGTGCGCTGCACACTTGAGCTCAGAAGAGCCTGAGAACAGAGCAGGGCTGGGACTGAGCGGGGAGTGTCCTGGGGTCCGAGGAACCCGCCCAACCAGGGCCAGAAAACGTTCCTCTGACTCCCCAGAGGGTCCTTACCAGTCCCACGTCTGCAGCCTGGGCCCTGGAAGGTAGAACCCAACCTGCAGGGAAGGGGACACCAGGCTTGAGGGGTGGCCAGGGGCTCCACCCTGGGAGGAAGGGGGCCACAGTGGTCCCTCCCGGCCAGCCCCTGGTGTCACAGCCCACGACACCCCACGAAGGAGCACAGGCCTCCCCATCCTCCTCCTGGGGCCCCTCTGCTCAGCGTAGGCAGACGCCTGTGCTGCGGGCACCCTCAGTTTGGCCTGTGCCCCCATCACTACCCTGCTTCGGCCTCCAGCCCCGCAGGGCAGGGGTTCCAGCAGGGCTGCCAGACACAGTCCCTCTCGGGGCAGAGACGAGGCCAGCCGCCTGCCTGCAACTCGCACCTGCTGACATTCAGGACACGGGGCTCCGAATTCAGGGGCACCGGACAGGGTGGGGGGCCCCGCCCACAGTGGGGGAGCACCGGCAGAGCCAGCAGAGCCTTTCCTGAGGCCCCGGCCCCCTGTGGACCCCTGCAGCTCTCCGCAGTCCAGCATCCGGCTACCCACCCTCAGTGCTCACCAAGGCAGAGAAGCAGGAGCAGGAGGCTGCCATGGGCGGGGGTCCCCCAGGACCCCAGGCGGGGCGGAGCGGTCTGCAAGGCCATGGTCTGCGGCGCTCTGATGTCCCCCACACTGTGTGCCCCTGTTGCGACACGGCCCCAAGCCCGTGCTAAAGGGGCACCAGGGCTGGAGGGCTCAGACCTGCACAAGCCTCCAGGGCGTCTGTGCGGCAGGCCCCCGGCACCAGCCGGCCCTGGCCCCGCCCATCTGGGAAGCCGGCCCCTCCTTCGGGGTCAGGGTGAGTCAGCCCGGCCCCCAGCCGTGAGGGCCCCAGCTGGCACAGGCCTCTCGCCCCCGCAGGGCAGGGCGGGGGCAGGGCAGTAGTCTCCTGTGAGGAGGCAGGGCCGCTGCTGGCTCTGGCTGACCTCAGTTCCCCACTCAACACTGGGGAGCTGAGCGGACCCCCACCCTACCCCACAACATGGTCATCTCCCCTGGGCTTTGTGCAAACCCAGGGCCTGCTGGGGCACCAGGCTGGCAGGGCCCACCGGGTTCCCTCCTGAGCTCCCCCCGAAAGCAGAGGCCTGGGAAGCGCCAAAGGGAGTTCCGCGGGGCCTAGGGGTCAGGACCCCAGGCTTTCACTGCTGTGGCCCAGCTTCAGCCCCTGGTCGGGGAACTGAGGTCTCACGTGCCATGTGATACAGCCAAAACACAACTGAAGGTGACAGCCCTTCCTGCCAGTCAGCCCCGTGGGTCGGAGCAGCCGGACATTCTGGGGGGACCCTCCTGTGCTCTCTGGAGTGGGATTGGGGCCTCTGGACCAGTGTGGGCAGGAGGTGGGTGGGGAGTGGATCTCTGGAGAATATTGTCCCAGAATAGGTGGGGGTCAGAAGCAGACCAAACTGCTGTCCACACGCATCTCCCAGAGAGGCCTGGAGGGGGGCCATCAGGGCCAGGTGGAATGGAACACCCCCCTCCCCCAAACCCCTGCCCAGGCCTGTGTCGGGCCCACCCCGGCCCAGAAATGGGGGCACGCTTCTGTGCTTCAGCACCCCCTTTCAGCAGGGCAACGAGCCCAGCCTGCAGGGAATGTCCTGGGGAACAGCAAAAGCCCAGGGGGCCCCCCACCCCCACCAGGCCCCCAGACCAGAAAATAGGCAGTTGAGTGGGGCCTTGCCCCAGGGGTGGGTGAGGCCTTTCAGGAGCTCTGTGTCCCCCCACTGTCTCCCCTGAGCCCCCAAACCCAGCCTCAGGCAACGAGGGACCCCACACCCTAGGTAGGGGTGCCCTCAGAACCTTTGCCAGCCACTGTGGGCCCTGGAACCTGTAACCTTTGCATCCCGTACCACCACGCAGGTTAGGTCGGGGCCACTGAGGCACCTCAGCTGTCAGGGTGGCAGCTCCCAGAGTGGCCCAAGTGTGATTACAGGGGTCACGGCTGTTTGGGGCCCCCCAGGCCACGCATACGAGTGCAACAAGGACACAGGCCGCTCACGGCGCTATCTCCCTTCACAAGACCGCTTCCCTTTCTGGTACCCAGGGTGGTCCCCTCTCCAACCTTGAGTCCTTCAAGACCGGTGTCCACCTGGCTACCTGTCACTCACGAACTACCTGCACACTCCCCTGAGTGCCCACTGGATGTGGGCCTGCATAGACACTGCACTCGCTGGGGAAGGTGATTTAGGCCCTTGCCCAGGACCTGGGGTGGGCCTGCCTGGCAGCACGTGGGGTCTGGGGTCTGAGTGGACCACCAGCTCATCAGAGAGGTGCACGAGGTAGCGGTGGCCGTGGCCATGTCTGTGTCGGGCTGGCTCCAAAGCCCAGCCCAAGAGTCCTGAGCTCATGGCCTCCAGCAGGTGTGCAGCTGCAGGACGCTGGTGGAAGCTCTCTCCCTTCTCACCTGTCTCACCACCCGCAGACCCTTCCACCCCAGCCCAAGCTCGGCCCCCAAGGTCTGGCTCTCAGCTGGTGGAAAATGAAGTCAGACCACATTCCCTGCCAGCCCCAGGCCACTCTAGTGAGAGAGGGAAGGGGCATAGAATACACATTTAGAGGCTTGGATACAGGATCATTTCATCCGCCTCAAGCACAGAGACGCCTTGTGGCTTGCCCGGGGTCACACAGCATGTCAGGGGCAGCTGGGGCTAGGATGCAGTTGACCCTGCGGGCATAGCCCTCTGAGATCAGGGGAGGTGGTCCCTGCCGCTCCCCAGGTGCAGTGGCGACAAGGGTGAAGCACCAGTGGGGGCAGGAAAGGGGGGCTGCCCTGTCTCCCCCAGCCTCCCAGGTTGGCCCAGTACCAGCCTCCGCCCAATCCCTGCTCCCAGCAGAGCTGTTTGGCTGGAGGTGCTGACAGAAGTGTCCCGCTGTCACCTCCCCCGCATGCCCTCCCTCATGATCCCACCGCACGCAGATGAGGCCGAGCTCAGTCAAGAGCCTGGAGCCTGGGCTGGGTGCTGAAGATCCTGGTTACTTCCCCAGGGTCAGCGGGGGGTACCCTGCCCATGGTGACTCTGATGTTCTGGGGTGATCAGCCAGTTCTGAGCCTGTTTCCTCAACTGGGATGCAGACTCCTGGTCTGTCAAGGGAAACAAACGAGGGGCTGGCCAGCAGCTGGGAGGAGTAGGACTCAGGCTGCAGGAATGTGCGGGTGGAGATCTGGGGAGGGCGTGGGGGCAGGGGAGCCGCCTCTGCCTTTTCCTCTGTGGGCAGGCATGGGAGCTCCACATTGGCTGACCATCAGGTACCAGGCATGTATGGGGAGTCAAGGCCTCGCCTCATCAGATTTTACTCTCCCATTTCTCAGGTGGTAAAACTGAGTCTCAGTGCCACAGAGATGCCACAATCACACAGTAAAGCCAGGGAGTGGCCCCCAGCTGGTGCTATGAGGGTCTCGACCTGAGTCAGCAGGTTCTGGGTGATTGCTGCCCGGCCAGGACATGACTCCCAGGAGGGAGCTCCAGGCTGGGGGTGGCATGGTGGTGAAGTGGCCAGGGAGGGGGCCTTGGAAGCTCACCAGCCCATACACTGGCCATCTTCCAGAAGGGAGGTGGAAGGCACCTTCCTGCTGCTGTGGCCCCAGGGGTGGACAACATGCATCTTTGTGCTGGCTGGACACCAGTGTCTGCATCCTGACTTGGGCACTTGTAGGCACTCGTGCAGATCCTGACTTGGCCCCGAAGCCTCCGTGTGCACCCCTGGAGCCGGAGTCCCTGGCAGCTCCTTCAATCCCTACCCTGCACCCTCGATACTTCAGTCAAGTCTGTCTGCAACACACACCTGCAAATGTTTCTGTTTGTTGATCTGTGTGTGTACAGCTACCCTGTCTCTGACCTCTCTCCATGGGCTGGGCTTTCTATTCTGTGCAGTCAAGGCCGATACCAATTCATACAGAATTCAGGACGGCTGCCAGGTACATTAGGGGAGGAAATGGCAACCCACTGCAGTGTTCTTGCCTGGGAAATCCAATGGACACCAGGGACATGAACTAACTCACAGATAGAAGTGTCTTAAAAAAAAAAAAAAAGTCATGTTCATAGATAACAACTGAAAATTTCAGGACAAAATATTTAAAAACCAATTCCCAGGACTTCAGTGGGTTTAGACTGGGCGCTTCCACTGCAGGGGGTTTGGGTTCAATCCCTGGTTGGGGAACAAAGATTCTGCATGCTGCATGGCACAGCCAAAAACCAATAAATTTATTTTTTAAATACACAACAATTCCGAGGGCTCTGGGGAGTGAAGGGAAGGAGGCAGATTTTGAATGGGAATCGATATTCACGGGAAGGTATCAGGGAGCATAGATTTCCCTTGTGGGTGTAGCTTTGTGGGGTGGAGTGCTCAGACACCAGAAGAAATTCCTCATCTTTCTGGTTGAAGGAGCCAGAGAGCAGAGAGTAACTAGAGAACTCTGAAAAGGAGACAACAGAGGAAGGGCTCCCAGATTCTGTGTATGAGCCCCACCCAGCCCCTCAGTGACCCTTGAACCACTGTGTGTGCGAGGCAAACAGCTGAAATGGCCAAAACTCTGCCCACCTTCTGAACGGCAGGGGTCACAATTCAAGCCTGACCAAGTTCATTCTCTGCCAAAACAGAGGCAGCAACAGTCTTTGTAGAAATATAACAGAATGCAGTGTCTACACAACAAAAACAGTCACAACGGTCAGGATAAAATCCAAAGCTGCTGGCACAGGGAGAGCCGGGAGACTGTGACCCGTCTTCAGGGAGAAGAATCTGCTGGGGCCACAGTAAGACAGTGTTAGGATTATCAGACAATGAGGTCATGGAAAAAGTGGGTTCTCATGCATGCAGAGGTAGGAACAAATGAAAATAGTCCTTAAAGAACCAAGTAGGAAATTTTGGATATGAAAAATACAAAATCTGGAATTTAAAAATTCACTAGATGGACTTGACAGGGTTAATCGCTTCCACTGGAGGGTTAGGTGGGGCCCCCGCAACTGCACAGTTCCATGAATTTGGAGATGTGAGGAGGTTCCTCTGTGCCTAACTGCAAGAACTGCAGTTTGAGCCCAAAAGACCCAACAGCTGCAGAGGAGGTGGGAACTGACAGTTCACGTCCTACATTACTTTGATTGCACGGGAGGTGTGTGCGACTCGTTACTTTTCTTGTTAACATGAAGGCCATGCTTTGCACGTAAGTTCTATTTTCCCTCCTAACTTTAGGTTGCCTTCGTTAAGAGACACAATCAGGCCCAAAGCAAAAGCTAAATTCCAAAGCCATTCAGTGATAGATGATTCAGGTTAAAGGAATCACGCTGAATTGTACGCTTTACATGAGTGGGTTAGATGGTGTGAGAATTCTTTCTCAGGAAAGCTATTTTTAAAAAGACAGGCCAAGGGGCTGAACTGGCTTCCCTGGGGCTCAGTGGCAAAGAACCCACCTGCCAATGCAGGAGACACGGGTTTGATCCCTGGGTTGGGAAGATCCCCTGGAGGTGGAAATGGCAATCCACTCCAGTATTCTTGCCTGGGAAATCCCATGGACACAGAAGCCTGGAGGGCTTCAGTTGATGCCGTTGCAAAGAGGCAGACACAACTGAGCAACTGAACAACAGTCAACAGACAGTCAACAAAAGAAGACTCGGGAATGGCCAACGGGCACGTGAAAAGATGCCTGACTCACTGGGGAGGTGCAGATCACACCCCCGGCCACAAGACACACACCCGCCCACCAGAACCAGGACCCTTAAAGGGACCAAGAAGGACAAGTGTGTTGCAGGCGTGGGGCCGTGGGGCTCACCCCCGCTGGTGGGGGCACAGGGTGGTGCTGGCATTTCTGCCAGGCGTCTTTTGTTCGCTTGGCCATGCTGTACAGCTTGTGAGGTTTCCTGACCAGGAACTGGACCTGAGTGCCCAGCAGTGGAAACACAGCGTCCTGACCACTGGACCGCCGGGAAATTCCCTTGACTAAACTGTCTATTTAAGCCATCTCCCACCGTAAGCAATGGGATGGAAGATCAGTGTATTGGCTATCACCGGACATGAGAAGGTGAGCTGACGGCCCTGCATGCTGTTCTGGTCCGTGTGTGCAGAGCCGTCACCCAACTGGGTGGTGGTCCGGGCTGTCTTGATCCACCCTCACAGCCAGGTGACGGCAGGTCCCCCGAGGGCTGTGTGTAGGGTTCGGTCGCCACCTCCCAAGGGAGATGGCAGGGAGGCGGCGCACTCGGGTCTCTCCTCCTCTCCGCAGGACGACTCAGCGTGTTCACCCCCACCCCAGGGCACCACAGTGGGCCAGGACCTTGCACGTGGGAGCTGGGTCCTCCTCACCGGGGGGCTGCTCCACACAGGCCGCCCCAGCTGTAGCTGGAAGCACGTCACGGCCCAGAAGCCCGGGATCCAGCCGCCGTCGCTGTTTTCCACCCTCTTTCCACTTCTTAGTTTCTTAAGAAGTTGGATATGCTCCTAACCACAGAACATAGCCATTCCACACCTAGGTAATCACTCCGAAGAAATATGCCTGGATGTGCACACAAAGCCTCGTACGTGATTATTCGTAGCAACTCTGTTTACAATAGCTCCAGTCAGGGGGAAAAACAAATTTCCATCAATAGACCAACAGGGAAATGAAATACGATATTATTCCTATGATAACATACTAGTCAGAAATAACAAGGAACAAACTACCAATACATGAAGAAAAAGGATGAATTTCAGCATCATTATGCTGAGTATGGAGAAGGCAATGGCAACCCATTCCAGTACTCTTGCCTGGAAAATCCATGGACGGAAGAGCCTGGTGAGCTGCAGTCCCTGGGGTCGAGAAGAGTAGGACACGACTGAGCGACTTCACTTTCACTTTTCACTTTCATGCATTGGAGAAGGAAATGGCAACCCACTCCAGTGTTCTTGCCTGGAGAACCCCAGGGACGGGGGAGCCTGGTGGGCTGCCGTCTCTGGGGTCGCACAGAGTTGCGACTTAGCAGCAGCAGCATGCTGAGTATATACCGCACGGTTCCGTTTCTACAAAAATGTTAAATTGCAAACTAATCTATCATGACAAAAGCACAGCGGTCATTGCCAGGGGCCGGGCAGCTTCACTAAAATTCAGGACTCCTGTTCGTGGGAGGGGCGGTGAGGGATCTTCTGGGGCTGGTGGGAACATCCTGTCTTGACTGGAATGCAGTTTCCCGGGTGTGTAACCACCAAAGCTGTTTGGACTGTGCCCTTATTGGATGCCTTTATGGTGTGTAAGTTACACAATATGATTGATTTAAAAGTCAGTAGCATAATATTTTAAATGGATAACCAACAAGGACCTATTGTATAGCACAGGGAATTCGGCTCGGAGCTATGTGGCAGCCTGGATGGGAGGAGGTTTGGGGGAGAACATGTGTATGTATGACTGAGTCCCTTCTCTGTTCACCTGAAACTATCATAACATTGTGAATCCCCTGTACCCTAGTACAAAATAGAAAAATCAAAAAAAGAAAAAGAAATTAAAGAGGCAAATCAGGGAAAAAAAGATCAAGAGCATAACAGCTGCTGACAAGAATGGGGAGGAACTGTCACATCGGGGTTGCAGGTGGGGATGTCAAGACGAGCCGCAGCTGTGGAGGACACTCTGGCAGGTCGTCAGGACTTGAGCCTGGGGCCACCGCGTGACCCTGCAACTGAGATACACCCCAGGCCAGCGGTCTTCAACCTTTGTGGCCCTGGGGCCAGTTTCCTGGAAGAGACTTTTTCCACGGACTGCTGCTGCTGCTAAGTCGCTTCAGTTGTGTCTGACTCTGTGCGACCCCATAGACGGCAGCCCACCAGGCTCCCCCGTCCCTGGGATTCTCCAGGCAAGAAGACTGGAGTGGGTTGCCATTTCCTTCTCCAATTCATGAAAGTGAAAAGTGAAAGTGAAGTCGCTCAGTCGTGTCTGACTCATAGCGACCCCACGAACTGCAGCCTACCAGGCTCCTCCATCCATGGGATTTTCCAGGCAAGACTACTGGAGTGGGTTGCCATTGCCTTCTCCGACAGGGGACGCAAAGTCTCTGGAAATCAACCTCAGTAGGTACACAGGACACCTAGCTTTATATGGAAGAACCCAGCCTGATAAAGGGCCCCTGACATTAGCCTATAAATCAATTCAACCCTAGTGAAAATGCTAGGAGGACCTTTTTTTCAGGAACTCAACAAACTCATTCAAAAAAATAAAGAGAATAAATATCCATGGTGATATAAAAAGAAGAGGCAAGCTCCCAGATATTAAGACAAAGTCAGAGTGATTAAGATAGGAACAAAGGCTCAGATTAGAGACTTCAGGCAAAACACACCTGTGGCTGGGCTTCACGCCCGGAAGGCGGTTGGTTCCTCAAAGCAGTGGAGGCGCAGGTCTGGGGGACCGGTGGTTCAGGAAACAGGACGCCCTGGATGAAGAGAAGGGAAGCAAGACCCCTAGTTTACATCACATGCAAGCTGGATACTGAACACGGTCAAGACCTGTGTGTGGTGGAGGGAACTATATAGACAGAAAAAAGGCAGTGATTGAGGGAGACGCCCAGACCCCCCAGCAGGACTTTCACTGTGCGGCGTGGGCAACCCGACTTCATCAGAGTCGAGGACCCCTCTCTACTCAGGAGATGAGCCAGCAGCTAACGGCAGCTGTCAGATGGAGAGAAGACACGTCCAACACCCAAAGCGCCTTGGCTCAAGAAGGAGACCACGCGGAGGACCGCACACCAAGAAAAGCTGGAAACCAACAGAAACAGTGGCCAGGACACAAGCACGAATTCTCATAGGGAGGCCCAGCGGCTGGTGGCTTGCGAAGCCAGAGCCGACCTTCGCGGGAACCATAGAAAGTCGAATTCAAACAGGAGGTTTACAGAATTAGAAAGGTGGACAATAACAAGTGCTGAGACAGAACCAGCGATTGGTATTTTTTTTCTGTAATAAGCAAAAGTAAGTGACGCTCATTGAAGAAATGTAGAGAAGCGTGGAGAGGAGGCGCGGCTCTGCCCCTGCTGAGCTTCCCTGGCTCATAGCCGGCTTCGTGCTCAGCCCCCCTCAGGTGAGGCCCCCACTTGTCCTGTCAGCTGTTGCTCCCAGGCAGTCCTTGGCTTTTCCACTCTCTTTGGACAAACAAAGCAACTTTAGGGCTGTTTATTCTGCCCATTAATTTTTTTTTCTTTTCACACAGCTATATTCATTCTTGTCAGGGCACCCCGACACACAATCTGGATAAACAGTCGCTCCTGGCTTTGCTGGTCCCCCCAGCACCCATTTAGCTCTGATCCAATAATCCCCACGAGGCCCAGGGCAGCCGGCCAGCTCCCCAGGTAGGACCCACGTCCTCAGAGGGCAGGAGCCATGCCCCAAGCTCAGGAGGCTGGCTCCTGCTCTGGCTTCTCAGTTTGTCCCCCAGTGTGGGCAAAACAGGGAAGAGGCCTGGAGGCTGTTGCTGGCCTGGAGCCGGGGGCCAACCCATCAGTGGGCCTCTGTTCCTGGTCACCTCCTCCAGGAAACCTTCCTCACCCCACTTCAGCCACCTCCACTGGCCGTGTGCCTGAGTACGCTGGCCTGGCCTTCTTCCCAGGTGCGCTGGTGCCGTGAGTGGCTCTTCTGGGCTGGGGGGTACGGGACAGCCACTCGCCCAGCTTATCTTATGCCCAGATGCCCAATGCTGTCCGGCCACCTCCTGCTGGGCCTCTGCCACCGCCTGGACCCAGCCCACCAGGGCAGTGCCGCCAGGATGTCCGGCTCTGTGGCCAGGCTCGCCTGCAGCTGCATATGGCGCCGTCTGGTCCAGATCCTGGGGACCTTCCTGCGATGACTTCAGCAGATAGAGGCACAGGCAGGCATGGGCGGCCTGGTGCTAGGGGTTGGCGGGAGGGGGGAGAGTGGCAGGAGGCTAGGTGTCACCCCGTCCACATGCCCTGACCCCAGAGTGAGGGGCTGCTGCAGGGTCTCCAGCTGCTCCAGCACCAGGGCCCACAGCATCTGCCGAAACTTCCTGCCCTGCAAGGTGTCTGGGGGTGACGGCAGGTGAGCAGGGCCACCTTAACTCTCTGACCCCCAACCCCACCACAGTCTGGGGTCCTGGGGTGGCCACTTGGGGCAGCGGATGGGTAGGGTTTGGGAGCAGCCCTGGCTAGAGTCAGAGGTCAGGCTCGGACCCCGAAGGGCCCGTCCCAGGGTCAGGCTCGGGGGCCTTCTCCCTGCAGGTGTCTCAACCCCAGTGTGGGCAGAGAGGGTGTGCACCTTGACATGCACTCGCATCTGTACCCGAGTCTGTGCAAACTCCCAGCTGTGGAGGGAAAGGACCTGGGAAACCACCTGTCTCCAGCTCAGCACCTGCTCGGAAGGAACCTGAGGCTGGGGTTGTGGGGGGGCGGGCAGGGCGAGGAATGGGAGAGGCGGGGGGAAGGCAACTTGAGCAGACAGGCAGGGGGCCCGGTGTCAGGGTGGGGCCAGGTGTCACGGTGGAGTCCAGGTTCAGGGTGGGATAAGGCCAGGCTGATGGGCAGTGCCCACCCTGGCCTGGGGCCTGGGCACACTTGTGCTGGCCCGGCTGGCCGCCAGCCCCAGGGCCTCAGGCGCCATCATCACCCGGAAGCTGGATGAGGACCAGGCCTTGGACCAGCTATTCCTGGAACTCTGCGGGTGGGCCTTGGGACTGGCCCCTGGCCTTGGCACAGCTGGTGTCCTGGGCACCCAGGGGTGGCATGCCCAGCCCCTCCCACTCTGCCCTCAGGCTGGGGCTCGTCCCACACAAAGCAGGCAGGGGGGTTGACAGATGGAAGTCAGGAGAGTCAGACTGGAAGGAGGGGTCAGACCGGCAGGAGGGGCACAGGGATGATGCCCCTGAGGCTCACCTGGTGCTCTGGCCGCCAGCACACCAGAGGGGGACATGCTCATGAACCTTGACCCCAGGCAGTCTGGGTGGGCAGCCCAACTCCTCTCTGACCGTCATGTTCTTGGGGCCAGGCTGGTGGAGCAGCTACAAACCCCCCATGCCCCTGCCCGGAGTCCTGCTGTGAGGGCCAAGGGGAGGGGAGCAAGGGGGGGACGAGGAGGGTGCCGGGGGCTGGGGCCCAGCGACGGAGACGAGGCGGCCACCGGCCCCACAACACTTGCAGGGGCTGCCTCTCCAGAAACCAAGCCCCAAGACCTGCAGCTCTGCAGGCTGTGGGCACCTCAGGGAGTGCGGCCTGGGTGGGGACCCCCGCCCCACCCAGAAGCCTCGTGGCCCTGCTGCCAGGTACACGCCACCTTGGAGGCTCCAGGTGCCCCCTGACAACCTGTGGGCTGAATACAAAGTGTGGCTGCAGAGGCAGCAAAGGGTGGGCTGGCCTTGACACTCTGACAAGGCGGCCGGGGCGACAGCGCCACCAACCAGCTGCAAACCCGCCGTCAGGGCAGGCCGAAACACGCTTTAGTGGATGGCCTGCAGAGTTAGACCCCCTCAAACCAGCTGTGTGACTGGCGCTCACCCTCGGAGACACAGACCAGGTGCCCGGCCGCCATCCTCGCAGGCCCGAAGCCCCGAGGCTCCACTATGGAGGTGGGCCCTGTGCCCAGCACCCCGCAGCCGGTGGGGGGCTACCCCCTCAGCCTCCCCGCCCGCGCTGCTTGGTCCACTGTCTGGAGAGGCGGCCTCCTGGGCTAGGGCGGGGCCAGCCTCCCACGCGTGGACCGTGTGCGGGCCCTCCCAAGGCCTGGAGTGTCACCGCCGCACGGCGAGGGCCTCTCTGGGACCGACTCTTTCTGCTGCTTCCTGCAGCCCCCCGGCCCCTGGCAGCAGCGAGGGGGACCCTGAAGGGCCGCTGGGCTCTCCCGGAGCCCTCTCCTCTCCAGCCCTGGCCCTGGCTACAGAGCGGGTCACACAGGCCCCTCATTAGGCGCTAATTGCCGCGGGCGCCAGGCCCCCCAGGGCCGTTGCTGGGATCACACCTGTTGACAAGCCGGGGCGGCCCCAGCGGGAAGGCTCACAGTGTTGATGATGCCGCTAATGATGTGTTCTTGGCCCACAGTGATTCCCTTCCATTAATAAAGCCCTGTGCAGCCCGGGGCTGCAGGTCTCACCTCGCAGAGCCCGGAGGGCTCGGGTGGGGATGCCTCAAGCCACGTTTCCTGCAAAGGTCAACTCCTCTCTGGGGTTCTAGACCGAGAAGCACAGGAACCTGCCCCATGTGGGCCCCCCACACCCGGCGCTCAGAACCTGGAGCCGCTCAGAGGGCAGCGGGAGGGTCTGCACGGACTGGCCCGGAGGCCGCGCCTCCATGCCCACCAAGTCAGGGCTGGGGGAGCACCTGGGACCAAGAGAGACCAAGCTGACCTGCCCAGAGCCCCCAGGGGTAAAGACTCTCACCTCGTAAGGAGACCCTAGCTGGGCGCCCGTACTAACAAACAGCACAGTCCCCAGTTTATGAAAAGAAGAGGAGGGCTTGGAAGGCAAGAGCCCCATGGCTGGGTACGAGGCTGGCCTGGCTCCGGGACAGTTGCCTGGGGCAGGCCCCTGGGACACGAGGCCCTGCAGCTACGTGGGCAAGGCCTGCGGCCCCGTGGTCTCCCCATTCCTCTCACTTGGTGGCTTCCAGCCCCAAGCTTAATATGGAGCACCTTTCGGCAGGTGGCCCTGCCAAGCTGGGGCAGCAGCAGGAAACCCCTGCCCCTGGCCCAAGTCACCCTCCCCAGTCCAACCCCCACGAGGGCACCTGGGTGGGTCCTGTGGACCACAGAGACCTTGACCACGTGGGCTGCACCCTCGAGGCATATCCCTGCTCCTACACCCCAGCCATGTGGAACCCACCCCACTTCTGTCCAGCTTCCTGGGGGGCATTGACCCACAACACCATAACAGAAAGAACACGTTTCAAAATCACATGTTTAGAAACATTTTTAATTTATTTTGGGAAAGACAAACTACCTTTTACTTGTCCCCACCGGGGTCATTGTATTCCCACTGCACACAGACTGTCTGCCTGGCAAAGACAGCTGCTGGCCCAGCCCAGGGCTGGTGGTCCTTGGCACCAAGGCCCTTGTCCCCTCTGCCTGCCTGTGTGCCCTCTGCCTGCCTGTCCCCTGCCTGTCTGCTGGCCCCTAGAGGAGGGGGCTACAGCCAGGTGAGCCACACCCCATCACATGGCCCTCCGCTGAACCCCCTGATTCCCATGAAAACGTGGACACGTGGCCTGCGGTGGACTGAATGGTGCTTTCCAGCAGAACCCGTGGATGGGGCCTTATTTGGAAAAAGAGCCTTTGTAGACATAATTAAGTCAAGGCTCTGGAGAGAAGCTCATCCTGGATTAGGGTCCTGAACCTAGGGATCCTCACAGGATCAGAGAAGGGGGGAGACACAGGACCCATGTGACAACGGGGACAGAGGCTGGAGTGACTTAGCCCATGCCCAGGGAGGCATGGACGTCCAGAGGCTGGAGGGTGGGACGGATCCCCCTGGAGCCATTAGCGGGGCCCAGGCCTGCCAGCACATTGATTTCAGACTTCAGGCCCCCAGACCACGAGAGAAAACTCTTCTGTGGTTTTAAGCCTCCCAGCTGTGGTTTTGTCCCCGCAGCCGCACGGTTCCGACTCCTCACAGGGTGAAACTGAGTCCACGGGCAGGAGGGCTCAGTAGATCCACATGCCTTGGGAGAAACCCCACCTGCTCCTGTCCAACCACCAGACGCTCGATGATCAGGTTTGGACAAAGCAGGTCCTATGGGCATGGCCAGAGCAGAGGACGAGCTCTGCACCAGCTCGGGTTCAGGGACAGGGGTGCCCACACACAGCCAGAGCGTCAGAGAACGTGCTCAGGCCTACCAACCCGGCCTCAAGAGCCTCAGCCCCTCCCTGTGTCCTCATCTGGCCCTCACGGTCCCCCACGTGTGTAAACACTGGCATTGCACATGGGAAGCGCAAGGTGAACGCTCGATAATGATGATGATGAAATAATTTGCAAAATGTGAGGGCACACGCACTGGAGGCGAGGTGTATTGTTGGCACAAGAGCCTAGGGGCTCTAGGGACATGGCTGTGAGTTAATAAAATACCCCGAGGGGCTGAAAAGTCCCCGCTCTTGGCTCTACTCAGAGCAGGCAGGAGGAAGACCTGCCCTCATCGTGTGTATGTGTGTGTCAGAGAGAGAGGTCAGAAACCCCTGTTCAGCTTTTTTCACCAGAAGCTGGCTCTGGCACTCCCCCAGGCCCTCCTACACAGGTAGACCAGGGTGTGCTTACTGCCTGGGCCTCTGGGGGCCTCTTGGGGTAGCCAGCTTGAGGGGCAGCCTGCAGCTGCCATTTTTAAAAATAGCTTTAAAGAGATATAAATACACTTACCACGCAATATGCAATTCACCCATTTGTAGTGTGTGATTCAATGGTTTTTAACATAATACATTATTAATTTTAAGATTGTGTTAAAACATACATAACAGGTCTTCCCTGGTAGCTCAGCGGTAAAGAATCCACTTGCCAATGTGTGAGACGTGGGTTTGATCCCTGGGTTGGGAAGATTCCCTGGAGTAAAAAATGGCAACCCACTCCAATAATCTTGGCTGGAAAATTCCACAGACAGAGGGGCCTGTCTGTGGGCTACAGTGGGGCTACAGGTGGGCTACAGTCCGTGGGGTCTCAAAGAATCAGATACGACTGAGCACACACACAATAATGAGACTGTCAAGATTTCAGGAGCTGTACCCCAGACCTTAGTCAGATATTGCCAGGACATGGAGGGGATGCCGGGGCGGGAAACCCACCTTACAGCTCCTTGGGAAAACCCCTCTTGATGCTGAGAAGGAACTCCCATCCTGGGAGCCAAGAGGAGCAGCTGCAGGGGCTGGAGAAGTTCACGCCAGCTTGTGGGCTGCAGCGCCCTGGACTCCACACTTAATCCACAGGCAGGTGAAGAGTCAGCAGGTAGCGCCCACGTCAGGACAAGAACACCAAGAGCGGAGGACGGGATGGGCTCCCAAAACGTGAGATCATGCCCAGGGTATAGTCTGGGGCTGACCCTGCCAGGGTACCTTCAGGGCTGGGCCCAAGTGGGGCCCTAGGATGCACCAGATTCGACCACTGGAGTTTTCTGGAAAGCCCCCATAAGAAGTGGTCATTAAATGTATATGACGGAGACGTCCCTGGTGGTCCAGTGGTTGAGAATCCACTTTCCCATGCAGCGGACATAGCTTCGATCCCTGGTCGGGGACTAACATGCCACACGCCACGGGGCAGCCAAGCCCAAGCCGCAGCTGCCGCCCCTGTGCTCCAGAGCCAGGACTCTGCAAGAAGGGATGCCCCGAGCGCCGAGCGCCGGAACGGAGACCCAGCGCAGCCAAAATGAAAATAATAATAATAATAAAGACTTTAAAAAAATATATAGGACCACTCAAGAATTGAGTCCAGCCAGCAGCGTTCTATCCGCGTTCCACAGAGAAAAGGGCTTTTCTCAGGCTGGTCTCCGGAATAACCGGGGGCGGGCTTGCCAACGCAGGGGACGCGGGTTCGATCCTCGGGTGGGGAAGATCCCCTGGGGGAGGAACTGGCAACCCACGCCAGTGTTCTTGCCTGGGAAACTCCATGGACAGAGCCCCCATGGGGTTGCAAAGGCGTCGGACACGACCACGTAATTGAGCACACACCCTCCCAGAGCTGCGGGGCCCTGCACCGGCCGGCCGCCTGGGGGAGCCGCTCCGCACCCCTGCTCCCATTCCCTTCTCACTCCAACCGAAGCTGGCCGCCTCTGCGCGTCCGGCGCCCTTCCGGGTTCTTGGGCTGGTCCAGAACCAAGAACAGCGCCCCTGCGGCTTCTCTCCGGGGCTGAGACTGGGGGAGGCGAGCCCGGAGCCCCGAGAGAGGCGCGGCTCCTTCCCCGCGGCCCTCGCTGGCGCGGGGTGCGGAGGACCGGCCCGCCAGCAGGGGGCGCGCGCCCCCGGGAGCCCGGCCGCGGGGCCAGCCGCGCATGCGCACGCGGCGCTTTCCGGCAGTGTGGCGGAACTGCCTCGCTGTTTCGCGGCGTTTGGCGACGCCGTCCGGGCCGGGGCCGGCGGTAGTGTGGCGCCATGGCGTCGCCCTTCAGCGGGGCCCTGCAGCTGACGGACTTGGACGACTTCATCGCGCCGTCTCAGGTGGGCGGGCCGGGCGGCTGCTTCGCGCAAGGAGTCCTCTTCGCCGCGGTCTCCCCCGCCAGCCCGAGAGAGAGGCTCGGGATCGGGGGGCCTGTTGGGTCGCACAGCCCCGCGGTTTCCGGGTCCCCTTCCCAGGCGGCCACGACAACCAGCTCGGGGCCGGGAGGCCCCGCCGAACTTCCCTGGCCGGCTCCTCGCCCCACCGCGAGGGCAAGGGGGGGCGTTCCGCTGCGGTCAGCGCTGTGGTCGGCGTAGGTGTCGACCTCCCGGGGGAGGAGATAGAGCGTGTCCCCAAGGGGACAGGCCAGCCGCACGTGAGGGCCGGCCGCCTCCCCTGCTGCCCCGCTTATCGGTTGCCGGCAGCCGCGCGGGACCAGGGCTCGGCAGAGGCGTGTCGGGGGGAGCGCGAGAGGCCGGACGGACCTCCTGCCAAGGCTTTCCGAGGCTGCTCGCTGGGAACGCGACGGCCCGCGAGCTTCCTCTTAGGCAGAGAGGAATTGGGGAGAAAGGAACCATCTTCCAGGAACTGGGCGAGGCAGAGCTTTTCTGCCGACCCTCGGCCTCCAATGAAACACTGGCCCTCCGTGCGGTGCCCCACCCGCCATTTACTGGTGGTGTCCGCGGACAGTTAGATTGGCCACAGCGCCCACACCTGCATCAGGTCAGCGACCTCGATGCGCTCGACAGGCAGGGCAGTGTCTGAACGCGCGCGAGTAGGGTAAGCAGCCACAGTGCCAAGACTGCTTCTGCGGCGGGAAGGCCGGAATCAGGGCAGAGTTTTCGTTCCAGTCGGTGTTGGGGCCCCTCCGCCGCTGTGCGCTCAGGCGCTCTTCGGGTCTTTTACGGGTAGGACTGCATCAAGCCCATGAAGGTGGATAGGAGGCCTGGAAGCGGCGTGGCCAAGATCCACATCGAAGATGACGGGAGTTACTTCCAAGTCAGTCAGGTAAGTTCCAGCCCAGCTGCTCTGTCCAGTGACAGGTGCAGTGACCATGGCACCTTCCACGTGTCACCAGCCCTTTCTCAGGTGTGCACTGCAGAGGGCTTTTTGCAGAGGTGGCAGTTCCGGCATCCCTCTCTCTCAAGTTCTAATTGTGTAACACTTTTTAGTCCAGACCACTTGTTCTTAGTGAAACCTACTTCCTGTGTAATTGAGCAATGCCAAGACCCTGGTCCCACGGCGTTAAAGTTGACACCCCGACTGTCTGCCATTTGGGTCCTCGAGAACACCCATGCTGTCCCGAGGACTACAGGCACCACTGGGCGCACCGGCCCAGGGGTCCCCCCCAGCAGGCGAGGAGCCACAGGATGGCTCGCGGTGGGGCCAGACAGCAGGAGCCAGCGATTCCGGTGAAGGAGTCCATGTTTACTCAGCCCTGGAGGGTGACCTGGCAGCCCAGCTGGGGTCCCGCCCGAGCCCAGCAAGCATGGGAGGCAGGGTCCTTCATGGGGCCGGGGGCCCTGCTCCAGGGCAGCAGGGGTTGACCTGGAGGGAAGGCCAAAGCACATAAGTCCCTGTTGGCCTCGAGGCTGGCCGGGCCGGGAAAGCACCCTGAGCTCAGACTGCCACTGTAGTGCAACGTGGGCCTCGTGAGTGGGCTGGGAGGGGGTCCCGGCTAGTCAGCCCCCAGTCACAGTTTGGGCCCCTGAAGCTTTCCCGGCCCTGACTCAGACCACTCCCGTGTGTGCAGAGGAAGCGAGGGCTCTGCTGGGCCCGTTTGCGGCTCAGAGCTGCCCAGCCGTCGGCCTGGAGGCCAGTGTGAACGCCCAGTCCTCGACTGTCTGGCTGAGTCTGGCGTCCTAACTGCCCCTTGCCTGCCTCGCCCACTCTTCTCTGTGCAGGTGTTGGGGGACACAGGCTCCCACCACCTCCTCCCTGTCCCTCTGTCCTTTCTTCTTTCATCTTCGCCCTTGCCTTTCTCTTCCTTCTCCTTTCAGAGCCTGGCCTTGAGCATTTTCCTGTCCCCACAGCACTTTCCTGTCCCCATAGGCACAGTCTGGGGACCAGTGACGAGTTGGCTGCTTCTTTGCACATTTAATGTTCATGTCCCTCCCCTAGTGGGCAGCAAGGCTCTTTAATACAATACGCCAGCCACGTTTGTACCCAAGTTAGCATGGTGCCTCTAGGAAAGTTTAGAACATATATATGTATTTCTGTACTAAATATTTACTTTCTAAAAACTTACGGCACATAAAGCCAGCCAACTACCACGCTGCTTGTCAGCGCTGTGAGCCAGAGAATGAAGCTCTCCCATGGGTCACGTCATCCTGAGCGCGCTGTGTCCTCGTGTGGAAGGGCCCTTGGGGTACCGGGTTCTCGTGCTTCCAGGATGGAGGGATGAAGAAGCTGGAGAAGGCCAAGATCTCGCTGGACGACTGCCTGGCGTGCAGTGGCTGTGTCACCTCAGCGGAGACTGTGCTTATCACTCAGCAGAGCCACGAGGAGCTGCGGAAGGTTCTAGGTGCCAATAAGGTGAGCAGTGGGCCATCTTTACTAGTGTCGTTAAGGCAGCTCATCTGGTGCTACTTGTCCTGTGTCTCCTGGGGACTCCTGGCATTGAAGTGTTAACCCTAAACTTTGAGTTCTGTGTGTTTGCAAAATTGACACGCCCTGATGTGGTCAGCGGAGAAGGCAATGGCAACCCACTTCAGTACTCTTGCCTGGAAAATCCCATGGACGGAGGGGCCTGGTGGGCTGCAGTCCATGGGGTTGCTAGGAGTCGGGTCGGACGACTGAGCGACTTCACTTTCACTTTTCACTTTCATGCGTTGGAGGAGGAAATGGCAACCCACTCCAGTCTTCTTGCCTGGAGAATCCCAGGGACGGGGGAGCCTGGTGGGCTGCCGTCTATGGGGTCGCACAGAGTCAGACACGACTGAAGCGCCTTAGCAGCAGCAGCAGATGTGGTCAGGCTGTAAGCCCCACAGAGCGAGCCGTGGGTCCCATGCTTTGCAGACGGCAGCACCTGATCAGCAGAAGCTGGTTGTCATCTCGGTCTCGCCCCAGTCCAGAGCGTCACTGGCTGTGAGGTTTCAGCTGAATCCTACGGACACCGCCAGGAAATTAACAGCATTCTTTAAAAAAATAGGTAGGTGCTGCAGCTCGGCGAGCTCCCGCGTGGGCACGGGGCTGAGGTGACACCTGGCTGTTACTGGACTTAAGTGCATCAGAAGCTCTGTTGGAGGTCAACTCAGCTTGAGCTTCTATTGTGATGATTGAGAGCAGGGCCTTTTAATAAAAAAAAAAACCCTGAATTTTGATGCTGCACATCCCCGAGCCTGGAGTTCACCTACTCTTTACTTCGTTTTTAAATTATTACCACCAAGGCATGGTTCTCAGGCCTGAATTCGGCCCCTGGTCGGCCCCTGCACGCCGGGGGCAGGGCTGGGAGGGCATAGGGGGCCCAGTGCAGGCGGCTGTGCTGGCGTGTGTGGGGTGCGGCCTGGCACCTGCAGGCCCGACCTCAGAGGCAGGGCACCGGGCGTCCACCACCGACGCGTCCCGTGACACCCGCCCACCCCGGGCGCAGCCGTCCTTCCAGGGGTGAGGTGGGTGCTCCCTCACAGGCGCACACTACGTGTTCGACACTGCCTTCTCAAGGAACTTCAGCCTCCTCGAGAGCCAGCGGGAGTTTGTGCGGCGGTTCCGAGGACAGGCCGACCCCGAGCAGGCCCTGCCCGTGCTGACTTCTGCCTGCCCAGGTGTGCGCCCACGGCCGGTAGCTGGACGTGGTGAGGAGGGTGGGGGCTCTTCGGCAGGAGCCACCTGAGGGTTACCTGGAGCCACTTCAGTTCCTGAGGGGTGATCATGGGGACACCAGAGACACGTGTTGGCAAGAGCAGAGCAGAGGGCTCTTTGGTGGGACCCTAACCCCTTGCATGAGTCAACCACCCCCGGAAGTCACCTCACTGCCCTGCTCACACCCCGCGTCGGCCTCAGGCTGGATCTGCTACGCGGAGAAGACCCACGGGAGCACCCTCCTCCCCCACATCAGCACGGCACGGTCCCCGCAGCAGGTCATGGGCTCCCTGGTCAAGGACTTCTTCGCCCAGCAGCAGGTAACGGGGACCCAGAGTGAGCCCCCCTGCGGTGCCCCCCATCAGCCCTGCACCGCCGCCTCACTGCCACACCCTGCACACAGCATCTGACCCCCGACAAGGTCTACCACGCGACAGTAATGCCCTGCTACGACAAAAAGCTGGAAGCCTCCAGACCCGACTTCTTCAGCCAGGAGCACCAGACACGCGACGTGGACTGTGTCATCACCACAGGTGCGGGCCCGGGCCAGCCAGCGCTGTGACCGGGAGCCGTGCGTCTGTAATGGTCTCTGTCGCTCTTGAGACTCAGCTGAAGCGTGTCTGTGCTGTGGTCTCCTGCAGGCGAAGTCTTCAAGCTGCTGGAAGAAGAAGGGGTCTCGCTGTCAGAGCTGGAGCCGGCTCCTCTGGACAGTCTGTACGTCATCACCGGCCCTGTTGGAGGAGCTGTAAGCTCACCCAGCACTGGGTGCTCTCCACCCGGGGGGTCTCGCAGGTCTGGGCAGGCGGCAGGAGGGGCCGTGGCCCTCAACGCAGGCACTGGCCTCCTCCCTTTTCTCTGGCCTGGCCTCCCTCGGCCCCTCGTGTGTCTCAGTGTCCAAGATACTTGAGATCCCGAGGCAGCCTGTGGACAACTGGCTGATGGTCGTCAGAGCTGACCCTGACTTCACACAGGTCTGAGCTCCCCCAGGACAGGTGGTACGACGGAGGGGACAGTCCTTTGCCACACAAGCCTCTGCCCAACACACCCTCAAGGCCTTGGGCTCTGACTCATCTTCCGCTTAGAAAGCAAACACTCTCAAACCTGAGATAGAGGTTGCTGCAAGGCCTCGGTGGGCAGCAGCCCCAACACCACCTGAGGCCTGGCCTCTTCCCCAGGTGCAGCAGTGCCTCTGCCCAGGAGCCCACCAGCCATCAGGGCGGGGGCTCAGGGGGCTACCTGGAGCACGTGTTCCGGCATGCAGCCCAGGAGCTCTTCGGGATCCATGTCACTGAGGTCACCTACAGACCCCTGAGGTCAGTGGGGAGGGCTGGAGCCGGGCCCTGCACTCTGGCTCAGGTGATGGGACGAGCACTCCCGAGCCCTGGGTCTCCTCATGGTAGAGCTCAGTGTCCCTACCCACAGCACTGGGCTGCACGAGGGCGGGACGGAGCTCCTGGCACACACTGTGTCCTGATGTGAGCCCCCACTCCAGGGAGGGTGGGCTGGGGCTCGTCTGACCTTGGGAAGGCGGGGTTCCCATTCTACAGACCAGGAACCTGAGGCTGGGACTGCCTGCCCCACTGGTGGGAAGGAGCTTCTTCCCCTCCCCCCTCACCGCCCCCACCGGGAGTGAGCCTGGTATGCTGTGTGGACAGCCAGGTCTGTGCCCTCAGGAACAAGGACCTCCAGGAGGTGATTCTGGAGAGGGAGGGCCAAGTCCTGCTGCACTTTGCCGCAGCTTACGGCTTCCGAAACATCCAGAACCTGGTGCAGAAGCTCAAGCGCGGGCGCTGCCCGTACCACTACGTGGAGGTCATGGCCTGCCCGGCAGGTAGCTATGGGCAGGGGGCCCCCGGGACCCTGTGCGCCGGCCGGCATTCTCTGTGACCACGCCTGCCCCCCTCTGCCACAGGGTGCCTCAACGGCGGGGGACAGCTCAAGGCCCCCGACATGCCCGGCAAGGAGCTCCTGCAGCAGGTCGAGAGGCTATATGGCCTGGTCAGGACAGAAGCACCGGAGGACGCACCCGGGATCCAGGAGCTGTATGAGCGCTGGCTGCAGGGTGCAGGCTCGGAGCGGGCTGGCCGCCTGCTGCACACCAGCTACCACGCTGTGGAGAAGGCTGGCTCTGGACTCAGTATCAGGTGGTAGAGGCCTCACGGGTCCAGCCAGTCCACTGCCACCAACACCAGGACTCCTGAGAAGGTGGGGGGTCTCCAGCAGGGCAGTTGCCCGAGACCCCGAGGGGCACCCCCAAATGCTGCAGGGACACTGGGACCCTCGGAGCAATGGGACTCAGGATCGCTCTCACCTGGGCTCCCCCTGGGTGTGGGGGGGTGGGGTCTCAGCTCGTCCCGTGGGAGGGCTCCTCACCCTCCATCTCTAGAGTCCCCCCAAACTGCTGTGGGGTGGTGGTGACAGGCTGGACCTGCCCGGCTGGTGAGGTCACAGCAGAGCCTGGGGAACCTACCACACTGGGCAGCCGAGGACACTGGCTGGACACAGGCAGCCAGCCCATGACCCCACCTGGGGTGGGGTGCCCCTCCACCGAGACCAGGTGTCTGATGGAGCTGTGATGCCTGGGGCCGGAGAACCTGCCTCCCAGGGGCTGAGTCCTGTGTCCACAGCTGGACCCCTACTGGCTGGGGCTGGGGCGGGGCACGTCCCTGAGCTCATCTCTAGTAAAAACAGCTTCTTTTCAAGAGTGTCTGTCTGCGTCGAGAAAAAGGCCTTTCAAAGCTTTATTTGAAGTTCAGGAGCCCTGCACACCCCACTGCACTGTGTGCAAACACCCCTGTCTCACTGTGGCCCGGAGTGGGGCCGGGTGTCCAACCCCAGAAGTGCCAGAGCACCCACCCTCCGGGGCCGGGCAGGACTGAGGATGGCCGGGCCCTCCTATGGGTCGAGGGAGGATGGCCGTGTGGCCTGGCCCATGTAGAGCTCACTTCTGCCGGGGTGTGCTCAGGAGCCCCCACTGCAGCGCGAGGAGAGCCCGGGCCTGTGGCTGCAGCGGCTCAGCCGCCCTCTCGAAGCTCGCTCGCTCCCTGCAGAGCACATCTAGGACGTCGGCTGGGGCCACCTTCCCTGTGAACTTGCGCACAGACTCCTCTCTGTGGGGAGAGGGGGCACTGTGGGGTTCAAGGGGACCCATGGGGTGAACCAGACGTGGTGGTAGAGACAGCCCAGGGACCGGCCCCCTGCCACCTGATGTCCAAATAAGTGCAGGGGAGACCCAGAGCACAAGTCAGCCCCGTGCCAGCCTGCTGTGCAGCGAGGCGCCTGGGGAGGACACAGGTCCCCAAGACACACTGGCTCAGGCCCTGCCCCATGCTCCCCAGCCCCCCTCACCCATACGCGAGGGCCCAGCATGCTGGCTGGTACTCACGCCACCCTCAGGAAGGGGTTGTAAAGGAGTTCTTCGCCCAGGGTTGCCGGCACCGTGGGCACATCGTCCTCATCCCTCTGCTGGAACAAGCACAGACCCCAGTCACCGCCTTGTCTGGCAGCCCCAGGCAGCTTGGCTCCGTCACCTGCAGCCTGGGGGTTTGAGCCTAGGCCGTGAAGGTGGGCACTCGAGGGCCAGTCTGCAGGTGGCCCAGAGCCTAGGATAGGTGAATGCCCCAGCCAAGCCAGGCCTGGTCACCCAGACCAGTAGTCATGGCTGACACCCCACCCATACACACACACTCAGTGCTGTCCTGGCCCCAGCCCGCCCCACCCTCCAACCTTGCCACCGAGAGTGGAGGAGCGGCCACACCTTGGCCCACGACAGCTTGGCCTTCACATGGTCGTTGTAAGGCTCCACTTTCTGTGCAAACTCGAGGTTGCCCAGTGTGTGCTCGTGACCACAGAACACCTTCTGGAGAGACGAGGTGCTTGGGTGCACAGCACTGCCATGGGCAGAGATGCTCCCCACCCCCTCGCCGGTCCACTTCTTGCCACAGCTGGCAAGAAGGCAGTCATCCTGAACCCTGGCATAGGCAGGTGCAGTGCGTGCTGCTTATATGGGAAGCCGGGCCCCCACAGCCATGAGAGGGCAAGGGGCAGACTGCTCACTGTCTCAGGGGGCAGGGTGCCCAGGGTCTCCACCAAGCTCTGGTACATCTGCTGAACTGTGCCCTCCAGGCGTGAGCCGCAGCCGGCCACGGACAGTGCATCCCCTGGGGAGTTGGGTGGGTCAGAGAGAGTGGAATGGGGCACAGGGAGGTGGGGCAGGTGGGTACAGGGCAGCCAGTACCCGAGAACACGGCGGGAGGGTCCGGACATTCCTCTTCCCACAGGAAGTAGCTCATGTGGCCCAAGGTGTGGCCGGGCGTCAGGAGGCAGCGCACGTGGATGGCCCCAAACTGTGGCAGAGGAGCAGGTGAGGAGGTTGGGCCCAGGCTCTCTCCCCGTCCCTCCCAGGCGAGCGCTCACCCGCAGCTCCTCGCCATGTGCCAGCCTGCGCGTCAGCGCACAGATGCGCTCGTCCGCACCCAAGACCACCAGACCAGGCAGCAGCCTCGCCAGTTCCGCGTTGCCACGAGCGTGGTCCCTGAGGATGGGTGAGAGTGGAATCACGTGGGCTTGGGGCTGGGTTGGAGTGAACCCGCCTGCCTCAGCCCTGCCCCTACAGCACTCACCAGTGGTGATGGGTTGTCAGCACAGTGGTCAGTGATACCCTCTCCCGGCCCACGATCTCCAGCAGCTGAAAGGGATGGGAGTTAGGGACATGCAGATGGCCCAGGTGGCTGCCTGCATTGGGGCACCAGGCCTGGGTGCACAGTGTCCCAGGCATGGGATGGTGCTAGGGGCAGTGGAGACCCAGCAGACAATTAGTGAGCACCCACTGTGTACAAAACAGGCACCAGGTGAAAAAGTCCAGAGATGGCTCTAACCTCAGAGGAGACCCAAATCAAGAAACCCTAAACTCCAAATAACCAGAGACCAGAAAATAGGGGAGGGTCTGCCCCCAGCAGTGTTGTCCAGAGCCTCTAGAGGGGCCTAAGGTGCCTGGGCCCACAGCAGTGCCCCCGCTGCCTCAAACCTGCCCTCACCCTTTTGGGCACGGCCACGTCCACGGCCACAGCTTCCCGCGTGCGCTCCTCGATGACCAGGTACATGTAGTTGTCCTCAAGCACAGGGATGACTTTGACCTTCATGGCCGCAGAGCTCAGCCGCACCGCACCTCCTGAGCCCCTTCCTCAGCGTGGGGCTGCCCTCTCCAGACCCTAGGCAGGGCTGTGCACGGGAGGGGTCAGTTCCACACACACGCCAGAAAGGAGCCCCGCTGCTGCTCCCGGACTGTCCCGAGGCCCGTCTGGAAGGCCAAGCTCCAGGCTCCAGATGACCTGCAGCTGCGAGGACCAGTCCCTCGCCGAGACGCCTCCCGCCGCAGGCTCCGCCCCCACGCCAGAAGCCCCGCCTATACAACCACGCCCTCTTCCGGTCCCGCCCCCAGTAGGACCGCTGCCCGAGTAGGCCCCGCCTGCTTCCCAGGCCCCGCCCCCCACGCCCTCCCGGCGCAGCGCAACCCCGGCCCCGCCCCTCTCCGGACCCTGCCCCTCTGCGGATCCGGCCCTCAGCGCCGCTCCTCAGGCCCCAGCCCCAGACACCCTCCCGGCCCGGCCACCCACTTCCCGAAGGTCCTCTCACCTCTGTGGGTTGCGCCAGCCGGTCGCGCGGACTCCCTGAAGGACAGCCGGACAGAGGCGGACCTCGGGCGCCAATCCCGGGGCCTGGACGGAGCGCGCCACTCTCGCCGCCGCCGCCAACGGCCCGGGCCCGAGGGGCCCGCCCGCGGGGCCGGCCCGGAGCCTGCGCGCCGCGGGACCCGAGCCCGGCGCAGGGAGCACGCGTGCGCGGAGGGAGCGCGCGCACTCGTCCGGCCATTCGCGCCCGGAGCTCTGGCGCCTACTCCGCGAAGCCCTCCTGGCACCGCGCTGAGCCAGTCTTCCCGAGTCCCCCGGCCCCGGGTTGGGACGTCTTCGGTCGGGCTGGGAGTGTAGGGAGGCTCCCGTGTGTTCGCCTGCTCGTCCCGGCGCTCAGCCTGGGGGCCTAATGAGTGTGGAACACACATGATAAGGCAAAGCGCGCTGCCTGAGGATAACAGTGACAGGGGCGGCCGCTCGGCTCCCTGTGCGCTGTCCCACACCTCCCCAGCCTGGGCCTTCTGCGCACTCCTGATTCCATTCTCGCCCCTGAGACATGCTGGGGTGACCGTCTGAATTTCCCAGATAATGAAAAGGAAGCCGGAAAGGTGTC